>NC_051064.1:60439597-61039597 GCF_004664715.2 Peromyscus leucopus | reverse complement strand
ACAGAGACAGAGAAAGTGTATCATATATGTGCAGTGGCCACAAGAGGGCACCAGATCACTGGGAACTGGAATTGGAATTGTGAGTGGCAATTTGCTTCCTGATAGGGGTGCTAGGAACTTAAACACTGCAAGAGCAACATTTATTCTTCACTGCTGAGCCATCTCTCAGTGTTTTTCTTTTTTTTTGTCTAGTCATTCCTTAAGTGATGGAATTAGAGCTAAAACATTTATTGGTCAAAGAAGCCAGCATTTCATTTCAATTCCCAGGTTGAAAATAGACCACATTTCTTGACGAGGGCAGTGGCAGTCTGGACAGCCATCTCCAGAGTCAGGCTTCCCTTGGTTGATTTCTGGAAATGGGGAGAAGTGGGCCCTGGCTTATCTGAGTGGCCTGGAAAGCAAGGACTGTGTAATATAGGCTTGTCTGGGGCTCTTTATCCTGTCTTAATGTTACTTTCCCCAATAAAAGTGTCCTAGAAAGTTCTTTTAGTTTACTGAGGTCCACATTCACATTTCTTCTGCTTACCCCAATGAATTTAGGCTTCCGTAGAGGAAACATCGGATTATGACCTCAGCAGCTACTACACAGACTACTCTTCCTTTCCAGAGAGTAAGTGCCTGAGAATGGGACTGACTCTGTGCTAGCCAGGATAGCTGACTTTCTGGGGTGGGGGGGGGACGGGGGACGGGGGACGGACGGGACGACAGGGATTGGGTGTGTGTGTGAGCACAGCCCTTATGCTTTGGAGAGGTCCTAAAGAGAGCCAGTCTTTTCTAAATGTCTCTTGTCATAGTTATTTGGGAGAAATCAGCCATGCAGTTAATGGTTGGGTCTTCTTTTAGGCCCTGTTATATATGAGCCGGTTTATGAAGACGCTGGTGACGTGGATGAGACTATGGTGGGAATGATGACTTCCAGCCAAAACAGTAGTCCCAGGAGTGTGTCTGGAAGTATGGACAAAGGCAGCTGGAACCCTGACCTCAAACTGCTGAGGATTCTTCAGGCCCATGTTGAGGAAGATGAGAACCATCTTTCTAGGGCCAGAGTGAGGCATCTCTGGATGCTTAGGCTGGAGATGTCACATGGGGCAACCTTAGCTGGAACAGTTCTTGGTATTCTGAGGACAACAACCTTGGACGTAGGATAGAAAAGAGACTTGTTCTCTGGATTCCTTCAGCAGGACAAGGACTCAGAGACCCTGCTTTCTTCATTTGCTTCTTACCTCCAAAATGAGTGAGAAAAAAGCCCTAAACCTGCTCAATATAGGAAGATTTTCCAGGGCAGAGTATTTCCACGATTAAACACAATCCCTTCTATCGAAAGACTTGTGCTCTATTTCCAGGAAGAGAGGAGGTAGTGCTTCCTTGTGTCTATTTTCTGGGTCCCCTTTATTTCTCTTCTGAAATCTTTGTAGTGATGGGAAGCTGGATTCAGCTGTGGGAACCTCTATAATATCCCTAAGTGCTGCTCTCATTCCCTGGAGATGGCTTCCTTTGGTGATGGGGCCTGCACCATTATCAGGTGGTAGTCACTGGGTGGTACTCCCACCTTCAAGTTCATCTTATCTACAGATAGTTCAGTATGGATCTCTAAAAGAAAAGTGCAGAAAAACCTAAAAATTATCTCATTCCACAGAATTAATATTGATTGCTTGATTCCACATATCCAAGCATATTCAAGTTACCATGTCTTACTAAGTTTTTTAACAGTTGGCATATTCATATTAGAATCCAAACAAGCTCTATAAGTTGTATTTTCTCACTATGCTCTAGTATCTTTTAATTTGTACATCCTCCTCCCTTTTTCTTTCTCTTTTCCTAGAATTTATTCCAACTCAGAAGAGCTTACTTTCTAGTTTCTAAGAAATCTAGTCTTCAGGGAAATTTCAATGTTTTACAAAGACCCAGAATTCCAAAGTCTCAGGAGACTTCTAACTTGGTTTTTGGATGGATTTTTTTTCCATTGTGTTTAGTCCTTTAAAAACCTTTACTATTAAAAAACCTCCTGAAATCTTTTAACCTGTAAAATTTGAAAATTGCATAAAAGTACAATAATATATATATATGATATAATATAATATAATATAATATAATATAATATAATATAATATAATATAATATAGCAAAACTCTAAGTTCCCACTACCTGGGGTATTGTTAAGAAAGGCCCTTGGTTGGGTTGAACCACATACTTTAGAAAGACCTACTGTTGCTTTGTTTTGTTTTTCTAGCTAATGTTGTTTCTCATGGAAGGAGAAGTCTATAAGGTCAATGACAAGCATACCTTCTTTTAAAATGTAATTCTTAAAATTCTTAGAGAACTTTACAATGCATACTATGGATTTTAGTAATATTAACCCCTCTGTCCCCCAAGCATACCTTTTTGAAGTCTCGTTTCTTTTGTATTTGGCCACTGGTGTCGGGAACCCTAGAATTTTCTGTCTAAATGGTCTCACGCTTGCTTCCATGGCCTCTGCAAGGCTCTTTCCTGAGCTCGCCATCTATGTGTGTACTGCTGTGTTTGAGGTGGTTGAGAGAGGCTGGTTAGAGGGCATGCAGCCAGAGCTTGGGCATGGGGATTGGGGCATCTGCAGGTGTCACCAGTCAGAATGGGAGCTAGAGACATGAAGGATGGACCCTGCATGGACTTAGGCTGGTTCTTCTATTGCACTGGATGTCAGGTGTGGCATCTCAGGAAGTGGGAGGCTCGACTGAGGATGGACTTTTAGTTCATGAGAGTAGACTGGAGTCTTAGTTACTTTTCTATTGCTGTGATAAGATACAGTGACCAAGGCAATTTATAAAACGAAGTGTTTAATTTGCTCTCACAGTTTCAGGGGCTTAGAGTCCATGATGATGGAGCGAAGTCACGGCAGAAAGAACCACTATGAGCTTATATCTTGATCTGGGAGTATGAGGCAGAGAGGGAGAAAGCACCGGGTATCGTGAAAGTCCTTGGAAGCCTCGAAGCCAGACCTCAGTGACACACCTCTTCCATCCAGGCCACACCTCCTAATCATTCCCAAACAGTTCCACCAACTGAGGGCCAAATATTCAGATGTATGGGCCTATGGGGCCATTCTCATTCAAAACACCACAACTGATCAAGTAGGAGGGGAGTGTGTGGTATCTTGACTTATAATCCTTACATGCTCAGACATGCTTAGTAGAACGGGTTTTGTACTCTTCTCTTGGATCCTGAGGTAGTTAGGATTGGGGGCAGGTGAGATGGCTTGGTGTGGAATGTACTTGCAGTGCAAGACTGAAGACCCACACTCGTTCCTTCAGTCCCACAGTGGAAGGACAGAACTGACTTCTGAAGGTTGTCCTTTGGCTTACCTGTGTATGACATGGCTCATACCTGTCTGCACTCATACCTAAAAACCACAAATACACAATAAATTAAATAAAATTTAAGAAAAAGTTGGGTAATGCTGTGGGATGTTCTGTATGCTGTGAATGTGTTGCTCTGATTGGTTGATAAATAAAGCTGTTTGGCCAATGGTGAGGCAGAATAAGGTTAGGCAGGACATTCTAACTAGAGAGAGAGGAAGGAGAAGGACAGAGCAGAAGACGCTGCTAGCCACTGCCAGAAGAAGCAAGATGTAAAGGTAAGCTGCTATGGAACATCATTCTGTATGCTGTGAATGTGTATTGCTCTGATTGGTTGATAAATAAAATGCTGATTGGCCAGTAGCAAGCAGGAAGTATAGGCAGGATAAGCAGACAAGGAGAATTCTGGGAAGAGGAAGGCTGAGTCAGGAGATGCCAGCCTGACATCCAGGGAGCAGCATGTAATGGCACACAGGTAAAGCTGTGGAACACGTGGCGACATACAGATTAACAGAAATGGGCTGAGTTTAAGTGTAAGAGCTAGCCAGTAGTTAGCCTGAGCTAATGGTGGAGCAGTTTTAATTAATATAAGCCTCTGTGTGTTTACTTGGGTCTGCGCAGCTGCGGACTGGGCGGGACACAGGAGAACTTCCAGCTGCAGGATACGATTGTGCATGTCTTGTGCAGACAGCCTCAGCTGCTGTGAAGTCATGAGCTGTCTGACACAGGAGCTGGGAACTGAACTTGAGTCTTCCCCAAGAGCAGTATGCACCCTTCACCACTGAGCCATCTCGCCAGCCCCTTAGTGTCCTTAGTCTAACTGTACCGTCTAGTATAGTGTTGACGGAGTGGTGAAAGCGGACATCCTTGTCTTACTGTTGATCTCAGGAGAAAAAAAGATACTTTTACCACAAAGGATGTTGTTAGCTGTGGGTCTTTTAATAGAAGTCTTTATTAGATTATTTTTTCTTCTACCCCTAACTTGTTGAGAATTGTTTTGTTCTTTAACTGTGAAAAGATATTGGAGTTTGTAATTTTATTGTTTTTCTATTGTAATAAGTATATATTTTTGGTTTTTTTATTCTATTAATATATTAAATTTTTTTTTGGCTGTTAAACCAACCTGCATTCCTGGGATAATGCCACTTGACTGTGGTGTATGGCTATTTTTATATGTCTTTGGATTCAATTTGCTAGCTTATTTTTAAGACAGGATCTCACTGTGTACTTGGGTTGGTGTAACAATTATTATGTAGCTGAGGCTGATCTCAAACTTACAATCCTCCTGCCTCTGCCTCCTGAGCAATTGGATTACAGGCTTCAGTCACCATGCTCTCTAGCCCTAATGGCTGTAACTTGGTTGTAATGTCCCTAGTTTGGGTATCAAAGACTCCTAAGTTGGGAAGTTTATGTATTTATTTGTTGATATTCTTTGTTTTTTTTTTTTTTTTTTTTTGAGAGTTGGTGAAGACATTTTAATTCTTTAACTTTTAGTAGAATGTGCCCATGAAGCAATATGGGCTAGGCTTTTCTTTTGGGGCAGTTTTTTTGTTTTTGTTTTTGTTTTTTAGTTATGAACTCAACGCATTGTTATAAGTCTTTAGAATACCTATTTATTTATTTATTTATTTATTTATTTATTTATTTATTTATTTATATTTTATGTGTTTGGGAGTTTCATCTGCATGTATGTCTGTGCACCATGTGCATGCCTGGTACCTTTGGAGGCCCTGGAACTGGAGTTCCAGATGGTTGTGAGCTGCCATGTGGGTGCTGGGAATTGAACCCAGGTCCTCTGAAAGAGCAGCCAGTGCTCTTAACTGCCTAGCCATCATTCCATCTCTGTTTCTTCTTTAGTCTGTTTTTTTTTTTTTTTTTAAAGATTTATTTATTTATTATGTATACAGTGTTCTGTTTGCATGCATCACTGCAGGCCAGAAGAGGGAGCCAGATCTCATTACAGATGGTTGTGAGCCACCATGTGGGTGCTGGGAATTGAACTCAGGACCTCTGGAAGAGCAGCCAGTGTTCTTAACCTCTGAGCCATCTCTCCAGCCCCCTTTAGTCTGTTTTTGTAGTTTCTAAATATTTGTCTATTTCATCTAAGCTGTCATTTCTTAGCATACTGTTATATGTTATTTCTTTGTAATCACTTTTGTGTGTGTGTGTGTGGGGGGGTTCAAGACAGGGTTTCTTTGTGTAGCCCTGGCTGTTCTAGAACTCACTGTGTAGACAAGGTTGGTATGAACTCACAGAAATCCACATGCCTCTGCCTCCCAAGTGTGGGGATTAAAGGCCTTCGCCACCACCGCCAGGATGTATATATATGTTATTTCTTGTGATCCCTTTTATTTCTGAAGGTTGACAGTAATGTGTCCCCATTCTTCCTATGCCTGGCTCTCTTTCTGTAGCCTAGCCTGGCTCTTAACTTACTGTGAGCTGAAGATGACTTTGAAGTCCGGATCCTCTGCCTCTCCCTCCTGAGAGCTCCTGAGAGCTCCAAGTAGTCATTTGCTTCCTGGCTCGTGTCCCTTATCATTCCTGATTAGTAGAATCAGAACTGAGTCTTCCTTTTTTCTTTTGTTTATTTGTTTTGTTTTGTTGATTAGCTAATGATCTGTCAGCATTATTTAAATTTTCAAGAGCAAACTTTGGTTTTCTTTGTTTTTTTCCATTAAAAAAAATTCTCTATGGTTTCCAACCTTCTTGTTCCTATTTCCCTTGTTCTGTTTGCTTTAGCTGTTTGTTCTTTCTCCAGTGTCTTAAGGTAGAAGGCAGGTTGATTTTCGTATTTATTTGTTTGCTTGTTTTTGTAGTAGTGGGAATTGGATCTAGAGCCACACATACTAGGCAAAAGCTCCCACTGACCTCTGTATCTCCACCTCTCTCTTTACCTCTTGAATGTGGGTCTCTTTTTTTCACCTTAAAAACTCTATTTGGTTACAATTCTTTCTCTCTTTGTTTTTTTTTCAAGACAGGGTTTCTTTGTGTAGCAGTCTTGGCTGTCCTGGACTTGATCTTGTAGACCAGGCTGGCCTCAAACTCAGAGATCTGCCTGCCTCTGCCTCCCAAGTGCTGGGATTGGGTGTGCACCTCCACTGCCCGGCCTACAATTCCCTTAGACATTTCTAAATGATTTTCATCCTAGATTCTATTCCATTTTTTTCCCCCCCGGAGCTGAGGACCGAACCCAGGGCCTTGTGCTTGCTAGGCAAGCGCTCTACCACTGAGCTAAATCCCCAACCCTCTATTCCATTTTTAAAAGATAACATTTTTATTAATTATTTGGGAATTGCACATCATGCACCCTGGTCATGCTCACTTCCCAGTCCTCGAGTGTCCGTTCCCCTTCCCCACAAAAAGAAAAAGAAGAAAGGAAAAAAAAAAGAGACAAGTCCATTTTATGTTGTCCATATACTCACTGGAGCATGTTCAGACTCCCAGTGGTTAGCCCCCTAGGGAAAGCTGAGTCCTTCTCCATCTGCACCCCTCTAGAAGCCATCAGTTGTGGAGAGCTGTACTTCAGTATCCCTGTGACAATTTTTCAAAGAAATCTTCGAAGGCTTCTTTTGTAGGCTGTTACTTTTCAGGTGGGCGGGTGGGTGGTGGGCGGGCGGGGTAGGGGTTGGCATAGAAGCCTTTGTGTTTCTCGTTCTCATCCGTGCATCTGCAGTCACCAATACCACTGCACGAGCAGCTTTCTTGCCCTTTGCAGTCAGTGGGAATGTGGATCCTGGGCTCCTCCATGGTTGCTGGCAACAGCATGGACCACAAACATCTGTATGGGCTCCAGCATCAGCACTTGCCAGCGACCTCTGCTTGGTCTCTGGTGGTAGTTCAGCCTGAGAATATCAACATGGCCCTCGGCCAAGACACGGGCCACTGACCAGCATGGACTCGGGAAGAAGTACGGACCCCAGAGGTCTTCAGGAGGTCCAATCCAGTGAATGAACCACTCTTCATCCTGAATATCCTGTTACCGTTCAGAGCCAGGGAGATCATGGGGCTGGGGCCACTTGTTCCAGGACGGAGTCTGCCCAGGCTTCAGGTGCTGCACGCCACCCTGCCGACCCTTCTGGGTAACGAGCTGTTCCTCCGTCAACTGCAGCCTTCTCTCAACACCTGTCACAGCTGTCTCCAGTTCCGCCTCGCAGGCACTGCCCTGCTCCTCCATTTCCCTGCCTCTTCATCGTATATTTGTTCACTGTAGAGGTATTAGAAGCAGCAATGCGTCACACAATATACCCTTCTGCCCCAAAGCTTTACATGCAAATGTTCACTGCAATGACTCACTGATCTGATTCACGGTCTTTGGCTTCTGCCACCACCATCCTCACTGGACCCTCCCTGAGATTCCTCTCCGAAATCCTGCTGTTGCCCAGAGTCATGGAGATCTGTGGCTCCGGTACTGCATAGTCCAGCATGCAATCATGGACCAGCACCTTTCCATGCTCTAGCAGCTCATAAATGGAGTAGATGTTGTTTGTAGTGAATCAACTCAAAGCCCTGGATCTGGACATGGCTGGTAGCTGAGCTGGTTAGCCAGGGCCTCTGCAGGATTGGCGAGGGGTGGGGCCCAGGCCTCATTTGTTGAGAGAGGGTCTCATTAAGTTTCCCATGTTGGAGCTGGGCAGTGGAGACATAGACCTCTTTTTTGTTTGTTTGTGCATTTGTTTTGTTTTTTGAGACAGGGCTTCTCTGTATAGTTTTGGTGCCTGTCCTGGATCTCACTCTGTAGACCAGGCTGGCCTCGAACTCACAGAGATCCGCATGGCTCTGCCTCCCAGCTTGTGCTGGGATTAAAGGTGTGCGCCACTGCCGCATAGACCTTTTATCCCCACACTCGTGAGGCAGAGGTGGGGGATCTCTGAGTCCGAGGCCAGCCTGGTCTACAGAGTGAGTTCCAGAACAGCCAGGGATTCACAGAGAAACTCTGTCTCAAAAAACCAAACCGAACCAAACAAAAACAAAGAACTGAAACACAAAAACAAAAACCTAAACAACAACAAAAACTACCAAACAAAAACTTACCCATGTTGGCCTAGAACTCATATTCTTGTAGCCAAGGCTGGTGTTGAACCTTCAATCCCATGAATAGCTTCTTGGTAGCTGGGATTATAGCCACCTGGCCTGGTGGGCTTCTTTTTAACTATGGGTACAGGACTATAAGTTTCTAAGTACTATTTTAGCAATAACCTGTACATTTTTATAGATCTTAAAGTTCCTTGATCTTAAGCATATTGCTCTCTTTCTAATGATTTCTTTTACTTCTCAGTCATTTAAGGGTACATGTTATCTGATTTCTACATATTTGTGACTTTCTCAGATTTTCATTTTCCTGCCTATATATGCATGTATTTGGGGATGTTTCTGAGTCCAAGCTTTGGTGGTGGGGTAGGATCGGTGCTGTGTTCTTGTTTTTTTTTTTTTTTTTTTTTGTGTGTTCTCTGTGTTTGGTGGTGGGGTAGGATCGGTGCTGTGTTGTCTGTGTTTGGTGGTGGGGTAGGATCGGTGCTGTGTTCTCTGTGCTAGGAGCATAGCGATTGGGAGATAAGATGGAGCACACTAGTCCCAGGTCTTAAGACCTTGCCATGGCAAGGTCACCCAGGGTCTCAGTGCTCTTAGTGGTACCATGTCCAGAGTAGAGCCCGCTTCCGTAATAGGGCCTGGGTGCAAGGAGGGAGTCCTCACTTAAATGAGCTAATGTGCTAACCTGGAACTTAGTCTTGGAAGCAGGTCATGGGGAGCTGACAGCTGGTCCCTCCTGGGATACAGCCCTCTGACTTGTGCTGTAGGTGAGGCAGCTGTGGATTTGGGGTGCAGTAGACCAGCGTACAGTTTCTGTCTCTCAAAAAAAATGTATGTTCTTGATCATATACCATAAATGTGACAGTTTCAAGTTTTTTAAATTTTCTTTCTTTTTTTTTCCTGCCCTCCCTCCTTCCCTTCTTCTTTTTTTTTTTTTTTATTTTAAAGGAAATAGTGCTGGAGGGATGGCTCAGTGGTTAAGAGTATAGACTGCTCTTCCAAAGGACTCAGGTTCAATTCCCAGCACCTACATGGTAGCTCAATACTGTCTGTAACTCTAGTTCCAGGGGATCCCACCCCCTCATACAGACATACATGCAGGCAAAGACTAATGCACATAAACAAAAAATAAATAATTTTGAAAAAGGAAATAACTAAAAATACAATGTGTGTATTTGTGTGTGTGTGTGTGTGTGTGTGTGTGTGTGTGTGTACATGCACATGGCATGATACTTATGTATAGGTCAGAAAACATTTTGTGAGATTTGGTTCTCTCCTTCACCATGAGGGTTCCTGGGATTGAATTCCGGCTGTCAGACTTGGCGGCAAGTGCCTCTACCCACTGAACCATCTTGCCTGTCTGTTTTTGTGTATTTTCTTGAAAAAATGTTTTTTTTCCTCCTCTTTTTCTAAAATATTTATTTAGCTTCTGTCACGTCTATGACTGTTTTGCCTACAAGTGTGCATGTGTGCCATGTGCATGCCTGGTGCCCACCGAGGTCAGAAGAGGGAATCAGTTCCTGCAGGAAGGAGCTAGCATGTCAGTGCTAACTCTGAGGGGTTTATTTGTTTGCTTTTTAATGGGAGAAACGAGTGCTCTTAACTGTTGAGCCATCTCTCCAGCCTGTTGAGTAAGTGTCTCTTGGCTGTATACCTTTATGACTATTCCAGTAGACCTGCATTTATGTGTTCTCTTGTCGTAAGTATTTTTCATCAGACTCACTGGAGAACAATGGAGTTCCTCATGTCCTGTGTCACAGAGGAACTCTGGCTGAGTCCGAGCTCTTTGAAGAGAAGCTTTCCATCATCAATTATTCATCACCCTAAGTATAGTCTGATTGGGAGGGCAGATTAAACATGGTCTCAAAACAGATCAGAGTAGAAAGCCAAACCTGCTGCCTCCCCGTTCTCCCATCGACATGACGTCACTCGTGTTACTAGCCTGAGCTATTTTTAGCTGAACCTTCACAGCAAGAGAAACCAAAGAGGTGCTATGTGGGCTGCTTTCCTGAAAATAGCTAGTTTTCGAATGTATATTGTAGACTGTTTTCTGTGGTCTGACTTTAACATTTATAACTGTTTCCACTTCTTAGCCTACCTCAAGACCCAATATCAGCCTCCACCCCATTTCCGGGGTGAGAAGCGCTGATGGGATGAAATGGGGCCCACTTGGATGTTATTTTACCCAGAAGAGAAGGTCAATTTTTTTTTTTTTTTTTTTTTTTTTTTTTTTTTTTTTTTTTGGAGACAGGGTTTCTCTGTGTAGTCCTGGCTATTCTGGAACTCGCTCTATAGATTAGGTTGGCCTTAAACTAACAGAGATCTGACTGCCTCTGGCTCCCAAGATTAAAGGCACGTGCTACCATGCCTGGCTTAGAAGGTCTAATTAATTTTTTAACTAACCCAACTACTTGATGAAACAACTCTCAAAAACTACAATAGTCTTTATATTCTTAAAAAAAAAATCGTGTGTGTGTGTGTGTGTGTGTGTGTGTGTGTGTGTGTGTGAATTCAGACACCTGTATATCACTGTGGACCTCTGGAGGTCAGAGGACAGCCTGTGGAAGTTGGTTCTTGTCTTTTTACCTGTGGAGTCAAGGTCTCTCTGGTTTCCGTCACTCTTGAGAACTTCAGACTAGCTGGCCCTTGAGATTTCAGGCTCTCCTGTCTCCTCCTGCCTCCTAGTCAGGGTGCCTGGACCACAGCTGATTGCCACCATGAGATTTTTGCATGAGTTCTGGGGGAGTGAACTCAGGTCATCAGGCTGTACAACAAGTGCTTTTTATCTGCTGAGCCATGCCCTGGCTCTAGAATAGTCCTTTAAGTCCTGTTGACTAGTGCAAAGTTACCTTTTAAATCATGACGTTTGAGTGAGGAGATGCTTACTCTGAGCACTGGCCTTTTCTTTTCAAAGAGGAACGCCTCCTTGCAGGCTGAACTAGTTTCGTGCCTTTTATATCAAGTCCTCAAAGTTGGATAATCACAAGAGAATCTTGGGAAATATAACCCAGATAGCGTGCTTGCTTTAATGGTGGGTAAACACTCTACATACTGTTTTGGGTAGTTCTATGGCCAATTCTATAGACAGATGTGGGTTGTCTTCATTTTATAGATGAGGCTCAGAATATAGGGCTGATGAGCAGTAGATGAGAGGCGAAGGGATTTGCTCAAAATTGAAGGCCAGTAAGAGAAGGAGAGCTGGGTTTAGCTCTGAACTTTTCCTGGTCCTCTATATCTGGATCCTTCTCTGACTCCCTCTTTTTAAAAATATATGTTTTAAAAGACTTATTTTAATTTTATGTATGGATGTTTGCCTGCGTGTATGTACATCACATGGATGCCCGGTACCTGTGGAGGCCAGAAGAGCACATCAGATTTCCTGGAATTGGAGTTAGACATGCTTGTGAGTTACCATGTGAGCCCAGGCCCTCTGGAAGAGCAGCAAGTGTTCTTAACCATTGAGCCACCTCTCCAGTTCTGGACTCCCTTTTAATTATTTTTCAAAAATTGACAATATCACATTTGTATACAATACACTGTGACAAGTTGATTTTCTTCCTACATTTCTCCTCACTTCCTCTCTTATCAATGCCATAACAGAACTCTGGACTGGGCCACAGAGACCTTGGAAGAGAAACTTTCCCTCATTATTTCCTTATTCTAAATATAGTTTGATTGGAAGGGCAGATTAAACATAGTCTCAAAACAGACCAAAGTTGAAAGCCAAACCTGCTGCCTCCCTGTTCTTCCCAAAGACAGTGCATGATGTCACTTGTGTCCCATGCAGGCGGTCACAGCTTGTAATGACTGCATCATATCAAGATGGCAGTGGCCCTTTCGCTCTTTCCCATCCTTTGGTTCCCACAGTCCATCCACCCCCTCTTCCATGATGTTCCCTGGGCCTTGGAGGGAGTTCCATAGATGTCCCACTTGGGACAAGCATCGGCAGATGCTTTGACTGGTCATGAGCCCACACTTAGACCATCATCCACTGCTAGAAGAGATTTCTCTGACCAAGGTTGAGAATTTCATTAGTCTATGAGTATAAACATTTGTGTGTAAAAGGCAATTAATTATATGCCTATTCTGCAAAACATCAGCGGTAGATTCCCCCCTCGGTGCCTGTGACATCTCTCTAGTCCTTTAATGCAAGCTAAGATAAGGACATCCTAAAGCAGAAAGGAAGGATAAGGCCAGATAAACAAGAAATGACAAGGGAGATGAGCCTTCTTGGATCCTCTCTGCCTGGCCTGGCAGTGTTCTGACCAAGGAGGACACAGGTAACTGTTGCTAACTGTCACTTCCCATCTCCGGGGCCTTGGGAAGCAGAAGTAAGACCTGGGCTTAGAGATTAGCTTTCCATAATTTTCCAGGGGAATTTGAAGTCTAGTCTGTTGAAATATTGTCATGGGAGGCTAATCTTTCCAAGAAAGTAGTCATCAGTCAGTCTTCTTTTGTTCTTGGTCACTTTATGATCCCTGCTAGAAACAGACCGCTTGATTTAGTTCACTGGATTTTTTGAGCATGCTTCCTGGTGACATGTGGCCCAGGCTTATCTGTGTGTAGTAAGTACCCTCATTGTAAGTACCCTCAGAATCCTAGGTCCACATTGTTTCTTGGAGCCAGGGTCCATTATGGGTGTTGTCCTGACCACAACAATCTGTTCTTCATTTTTGGATTATAGAAAAGTCTCTGAGTTTAGTGGGAAGGGGTCAGGGTTTCACCAGTGACCCTTAAAAAATCAGTTTATTCAAATATGCCTAAAAGAATTTCTTGCTAGATTAGGGACAGAAATATCCCTGGCCTTTAGATGGAAATGATTAGAGGCCCTTTGGAGCCAAGAGGAATCTGAAAGAATTAATTTTTTTCTTTTTGTTGCCATAAAGTACCAGATTATGAAACTAATGTGTCCTTCTGCTATGCATTAACAAATGCTTATTTAACAAATGCTTGTTTACCTGTTGTGCATTAGAGCAGTGGTTCTCTCTTTTGTTTTGTTTTGTTTTGTTTTTGTTTTTTTGAGACAGGGTTTCTCTGTGTAGCTTTGTGCCTTTCCTGGAACTCACTTTGTAGACCAGATTGGCCTCAAACTCACAGAGATCCTCCTGGCTCTGCCTCCCAAATACTGAGATTAAAGCCTGTACCACCACCGCCCAGCAGAACAGTGGTTCTCAACCTGTGGGTTATGACCCCTTTGGAGGTCAAATGACCCTTTCACAGGGGTTGCCTAAGGCCATTGGAAAACAGATTATTGACATTATGATTCATAGCAATATCAAAATTACAGTTACGAAGTAGCAATGATAATTTTATGGGTGGGGGTCACCACATGAGGAGCTGTACCGAAGGGTCTTAGTGTCAGGAAGGGTGAGAACACTGTGTTCGAGCTCCTAGACAGCCTTTTGTTGTTTTGAAGCAGGGACTCCTTCTGTAGCCCTGGGTGGCTTCAAAATCATCACACTTCTGCCTCTGCCCCTCAAGTGCTGGGATTCTAGACACTTGCGGGGAGCAGTTCACCACAGAGAGAAGTCTGCAGGAACTCAAGGCAGGAACCTGGAGGCTGGGACTGAAGCGCAGGCCCTCTAGAAGGGCTGTTTACCGCTTGCTCCTCCTGCCTTGCTCAGCTGACTTCCTTCTACAACTCAGGACCACTCCTCTGTGGTCTGGGCCCTTGCAGTCAATCATTAGTCAAGAAAGTGCCCTTCAGGCTTGCCTACAGGTAGTCTGATGGAGGCTCATCTCAACTGAGATGCCTCTTCCCAAATAACTTTAGCTTATGTCAAGTTGACAAGAACCAACCAACACAACTGACCCAGCTTTCTTACTGTCTAGAAAAAGAAAGAACGGGTTCAGGTGGTAGGAAGTGACTTCCTGGAAATGGAGTTCTCCAGGGAAAATCTGACCTTGCTGTCTCACTGGTTGGGCCCACTAGGTGGTGGTATTAAACTATGGAAATGACCATTTGCGGCTAGTGTCTGTACAACAAAGACATTTATTTCTTCAGGAGTAAATGAAGGAAAAGATACGTCTTCTGGTTTAAAAATGGGGTCTAATTTGAACCCCCGAGGGACTGGTAGCTCGGTGAGGCTGTGCCTGTTGTCATGGTTACAAATGACAACTAGCAGGCAGTGGATCAACAGCGGACAGACGAATGGACAGATCTCAGTAATTTAGATCATCACTGAAAGCACCATTTCAAGAATGGGCGGGATTCTGGAGTCCACAGGCCTTGGGGTTTGGAACGTTGGGAGCTAATGATGACCCCACATCATCAGCTGGACAGACTCAGGGAGATGAGAATACCCAAAGCACCCAAGGCACTAATAATAGTGTTTTGCATTTTCCATGCCCCCCCCCCCAGTGAGTGTGTGGTCTGGGGTTGTTGTTTGCCTAAAAATCATGAAGCCCAGGGTTGAGTTCTAGCACCACAAGGAAGAAAAGAACCAAGTCCTTGTGTATGTGTGAAACTTTTGAAACCGTTTTACTTATAACCTAGCCCAGTCTCTAATTTGAGATCTTTCTTGCCTCTGCTTCTCAAGGCTAGGATTGTGTGTAGTACTGTCAGGGGCCTGTATATATCTCGACTAGGTTTTACCTGTTTAAAAATATAGGGAATAGGTTGGTGAGATGGCTCTGTGCGTAGACACTTGCCTCCAAACTTGGTAACTTGAGTTTGATCTCCAGGACCCACAAGACGGAAGCAGAGACTTTATTTTTGTGGATTATCCTCTGACCTACACACACACACACACACACACACACACGCACACGCACACACTGTGACAAGTGTGTGCCTATACAGAGACAAAAAAAGAAATACAGAGAGAGGGTGCTGGTGAGATAACACAGCAGATAAGCGCATTTGCTGCTCCTTCAGAGGACCTGTCGCCCACATGGTGCTCACAGCTCTCTGGAACTCCAGTCTCAGGGATATGACACTCTTTTCGGGACTCCGGCATTGCATGTACATACATACAGACAGACAAAACACTCATACACGTAAAATAAAATACATCTGAAACAAATACAGAGTGTAGTGTGGTAGTGTACACATGCAATCCCAGCACCCAGAAGTTGGAGACAGGAGAAATGCTAGTTTGAGGTCAGACTGGGTTACAAAACCTGTCTCAAAACATTCTGATTTTTCTCAGCCGGGCAGGAGTGTCTTATGTATGTCTTTAGTCCCAGCACTTGGGAGGTAGAGGCAGGCAGATCTCTGAGTTTGAAGCTAGCCTGGTCTACAGAGTGAGCTCCAGGACAGCCAGGGCTACACAGAGAAAACCCTGCCTTAAAAAAAAAAAAAAACAAAAAAAAACAAAACAAAACAAAAAAACCAAAAAAACAACCCAAAACAAAAACCCCAAAAAACAAAACCCCAAACAAAGATTCTGACTTTTTTCTTGAGTCTGTACTGGGTATAAAGGTATTTCTGCCTTGGAGGGGATTGCTAAAAGTTATTTATTCTCTGCCTCTCATTCATTGATTTGTTGTAAGCCATTCAAGATAGAAATACTCTTTTAAAGATGTGTGTGTGTGTGTGTGTGTGTGTGTGTGTGTGTGTGTGTGTGTGTGTCTGCCTGGATGAATGTATGCACATGTGTGTGCACTGGTGCACATGTGGACGCTGGAAGAGGGTGTTGGACCCCTCAGAGCTGGAGTTACAGGCATCCGCAAGAAACCTGGCTTGTTCTGTGGGTGCTGGGATCCGAACTCCGGTCCTCACAATTGTGCAGCCAGTGCTCTCCCCAGCACCCATGATGCAATTAGTAGTTGAGCAGCTGCTGTGGTAAAGCAGCGTCTAGGCTGTGAGCATCTGTGGTCTCATCAACCTCTCTCGCTTAGCCTGGGTCTCCCGGTTAGGGCCTCAGCCCCTGCTCTGTGCTGCCACCACATTTCTTCACCGCCTGTCCCTAGAGCCCTCCCTTGAAGAGAGATGACTGCACTCTCTCCCATTGGGTCCGCACACCTCACAGAGCAGGCCCATAACCTGGCTGGGCCTCACCCTATTCGCCTGCTCCCACTTTATTCCGTAGGCTCTCACCGTGGTTGTTTTTATGCTGAGTTCTTCTAATGAGCCATGTCCTGTGCTGTTTCAGTCTGAAAATTTTTTGGTACTTTCCATTCAGCCTGGAACGTTCTTTTTTTCCCTCTTGTTTGGCCATGTTCTGTTCATTCTTTGGGTCTCAGCTTACACGTTCCTCAGTTTGGAAACCAGCCCTTCCCCCACCTGAACGTCGTCGTCGCAGAGATGAGATTCCCCTTTTGTTTCTCCTCTCATGGTCTCTGGAGGGTGTGTGTGTGTGTGTCATGGCCTGTCTGTTGACACCCTCTGCTGCCGGACTGTGCGTTCTCAGAGGGTCACTGCATGTCTCCACATTTGGTTGAGTGCCTGACACATTGTAAAGGCCCAATAATATGTGCTGGAGGCGTGAGTGAATGAAATGCATGTCCTATATGTCCCCTTCCTTCCTTCCTTCCTATTATTATTATTATTATTGGTTTTTGTTTTTTTTTTTCGAGACAGGGTTTCTCTGTGTAGCTTTGCGCCTTTCCTGGATCTTGCTCTGTAGACCAGCCTGGTCTCGAACTCACAGAGATCCACCTGCCTCTGCCTCCCGAGTGCTGGGATTAAAAGCGTGCGCCACCACCGCCCAGCTATTATTGGTTTTTTGAAAGGAGTCTCACTATGTAGCTCTGGCTGTCCTGGAAGTCACTATGTTGCTGAGACTGTCCTGGAACTCACAGAGATCTGCCCTCCTCTGACCCCTGAGGGTTGGGATCAAAGGCGTGTGCCGACATGTCCAGCATTTCTTTCTTTTTTTAAGTTAAAAAAATCTAATGTATTTGGGTGCTTTGCCTGCATGTATATCTGTGCACACATACATCCCTGGTACTCTTGGAGGCCAGAAGAGGCACTGGAACTGGAGTGAGAAACGGTTCTGAGTCACTGGGTGCTGGGACTCTGAAAGAGCAGCATGTGCTCTTAACCACTGAGCCATCTCTCCAGCCCCCAACATGTTCTTCTCTTTAGTATACTCATGGTCTGGCAGTGTGAGATACACCAGTCAGAAGTGGAGCCGCAGTGGAGAGAGGAAAGGGCCAGTTGGGATGGCATCATTTGAAACTGCGTTTCCAATTTTGTGGCCGGTAGCCTTTGAGGTAGAAAGTCGTGATATAAACGGGACGCATTTGGGCAATAGGCAAGGAGTAGAATTCTTCCGGGAGGCTGAAGATAGCTTGGGACTAGATTGTACAGGATGCTAGTGGCTAGCCAATGGAGAAGCATTGCTGGTTCTCGGGGCAGACAATGATAAGACTAAACCACTGCTTCAGAAAATGTCGATCCAGTGGCCGTGTGAACCGTGGACTGCGGAGGACCCGTGAGACTGGTTAGGAGGCTCTCCCAGAGGTCAAGACGGAGGCAGTTAGGGCTGGAGCAGTGGGTGGCCGTCAATGGTGGGGAGGGTAAAGCGGAGAAGAGTGAACAGTGGGCAAAGGAAGAGATGGGGAGGAGAAGGAAGGGTCAGGGTTTCCAGCTCCTTCTACCCGGAGCTGTGATGGCAGAAAGAAGTCAAGGGGAGAGCCAGTTGAGGGAAAGAATTCATTTATCAAACCTTTATGTGGTAGAGTCCAGGCTGCACTTCACTTATGGAAACTCAATCAACGTGTGGGGCAAAAAAAAAAAAAAAAAAAAAGGCGAAGTGGGAGGAGGGAGCAACAGAGATAAACTAGCTAACAGAAGCCGTCCCAGCTCTCCCACTTCACACGGTACTTCCAAAGGGAGGCCAAGACGGGGAAGGGAAATTGGCTGTTCCCCTTTCATTGGTAAAGCCACGTGATTTTATGAGTGCCGTAAGAGATTCTTTGAAGGCAATTGTGGCCATTCACAACCTATTTTTTATATGCTGATTATAGAATTGAAATTCCTGGCAAGATATAGACCCCCCCTCCCAGTTCCTGCAGGTGCTAAATGGGCTGTAGGCAGCTAGGAAGACGCTCTCCGTCACCACGCTGGAGTGGAAAGATGGGGAGGCAGACAATTAGGGCCCCAGTGTAGGTGAACAGTCGGAAAGCTGGGCACACAGAGGAAGACCGGTGTCGGGTATGTCAAGGCCAAGGTGGCCTGGGTGCTGGGACTGGAGAGAAGTCGTGGAGTCATCAGGACAGTAGCCACAGCAGCAGGAGTGTGCGACATCTCAGAGGGAGCGGAAACTGGCGGGGGAGGGACGGGGAGGGGGCAGGGCAGAGCGAGCAGCACCTTTTCCTGGAAAGGTAGAAGAGTCAGTCATAACAGAGAGCAAGGGTTAGAGAAGTGGGCAAGGTGGAGGACAGCCAAGAACAGAAAAGCGGCTCTCGTAAGGAAATCGATGGTGACCTCCAAACCCATGGACAGCTTCCGCGGAGGGGCGGCGGCAGGAGAAGTGGCTGATGGAAATCTGGGGACAAAGGGAACACATGTCCCTTCTCTGTTACAGCTCCAGGAAATCCAGCTTCCCCGAAGAATGGGCTCCTTGGGTACCAGGGCCTCTTCCCTTTGTGACCGGCTGCCACCCGTGGGGCTGCACCTCGACGTCTCCTTGCACTGATGGGGGCGTAGGCGCGGCTCGCCTTCAGTCTTCCGGTCCAGCAGCTTGCGTGGGGGCCAGCTGAGCCGCAGATGTAAGCAGTGGTGCTTGTGCTCTGTGCTAATCAAATCTCCAGTCTTTCCTTCCCTACGTACAGCCCGATTCCCACATGGCTGTAAACACTCACCGGCTAAGAGCTTCCCTGGAGTTTGCCTCTTGCGGTGACCTCATCAGAATCTAGGCAAGGTTCTGCATACAAACAGCAGCCTGTTCCGGGAGGCAGGGGGCTCTGGATGTTTTCAGCTAAGGGTTCCCTATCCTGGTTACATTGTTCTTTTTTAAAAGATTTAAATAATAAGAAAAACCTCTTTTACACACGCCCACTTAGCATTTCCGGTGTTTTCTCCATTCTTTTGAGCAGATGCAGATGGCAGTGTGTCCTTTTCTCTTGGCCTGAAAGACCCTTAATATTTATTCCCTTAGTCTGTATGTAGAAGTTGCGTTCACTCAGCTTCTGCAAACGTGAGAACAATACTTCATCCTCATTTCTTTGAAAGGTATTTTTGCTGAGTGGAGAATTCTGGTTTACATTTTGTTTTTTTCAGAACTTTAAAGAAGTTCTCTCCAGAGCCTAGGTATAGTGGCACAGGCCTTTAATCCCAGCTCTGGGAGGCAGAGGCAGGTAGATGTCTGTGAGTTCAAGGTCGGCTTGATCTACATAGTGAGTTCTAGGCCAGCGAGGGCTATATAGTGAGACCCTGTCTGGAAACAAAACAAAACAAAGAAACCCCAAAGAAAATAACAAAACTCGGAGGTTGCTACCTGTCTTTGGCATACACTTCTGGTGAGAAGTCTGACACAATTCTCTTGAGAGGGTTGCTTCTGAGATGTCCCGGTTTCACTGGCTTCAGGTAATCTCATCATGGTGCTCTGGCATGATGCTCTTCATATTTCCTTCTTTAGGGCTCATTGACGTTCTTGGATTTGTGATGTCTTATACTTTCTTCAAATTTGGAAAAATAAAATCCACTACTGCCTACTTTCTTCAGGGTTCCAGCAACAGTTATTAGGTTGTTTGAAATTGTCCTGAAGCTTCCTCATGATCCATCCTTTTTTTAAAGTTGTGTGAGTGAGTGTGAGTGTGTGTGTGTGTGTGTGTGTGTGTGTGTGACTGCACATTTGTGTGCCTTCATATGGAGGCCAGAAGTCAGCCTCCAGTGTAGTTTCTCAGGGGCTGACACCTTGGATTTTGAGGCAGGATCTCTCAGTGGGCCTGGAATTCACCCAGAAGGCTATAGTGGCTGACTCGGAGAAGCTCAGCATTCACCGGTTTCCATGTCTCCCATGCCGTGATGACAAGCACTTGGTACCATGTGCAGTCTTATATGTGGTCCAGGACTGAACTCAATCCTCATGCTTACATGTAGCAAGCATGTAACTGACTGCGCCGTTTCCCCAGCCACTGAATGTATGTTTTAATCTTCAAGTTCACTGACCTGCACTGCCTAATACACCACTAACCCCATCCTGTGCAGGTTTCTTTCATCTCAGACATGTTTTCCTGAACCGCTTATCTAATTATTCTTTATCAATAAAAACTTGGGAGTCAGATGTCAGGATAAGAACCTGAATGATCAGAGAAACGGTGGAGAAGTGACCAGTGACCTCCTCTTGTTCCTCCATCCAAAAGGGGCTGAGACCCTCTAAAGCTCTGCCCTACTACTTTCTGTCTATCTGTCCTCAGTCCTCCAAAATCTCTATGGTTAATTCTGGTCAGCGAATAGCTAGCCCGCCCTCTGATTCAAAGCAAACTTTATTGAGAATGTGATCAAAATATCACACAACATTTTCCGTTTAGATAGTCAACATTTCACTTAACTGTGTTTTTTGTTGATGACACAAAATACCCGAGGAAATCATTTTTAAGGAATAAAGTTTAGAGTTTCTGTCTGTGGTTTCTTGGTCTGTGTTTCTGGGCTGTGTGGTGAGGTAATGTATGTCACGTTGGAAGGGAGTGGCAGAGAAAAAGTGGTCATTTCACAGCGGGGGAACGGGGTGGGGGGGAGATGGGAAGTAGCCCAAAACAAGACATACCCTTCAAAGGCATGCCCTCGTGGCCTACTTCCTGCAACCAGGCTCCACCTCCCAGTAGCTCATTCGAAAGTACACTCCTCAATGGATCAACCCAGGGAGGGAGTTAGAGCCTTCATGATGGAGTCAGGTCACGGGCATCAGCCCCACTAGCGGGACCACCATGCCCTCCACACATAAGCCTTTGGGGCCATTTTATATCCAAACAGTAACACAGTTACAGTGCTTCTCTAGCACATAAGAGGTATACAGACTATTTCAATGTCTTTGTCTACAAAGTCTATCAGTTTTGTTCTTCTTTGAGTTCGTTGGTTGATGTTCCTCCTCATTGTGGTCATATTTCTCCACTTCTTTGCATGCCTAGAGGCTTTTTACTGGACCTCAGACATGACTTGTACCTTGCTGGGTGCTGGATATTTTTGTATTCCTATAAATAATCTTGAGCTTGTTCTGGGATGCTGTTAGGTTACAAAGAAACAGTTTGATCTTTTTGGGTCTTGCTGTTGAGCTTTTTTAGATGGGACCAGAATTGCATTGAATCTAGGCCACAAATGCAGCAAGACCCTTCTGGGTATGCTATCCAATGCCTCGTGGACTGGGGGAGGGGAGTCTTCCCATTCTGGCTGAGGAGAAGAAAGGCTGTTCTTGGCTCTGTGCAAGCTTCAAAGATTGTTCTTTCTCTAATCCTTTTTGGTAGTTCTTTTTGGTTTGTTTGTTCTTTGTTTTTGAGACAGGGTTTCTCTGTCTGGAACTCGCTTTGTAGCCCAGGCTGGCCTCAAACTCACAGAGATCTGCCTGCCTCTGCTTCCCAAGTGCTGGGATTAAAGACATGTGCCACTATGCCCAGCTCAAGGTAGTTCTTTGTCATCCTTGGGGTATTTTCTTCATACCCAGGAGTTATCGGTGTTAGCAGGGGTTGGGGTAGGACCCTTGGCAGATCTCTGGTGCTCGCTCTCCCTGTGTGACCATCTCCTCTCTGTTGTTCTATCTCATGAACTCTAGCTCATGGCCTCCCTGATGTCTTAACTCATGGGTTAGCGGTGCCCTCTCTCCCTTTTGGAAAACCTTCTGTGGCTGCAGGCTGATGATCACAGGGCTCGCCCTAGTCTCTGCTGCTCAGGGCTCATGAAGCCTTATGTCTTGTATCTGAAAACTATCGGTTCATATTTTTCCCCTGGCCATTTAGTTGCTTCAGATGAAAGGGAAAATCTAGTCCCTAATATTCCACTTTGGCCAGAAGCAGACATCTACACTGTTCTTTAAGTTTGGAACACTCAGGAATGCAAGACTATGCGCAAGTCAAGTGCTCTATAATCAGGCCAGGAAAAGGGTGCTTCTCCAAGGGCTGATAGAGCTTCCAACTCAAGTACGAGGATACAGCAGTTTGAGCAGCTATAGGGCACTGTGCTCTCTTCCTGGATCGTATCAAGACTTTGACCTCAATTTAGCCGTTTCACTACCCATTGGTGGAGGTTTAGTCTTTTTCACGCCAAAGCTGCACCTCTCGGCTCACTCTTGAAATCGTAGAGTTTTGTTGTTGTTGTTGTTGTTATTATTATTATTGGTGGCGAGTGGCCTCGGTTTCCACTTAGATGCTGTTTGAGTATTTAGGTCACCAAAAACTTCCCTGTTGGAGGCAAATGAAAGTTCCTCCATTGCACTTACAGTACCTAGCCTTTGCCCTGTACAGAGTCACTGCCCCAAAGACACTGTGTTCCACTTTGAAGATGAAGTGCAGACACACACTTAAAAAGCAGGTCCTCCATTTCGAGGGTGAACAAAACACCACTTAACCAAGCATTCCGGCCGGTTAAATTTAGGACGAGGGAAACAAAACAAAACAAAACAAAACGAGTCCAGAATATTCTCTGGCATTCAGCCTGGGGTATTTTTCCTTTTAGAATGACTTGGGCACATTTTCATTCATGTGGACCTGTTGCCTCTCAGCTTTATATTCTGGGATGGGAGGTCAACAATGACTGCTTTGTTGCTAAATCCAACCGGCACTTCTCAGTTATTAACCTACTTGACCTCTCCACAGCATTTGATGTGGACAGTTCTCTTCAGCACATTCCCTGGCTTTTTCTCCCTTTCCTGGTCTTTCTATTTCTGTCCTTTTAGTTGGTACATTGTGTGGTTAGATCTTGAGCCTTCCTCTCACATGGAACATTATCTTTGGGCTTTCTTATCCATGCCTGTGGCTTTCCTGGGAACTCCTAAACCAACAGTTCTAGCCTAAATATTTCTTGTGGGCGTCACCCCAGAATGTCCAGTTGATCTTTTACCATTTTCACTTCGGCCCTACAGAGCTCACTCACTCTCAGCAGCCTTGTCCTGGATAGTTTTTTTTTGTCAACTTGGCATAAGCTAGAGTCATGCAAGGAGAGAACTTCAACTGAGAAAGTGCTTCCATAAGACCCTGTAGGGCATTTTCTTAATTACTGATTGATGAGGGAGGACCCAGCTCATGGTGGGTGGTGCCATCCCTGGGTTGGTGGTCCTGGGTTCTATAAGAAATCAGACTGAGCAAGCCATGAGGAGCAAGCCAGTAAGCAGCTCCCCTCCATGGCCTCTGCATCAGCTCCTGCCTCCAGGTTCTGCAGCGATGGTCTCTGATGTGGAAGTATAAGCCAAATTAACCCTTTCCTCTCCAACTGGCTCTGGTCATTGTGTTTATCGCAGCAAAAGAAACCCTGACTAGGGCAAGCCTCATGGAAGCCCATTCCCCTTGGTTCAGGTTTCCTTGCCTGGTACTACATCTCTGTGAAGGATACACCTACCCATTTTGGTTCTAAAGCCAGATTCCTTGCATTCAACCTTCCTTTTGGTTACCGAGCCCTGCCGATGACACTCCTTCCATTCTTTCGGAGCTCTGCTATGTTAGTCTGGTGGAGAGCGCCTTGGAGCACGCTCAGTTTCTATCCCTCACACCCTCTCCTCTCATGGCTCCCTTCTGCCAGCTCTAGTCAGAAAGGCCTTTTTAAAAGATGAAGGAAAGCTTGCAGGGTCCTGTTTAAATCTTTCAGTGACCACCCTGTGCTCTTAGGGTCTAAAGCTCATACTCCTTTTGCTTCGTTTCATGGGGCTGGAGATCACCCCAGGCCGCATGTATGCTAGGCAAGTGCTCTGCCACTGAGCTATGGCCCCAGTCCTCCATGTTCATTCTAGTAAAGTGTGAGGACCCCTATGATCTGGTCCCTGTTTAACCTATAGTAATATGTCACCTTCCTCCCTCCCACTCTCAGCTCCCGCCTATGCTTCCCAGTGCTTTCTTCCGCAGCCTGTGATGCTTCTTATTTTAGGGCCTCTGTAAGTTTTGTTCTTTTTGCCTAGAACCCCTTCGTCCCCCCTTTTGCCTGAATCAGTCACCTTCCAGGTCACTTCCTTTGGGATTCTTCTCTGATTTCTTTGATCAGCGTGGTCTGCCAAGAATAAGT
Source organism: Peromyscus leucopus (assembly GCF_004664715.2). Taxonomy (NCBI): domain Eukaryota; kingdom Metazoa; phylum Chordata; class Mammalia; order Rodentia; family Cricetidae; genus Peromyscus; species Peromyscus leucopus. Next base: position 61,015,144 of record NC_051064.1, on the reverse strand, counting down.
GAGGTATTAGTCTGTGTTTCCAAATGCCACTCTTGTTTTCTCTATAGTAACACACATCTAATAGCCTATAATTTCTACATCCCCAGTGGCCAGTGTAAAGCTGTATTGACGAGCAGCAAACACTGGTTGCATCAAATCTTTAAATAATTGTTTGTTTGGGTTTTTTTTTTTTTTTTTTTTGAGATTTTTTTCACCGTGTAGGCCAGGCTGTCCTTGAACTTGTAGCCTTCCTGTCTCAGCCTCCAGAGCACTGGAGTTACAGGGATTCCAGCTACCACACCCAGCCGTTGCTCTGAAAGTGGTTTGTTTGTTGAGACAGCCTTCTGCAGCCCGGGTGGGCCTTGAACTATGTGACTGAGGATGACTTTGAATTCCTAATCTTTCTGCTTCTGTCTCCTGGAATTGGATTTGACTGTGTTAGCAGCTGTGGAGGTTGCAGACCTACTAATCTAGTCAGGTTGAGCAATGGAGCTTGGCGTAAAGGATGGCTTTTTGGCGTGGGTCTCTTGCTGGAAGCTGGCTTTCCTATTTCTCCACTGCTCATTTCCTGGTTTAGCAGCCCGATTCAGGCGGCAACTCTGGACCTTAGTTACTTCACATATCAGTACAAACCCTGGGCTTTCTAAAGGCAAGTCATAGGGCCAGATGGTGTCGTTTATTCTCTTAGAACCTAGCAGTTTATGTATTAACTGTATTTCTTATAAAATGGTATTTCATATTCTCTGGTCCTCTTGTCTCATTTGTCTTTATTGGTTTGTAAGTTTTTATTATCGTTAATATTTGCCATAGATTTCACAATTCTTATTTAAACGTTTTTCCTTTTCATTCAGGGTTGATCCCTGGGTCTACACAAGCCAGGCAAACACTGTCATTGCGCTTCATCCCTATCCTTAACTCATCTGTCGGTTAGAAATGTTTGTACCTTTTCCAGTGGCAAGAGAAAAGTAGTTGTTTATTTGCTTGAGATAGTGTGTCACACTACGTAGCCTCAGGCTGGTGTCAACCATATAATCCTCCTGCCTCAGTCTCCTGAGGTCTGGGGATCCCAGGTTTGTACCAGCACACCCAGAAAAGCTATTTATTTGCTTATATCCTTACCCAACCACTTGCAAATGTGCGATCCACTCTCAGTTCACCTGTTGTTCCCAGACTGGCTACCAGCCAGATTCGGCTTGTTAGGCTGTAGTTTGCCAAATCCTGACTAATACATTTACCAAATTTGAGCCATCTTCAGATTCCTGGAAGAAATACCACTTGAACATGAATAAACGGTTGGCTTTGGCTTGTGCATATTTAGGGTTTTTGCATTGACATATTTGTAAGTCAGGTTGGTCTGTGCAGAGATTTCAAACCAGTGGTGTGGCACAGATGTATTCTCTTTGGCCTATAGCCTCTAAGTGAGTTGCCAATATTAAGAAAGTGGGATGTAATACAGTAAAATGGACTTTCTTTCTAAGGAATGTATCAAGACTGGGAGTATTTTGATCCAGTTTTACCCCCTTTTATGGATTTTCTCTATGGTGTGTTTTCTATTTTATTAACTTCTGTCTTTATTTTATTTTTTAGATTTACTTAAGTGTGGGTGTTTTCGCTGCATGTATGTAAGTGTACTAAATGCATGCCTGGTGCATATGGAGGTCACATGAGACTGGAGTTAAAGACAGTTGTGAGTCACCATGTGGGTACTGGGAATAGAACGTAGGTCCTCTGGAAGAGCAGCTGGTGCTCTTAACCACTGAGCCCTCTCTCCAGGCCTTATTTTTGCTTTCTGTTGCTAAGATTATTTGTCTTCTGTCTTTGCCTAACCTCTTAGTTGGCACTGACAAAACTTCCAGCTTTTTGTTTTCGTTTTTGTTCTGTTTGGTTTGGTTTGTGGGGTTTTTTTTTGTTTTGTTTTGTTTGGTTTGATTTGTGGGTTTTTTGTTGTTTTGTTTTGTTTTGGTTCTGAAATAGTTTAAATTGCATTAGCATCTTCTGTTTCTTGATGGTCATAGAGAACAGACCTCTAAAACTAAATAGAATTTTGCAGATATAAGTTTGCTTTTGTTTCCTATTTTCTCTCTGGCTGGTGACCTTGTAAACACTATAGACCTGTATGTGAGCAGGAACATCCTCCATCAGAGCACCTGGACTTTTCCTGTAGTTTTCTTTCCTAAAAGCCACCCATTTCCCCAGACTTTTAAACTTACAAATTTGTAGACAAAGGTTATACTTGGGGCTGGAGAGATGGCTCAGCAGTTAAGAACACTTGCTGCTCTTACAGAGGACCTGGGCTTGGGTGGATCACAACCTTCAGTAATGTTAGTTCTAGAGTATCCGATACCTTCTGTGGGCATGAGGCACACCCATGGTGCACATTCATACATGCAGGCAAACACACATCCACACAAGATAAAGATGAATAAATCTTTTTAAAAAGGTTTGCCTGCTTTGTTTTTGAGAGCTAGGGTCTCATGCCCAGGCTGGCCATGAAATGATTGTGTGATAGGGATAGCTTTGAACTTCTCATTCTCTTACTCCGTCTTCCAGATGCTGGGATTACAGGTGGTCATCACAGCGTCCGTCCGGGTTCTAAGGTGCTGAGGGCTGAGCCCAGGGCTTTGTGCATGCTAGGCGAGCATTTACTGACTGAGCTACATCCCTAGGCCGACAATTTTTTTTTTTTAAATAATTAAGAAGTTACTGTCATATCTTAGGATCGTTTTTTTGTTGTTGTTTATTTTTAGTTTTTCTTTTTCTTTTTTTTTTATTTGTAGTTTTTCAAGGGGGTTCTGCTTTACTGGTCTTTTGAAAAACCAGACTTTGGTTTTATTGTTTGAATCTGTTTTTTTTTTTTTTTTCTTTGAATTTTCTCTGTTACTTCCTGTTAAGAGTTTCATCCAATTTGGACGTAACCTTCTAATTGTTCGAATGAAACTACTTTGTTGTTTCCTAAATAAAGTATTTTTCCTTGGAATTTTGGTAGTCCATTGTTGATTTGTCTTTTCTTCCTGGCATGACATTATTAAAATAGAGGTCCATTTCAGTTTCTTCTCCGGTTACTGTGATTGAAATGCTCTGACAAGGTCAAGCTAGGGGAGACAGGGTTGCTTTCACTCAGAGTTCCGGTGGCAGCCCATCACTGCAGGAAGTCACCCCAGTGGGTCACAGTCAGGAAGCAGAGAGCAAGGATCACTGGTGTTTGGTCCGCCTCCTTTCGCTCCATCCAGGACCTGCCAACAGAACAGTGCTTCTCAGGGTGGGTCTCACCACCTCAGCTAACCCGACCGAGAAAACTCCTCATAGGTCAATCCAATCTAGACAGTCCCTCATGGCGACTCCTGTCCCAGGTGGTCCCAATCTGGCCAAGTCTACACCTAAAATTAACTACCATGGCAGTCCAAGCATCCTGTCCTATTATATATTTTTTTTTTTAAAAAAAAAAACTATTTTGGTTATTGGGCAAGAAGATATGTTACTCTGTGTTAGTCAGTGTGAAAATGTTCCCAAATCAGTCTTTTTAGTCCTCCCTTCTAAACTCAAATATTTCTGATTCTTACGAAGCCAGGCTATGTTTGATCTATTCCTATGGATATGGTATATGTAGGCAGCATATTGAAGTGTGTTTTGGATATATTTGTATGGTATATATGTGTGTTCTTGTGCCTGTGCATCAGGAGCGTGTATAGAGTATGTGTATGTATGTGTATGTGCACGTGTGTTCACACATATGGAGTATGCATTTGTATGACATATATGTGTGCACGTGATGCATTATGCATAGCTCTCACCGGGACTGAACACCTCTTGCAGGGGGCATATCTAACTTCTGCTCTCCATCCTGCAGGTCTGCAGCACTGTGGAACTCGGCCCCCTCTTTGCATCCATTGTTTGAAGCTAGAGCTGTCCATTTTCTCTGGCTGGATGGAGTGGCCACAGCAGGATACTCCCTTGTCCAGAAAGGATGCCTGGACCCAGACCTACCCACCTAGGAGGAGGATCAGGCGTGCCCAGGTCCAGGGTATAGGTAAAGTCTATCTGCCAGTGGGTTAGGACTAGGAGGGTGGGCTGCTCCTGCTCAGGGTAGTAGTGTTGGTAGCTCAGGGGGATGAGGTGGAGGCGAAGAGCAGGACAGGAGTTCAGAAAATACCAGGGTCAAATAGTGCACTGGCCTTAGTATGTGGCTCATTTGCACTTGACTATGTATTTGCTAACCTCAGGTAGACTTCTCCAGCTTCTGCTCCGCTCTCCCCACCCCACCCCACCCCATGGGCAACTGAACTTATGGCATCCAATTTCTTGTCCTCATAAAGGCAGGTCTGTTGCCCATGCCTGCTCTTGGCCATGGGGCATGTGTGGAGGCCATGGAAGAGAACAAAGGGTAATGGTCTTTGGGGGCAGACAGATTTGAGTTCAAATTGCAGCTCTGCAAATCTTGGGCAAGCTGCCTTCTCATTTCTGCCTGAGATCCAGATATCTCCCTGGCAAATTTTAGCTAATACTTTTAAGGCTTACTGTGAAGTCTAAATGACACGTGTGCGAATTGCTCAGCTCGGCTCCTGGCACTGTATTCTTGCATTCCTCTGATCTTGTCTTGAGTGGCTCAAAGACCCACAAATATCCACTGGCAATGAAGTCGGGACCAGCAACAAACTCTAACACTTCCCGTTTTTAGGTTTACATGAGACCAACAGCTTTCCTTCCCACAGTGGCAGCAGAGATTTGCAGAGCAGATGTCTTGGTGTGAAACTGCTCCCTCGAGGTGTCTCATGAATGTTTGCCGACAAATCCATGCAAGGGCTGACCTTCCTTCTATCTGCCTTCCTGTGCCAGGTTGGGAAGACTGAAAGGCCCTGCCCCGCACTGTATCTGCAGATGGCGAGTCTTGCTCTTCTGTCTGATGGCGCCAGGCTGCAGATGGGAAGCCCTGAGGCTGGATGGAGCAAGCTGCTCCTCTCTGGACCTGTGCCACGTTGCTCTCATGAAAAGGAGGCTCAAGAGAGCGATCCAGGCTGCATGCAGCCTGGTGCGGGCAGCCTGTCTATGTGCAGTTTCATGTTCCCCGATCCCATGCCCTCTTGGGCCACTCCGGAGGGCAGGCACTCCTTTGCTCCAGGCTGGTCTGGCGATTACACGTCTGAGCTTCAAAGCCGGTTACAAACCTAACTAATTGCAGCCTGGGGGAGCTGGGCGAGCAGGCCAAGCTTGCTCAAGTGGGCAAGCCAGGCGGCGGGGCCAGAGTTGGGTTGGCACCTGCAGCTCGAGATGCGGGTGCTGGAGCTAGGGTTCCTGCGGGATCAACCGAGAAGGAGCCACCTCTGGTGGCTAGTGGCAGTCCTCCCTGCTCCAGGAGCCCACGCCTCCCCGGATCTGGCCCGCGTCAGCTAGGTCAGGTGGAAATCTCCCCATTCAAACCAGCGCGGGCCAATCAGGGGCTGGCGCGCCCGGCCGTTCCAACGCGCGGTGCAGCCGGCCTGGGATCCCGCCCGCCTGGGAGACGCCGCCGGAGCGAGGGGGAACGGCTGAGTCTGCTGCCTGGGTTACCTGCAGCTACACAGCCACCGCCTGGGGACAGGCCCTCCTGCCCTGGCCGCAACAGGGACGCCATGGAGCGCTCCCTGCACCGCGTCTCCCTCGGGAGCCGGCGCGCCCACCCGAACTTGTCCTTCTATCTCACCACCTTTGGTAAGTGCCTCTGGGCCAAGCTGCCAATGGACCGCTTTCTTGGCAATCCAAGCCAGAAAGGCAAGCGCCCACCATGGCAGGGAGGCTACGAGCAGGTGCTCTTTCCGTTGGGACATCTTCTCTGGCCCCTTCCTCCAGGCCCAGCAAGTCAATGGACACCACCTGCTGCCGGCCGCCGCTGCCAGCTGCAGTTGGTTCTGCCTCACTTGGTTGGAATAATCATGCCCCAGTTCATCTTTCAGAGGCCTGCCTTGTAACCACGGATCTCCCCATTAGCCAGCTCTCAGGTTAAATCAGGGTCTACTTTGTGTCAGGACAGCTCAATCGCCCGCTTCCTTTGGCTCAGGGACTAGACGGGAAGGGGAAGTCCAGGTGGCTTTGCCGTCTTGTGGGCCCACTTTGGAGGCTGCAGTCTAACCTCTCCCCGTTGGACATCTAACTCACGATCAGTGGAGATGGGAGCCGTCTCTTCTCCGAGACAGACCCTAGGAGAGCATCAGGGCTGAGGTGACCGAAAGGGACAGTAGGCCTTACAAGTCTCTATTCCTCCAAATCCCAGCTGGACAGCAGCTGTCCCAAAGGCCTGTGCAAACCTGGCCTTCCAAGGAAGCACAGTAAGAGTTGCACCCTTTCCCCAGATCACAGCCCTGCTGGGCTCTTCGTTTCCTCCATGCCTGGAGGGGCCTGTTCCTCCTCCGTAGTAAGAAAACTAACAGGAGGGTCTTTCTCTGGCCAGCGCTGGGCTTTGAGAGCTGAGTGCAAGCCTTCCCAACGTGCTCTTTTAACTTGTCTACAAGTTCTTTACGAAGTTGGAGTGGGTCCTGCAACAGAAGCAGACTTGACCCAGATTCCAAAGGCAGAGCACACAAGGAATTGGGCCCTCAGGAGGGTTCTTGGCTTCCCTGCTCTCCAGCTTATCCCAGCACATTTGGCTCTTCACAGTTTGTATACACACACACACACACACACACACACACACACACACACACACACACACGGGACAGAGGGGTAATGGAAAAGCAGCAGGTTGAACTAGAGATGGGCTGCGGTCTGGCTGTCTGGACTTCGCTGGTCCTGGTGCTGGAGAATAAGGAGGAGGAATTCACTAACCTTGCGTTCGTTGAGCGCTCACTAGGTGCATGAACTGTCTCCCGTGTGTCACCTGAATCATTTCATTTAATGTTCCCAAATCCTGCAAGCCAATCCTATGAATCCCAGTGGGACACAGGGCTCCCCGAGACAAGGGAGATTTCCAGCTGAGAGGGTCAGGGAGCTACAGCCTTTTCCAGGTCTCCATTCAAAAGTGAATATAACCACTCTAGCTTACATTCATGCTCTAGGTATCTCCACCTGCTCCTTAATTTTATCATAATCAGCATCATTCTGTGTGTACAGTCTTGAAACACAGTCCTTTTTTGCTACTGGTGTGATGTGAATATTTCTCCGCATTCACTCTTGTGTTCTTTTGTTCAACTAATCTCCTTCCAGACTGGGGCAGGGGAGGGTCCAGTCCCAGCAGGGTGTGGAACCTCCAGGCTGGCTATGCTGGCCACGGCTTCCGGGTTGGGAATGATGGCTATCAAGCGGATAGGCTGCTCGGACCCATGACTGTCACCTGAGTGTGCCGGAGGAGACGGGCAGGAACTGGGGAGAAAGGGGAGCCACCTGCTTGTTTTATGCAGTTTCTTCTTAGATCTTTTTGACACTAATTTGAATGCTTAGAAAATATTTCTAGTAATAGTTCTATTTCCTGGGGTTCCATTTGCCATGGTGACCTTATTGTTGGGCTGCTAATGGTCACTGGGCACTAAATGATCTTTGACCATGGGTCCATGGAGAGGCCTGTTAAGACCAGAAGCATTTTTGGACTTTGAGTTGAGCTGGTGGAGATTGAACCCAGGGCTCCAACACTAGGCAAATGTCTTACCCTGCTGGGTTATGTCCCACCCCAGCACACAGGCTCCCAGGATCCTCTCCCCGAGAGTAAGCTTTAACAACTAGGAGTGGATACTGAGAATCTAACCTTTAAAGACCTTCTAGGGGTATTTTGAACATGAGCCCGACTTGGGAGCTATGGACTCCAGATCAGTTTTGGTAGCCAATGTGGGTACCATTTGATGCAAATATCTTTACTGAGTTTCTTAGTTCCTTGGCCTCTCCCCAACACACCAGGTAGCCCCTGGCCTTCAACAGTGGGGGACCTGGGAGGGACCTGGTGACGATGCTGCACACATTTAAAGGAGGCGGAAGGGAAAAAAAACATTTCAGTCAGAATTGCCTATAGGAGGTCTCTCTCTCTCTCTCTCTCTCCCTCCCCCTCTCTCTCTCTTCTCTCTCTTCTCTCTCTCTCTCTCTCTCTCTCTCTCTCTCTCTCTCTCTCTCTCTCACCCCCACACACAGAATGGGTCCCATGAGCACAACCCCTGTTCCCCAGGAAGGGGCAGGCCAAGTAGCACACATGGATGGCCTCACTGCTTCTGAGAATTCAGCTGACTTCAAAGGAAGGTATATCCAAGCTGAGGCCAGGACCCAGCCATTCCTTCTTTGTTGTAATTTTGTGTAATTTGAAGAAGTCTTTGTAAGTGTTCGTGGTTGTATCTTCCAGAATCATGCCTCTTATTTCGATTAGGGTATTTGTTAATTCTTTGGTAAGAGTGCTGCTAAGATATAACTCGTGTGAACAACTCATTGGAAATGCACAGCTCCATGCTTTTGAGTACATTTGCAGAATTATGCAACTATTACTGTGATCAATTTTAGAATAATTCCATCACCCTAGAGAGAATGTGCCCTTTAGCTTATTATTTCCAATCCCACCCCTCCCTCATCTCCAACCCCAAGAAATCACTACTTTGTTTTCTACCTCAATACACATGCCTCCTTGAGGGGATTTTATGTAAATGGAGTCATGTGTGCTTTTCTATGACTGACTCCTTTCACTTGTGTTTTCAAGGTAGGCTCATGTTGGAGCGCGTAGCAGTACTCCATTTAAAAATATTTTTTCACATTTATTTATTGCATATGTACACATGTGCCGTAGCACAAGAGTGGCAGTCTAAGGACAACTTGTAGAAGCTGGCTCCCTGTTTTCATCTTGTGCATCTTGGGCATGATACAATGTGTGCCTAGAACCCCGGCACTGGGGGATTTTGGTGTGGCATGGGGGCAAGAAGATCACTGGGCCTTGCTGGCTGCCAGCTTAGCCTAAAAAGGAACCTTGATAAGACTGGCATGGTCTGCACATCCTTAATCCCAGCACTTGGAAGTAGAGGCAGGCAAATGTCAGTTTGAGGTCTGGTCTACAGAGTGTGTTCCCGGATAGCCAGGACTATACAGAGAGACTCTGTCTTAAACAAATACAACACAACACAGAACCACAACAAAAATGGTTCACTGAGAGACTGTCTCCAGGGAGCAATAAAGGAGAGAGCAGCTTACAGCCTCCTTTGGCCTCTGCATGTACACACACAGGTGTACACATATGTATATACCAAGCACACATGCTCACAGTAAACAAACATTTTAAAGATTTTTTTTAAAGCAAGTTTTTTTTTTTTTTTTTTTTTTTTTTTTTTTTTTTTTTTTTTTTTTTTTTTTTTTTGGTTAAAGCAAGTACCATAGCTTTGTGGTTTTATTTTTGGACCTTCTGATTTATTTCACAATCTGCTACTTTGACATTACCAACATACCACACTGACTTGATTACTGTTGCTTTGTGGTAAAATTTAAAACCTCAAAGCATAAATCCTTTAATAATAATAATAATAATAATGATAATCTTCTTCTTCCTCCTCTTCCTTCTCCTCGTCCTCTTTTCTTCTATGTTATTTTGGTTGTTCTGGATTCATGGAATTTCTATATGAAATTTAGGTGCAATTATTTTATATAGAAAAATCCAATTCATAAAACTGTTGGATACTTATAGATAATCTTCTTGAAAGGATACCAAGTTTTTAGCTTGCCCAATAAGCCATATCACTGCCCTCGTTGGGGTCTCTAGCATCCTAGAAATGGCAAGTGTTCAGGAAAGAGCACAGGGTACCCTTCCTCCAGGGTATCTGGGCTGGGAGATGATGGGCAGCCAGGGGATGTGTTATGAAGGCTGAAGGTAGCTATGGGCACAGATGATAACACCAACTCTCTTTAGAAATGTCACTCCCACTGAACCTGAAAGGTGACAGCTGTGGGAACAGTCCCAAGGTAGGCTCATCAGAGGGAAGCATGCTTCTGAAGGCGGAGAGGGCTGAGGGGCGGCACACGTTTGCTGGCTGTTCTTTCTTGTTCCGTGTCTGTTGTGGTAGCGGTATTAACTAGGGCCCTGCCTTCCCATGTTCTGCCTCTCTTTGAAGCCCCAGAGAAAACAAATCTGGTTTTGTACTGAGAATGAAGCTCAGGACAGATGCCCACCAGCTGCTCCCTGTGTTGGGCAGAGTAAGGTCAGCGCTCTGAACTGGAGACCATTGATGTGTCCCTGCCAACTGCCATCAGCCCTTGTTTCTAGCCCTGCTGCCCCGAGCCTGGCAGACTCATTACGCTTGGCTCAGGAAACCCATCCATTTCTCTGGAGTTTTTAATTCGCCGGGCAGAGTCCTCAGCGTTGGTTTGTTTCCCTGTCATTTGCAGTCCATCTGCTTGGGAGTATTGAGAAATTCCTCAGTGTTGCTGTTCCTTTCCAGCTCCTTGTTCTCTTTCGGTTCCTCCATCTACGTCCTTTTCCAGCCTTTGTTACTATGGTGTACGACACTCATGCAAAAAGCATCCCTGTATTAATATAAAGTACCTGTATGGATGGACACACACACACACATACACACACACACACACACACACACACACACACACACACACTAGCTCGGGCATTCTTCCAGATTCCACATGGGTGCCAGGGACCCAAATTTTGGTCCCTTTCATGTGGCCAGCCCTTTTATTGTCTTGAGACATATCCCAGGTCCTGTTTTCATGAAGATAAACTATCATGGCATTATATATCTCAGGCAGGCCTCAAATTTACATTTCTCTTGCCTCTGCCTCCCGGATGCTGGGATTACAGGCAGGTGTTACCGAGCCCAGCTTTGGCCGTGGTTTCGTTGTTTATTTTGTGTTTTGGTCAGGGACCATTCTCTGAATCCTTCAGTTCTTTGAGGTTTGTTGAGATTTGCTTGCAAGAGGTAGGTAGGTCACTGGTCACTTCTCTGCTGCTTCTCTGGTCACTCAGGTTCTTAGCCTTATATCTGACTCCCAAGTTTTTATTGATAAAGAATAATTAGATAAGCACCTCAGGAAAACATGATGTGTTATAGGAGCCTCGTGTGTCCTTGAAGAGAGCCTTGCAGTCGGTGGGTGGGTGCAGTGTGTTCTAGAACGTCAGCTCAGGCCAGGCTTGCTCATTGGGTTGTCCCAGTGTTCTGCATCTCTGTTAGTTTCTCTCCCTGTTTGCTCTGTCAGTTATCAAGAAACAGATGTTAGCATCCCTGCTGTAGTTGTAAACTTGTGCTCATCATGGTCAGTCTTTCCTTTATACGTTTCAGAGTTATGTCAAGAACATATGGATTTATAATTATTCCTTTTCCGGGGAGTAGAAACTTTTGTTATGAAGCCTTCGGTTGTTACAAGCCTTCTCTTTATTTCTTTTATTTCCTTTTATTGTAGTGGAGCTACCGTCCATGTTTCCCGGCACTGACTTTTTCCCTCAGGCCCAACCTCTGCCTGGCCTGTCTTTTTCCATCCTTTGACTTTCCATCCTGTGTCTTCATTCTTTAGGTGTTCGGAGTCTACTGCAAAAGGCAGCCATGGAGGTGTTACCTTTTGTCATCATTCAGAGGTTACAAAAAATGTCCCTTCTTTTGCTTGTTAGCGGCTAGAGTCACTAGCAGCCCAGGACTGCTTTCTTCTTACAGCTGTCATCTTGATATGTTGCTCAAGTTGGGTCTCAATTGACTACACAGCCCAGGCTGAGCTTGAACTTATGACAGGGGCATGTCCTGTGCCTGGCTCTTGGGATTAACTTGATTCAGTGTCAAGACTATTTGAATTGAGCTGCTGTTCTTTGAGGATCTGTGTCTGGTTGCAGTTCACCCTGTTCCAAAGGATCAGCCTCTTCGGATCTCTGTGAGTTCGAGGCCAGCCTGGGCTACCAAGTGAGTTCCAGGAGAGGCACAAAGCTACACAGAGAAACCCTGTCTGGAAAAACCAAAAAGAAAAAAAAAAAGGAAAAAAAAAAAAAAAAAAAAAGAACAAAGGAGCAGCCTCTTAGGGTCCCAGTGCAAAAAGTAGGGGTTCAAAAGAACCTCATCTTTTATCCTGTGACTTCTGGTCTCGAACCCTAAGGGCCAGGCAGAAACCCTGTTCAGCTCCTCATTACCAGAATTCAGAGACAACCCAGTAGAAAATTGGCCCCGGGGAAACGCCAGACCTGCGTTTGGCTCCCCATGCTGTGTACTGCAGCATGCATGTGGAGGTCGGAGGGTAACTTGTGGGAGTCAGTTCTCTCCTCCTACCATGTGGGTCTCACATGTCAGACTCGGGTCCTCAGCCTTGGTGGCAAATGCCATACCCACTGAGCCACCTTTCTGGCTGTTTGTGTATGTAGATGTGCGTGTGTGCCTGCATGCATTTATGTGTACCATGTGCATGCCTGTGCTTGTGGAGGCCGGAAGATGGTGTGGGATCCCTTGAAACTAGAGTTACAAGAAGTTGTGAGCTGCCTGATGTGGATGCTAGGAATTGAACCCGGGTCTTCTGAAAGAGCAGTCAGTATTCTTAGTTACTGAGCTGGCTCTCCAGCCCCTCCCCCAAGATTGTCTTCTATCTTTTTTCTTCTCCCTCTCTCCCTGGTCATTTCGGTGGTTACGTCGTTGCATACTGGGCACTCTACATGTGAATCGGAAGTGTGTTACTGTGACAGTTCCCACTGTGGACTGGTGAGGCAGGGGTCACCCCAGGTCTTACAGACGCCCAAACCCATAGGTCCATGCTTCCTATCTTGTATTTTCAGCATTAGGTTTGTTCTTCTGGAAAATGTTATTTGATCACTTAAAAAAATTTTACAAGTGTAAAACTGAATGAAAATAAATCCCGAATTCCCTGTGGGTCATAAAGCTGTCAGTATGTACATGAGAGCTAGCCATCGTGACAGAAGAACGGTGGGCAAGAGAGTTGCAGTGGGAAGCAGCTAAGGCTACTGAGGAGTTTACAAGATGTTGGAAAGGAGGCATTTTCCGACTAAAATTATATGACTTTATGTGTGATTAAGAAATAATTACAATAAAGTGAAAGGAAAAAAATCAGAAAAGGCAGAATACCGTGAATTTTCTACACACAACAGCAGTATGTACGAATGGGCACCCTGGAAAAGCATCTGCTGTGAGGGTGAAGCATCTTGAGCAGATGTGTGGCTTGTTCCGGTTAGAGTGGACAGTTCTGCATTCTAGTTTAAGCAGGAATAGTTACAACTGACCAACTTTTTTTTTTAAACATGTGTATAGGTGCATGTGTGCATGTGTGTGCATGTGTGTACATGTGTGAAGGCCCAAATTTAACATTGGTTGTCTTCCCTAGTTGCTCTCCACTTTACTGAAGCAAGGTCTTTGGCCGAACTGAACGCTCACAGAACTTGGCTGGTCTCTGTCTCTGCCTCCCAAGTTCTGGGGTTACAGGCAGGCACCTTGACTGCCTGACTTTTTACGGAGGCTCTGGGGATCCGAACTCTGGTTTTCATGATTGGGCAACATGAATCTTTATCCACAGAACTGTCTCCTCGGCCCCTCTACCAGCACTTTTTATTAAGAAAATCAAAGAACTCAAAATACAAAAAGTCTTCCGTTCTTAGTTATAATGGTATTTTTTTTTTTTTTTTTTTTTTTTTGGATTTTTTGAGACAGGGTTTCTCTGTGTAGCTTTGAGCCTTTCCTGGAACTCACTTGGTAGCCCAGGCTGACCTCGAACTCACAGAGATCCACCTGCCTCTGCCTCCCAAGTGCTGGGATTAAAGGCGTGCGCCACCACCGCCCGGCGTTATAATGGTATTTTTTAACACTGCATTTTTTCTTTCTTTCTTCAGTTCTTAAAACTGAAAAATTGCCTCAGAATTGAGATCAGACTTAATTGCCCCAATTGTGGAGACAATTCATCCCAGAGTTTATTAGCCAAACTGAACAACTTCTATCTCACTGTTGGTGTGAGTCTGGAGGTTGGAAGTAACTGAGAGGAATGGTTTTCCTCAGAGTTTCTTGCAAGGCCTGAAGCCAAGATGTTAGCCAGGGACTCCGTTATCTGAAGGTATTAAGCACCCGAGGTCCCTCTTGGAGAGGCCTTATTCACGTGACAGGAGGCCTTGTTCCCTGCTGCTCATTGTTAGGAGACTCTGTCATTTGTCACTCTGACCTCTTCATGGGGCTGCTTGGCTTTGCACAGGCCACTGGCAGCTGGCTTCCTCCTGAGTGAGTCGTGCAATGTGGAAGTGAGGAAGAACCCCAGATAGGACAGAGAACCAGTTTAAAATGGACACGGGAAGTTTTGACAGCTTAAACATTAAAAAAAATTTTATTATTGTGGCTGTTATGTAGAACTGAATAGTATTGTAAAATAAAATAAATAAATAAAAACAAAACAAACAAAAATTTTTTTTATTATTACTGTGTGTGCATGTATGGTGTGTGTGTGTGTGTGTGAGAGAGAGAGAGAGAGAGACAGAGACAGAGAGAGAGAGAGAGAGAGAGAGAGAGAGAGAGAGAGAGAGAGAGAGGAGGGGGGCGGCAGGGAAGAGAGAGAGAGAATCTGTGTACTCCACAGTGCGTGTATCGAAGTCAGAGGACGATTTTCAGGAGTTGGGTCTCTCCTTCACTGTGGGTTCTGGGATCGAACTTGGTCAGCCCGCTTGGCAACACTATTACTCACTGAGCCTCGCTGATGGCCGTCTTATAGGCATACTTATTATTTATTTACTTACTCATTTGTATGTTTTTTCTAAAGTGTTTTTATTTTTAAAATCATGTGTAAAGTGTTAGGTTTCATTGTGACACTTTTGAGCCCAGTTTTATTTTGTTGAGCCTCCTCCGTTCTCCTCCCATCTCTGCTGCTCTGCGGAGCCCACGGCCTCCCCCCCCATTCTTCCATCCCTAGTCACATGTGCTCAGTCACCCGCCCACCCTCCTCTTTCTTCCTTTCTCATGGTTCTTGCTCTAGTTTTATGACCTATGTCCACACACATGCTCTCATATACATTCACATACACACAAACACACAAACACACACATATACACACACACACACATGCACACATACACGCACACACATACACAGAGGCACTGAAAGCCAGGATCTGTGTACGAGAAGGAGCAAGTCCCTCCGAGTCTTAGTTATAGCACTCTGTAGAATGATTTCCCGATCCATCCATTTTCTTGCAATTTTCATAATTTTGTTATTCTTTCTGGTTGAGTACAACTGTATTGTGTACACATACCATGTTTTCATTATCTATTCCTCTCTTGGTGGACATCTAGGATGATTTCACTTCCTTGCTATTGCGAATCGAGCAACAAAAACATATGCTGGTTTACTGGTCATCTGGTAGGTCTGTTTCTAATGTCAGAAGCCCCATGCTGGTCTCCACAACGGATGTACACTCCCACCAGCAGTGAATAAATGCTCCTCTTTTCTCACATCTCTGCCAGCATTTGTTGTCCTTTGTTTTTTCTTTTCTTTTTTCTCTTTTTTATTGATTAACTTTCTTTTTGGCCAATTTGTTTTTTCTAGACAGAGTTTCTCTGTGCAACAGTCCTGGCTGTCCTGGAACTCACTCGGTAGATCAGGCTGGCCTCGAACTCACAGAGGTCCACCTGCCTCTGCCTCCAGAGTGCTGGGTTTGAAGGCGTGCGCCACCACGGCCTGGCTTTTTTTTTTTTTTTTTTTTTTTTTTTTTTAAATCTCCCTCCCACCTATCAATCCCACTCTACCATCCCTGTTCTTCCAGGTTCATAACTCTTGGTTTTGTGACTCACCTAGATAACCAGGGCCACCTGTGTGACCATTGGATTGGAACTGTCCATAGGAGCCTGGTGGGGCCACCAGTGGGTACAACTGCAGGCAATGACTTCCCTCTCCCTGAATCTGTCAGTAGCAAATAGTTCTTCAGTGAAGGGTGGGGTCTCCTGAGCAGGTCTTCCGTTTCTGCCTGACTGCTGAGGGGCCCATCTGTGTAGATCTGGTGCAGGCATCCACAGCTACTGTGAGCTCATGGTTGTAATGACGGTGTACTTCCCGGAAGATGGGTTTCACAGCCCTCCTCCCTGACTTCTGACTCTTATTTTCTTTCTGCCCTCTCCTCTGTAACGTTCTGTGAGCTGCAGAAAACAATTTTGTTTAAGGCCGGTCCTTCGTTTTCTTGATAACCATTGTGTCTGGGGAGAGTAGTTTTAATTTGCATTTTTCTGATGGCTAGGGATGGTGGACACTTTGAAAATATTTATGTACCATTTGTGTTTCTTCTTTGGAGAACTCCCAGTTCATTTCATTAGCCCGTTTATTGATTGGCAGGGATTTTTTTTTTTGGTATTTATTTTTTTCAGTTCTTTGTATATTCTAGATATTAATTATCATGATGAAGGATTTGAATAAGCATTTTCCCAAAGCTGATATACTGACAGTGAATAGCACGAGAAAAAAATGCTCAGTCACGTTAGCTGTTAGAAAAGTGTCAATCAAATTCGAGAGCTGGATCCGGTGGTCCAGTCCAGCTGCTTAGGAGGCTAAGTTGGGAGGATTGCAGGTTCAGGACCCACCTGAGCTCCATAATAAATTCAAACCCAGCAAGGGCTACTTAATGAGACCTTGTTCCCAGCTAAAAAGTAAAAAAAAAAACTTGGATGTAGCTTAGTGGTAAGCATTCGCTTTGCATGTACGAGTCCCAGGCTTTGATCTCTAATACGAAAAAATAAATAAAATAAGTTTCCCAAACCCTAAAGCCAAACAAGTCAAAAATGAGCAAGCAAAGGCATTAGGACAAAATAAAACAAGGAACAAATGAACATCCACCCCGGCAATGAGGCAGAACTGGGCTATAATAAAGAGAAATAATAAATGTTGAGATGATGAGGGGAAAAGTATATAAATGCTCATTCAGCTAGTAAACGAGTAACTGCACTAGTAACTGTTCAAAAATAGAATAATTAATAACTCCACAGTACTTAAAATAAATAACAAATATTATCAAATGAAAGGATAAAGAAAATGTGATATATCTACACAGTGGAATATTGTTGAGCCATAAGAAGGAATAAAAGGATGGATACATATTACAACATATAAATCTCAGAAGCATGATGGTAAGGGAAAAGAAACCAGTCACAAAGGCACACCTGTTGTAAGGTTCCATTTATACGAACTGTCAGAGTAGGCAAATCCCCTGAAATAGAAAGAGGATAATTGTTTGACAGGGCCTGAGGGAAGTGGGAAACTGAGAGAGATGGGTAATGAGTCTGGGATTCCTTCCAGGAGAGGGAAAAATATTCTAAGTAGACAGCAGAGCTTCGCTGCTCCATCGCATGGAATGTGTTAAAGAATGATACATTCCATGTAGAGCTTGACCATGCACATCCATGAAATAAAGAGTCCTCTTAGCTGAAACAAGAAACAAGAAAAAGGAAGCCTTAATGCCCAGTATGTCCTATTCTTACACAAGCCACCCATTATCGCTTCCACCACATTCAATTAGAAGTCACTATGTCCACTCCACAGTGGAAAGGACGAACTAGTCTCTACTTTTAAAAATGTATGTGTGTGTGTGTGTGTGGGCAGGCACACGTGAGAACAGGTGCCTGTAGAAGCCAGAAGAAGGTGGGGACCCCCTGGAGCTGGAGTCACATGGGACTGTGAGCTGCCCTGATGCGGGTGCTGGAAATGGAACTCAGATCCTCTGTAAGAGCAGTATGTGCTCTTAACCACCCAGCCGTCTCTCCAATTCTAGTCTCCATTTCTAGACAGGAGAGAACATCAAAGACCTTGTAGACAAACATTAAGCCAGCCACAGTGATGCCCTGGGTCTAACTGCCCACATGTCAACCACTTACTGCTTGTGCAGCCTGGATGTTCAACTTTTAGCCTGAACTTGCCTTTGGCTTCAAAGTAGTAACTATTGTATGGTGTTTCCACGAGGAGTGAACACATTGAGAAGCATCCAGTGAAGTTCTGAGTACCACGCGAATATCCGGCCAGTGTTGCCTGCCTTCTCCTACGGAGCTCTGAGCACTGGGGTGTCGTGTTGTGGCCTGTGGGATGTTGGATCTGAGCCTGGCAGGACTGATGGCTTTGCTAGCAATGTGGTCCAGTCAAGGTTGGATGTTGATGGAGGTAGATCAGAGATTGTAATTCACTGGCTTTCCAGGAAGAACTGAGAATCCCTTCATAATGACCCACAGGAACTGAACTCACCGGGAAACCTGGAAGCTAGTTTATGAGTTTGTGCTGAGTAGACTGGAAGACTCCTCTGGCTAGGGCAGTGTTTCCTGAAAGAAAAGCCGCTTGGGACATCACATCAGCACCAGATTCCACAGGAAGCAGAGTCACACAAAGCAGTGACCTAATCACAAGTCTTATCTCCACTCAGTAGCCCTGCTGCTTATGTCTTTAGCTCTCCTGCTGGGGAACTAGCCCTCCTACAACAGAAAGGAACTGGATGAGCCTGAAGGGTTCAATCCAGCAGACACTGGAACTCTCCAGGGTTAAGGACAGAAGCTGTGTGGCTCCCAGGCCCTGACACCGCCTGTGGTTTATCAGAGGACAGAAAGCAGAGCTGGTTAACATGCCTCATTCTCCCTGAGTCTGGACCAGGGCTCCTGTGTGGACCAGGTGGCTGACACAGGCAGAGAACTAGGAGCTGCAAGGCTCCTTCCTTGCTCACAGACAGTCCTCACAACTGGAGGGCGAATCTGTAAATGTCAGGAGTTGGTTGGGTCTATGTACACCCACCCCTAATGTACACTGATGTCGTCCTTTGCTGTGTGATATTTTGTTGGTGTTCTGATGAATAAAGCTTGTCTGGAGATCAGAGGGCAGAGTTAACCATAGAGGGCAGGCAGGCAGTGGTGGCTCACACCTTTAATCCTGGCACAATCGGGAGGTGGAGACAGGAATATAAAGCGGGTAGAGACAGGATCTCAGTCCCCCTTTTCCATCTGAGGATTCGTAGAGGTATGAAGTCTCTGGCGGCTGCTACTCTGCTTCTCTAATCTTTCAGGTTATCACCCCGATATTTGACTCCTGGCTTTTATTGATAAGACTAATTAGAATCTTGCATCAATCCTTCCTGTGGCTTTTAAAATGTGATAGTTCTCTCTCTTTCCCTCTCTCTGTATGTGTGTGTGTGTGTGTGTGTGTGTGTGTGTGTGTGTGTTTGTATAGATCTTCTTGTCCTGTGTCTGTGCACTTGCATACGTGAGTGCATGTACGTGGGGAGACCAGAAATCCATGTTAGGCATCGTCCTCTATCATTTTCCGCATTATTGCTCTTATTATTGTTGTCACTTTGACTCAGGGTCTTCCACTAAATCTGAAGCTCAATGATCTGTGTTTTTGTTTTGTTTTTGTTTGTTTTTTTCGAGACAGGGTTTCTCTGTGTAGCTTTGCGCCTTTCCTGGAACTCACTTTGTAGACCAGGCTGGCCTTGAACTCACAGAGATCCACCTGCCTCTTGCCTCCTGAGTGCTGGGTCAATGATCTGTCTAGGCTGGCCAGCAAGCATCTATCAGTCTGTCTCTCCAGTACTGTGATCACAGATGCACACAGCCATGCACACCCACCTGTAAATCCTCTAAATCCTCCTTCCCCGTCCCAGGAGCTGAGGACTGAACCCAGGGCCTGTTACCTCCTGGGTAAACCCTCTGCTACTGGGTCAGATGCCCACCCCACCCCCTTTTTATGTGGGTGCTGGGGTTGTAAACTCAGGTGCCCATGCTTGTGTCATAAGAGCTTTGCCAACTGAACCATCCCTCAAGCTCTTAGGACAGTTCTCAAGTGAGCAGTTGGTGTGGGGGGTAAATTGTTTTGGGATGACTGTTGCTTTACATGAACCTTATAGATGTATTCTTGACATACCCCAGCGTGGCATGGGCTGTCTTGAAGACATGTGTCTGCTGACCCTGGAGTCCAGCAAGGGGGTGCAGCCCACATCTAGCTCTTTTCTGAGTCCGTCTCTCTGACCTGGATCCTGAGAGAGCTTGTCTCCCCGTGGTTCTCTGCTGAGCAATGCCTGCAGGACAGAATTTCTTTGGCTGCTTTCTTCATGTGGTGTACAGTGAGCCTGTACCCCTCAGCCCTGTGCTTAGCAGAGCTGGGGTTTGTTGCCCTCTCCAAACCTTTAAAACTTACTCCTTCAGCATCATCCCTGGCCTATGGGGGTCCTGGCTGTTGTTGCTTTGGCTCTGGGCCCTGGGTCCCTGGCACATCCTTACAGGTTCTTTGAACACCCATTACAGGGATCCTTTGCACATAGAAAAGATGTCCAACTACAGTCCTGTGGTACAGCAACAGCCCTTTCTAACCCTCCACTCCCCCGTGTGCCCACGCGACCCTTGAGGTGATGACTTCAGGTCCTTAGCCTCAACACTCCAAGGCCCTTGGCACTCTCCCAGGCCACACTCTGAGTGCGGAGGGAGGAAGCAGGACTATTGTAAAGGACAAAAATGAAGAGAGGGAGATATCTTGCTTGTTTTTTGTTGTTTGTTCGTTTGATTGTTTTTTCAGATCAGCTCAAGACTCAGGATTCATCCTGTCTTCTCTTTCCCCAGTGGTTCATTGCTTTAGATGTTTCTTGGAATCTGTCATCTCCTTGGCGCCCTTTTGGCTTCCTTCATTTTTACTGAATTTTTATGTATCGTTGTTGTTGTGTGTGATGTGTGCACAGAATGTGGGTGCACGAGTGCCGTGGCGTGGGAATGGCCGTCAGAGATGACGCGTGGAAGCTGGTTCTTCCCTTCGACCATAGGCTCCGGGTGTCAAGCTCAGGTAGGGAGTCAGGCTTGTGCAGACAGCGCTTCTCCTGCTGACCTGTCTAGCCAGCACTTTTTGGCGTCTTTTTGGTTTTGTTTTTGAGACAAGGTCTCTGTATGTACTCCTATCTGTCCTGGAACTCTCTCTAGACCAGGCTGGCTTCGAACTCAGAGATCCACCTGCCTCTCCTCCCAGGTGCTGGGATTAAAAAGTCTGCGCCACCACACCTGCTCACCTTCTCTTGGCTTCTTGAGTAAAGCTGTGGCACTTTGTCCTGGGATGGCAGAGGAGGTGCCTGCTGGGGTTGTGGGTTCCAACAGACTGCTTCCGTGGGAAGGAGTGCTGAGTTGGCCCAAGTTTTGGCCTCCAGTCCTGGCTCTGAGGATACCCTGGATCCTCTGGGTCCAAGCTACTGTCTGCTGGCTACCAATGAGGAGCTTGGGCAACATGACTTCAGGGGTCCTGAGTGTTGGACATTTGATAGAAGAGGCTGGTGGGGAAGACAGGGGAGACAGATATAGCCTAATCTTGATCTAATCCTCAACTATGAGCCTGGGTGGCCTGACCAGGAGCCTGGAGCCTGGCTGTTTGTCTTGGTCTCTGCTACTACATGGGAAAGGGCCCTAAGGCCCTCTGAGTACATGCCCTTGGCAGATCTTACAGACTCATCAGAACTCTGAGCCAGTCTTTGACCTAGAAGGTGGTGTTCAACATGTGGGTCTTGACCCCCGAAGCAAACCTCCATCTCCAAAAAATATTTACAATTCATCGAAGTAGCAAAATTACAGTTACGAAGTAGCAACAAAAATAATGTTATGGTTGGGGGTCACCACCACATAAGGAACTGTATTAAAGGGTCGCAGCATCAGGAAGGTTGAGAAACACTGGCCTAGGACCGTTCTCTACTTCATCTCCAGCTTTGGCCTGGCCTGTACCCCTGTCCACACTACCAGGCTGGGAGCCTGCTACAGACAGAAACCTGTGTGTTCAGATCTGCCCTCTGACTCTCAGGTCTGCTCAACAGAACCGATGGCCATTTGTGTATGGGGGTATGTCTCCATTTCTGGGAAGGGCTATTGTTAGGTATTGTACAGTATAGCAGTTCCAAGGGCTTTGCAAATTGGAACATGTCTGGGCCAGAGCTGACTTTGCCCTGGCAGTGATTTACGAAACAAACAAGCAACATATCATGCTAAACCTAGATGCCACTGGGTTGGGGAGCTCTGACCCATGACCGCTGGCCACATCTGTTTCAAACCTTCCTTTCCCACCCCACCCTGCAGCAGGCGCTGGATCTGCAGCAGATTTCTAGGCACTAGGGAGCCCAAGAGTGGCAATTTCAGGGACCTTGAGGTAATTGTCCTTCAGGTTCCCATGCATCCTTTCATCCCGGGACCTCATCACCCACCTGTATCATCTGATCACAGCCTGGAGCGCATTTTCACCCCATCATTAGCCTTGCCTTTAAGCCATGGACACTGTGGTCCTGGGAGAGAAGTGGGCAGTTGGATCTGGAACTAGTATGGGCTTCCTGGGCTTCTGAGGCCTGCAACCTGGTCAGGAGAGCAGTAAGAATTCTGAGGGGCAGAAGGCTGGAGTCTGAATAGCTTGTGGATTGCACCAGTGTGAGAATCAAGGCATTCCAGGTGACTGTGGTTGGGGACCTCACGAAGAATTTTGAAACACAAGACTCCCTTCTTTTTGTCATCCAAAGGCTGCTTGTCTTCTAATCAGTAATGAGCCCAAGCCTCAGGCGCCAGCCCCCACGGAGGGCACCCACAGAGAACGGACACCTGGGATAGTGACAGGACGACTCACTATGCCTGAGGAATGGCTGAAGGACTCTGGACATCAGGTCTAGAGGAGACAGCCCACAGCTGGCAGGACCAAATCAGGTCAATGAAAGTTACCAACAGCCTGTTTAGATGGAGCATTAGTTATCAAAAGAGAAAGTACTCTTGTTACAGGAAGTGAACTCCCCTTACTGGAGGTGACAGAGCTGAGGGAGGGGATTACTAGGCAGCAGTCATATGTGGGGCAAGTACAGGAGCCTAGCCCTGCTCTTCTGGCCTCTCAGCTTATGTCCCTGGGTAGGGGGAGTCTTGTGGCTGCCAGAGGCTATAGGGAGACCACTGGATTCAGAGAATTTTTGATAGGTCTGGGGAGTGATGGGTATGGCTGTCTATGAGGATGACTTGAGGGGTTTTTGTTTGTTTGCTTGGTTGGTTTTTAATTCTCCCAATCTCCCCCCACCCCGTGTGTGTGTGTGTGTGTGTGTGTGTTTGTGTGTGTGTGTGTGTGTTTATGTACACAAGTGTGAGAGTAAATGTGCCAAGACACACATGTAGAGGTCCAAAGACAACCTTGGATGTTGGTCCTTGATTGCACTTGGCTTGAACATGGTCTCTTGTGCTGGCTAGTTTTATGTCAACTTGACACAAGCTATAGTCATCTGAGAGGAAGGAACCTCAACTGAGAAAATGCCTCCATAAGATTGGGTTGCAGGAGATCCACAGCCAAACACCAGGCAGAGCTCCAGGAGTCCAGTCGGAGAGAGAAGAGGGACTCTATGAGCAAGTGCATCAGGATCATGATGGGGAAACCTGCAGAGACGACCAAACCAAACTAGTGGGAACTCATGAAAGTTGGATCAATGGCTGTGGAGCCTGCATGAGACTGAACCAGGCCCTATGTATGGCCAGACAGTTGTGTAGCTTGATCTGCTTGGGGGGCTCCCTGGTGGTAGAATCAGAATCCATCCCTAGTACATGAGGGGGCTTTTTGGAGCCCACTGCCTATGATGGGACACCTCCTGCAGCCTTGGGGCAGGGGGAAGGGCTTGGACTTGCCTCTACTGGATGTGCCTCCCCATGGGAGGCCTTGCCTTCTTGTGGAAAGGAATGGGGGGTTGGTTGGGGGAAGGCTAGGGGGCAGGAGGAGGGAAGAGGGGGATTTCTGATTGGTGTGTAAAATGAAAAAAAATTTTTTCTTAATAAAAAAAGATTGGGCTGCAGGCAAGTTTGTAGGGGATTTTCTTTGTTCTTTTCTTTCTTTCCTTTTTTTTTTTTTTTTTTTTTTTTTTTTTTTCCCTGAGACAGGGTTTCTCTGCGTAGCTTTGGTGCCTGTCCTGGATTTTGCTCTATAGATCAGGCTGGCCTCGAAATCACAGAGATCCGCCTGGCTCTGCCTCTGGAGTGCTGGGATTAAAGGCACACATTTTCTTAATTAATGATTGATAGGGAAGGGACAGCCCATTGTGGGTGGGGTCACCCCTGGGCTGGTAGTCTAGAGTTCTATAAGAAAGCAGGCTGAGGTGCTGGGCAGTGGTAGCACATGCCTTTAATCCCAGCACTCAGGAGGCAGAGCCAAGTAGATCTCTGAGTTCTTGCCTGGTCTACAAAGTGAGCTCCAGGACAGGCACCAAAACGACACAGAGAAACCCTATCTCAAAAAACAAACAAAACAAAACAAAACAAAAAGCAGGCTGAGAAAGCCATAGGGAGCAAGCAAGCCAGTAAGCAGCACCCCTCCATGGCCTCTGTATCAGCTCCAGACTCCTGCACTGATTTCGTTCAATGATGAACTGCATATGGAACTGTAAGCCAAATAAACCGTTTCCCCCACAACTTGGTTTTGGTCATGGTGTTTCGTCACAGCAATGGTAACCCTAACTAAGACGTTTGATGTCTTCCAGTGCATACACCAGCCTCGTTGGCCCTCAGGCTTCTGGGGATTCTGTCTCCACCTCCTCCCTCTCATAGGAATACGGTGATCACTGATGCACCACTGTGCCAGGCTTTACGTGGGTTCTTCGGGTCTGAACTCAAGTTCTCACACTTGCACATAAGCGCTTTGCCCAGTGACCCATTTCCCCCTCTTAACCTGAAGCCTCGCTTTATTTTCCTTTTATTTAAATAAAAATGGGAGGAGGGGCTAGAGAGATGGCTCAGTGGTTAAGAGCACTGGTTGTTGTTCTTCCAGAGGACCCAGGTTCAGTTCCCAGCACCCACATGGCAGCTCACAACTGTCTGTAACTCCAGCTCTAGGGGACCTGGTACTTTCACACCGGTGCACAAAAAATAAAGTTAAATAAATTGTTTTTTTAAAAAATGAGAGAAGGTAGAAACAAACAACCACCCAACTCAGGTCTCCATTTTTCACCTGCTTCCCATCCCAGATCCATTATCATCTTTCCATCTTTCCCTTCCCCTCTTTGGTGTCTTCCTTCCTTCCTTCCTTCCTCCCTCCCTCCCTCCCTCCCTCTCTTTCTCTCTCTTCCTGGTGCTGGAAGTTGAACTCAGGACCTTACATGTGTGCTAGGTGAACACTGTAGCACTGAGCTACATGATCCTTGTGTGTGTGTGTGTGTGTGTGTGTGTGTGTGTGTGTGCGCGTGCGCGCGTGCGTGCGTGCGTGCGTGTGTGTGTGTGTGTGTGTGTGTGTGTGTGTGACAGGATCTTGCTGTGTAGCCAGGGATGACCTTGAACTGGAGATCCTCCTGCCTCTACCTCCTGAGCGTTGCAGTTTTAGTTATGAAAATCTTGTTGTTCATGGATGCATTTATATCGTGAAAACAGCAAGAGTTGGAAAACAACATAAACTGGAATTCTTAACTACTTCCATCCAACTCCCATTGTCTTTCCTCCAGACAATTCTGTTTTGAATTTGGTATCCTTTTTAATGTTCATGCACACACACACCAGGTGTTTTGCTTTCCCCCTTTGAAAACTTGTTGGGGCTGGAGCGATGGTTCGTTGGTTGAGAGCACTTGCTGTTTTTTCAGAAGTCCTGGGTTCAGTTCCCAGCACCCACATGGTGTCTCGTAACCATCCCTAACTCTAGTTCCAGGGGGTCAGATGCCCTTTTCTGACCTCTGGGGCCACCAGACAGGTACAAGAAGCACAGATATACATGTAGGCAAAACACTCACACACATAAAGTAATCTAAAAAACAAAAAACCTTGTCAATAATATCCCCATGCCAGGCCACATAGAACCATACCATCTCCCAGTACAGCTATAGATGATTTTATAGGCAGCACCTCAAGTTTCCATGTTTCCTTTTATTCAGCAGCCTATGTGCATTTATGGGAGGTTTGTCCTGGTAGGCAGGCACCCGACTGAAGGGTACGCACATATAAATTCCAGTGTATATTACCAGCAAAGGCAGTTGGCCCTCTTTGTGGCAGGATATACCAGTGTCTTTGCCAATATGGACACTGTCCACTGTCTGCCTGGGCTGCCTCCCTGTGCAGGGATGAGTTCCTCATCACCAGAATGGCATCTGTTGGGCTGGAACCACTGCAGAAGGCTTTCCTGATGGGGAGAGGAGGCAGAACCAGGTGGCTTCAGAGGCCCCTTCCAATCCTTTTGGATGGCTTCACGTGAATACAGGGCGGCTCCTTTACCACCATTATTAGTTTCCCCAACCTGGAGCCGAGGTCAAGGTGTTTCTTTTATTGTTCTTAGGTCAGCTGAAGCTGTCCATTGATGCCCAGGATCGGGTTCTGCTGCTGCACAGTGAGTATGGCTATGTGCAGGTTAACCCAGGGAGGGGAGGGATGGTCTCCTCCTGCCCGGAGCTGGACAGGGCATGGTGTCACTATGGTATCTTTCCTTTTCCTACAGCATTGTGCCATGTGTCGGCTGACACAGTGGGTGCTCACTTGGGACACTTTCTGTAGACCCAGCGTCTGTCCTCACGCTGAGGTCTGGAGTCTGTCTACCAGACCCGTTTTCCCAGCAGGCCGCAGCTGTCTCTAGACATCTCAAAGTTATACTTGGGCCAGACACAGCGGGGACTGCGGAAAAGCCTTCCTAGCCTCCCTGCTGCCTTTTTTTTTTTTTTTTAATCCTCATTATTTTGTTTATTCACACAATGATGGGCAGCACAGTGTTATGGTTAAGGTCATAGCCTTTGGAGCCAAGCCACTAGAAGCTGAGTCCTGGTTCTGATGCTTTGCTTTCTAAGTAAACTTGAGCAAGCTCCGTTTTCCCGTCACACAGTGGTGGTAATAACAACCCTCTCGCTCCCGGGTTGTTTCGAGGATTAAACCAGTTATATTGTGTAAAGCACCCAGCTCACAGCAGAGGTGTCTAGTGAGATAAGAGGGAAAGCCATAAACGGCAAAGTTAGCGGTCGAGCATTTGCCTCTGTGCTAGGGCCTGTGGGCACCAGGGAGAAGTGCTTCCCTGTGTCTAAGTGGCGTTGTGGGTTGCCAGGGAGGAGGTGACTTGCCCACTTCATCCCTTTGTTCTTCTTTCCACCCGGTGTATGAGTATTGCCAAGCTTCTGTTGTGGCCCTTGACGTCTGGACTTTTCAGCTTAGCGTGGAAGGCCCTACCTGCCTCTCTAGGCTTCCCGGCTCTTGCTGTGTAAGATCCCCTCCGTCCCATTCTATCTACCACGGGCTTCCCGGCTCTTGCTGTGTAAGATCCCCTCCGTCCCATTCTATCTACCACGGGCCCGGCTCCTCAGGACTGCACCCTGCTTGGCACGGGGGAGCTACGTGTCTGCAATAACCTTCCTCCTTTGTTGAATTCGAACCTTTCCTTCCTCTGATTTTGCAAGAACTGAGCCGACCCAGGACATCGGTGAGCCTCAGGAAGGAAGGCTGGGTTTGCTCCCCGCCAGGAGTGACCCCCTGGTCCTTACCCACTTCCGGGGCTGTTTGTTGCTCCCTGCTTGGGGTCCTCATCGTAGCCTGGCCAAACTGTGCCACCATGAGTTTGGTCTCTCGACCATGATGGTTTTGGGGTGAGGGTGTGGTCAGGGCTACCTTACTGCCGCTGGTTGTCAGGAAGACCCAGGAGGTCACCAGGCCTGGATCCTCCCCAGGAAAGCCACACCCTGCAGGGGAAGACTATACTCTCGGGGAACGGTAGCTAGGATACAGAACAGAGAACAGCAGGCGCCTGAGGTCCTTTGCGCCTGGCCTTAAGGGGCCCAATGTGAAGTTCCCAAGGACCAAAGGAGGGGTGTTCCGGGCCTGCCAGGGTCTCTCTCCAGCTGAGCAAACAGTTCTTGCCGAACGCATCTTGGCCCCTGCCACACGTTTGTCCTGTGTAGTTTGCTTTGGCTCCCCCCCAGCCCCAGCCCTTCATCCCTTCCAGCCTGGCTTCCCAGGCCTCCTGCCCCAGACTCCGGGGCTCTGTGCGAGCCAAAGCCAGGCCCCGACCAAACCAAACACAAAAGAAAATGAGAGATGTGGGTTCTGTTAGGCCTATTACCTGATTGCTGTGGGCTCGGGTAAGAGAGCAATTCTCAGCCCTTAACCTATTATTCCTGTCTGTCTACCTTTATTATCATTATTATTTATTTATTTATTTTCTGCTTTGTTGACAGTGATTGAATCACGGGCTTCATACATACTAGGCAAACACTCTAGTAACTGAGCCACGCCCCAGCCCTTATTCATTCTTTTCAGTTAGCAAACATTTTGTAGAACTGTGTCTTATTGGTCAGGCAGTCTCCTGAGCACTTTAGAAACATTCGTTTATTTTAAAAGTACAAGTGTCATGTGAGTGAATATCATCACTAACTCTTGGAGAAATGGAGCACTCAGTCTGAGAAAGTCCAGGTTTCTTGCTCTATCTAGTACACACGGCTGGTGAGTGGTGCAGCTGCCTTCACGGACGGCCTGCCTGCCTGCCTCTGGACTGCGAGCTTGGGGCCCGTTCTGTGACACTGCCCACAGCATGGTACAGTGTGCCATGCAGCTTGGGCCCCGTTCCCGGAGGCTGTCCTGAAAGGTAGAGAGAGCCCTGGACTGGGAATCGGGAGACATAGGTTCTGATCAAACTGCCATTCCCATTGCTCTGTGATTCTACACGAGATTCTGTGATTCTTGTATCTTTGGCTCCTCCTGGCAGCCACATTCCCCCCACTCAGTGATGGCTTGGACTGAATGCATTCTAAGTTCCCCTCTGGCTATAAGACCCGGGGAAAGGAATGCACTCCATTCTATAACATGGTGGGGGTGCTGCCAGAGCAGGGGTGGGGGGGTGGCAATACACTAGGCAGAGGTGGAGTAACAACCGTTAGTTAGCATGTCCACCAAGAGACCAGGATGAAGGGTCAGAGTCCTACTGCCCAGGGATATACTTTGTATTTCCACATCCTTCCGTCAGGGAGTGTATGCCTGCGCCATGTACATATCCTCACTCACTCACCGTAACCTTGCCATTCTCTCCTAGTTATAGAAGGCAAAGGCCTGATGAGCAGAGAGCCTGGCGTCTGTGATCCCTACGTGAAGGTATCTGATACAACTAGAGGCTGGTGTGAGGTACTGAGGAGCCATGTCTCTGAGTAGAGTCTCAAGGTCCTGGCACACCTGTGGGTTTGGGGCCTGGGTCGGTGGCTACCACCTCATTTGCTGGGTCTCTGGTCATTTATGAGGCCCTACGCTGGCCTAGACCCTTGCTTTTTGACCGGCTTGTTCGCTAGGGCTTTAGACAAGAGCTAGACTCTTACGGGTGATCTTGGCGATCCACATAGTGGCCTCTGTGACCATGCTGGTGACTGACACACAAGCTTTCTTGTGGGCAGCAGCGTCTTCGTCCCCTTTCCTGCCAAAATGAGGCAGAACCTAGTCAAACTTGGGCAGGAGAGTGGAAGGGGTGTCTCTGAGGGCCGCCAGGTCTTTCTGGGTTAGACCCTTGCAGTGAATACAGAGGACCACGGGGATGAAGGATACAGGACGCCAAAGGCCAGGGACATCCCAGAGTGTGGCAGCCAAGATGCCAGGTGCAGGCCTGATGCTCTCTTCCCTTTACTTTTGAAGTCCTTCCTGCCAAGAGCCGGAGAAAGGCCTGACAGGAATAGGCCGGCTGCCTGAGGCAGGGGAAAGGAGTCCTGGAGTGAAAGCATGGCCTTGAGACTTCCTGGGGAGGGAACAGAATGCCCAGGGGCTTCTGCAGGACTTGGAAAGGAGGAGGCCTTTGGCTTTGGGGAAACCGTTCTTGGTTGGAGGAAGAGCAGAGATGATACAGTTGTACCCTGTCTCCGCAGATCCATAGCTGCCTTCTTGGGACCCCCACCATGGCTCCCTGTCCTGGTGGCCATCCCACTGGCCCCAGGCTCCTTGTTTGTGATGGGGACTCGGCTCTGGTCCTCTTCACAGGCTGCTTTGGAAAACCTTGGGAAGCTTGTAGTTTGGAGCCATGCAGAGCTGGCTGCGGGGCTTAGGTGATGATGTGGCTCTGCGATGGCCTAACCTTTTCACTTTCTCACTCGAGATCTCTTTGATCCCGGAAGATAACCAGCAATGTTCCCAGAAGACGCAGACCATTCCAGACTGCAGAGACCCGGCGTTCCACGAGCACTTCTTTTTGTAAGCGTCAGGAGCAGCTCAGCCCCCAAGGGGAGAGGCAGGCCGGGAGGTTTTTGTCTGGAAAGATCTCTGTTTGCCAGATCTAGACACAGATCTAAGCAGAAAAACAGCGGCTTCTGAAGGATGCCTTTGTGTCCTCCCTCCCCCCGGTGTCCTTGCATCCCTGGCCGGGGCCCAGCGGTAAGGCATGCAGCAATAACATCACTTGGCCCGTTCTCCTAACTACAGTCACTAGGGCTGGCAGCCCCCTGAAAAGCAGCCAGTTTCCCTCTGGCCAAGTTTTCATCTCCAACAGAAGGAATTTTCCGCGCTGAGGGGCGCTGTTACCTGCTCGTCCCCCCCCACTTTTTTTTATTTAAACTCATTAACCTCCCTGAGCCCCAGCTTCCTCGTTTGTAGAATGGAGTTAATAATAGTTCCCCCCCCTCCCCGGGGGAGCTGGGGACTCTTAACTGGGACATGGGGCAGCGCCCATCAGAGTGGGAGCTGCTGCTGCTGCTGTTGTTATTACTGTTACTTCTTTCCCCCGTCTCTGGGCACTCTGGGGCCCATGGGAAGGTCATGGACGTTTAGTCTTTTCCTGTTAGTGAGAAGGAATCATAATATTTTGGTTTTCTCCTCACTTCATGACATAATTTTGCATCTTATGCAAAACTGGACAATACGGGTGAACAGAAAGGAGAAAACAGAAAATCTTCAGAGCCCTCCTGCTCACACAAATAGCCTCGCTGCATTTCTTGTCCGAGCCCTTGGTTCATGGGGGCGTGTACCTCTGTGTATGTTTATAAGACAGGATTGTTTCATGATGGTGAGTCCCAGCCCCCTTTTAGTCCTTAACAATATAGTATACACACTGTTGTGCACGTGAGGCCTCCTCTCCCACACTATAGCTCTCTATGTAGCCGTTTGTAGATTCCTTCTCAACTGTTGTCATCGTGGCCAGTTCTGTGCGCCTGGCCGAGAGCTGGGCCCTCCTAACGCTCTGCTTTGCTTCCTAGCCCTGTCCCAGAGGAGGGTGATCAGAAGCGTCTTCTGGTGACCGTGTGGAACAGGGCCAGTGAGACCAGGTGAGGGGACCTGCTGAGCTGGACCGAGAACCTTCCCTGGGTTTGGGGTGCCAGCATGCAGTGGGGGAGAAATGCCTTTGGGGTAAGTAAGTGGCAGTGACTATACAGAGTTGGAGAGGCGCCCCGAGACCCTATCACACGGAAGAGATGAACAAGGCGAGGCCAAGACGCCATGGTCACTGAATATGTGTGAGCTCTAGGTATCAACGAGGCAGGGCTTAAGCCTCCCCAGGGATGCCAACTGGCGTACACGAGACTCTGCTTTGAAGGTGCCCACTGTCCCAGGAAGGGACAGTAGGCATTGTCTGGAGATAAATTACAGTGTCGGCCTACCCATAAGCCAGTTCCGTGTGACTCTGTGCCCTGTTTTCCCTGGGCCTATTTTGCTCTGAATCACCACTGTACCCAGGACACACCTGTAATGAATACTAACCTCACAAAATAGAAAGGGATGAATGGAAAAGAGAGTAAGTGTGGGAAGGTGCCCGGGAGGGCTTCAGGATGGGAAAAGTGGAATTTTGAACCTGGGCAGAGAGGAGAGAAGGAAGGGGCATTCTGGGCCAGGCATGAGTCAGCGGAAAGCAATGAGGAAGCAGGGCTCGCGGTGGTGGCCTCAGACTGTCGTGAGGAGGCCTGGTTTAGGGGTGCAGAAGTTCTGCAGGGTGGGGCGGGGGATATCGACTCAGGCTGATCTCACAGGTGGTGGGAGGCAGAGGAGGCAGTCGTGGGTCTGAAAATGAGAGGCAGCTGTTATAGTGTGGGGCGGGGGTGCCGTAGGCAAGTGTGAGGACTGGCTGCTAAGGAAAGCCGACGATGCAAGGCCAGCTGGGCGGGAGCAGCGTGGGGTTCGCTCCACAAAGGCACTATAGGAACCTGGGAGACCTGGTCACCAGTAACACTGTCCAGCAGGCATAAAGTAGAGCTGAGTGGACTGAAATTCAGGGGCCCATGTGAGTGAAAATCAGCTCAGCTCTCCCGCCCAGCCTGGAAAATGTTCTGAGGTCGAATGCTTTTTGTGTATGCCTTGTGCTGGAGGTTGAACCCAGGGCCCTGTCCATACCAGGCAAACACTCTAGCATTGATCTGTGTCCCTAACTCCTGGATTCTTCTTGGAAGCATAAGTCCCAGTAGCTACTGTGGTCTTTTAGGGGTCCCATTCAACCTCGAGACCGAAGCGTCTTTGTTATGTTGCTCAAGGTACTACTCACCTCATCCATCCATTTCTTCATCGTCCGCTCAGCTGCTGCTTCCCGGCAGCCAACGTTCTAGGTGCTAGCACCCCTGCAGCTCTCTGGAAGGGAGTGAAAGAAAGAGACTTGAGGGTTTGGTTGGGGAAGGGGGCACCACACCGATAACAGGTGCCCCCCACTTGCGGGCGCTGAGCTGGGTCCGGCCAAGAATGCGTTATCTCGTGTGTGCAGGTTGTGCTCTTTCCAGAGTTGATGACCGAGCCTCAGGGAGACTAGACCTTGCTCAGGGTCACCCAAACGGTGAATAGTGGAGCTGGGAAGAGAAGACGGACAGTTGTATCTAAGTTCTGTCCTTGTCACTGTATTGCCTCCTGGCCCCAAAGGACAGAGTGGCGAGCGTGGGTTTGGGAAGGGAGGCAGCGTCTGAGGACTTACCAGTGTTTTGGGAGGATCAGGTGCAAAGTAGGCCTTCGACAGAGCCGAGATGGAGTTGGCGTAGGCCCAGCCAGGTGGACCCATAGGTCCTTTAGAGAAGGGTGTATCCTCTTTAGAGAAGGGTGGTCTTTTTTAGTGCCGGCGGTCCTCTGTCCCAGTTGGACATCAGAGTCTCCCAGGGCACCTGTGTAGAACACGGGTTCCCAGGCACCAGGTCAGATGGCTCAACCCACATCTCCATGAGCAGAACCTGGAGGTCTACACTTGTTTAAGGCCCCATGGTGAACTGAAGAAGCCAGTTTGGTGTTTGGGATGCTGTTTGGCCACTGGGGCCATACCTGAAGACCCTGGCAAGAGAGTGGCAGATAGGTGCTGTAGGTCTAAGATTCGGGAAGGTCTTTGGCAGGACAAGGTGAAAGAGAGAATTGATGGGAGCAGTATCTGAATGGGGTACTTAGCTGTGCGAACAGGAGGAAGGGGCAGATATGCCTCTTGGGTGGTTGGTGGTGTCACCAGCAGTGTGTGAAAGGGAAGGTGAGATGCTGGTGTCCAGAGCATCTCGGAGACAGCGGTGTCTGCTGGTGGTGCATGTATGGAATGGATGAGATGGACCACCCAGGACACTGGGTGTCAGGCCCTGGCTTTGAAGGCTCAGTAAACTGCATCAGAAGCCCCAACGGAGCCCGGAGGAGTGTCAGAGAGGCAGAGGGATACTCAGCAAGCTCCTGGTAGAGGGGAGGGCTGGAGTTCAGTCTTCCATGGGAAGCAGGCAGGCGGAGCTGCTGGGGGGGGGGAGCCGGCAATGCCGGTCACGTTTTTTGGAAGAGAAAGTAAAGCTGGGGAAAGTGAGTCAGTCCCCAGCGAGGCCGCCTGATCAGGGCCCTGTCTCCACCAGTTGCCTATTTTGGGAAAGTGAGATTTGTATTAAATAAAACACAGCCAGCCTCGTGGTCAGAGCCCCAGCCCTAAGCTCAAGAGGGCTGGGGCAGGCTCAGGCAGGCCTGCCTGCAGAGCAGATGGAGTCTGTCAGCACCACGCTGGCTGTTTGCAGCCTCCCAGCGCTCTTAGCCGGCTCTTCTTTATCGACCAGAGGAGGCCTCTGAGCTGGAGCAGGCAGACAGCAACTCGAGGAAACACAGGCTCTGCCAAATGCTCCCAAATCAAATTGTCTTTCTCTGAAGGACAGACATACAAGTTATCAATGTGAAAGACCATCATGGAAGGTGGGAGGCAAGTTTATTGAACCGTCCTCCCTCACAAAGCATTTCCCGTGCATTATCTCATTTAACGCAGGTTTGGAGGGGTGAGGATCACGATCGTCTGTCTCTTCAAAGGCCTATGAAGGCGTAAGACCTTGAGGTTATATAACGGCCGGTACTTAACAAGCATTTATTCTGCGTGAACATTAAGCCCATGGCATGCCTTATCTAATTTAATCCTCACTCTGCTCTTTTATGGGAGAGGAAACAGGCACAGAAAGGTTATATAACATGTCCAAAGTAACACAGCTGGAATGCAGGAAAAAAATCAGCAGCAGATCCAGGCAGTGAGAAAGCAAGTCCTTGCTTGTAGTCACACCGCAGTGAGCTGGCCCACCTCCTGCAGGTGACAAATGATGACTCCAAAGCCATTCTCCTTCGCTGCCAGTGGCTTGCTCCTCCAACCCTGAGATGTGTCAACACATGTAATGTGGCTTTGTATGAACCAGCCAGTCAAATGTGCAGTGGGCACATTCCGCCTCCTGTAGTCAGCAAGAAGGAAAGAGCCTCCTGGTGGTGACTGTCGATTCCTAATGGGGACGGGATGTACAGAGAAGTCCAGGTGGGGCTGGGGAGATGTTGGCTCCGTGGGTGAGAGCACTCGCTGTGCGAGCATGAGGACCTGAGTTCAAATCCTCAGCACCGACACAAGAAGCCAAGCGTGGCAGCACACAAGCCTGTCACCCCAGCACAGTGGTGGTCAGAGACACGAAGAGGAGTGGGTTTCTAGTTGCCTTCCTCGCTCTAGCTTCAGCGAGAGACCTTGTCCTGAGGGGATGAGGTGGCGATCCACAGAGCCGGGCACCTGACATGGTCCTCTGGCCGATGTGCGTATATACGCCTGTGCACAGACACCACCAATCACAGACACACAGCATCCTGGGGCGGAGCTATGGATGTCAGCGTATGTCAGCATCTTGGCAGGAGCTGAGGAGAACCACTGAGCCTGTGAAGGAGAACCACTTTCACTGGCTGGGCCACTGTGGGCCAGCCTTTCCTCAACTCCGGGCCTCAGTTTCTCTGTCCGTAAAATGCAGACATCTCTAAGGTGCCTTTTTTTTCAATTTCAAAGTTCTGTGAATATTAAAAATTATAGCTACCTTCATAAAATAGTTTGATAAGCTAAACTAAACAAACTATAGACCTTTACAAAGATATACAAAGCTAGAAGGTAGATATCAACCCCCAGAGATGCATAGCCCCAATGCATCTGTTATCAACATGTGGTTGATCTTTCTCTCTGTCCACCCCTTGCCCCTCCTCTAGTGGATTGTTTTCAAGCAAACCCCACACATTTTCATGTCTTATCAGTAATATATATGTATATATATATGATAATTTCTAAAGAAACAGAATTATAAAGACGTAATCACACTCAGAAAATGGTAATCCATCTAATTCCCCAGGCACTTTGAACACAGAGCTAAACTGTTTGGACGTCTTGCTGGATAATAAGCAGAAAGGCAAACTGAAGCTTATAATATCGTTTAAAGCACTTTCTGAACTTGTAGCCAGAGAACCACCTTGGAGAAAGATGTAATTGTTCCTCCGAAAGACAGACATTTGACTTGTCAATGCAAAAAACTGTTGTAGACAGATATTAACAGTGTTTTTGAGTTTTATCTATCTATCTATCTATCTATCTATCTATCTATCTATCTATCTATCTATCTATCTATCTATCTTATATATAAAATTAAAGGATGCAATCTTCTATGAAAACAACAACTGCGTATATGGAAGGCCTGCTTTGCCGTGCGGCAGGCACCGCCCTCAGTACTCTAGGGACAGCCCCTCTTTACCCCTTTTACAAACAGGATCTCCGTGCCAAGCATAGCGGCCTAACATCAGAAAGCTTGTGACCAGTGATGGGCAAGTAGCCCAAAGGAAAAAAAAAGTGAATAGAAAGACATGGACTCAATTTAAGGCATCAAACTAGAAATAAAGATTACATTATATAACCCTGTGATACAAAATAGTTCAAGGTTCTTCAACGAGCAGATCAGTGTGCCTTCCCGAAAACATAACGCACCTCGCCTTGCAGTAAGCTGAGCCCTGTTCTGCTGTGTGCTCCGTAAAGTCACCTCTGAGCCTCTGCACTGGTTGGTCCCCCTCTCTGAAATGCTCTCCCTCTCATCCTTCCTGGCTCTGCTCCTGTGACCTCCTGCAAGCCTCCCAGCCCCGGCTGCCTCTTGCGCCTTCCCAATTTGTTGCCCCGCACCGTTCATCTGTCAATCTCGCTCCGTCTTGCGTCAGGGCCTCTATTGCCGTCTTGAACTGCCATTGAAATTCCTGCCTATTTGTCTTGTTTCCTTCACACTGGGGCTCCTTGCCCAGGGCCTGCCAACCATGGGCATGATGGATTCCCCCATTTGTCAAGCCTTTGCTGAGTGCAGAAGCCTGGAGCTGAAGCCTTGGCAATCAGCAATGACCAAGGCGTGGTTCCAGAGCCTCTTCATGGAGGGAAGTTGCCAGCCTCTCCTGCATGGGCTCGAGTTGGTAAGCTGGCTGGTACCTTGCTGTATGCCCAGGCTGCTTATATAAGCAGTTTTTCCTCTAAAGGGTTTTCAAAAGCAGCCTTCAGAAGTAGCTAATTGAAGAACACTCAGAGAGAGGTTCCTGCTTGTGGACATTAATTGTGACAATTTACTCTGCCTGAATGATCATGAAATCACTGGAGGCCCCTTAGCAGGAAGCAAAGCTCGAGGGAGGCTATTAACCATTTAGCATTCTCTAAGCATCAGGGAATAAAAATTCCACTTACAGCAGAGTAGGGAGAGGCAGTGTTTATTACAGCTAAAGCCCCAGCCTGGAGATGGGAAAATCTGCCGCGGTGGCCAGCCTGAGTGCAGGGTGTGCATCACCTCCCTACTGGCCAAGGCTCTCCCAACTGTGCTGATGAGAACAAACTTCCCAGGAGCACGCTGGTAGAGCCTGCAAAGGCTGTCCTCGAGTGGCAGCTATCTGGGCGGTTGCTGCTTGGGACGGTCTCATCTGCCAGTGCAGCCCTGACCCCTTTCCAGGAGGGAAGAATATTTGTTCAGAACAGTGGGGTGGGAAGGTGAAGGGATGTCTTATTTGGGGGGACTGCATTATCCTCCTTGAGCGAGTTATTAATGATAGGAGGAGACAGGGAGGAGGAGGAGACCATGGGCCACAGCTGGAGAAGTAGCCAAGTGATGCTGTGGAGAGAGAGAGAGCTGGGTGAACTCTGAGGTCCCAGGCCAGGTCCCAGTCCTGTGGCTGTGGTTTAGAACTTGGATAGAAGGGGTGGGTGGCCAGTGTTGAGGACCGGTCCGCAGCGTCTGTGTCCTGCCCCTTACTCAACGACGCGGCCGCCTGGGAGAAGCTAGTTTTGTTATGCTTACCACTATCAGGTGGCAAGCTGCCACCCTTTCCGGAGAATCCAAACAATATGTATTTATGGAGGCTTCTTGACCTCCGTTTGACCGGGGTGGGTGCCTTGCAGAATCCCTGGAGAGCTTTCTCCAGGCTCCAGTGCCCAGACGCTGCCTTGAACCAGTTTGGTTTGGACCTAGGCATGAGCTCTACAGCTCAAATCTCAGGCAGGTTTTTGGGCAGCCCTTTGATGCTGTACTCTTCAAAGTTGCCTCCCGGGCCTGGGCCTGTAGACCAGCTTCCTGGGAGGTGTATCTGCAGGGAGTTTACTGTCCATCTTTGCTTTAACACTGTGCCTTCCAGGACAGACCAAATCCTCCATCTTCGTGGGCCCTACAGACAGTGCGAATTGGGCTGCCTCTGTCCTGCTCCAGTCTAACTATGTGTGGCATCAGGGTCAAGTAGGATGCTGTACAATAGAGGTCCTTAAAAATACGTTTCTACACCACCCCACACTGCAAAAGCAGTGACTGTTCCTGTGAAGATTTGAAAACAAAATTGCAAACAATCCCACCTACCAGACACAGCCGTTGTTTGTCTTTTGTGGTTCTGTTTCCCATGAAACTACAGCTTTGTACGGGTCCTTTTCTCTGACAATAGCAAGCTTTGGCATTTCATTAGCATTGATCGGTACCATCCTTATTAAAAGCTGTTAATAAGTTCCTGGTGGTTGGACATTCTCTAGGCACTTTGAATTCCTGTTACCCAAGAAGCCCAGCTTGAGCTTTACGCTAACTCTAGTCTGACAATGTATGAGGCCTGACCTTGGCTCATGCTTGCCTGTCCCACTGACAGGTCAGACAGGTCGTTGTGGGTCATTGTGACTTTCGTGTGTTAGGTATGTCTGGAACTTGGTCTCCAGCCATCTGAGAACTGCTAAGGTCCTGCTTGGATGCAAGGCAAAGCTTTGTGAGCTGAGGCTCCATAACTTTCTTCTTACTGCATGTCCCCAGCTGAGGTGAGGGCCAGGAGTCTCTGATGGGGACAGTCCTCTCCACCTACCCAGCACCAGAACAGCTAAGACACTCAAGGCAGTCCTGAGCTCCCGTGGCATCAGAGAATACAGCATCTGCCCAGGCCTAGGATGCTTGGCTTCCCTCAGAACTGACTACGAACTATTCTGTGACCTTGGGAAGGGGACCAGTGAAGCTTGGTGTCTTCCTCTGGAAACTGAGTAGAACTCCTGTACCACCTCACAAAGTGGGAAGGACAAAGGAACAGAGGCAGGTGGAGGTGCCCTCAGGAAGCCACACGTAGACTGTGGAACATTTGACAGAAGACTTCCTTGAGCAGACAGCGGGAGACTCACTCTCTGCTCCTCTCCTAGGCAGCATGCTCTCATCGGCTGCATGAGCTTCGGGGTGAGATCCCTCTTGACTCCGGACAAGGTGAGTTGGCAGGAAGCTTCAGGAGCAGAGCGCCCCCCCCCCAGGCCCTGGCTGGTACA
The DNA here is from genome assembly GCF_004664715.2 of Peromyscus leucopus. Classification (NCBI taxonomy): domain Eukaryota; kingdom Metazoa; phylum Chordata; class Mammalia; order Rodentia; family Cricetidae; genus Peromyscus; species Peromyscus leucopus. The sequence continues at coordinate 60,976,369 of NC_051064.1, read as the reverse complement.
CTCATGCCGACCCTGCAAAAGCTTGGGTTGAGCTGTTCCCTGTGACACATGGTGTTCCACTGAGGCAGGCATTGGTAACCTAAATTACAGGCTGCTGTTGTCACTGGGCTGGCGAAGGGTTTGGGTCCCCTTCCAGAGGGCAGTTTGGCAGCCCCCAGGCTCCCTAGGAAGTGCAGAGTCTGCTGGATGCCAGGATGCCATGAAGTATTTTGGCAAGTCCCATGGGATGTAGGTGCTCCTAAGCTGCTCTAGGTGAAGGGAACTGGCACCCCTTGTACCCCTCTACAAGGGTCCTCCTGACCTGTCTTCTGGGTGCAGGAGGGGGCAGCACTGGCATTGATGCCACCCCTCTCAGACGGGTCTCACAGGTCCCTTCCTTTGGGTCCCTGTCGCTCACCTGCCCTTACTGGGCACTGCAGCCCCAAACTGGAAGCTCTGGATAGGGATGGGTGCATTTCTCCACATCTTGAAAATGTCCCTGCCACTTAGCTTTGTGTCATGGAGTGAAGTCACGAGATGGCTGTGTGGAGGTCCTTCGGATCTCCTGCTGCAGCCTTGGCTTCCATCCGCTCTAAGGACTGTGAGAAGGTGCTCCTCGTGGAGACAGCACAGAGGTCTTGAGTACCTGCTTTTGTGGCCTTTTCCAGTGCTCTTCACTCTTATCTTTCTCTTCTGTAAACATGGATTTAATGAGCACCTACTACTGTTTACCAGGCTCAATATTAGGTATGTCCGAGAGCCTGGCTCGAGGCAGGAGGCAGGCGAGTCCAGAGTTGTTCTCCAGGGCTAAGAGGCCGAGGGAGAACCAGTTCTGTCCAGAGCATCAGGGGAGGCTTCTTGGTGTAGGTGGTAGCCTTGGGCGGGGAGACTGGACCATCGGCATCTGAGGAATGATGTCCAGCTGCAGTTTTTGCTGTTTGGTTTGTTTTTGAGGGGTTAGTGGTGCCTTGACCTGTTCCCTCTGCCTCTTTGGTCTGATCACGTCCTTCCTTCTCTCACGACAGGAGATCAGTGGCTGGTATTATCTGCTAGGGGAGGACCTGGGCCGGACCAAGCACCTCAAGGTGGCTAGGCGGCGGCTCCAGCCCCTGAGAGGTGTGTACGAGCCCCTTGAAGCTCCCTGACCCTTAATGAGTGGAGCATGAATCTCACCTCCCTGGGACTTCTTTCCAGCTGCCGCAGGACCACAGGCTACCCCATGCCCAGGACATGATTACCATATGATGAGCTTTCCTTGGAGTTTGTGCCACTTCACACAGATCAGTCCCCTGCCTCACTCACAGAAGCTTCTTTACTTCCCAAGTGTCTCCTTCCCAAGGTTCTGTATCTCACCTCTGCAGGCATGGCTTTCGGGTCCGCCGTGAGCCTGAGGCTCAGGGCTTAGATTTCATGCCCCCTCGGTCCTGTTCTTTCCCTCACAGCCCTGGCTCCTGAGCCACTGCTTGCTCCGAGCCTTGGCATCCTTCTACCTGGAAGCCAGGAATGGCCCCCTCCCCCCGACATTCTCACCCCTGGTTGGTGTATGGGCCCTCCTGCCCGTAGGAACTTTCTGACTCTGCTCTATTACCTTCCAGATATGCTGTTGAGAATGCCAGGAGTTGGGGACCCTGAGAGTGGGGAGAGACTCCAGGTAGGTGGGGCTGGTGGAACCTGGGCATGGATCCAGGGTCCCTGGTCCCCTTTTTGTCGGCCTCCTGACCCAGGAAGTGCCTGTGAAAGAGGGTAGCATTTGATGTTTGGAACTCAGCAAGTCATGCATTGTGAGGGAGGATTCTTGGCTTGCCTAAGGTGTGTCATTGGAAAGGTATGTCACTGCCCTGTGTGTAGTTATTCGTGACCTTTGCAAGGGTAGGAGAGAGCCTGGAAACACAGGCGACTGGATCTTTCAGATTTTCTTGACCTCCAGAAACAGAATCCTCCCTTCCCCCAGGTCCCCAGAACCCCTGTTTCTCCTAGGACCATGGCCATGCCATCTTCACAGGTTAGGCCTGCCGGGGCTGACTCTGAACCTGAACAGTATGGGTTTCTGGCTTCCCCAGCTTTGAATCTGAAGAGGAACATCATGTAGGGATTTGGAAGAACTGTCCACAGTTCACTCGGTCTCTTTAGAGAACCTCTCACAGTGACTCATGGTTTGCTTTAACTAGGAGAAGGAAAATCCAACTCCCAGGGACCAGTTATCCCCTGGGTGCTACTGTGGTCTAACTTAACCCTCACCACCCCGCCTTACCGATAAGGGGACATACAGATCCCTGGGTTATATGTCACCGTGGCCACACGGGCAGCAAGCGGCAGACAGTGCCTCTGAAGAGGGTGTGCACTGTGCCCTACTGTCTCTAGAGTGTGGAGAAGACATCACTGAGAAGGCGTGATGTGGGCAGGCTCCTTGAGCGATCTAGGAAACCTCTCCATTGGCTGCACTCGTCCATCCCCTCACACACGATGGGGTGGTTACACCTGCATGGACCCCAGCCTGGCACTGGGTTCTGGGAAAGAGCCTTGGTTCAGCCCCTGTGGAACATACTGTTGAGAATATCACTGCCCAGCATAGTACCATCTTGCTGCCTGTGGCTGCCGAGCATTTGGCTGTAGCAGGTGAGCCTGAGGAATTGAACTACAGCTTCTATTTCACGTCAGGTAATTTCAGTTTGCCTTGTACAAATGTCTAGCTCCCATTATAGTGCTAGGGTAACTTGCCAGATGTGGTTTCTATGGCTTCACATGGAGTTGAAAAGCTTCCCCTAGCTTCAGGGATAGTTTCCAAAGATCTTGCCCCCACTGTCTGTGATGGGGTAGTGACTCTGGAGCCACCCTGGTAATATGTGGGAATTACTTAGACATCAACATTGCAGGTCTCCAGGTGGCTTGTGAAAAGACCCACTTTGTGCTAGATTCTGCAGACTGTCCCATGTCCCCAAGGCCACTGTTCTCAAGTGCATTGGATTTGGGGACTGATACACCCAAAAGGTGTCCATAGTGCTCAGCAGAGACAGGGATTGGCAGAGGTTTGGGAAAACAAGAGTTTGCTTATTCGAATCCGTTTGAAAGACATAGAGATGTAGGTCACCTACCCATGATCACTTAGCAACCAAACCAAGGGACTGCCTCTCTTCTAATAACGTGAGTGAGCGGGTGGGCTTTCCCAGGGGCTCCTAGGGGGCCAGAGGGGGCTGGGCTCATTCTGTGCCACTCAGGAGACCCGATCCTGGAACTACAGGGAACTTGACGGCAGGGCCTGGGTTCTAACCTGGCATTCAGCTGTGGCCACTCTCGGCCTCCGTTTCGTTGTTGTTAAGATGTGGAGGGTGGTGCCCCCGTGGCTGGGAGCCCACGTGCACATCTGTGTGTCATCAGCCCCTCTGCACAGCCCACTTTTGTGACCGAAGAAGCTGACTTTAAAGGAGCTCAAGAGTGCCCATCAGTCTCCAGATGTTTTGTGTGCCCTGACTTGGGTACCATGCTTAGGCCATCCCGGATTGCCCCCACTGGCTTAGTCCACAGGACTCGCTCCTGGGGACCCTGGGATTGGCAGGGAGGTGTGCTGTTACAGAGCAGCAGCGGCGCGTGTTTTCCGCTTGAGTTTCTCTCTCGCGGGCGGTGAGGGGTGTTTGTGAGAACACTGGACCCACAGAGTGGCCCAGGGCAGAGAATGGAGCCAGAACAAAGGCGCCCTCTCCCCGCCAGCCCCGAGGAATACTAACTAGTTGACAGGAATTTGAATATAAAACTCTCTCTCTTCCTTGTCATTCTGAGGTTTCAGGAAGCCTTCGGGCTTATCTGCAGAGGCACACAGCGCAGACAGGGCTCGGGGAGGTGAGAGGTGATTTCCTGCCATTCTTCTGTGGGGCGGGCTTCCCAGGGCGGTCATGCCAGGCTGACGGGGCGCAGTGCGGGCTCCCGCTGCTGGGGGGAGAGCTGGGTTTTCATGGGGAGGCAGCTGAGGCAGGATCGGCAGCCATGAACCGCTTCAATGGGCTCTGCAAGGTGTGCTCAGAACGCCGCTACCGGCAGGTGGGTGCCTGATCCCTCTGGGGTCCCGCATGATTTGGGGAGTCAGGGATGGGGGCTCATCCATGTAGAATCTCTCTCTCTCCACAAGGCCTTCTGTGCCTCCCCTGCAGGCACATTTTGATATGGGCTGCGGGAGTTTGAGGCAGAGGCTGGACCCACGGCCCTGTCTGCTACCTAACGCCCCATGTTACGGGCAGCCAAGGCCAACTCTGTGTGTCCTAACCACTGGCTGGCATCCTTGATGAGATGATTTAGCTGATTTTTTTTTTTTGTTTTTATCATCTGGGAAGGAAGTGATTGTTTTTGTTTTTGTTTTTGTTTTTGTTTTTGTTTTTGTTTTTGTTTTAAAAAGGCATGTCAAATCTGAGATTGCCAATGGCTTTTGGGCCGGGAAACTGAGGGACTCCGGAGGGATACAGTATTGCTGACTTTCCTGTTTCTGGTGGGCAGCCATACCGTTTCGCCCCTTGTGTGTGTTGGTGTGGGCTTCTGTGTGAGATAGGATATTCTGTGTATGCATATGTTTTCCTCCCTGCGGCCTTGAAGTGGGTCCACATTGCTGTGCCTTTAGAGTCCAGTTTCACTGAGGCTGCCTCTTAGCTTCTGGGCTGGGAGGCAGGGCAGAGGCCGGAGTGATGGCGACGTTCACCCCTAAAACTCTTCTAGAACTAGGCCTTTCTCTCTCTCTCTCTCTCTCTCTCTCTCTCTCTCTCTCTCTCTCTCTTTCTTTTCTTTCCTTTTTTTGAGACAGGGTTTCTCTGTGTAGCCCTGGCTGTCCTTGAACTCAGAGATTCTCCCGCCTCTGCTTCCTGGGTACCGGAATGAAAGGCATGAGCAGCACTGATAGGATTTTCTTTCTTATAAAATAGGAATGGGTTGGCTGTAAAGGTAAAAGATACCCAGATTTGTGGAGTCCAAGCTGGAGGGAGCACACTAATTTTCTGATTGCTAAAACATGAAGAAGACCCTCATTAGAAACTAGGTCCTAACTCTTTAGGGTGTAGGTCACAGGGAGATGCCCACGGGGTCCCTGTGCCTGCCTCTGTCACTCGGGTATCCAGATGTTCCTCTCGTCCTTCCTCTGCTCTTAGATCCTGCCCTACTCGTCCCAACCCATGCTTCCTACTTTCCTGCGGTTGGACTGAACAGTCCCCATGGGGCGGGGTGAGCACTAGATGGAAGGTACTGAAATCCCAGGTGTCCTTGGGCTAAGGGACCAGAAGACTGGGATGTGCTGGTGGCCAGAGTGGGACCTGGTACACACACGGACTGGACCCAAGCTCTGGGCATGGAGTAAGATGTCCCCTGCATTAGGAGCTGGGGTGCACTAAACTTTCTATGGGACCGGGACTCTAGTCCAGCTTGTTCCCCTTTAGCTGCCACTGCTGAGCAATGCATAGCCCCTTGTCCCTAAAATAGGAGTAATGTCACCGAGACAAGCCTGTGTGAGTTTGATGACTCCTATAAAGTGCACGGCTTGTGCCTGCCGCCCATCTCCAGGGAGTGGTCAAGAAACGCTGGCGCTGGCGGCAGCCAGGGACAGGAGTCCAGGTGTGACAGAATGTCAGAGACTAGGCAGGCGCTGGCATGGCTCAGACTCAGGAGCAACGGCACTCCTTGCCCTCGACAGGCAAGAGAAGGCACCACCCCGGGAAGGACACCTGTCAGGAGCTGCTGAGAGTCAGGAGGGGACAGTCTCCCTCCTGGAGCCCAAGGTCGGAGAGGAGGGTGGGAGAACGTCCTCTCACTTTGGGCCTTGATTGCCTTCTCTGTGAAAGGGGCCTGCTGAGGCTGTGTTCCTTAGGATGTGGTGACGGACAGACTCTTGGACACCACCCTCTGCGTGCATGATCAGAGATCATGACGGTACGGTTCTGCCTCCATGGCAGTCCGCTTCTCCCACAAAGCCAGGCGGTACTCTCCTTTCTTTATATCCTCTCTCCTGCCGGCCGCTCCTCTGCTTGCCAGTGGGACGGGATTGTTCTCTGGGGTGACACTCAGGGAGGTGAAGAGGCTCCCGTCGCTGCCTGGACTAGAGTACCAGAGTGTGGAAACACATTCATCTGCGGACCAGGGAGCTGGGGCTCACCCTCCAGAAAGGAGGAGTCATCCTCAGCATCCTGTGGTGTAGGCCTGGGGCAGGGCTGGAAGGGTGGCTGTGTGGCGTGGCCGGTGGGTTGTAAGTCTCCTGATAGTCCCACACAGTGGCTCCCACTGTCTTCTCTGGGCCTCTCTTGGCCTGGCAACTAGAGGCGCCTCGTTCTTCCAGAGTTCCACACTCACTCCCAGCTTTGTTTAGCTTTCTTTCCACTTTTTCCTTCTCTTCCTGTCTTAGCTGTGTGTTTTCCCAGAATTCTTATGGGAACAGGGTATTTTCCTGCCCCCCTCCCCTCCCCCTTGTCTGTCAGATTTCCTGTTTTATAAACTTGCTTTGAATCCAGGCCCAGGACTGGTGGGAAGCAGAGCCTCGGGGACCTTTGGTCACCCTGGGCTCCTGCCTGCTCCCCTTCACTGTGCCTGGCCTCGGGGTACCATCAGGTGAATACAGTCGCCCAGCTCCAAGAGACAGCCGCTCTGCACAAGGCTGATGCCCTTGACCTAGTCCAGGCCGGCTGAACTCTTTTCTTCCTCTTCCTAGCCGGGATACCTTTTCTTGTGCCCTGGTGGGAGTCACCCGGGCCTTTCCCTCTCCTAAGGGTATCTGGGGACTCCCTCTGAAGCCATTTTCCGATCTAATCCTCTGAATGAGCCAAGGGCCATGCTGCACACACAATCACCTTTTTATTTATTTATTTTTTTTTGAAGATTTTGCTTTAAAAGACTTTTTAAAAAATTATGTTTATAAGTGTGCCTGGGTAGGAGTCCATGAAGGGCAGAGGTGTTGGGCCCCGGGAGCTGGAGCCTGACATGGAAGCTGGGACACTAGAACTCAGGTGCTAGTACTGGCCGGAATAGTGGCCGTGCCCCTAACCGCTGAGGCAGCCGTTGTCAACCTCGGGTCTCGACCCCTTTCGGGAGTCTAATGACCCTTGCACAGGGGTCACATGTCAGACATCCTGCATATCAGATATTTACACTACGATTCACAGCAGTAGCAAAATTATAGTTACGAAGTAGCAACCGAAAGTAATTTTGTGATTGGGAGATCACGGTAACGCGAGGAAGCGTTGCCAAGGTTGAGAACCACTGCACTGAATCACTTCTGAGGCCCCAGATGGAAACGTTCTCTAGGTCAGATGCTGCCACCACCCTAAGGGACAAAAGCCTTTGCTGAACGCCTGCCACGGGCAGGCGCAGTGTCCGGGGTCACACGGGCCTGATCGCTGTACAGCCCTGTCTTCTCCTCTGTTGCTTGTCATGGCCTACTTTTCCCCGGGCGAAGTTTGTGTGGGCTTGTCCTCTCTAGAAGCCAGAGGTCAAGTGCCACTCCCCAGGGGCCCCTGTCCCGTGTGCCTCAGCAGTGTATGACACACAGCAGGAGCTGGATCATAGGATGCTGCAGGCTGCAAAGAGAATCCCCATGGAATGGTCCTTGACGGAACTTCTGAAAGTTGGGGCTGTGGCCCTCCCCGACACATAGCCCTCTGCAGGCAGAGTGAAGCCTGTGGCTAGTGCTGGTTTATCCGGGAGACCTTGGCTCTGCCTGGGCCTACCTCTTCTCTCGGGAACTCTCTTTCTGGCTGCCTAGACGCTCTGATCAAGCCTGCCTGTGGACCCCAGCACCTCTTCCCCTGACACTTGGCCATAGGCTGAGAGAGCATGTCCTAGTTTTCTCTCCCTTGTGCTCTGGGAGGATGGCCCACCCGCTTGGCTTTATTTGTGGGTCCCCAGCACAAGGCAAACCCTGCGCCAGATCCCAAGACCTCGGTGGGAAGGGAAGCTGGGCGGGAGGAGGCAGGCAGCTGCTCTTCGTGGGGAGAGGAGGTGTGCAACTCTAGGCCGCTCTTGGGTGAAGAGCTGGGGCTGTTAGCACCACGACGGGCCAGGTTTATGCTTTTCCCAGACCCAGTCAATTCCGCCCTCCACGTGAGCTCTCAGCAGCCTGTTTGGGCCGCTAGTCAGTGTCAAGAGGCTGGGTCTCAGATGGAGCTGAGAGAGGCTGGCTGGCTCCTTTTCAGGTCTGGTTCCTGTGGAGAGAGGAAGGTAGCTGCGGGTGGAGGGGTTAGCGGCTTCCCAGCTTCAAAAACTCTGGAGTAACTGGAGGGCTGTGTTCTAGATCACTATCCCGAGGGGCAAAGACGGCTTCGGCTTCACCATCTGCTGTGACTCTCCGGTCCGAGTCCAGGCTGTGGATTCTGGTAAGTGAATGGCGAAGGATGCCAGTCCTCCCCTCCCACCAGGCAGCTGGGCTTTGCGGACGGTTTGGAGCCGGAGGGGGCCTCACACTGGATCAGGGTCTGGGTTTCCAAAAGGAAAAGAATAATATTTCTTAATGACCCACAGGTGAATCTGAGGTCTGTGAAAATAGGACCCATTTGTGTTCGTTTGTTTTATCAAAGTGAAAATAAGGTGTTGTATTTTTGATTCCCGGTGGCTTCTGAAGAGGAACTAAACTTGAATTGTGATGGCTAGTGAAAGCCACTTCCGAGTTTTCATCCTGTCTCCAGGCCCACTCACCACTTCCCAGCTGGGTGTGGTGGCTCATACCTGTAGCCCCTGCTCAGCAGGAGGATTCTGGAATGAGATACTGGAAGTTCAAAGCCAGCCGGGCCTGTATCATGAGACTCTGCCCCTCCCCCCACACAAATAACAAAAACACCCCAAAACAAAACAAGCAGAGATAAGAAGTTAATTCACTGGGTAAAGTACTCATTTTGCAAAGGCGAGGATGTGTGTTTGGTCTCTGGAACCCACACACACACACACACACACACAAACACAAAAAAAAAGAAAAGAAAAAAGAAAAAGAAAGAAAGAAAAGAAAGAAAAAAGAAAAAGCCACGCATAGTGGCTTGTGTTTGTAATTATACTAGCGAGGAGGCAGAGAAAGGAGGACGGTTGGGATTTGCTGGAGTCGTCTATTTCATGAGTCCCAGGCCAGTGAGAGACCCTGTCTTTAAAAAAAAAAAAAAAAAAAAAAAGACAGTGCCTTAGGAAAGACACTTGTTGTACAGAGGTTGTCCTCTGGCTTCCATATGCATGTGTGCATATGTTCTTTCTCCCTCCCTCTCCTACACTCTCGAACACACACACACACACACACACACACCCCTCCTCCACCAAAAAAGATATCACTCCCTTACTGATCCAGGAGACCCTTGGAGGGGGACAGTGGTGGTAGGGGGGTGCAGCTAGGGTGAGAGGAGACATGGGCAAGGAGTGCTACCCCCGACAGCCCCCTGGTCCAGCCCCTCTTTTCTCAGTCAGAGCAACGGAGAGAAAGGGGGCCGTCCTTGCCCAGGGTCGCGGGGGAAGCGGAGGGCTCCAGGCTCTTTTCTTTGTCCTTGCAGGGGGCCCAGCCGAGAGAGCAGGCCTGCAGCAGCTGGACACCGTGCTACAGCTGAACGAGAGGCCCGTGGAGCACTGGAAATGTGTGGAGCTGGCGCACGAGATCCGGTGACAGGGGCGGTGGGCGGCGGATGGCGCGTCCTCCCCCCCCAGCCCCGGGCACACTGCCTCGCCTCGCTTTACTCTGCTCCTGCCCCTCTCTCTGCCCAGCTGTGAGCAATTTACATCGCTCCTCAGGGAATCCGTGTCTTGGCCTGGAAATGGAAGGTTCAGGCTCCGATGAGTGTTGATCTCACAGCACGCAGCAGGAAAGGCTCTCTGAACAGGCCCCGCGGTTCCTGCCATGGTTCCAGGGGGGCCGGTTCCACTTCAACTAATTACGCTACTGAATGGCTAGACCCTTTGTGTAAGGGTGTGTAGACAGTGCAGCTGTCTCTACTGCACAATCTAAAGTTTAGTCTGTCAAATGTCTGAGCTCCTTGACTCCGTGGGGGGCCACACCCTCACGGTCCCTTTTGGCCTGCTTCCAGAAGGACTACATGAAAATTGCGTTTGCTTGCCCCTGCTTGGTTCCCCTCACTTGCTCTCTGCCCTGCGGGCTTCCTACCCTCGCTGACTCTGGTCTCCCCAAGTCTGAACTTCTCTGTGGGATTTCTAGGAGCTGCCCTAGCGAGATCATCCTGCTCGTGTGGCGTGTGGTCCCCCAGATCAAGCCCGGGCCGGATGGCGGAGTTTTGCGGCGGGCCTCCTGTAAACCCACACACGACCTCCTGTCGCCCCCTAACAAGAGGGAGAAGAACTGTACCCACGGGGCCCCGTCCCGTCCCGAGCAGCGCCACAGCTGCCACCTGGTGTGTGACAGCTCCGATGGCCTACTGCTCGGTGGCTGGGAGCGCTACACCGAGGTGGGCAAGCGCAGCGGCCAGCACACCCTGCCGGCGCTGTCTCGGGCCACCCCCGCCACCGACCCCAACTACATCATCTTGGCCCCGCTGAACCCTGGGAGCCAGGTATGGACAGCTGGCTGTGGAAGGGCACTGGGTCCCTGTGGGAGGCTAAGCGTGTCTCCCACACAGAAAATTGGGTTGTGAGGAGACCTCTGTGGTGTGGCAGTCCCACCGTTCCGGTGATCCATGGAATGCACTTTGGAACGAGCTGCCGTGAAGGAAGTTGAGGTCTCTCAGAGGGCCACAGTTTCATGGTGCATGAAGCCTCTTTCAGCCCCGTTCCACCTCTGCCCCTTAAGAGGACCCCTGAGTTTTCCTCTTGCCCTGTGACACCCCAGGTCTGTGCGCGGCTACCTGCTGCCCTGTTCCTGGGACTGAAGCCGGGTCTCTTGTCTTTCCCTTGCAGTTGCTGCGGCCTGTGTATCAGGAGGATGCCATCCCCGAAGGTGAGCTGTCCACTACGCCAAGCCCTCTCAGCCTGGGGAGAAAGCTGACATCAGCTGAGGTTGGGCCCGGCTTCCTGCTCTGAGTTCAGAGGCCTTTCTAATGGAGTTGGGGTTACCCAGCATACTGGCACAGACACCTGATCCTCCTGGTACCCTCACTGAATGAGTGTGTATTTCCTTAAGTGAGAACTGAGTTGGTAGAGGAGGACTCTATGAGAACCATCCAAGAGACAGATGCTGAGCATTTCTTTGGCTGTTATCCAGTGTTGCCGAGCAACCGTATCTGTTAGGGGCTGTAGACACCGTGCTTGAACCTGCATGGGAAGCAGTCCTGGAATGTTGAGGCCTCAGGTCGGACTCTTCACTGTGGGACTCAAGCTGCCTCACTTGACCTAGAAAATAGAACCAGTGCTTCTTGCTCAGGGCCTTGTCTGGAGGATTCTGCAGGGAAACAGTTGTGCGTAGCGGCCTGCATGCTGAAAGATGGTACAGGAGAGCCGTCTCTGAGCCGCACAGAGGTCTCTGCTGTTTAGTCCATTCTTCTCCGTTGGTCTGTACATTCTGGCCCGAAATGGAAGCCGGCGTAAAGCAACCACTTCTCCAGGAAGCCTGGGAGATGGGTCTCTCTGCGGGAGCTGGCCGGGGGCTGCTCTTAGACCTCACACACCTGCCACAGAGCTCTGAGCCAAAAGTCCAACTGGTCTACAAAGCTGAGGCTAGCCATGTCATGAGGCCTGTGAGGCCACCTTGAGTGCACTTGAACCTGTCTTCTGTGCCCACGGGATACCCTTGGCTTTCTTCCTTGAGAGTGGCTTTCTCCCATCTTCTCTCAGATTTCTTTCTGCGCTGTTTCCCTCCATTAGTGAGAAGATGATTCTTAAAGTAGGCACTCAGGCCTATGGAGAGAGGGGGCTCCCATCAGGCTCGGGACTAGCGATAGAAGGCACCCCCTTCCTCTCCCTGCTGGGGCCTGTGGGAGGTTGGGCCTTGCCTGCCAGAAAAGAAGGTGTGATCCTCCTGGGGAGGATCCTGATGGTGATTCAACAGTAAGTGTCTAAAAGCTTTTAGTGGACACATTAGGGTAGAAGAAATATGTCACTGCTAAATGGTGACTTTATTAGGGGCAGGGCTGGGCTTGGAGTATTTCTGTGGGCCCGTCAGGCAACAGAAACTTGATGGAACTTTGGCAGAGTGGCTAAGGAGAATAACTCCGCTTGTCTGTATGGTTTTGAAGGCGAGTCACTGAGGAAGGGACCTGGAGAGGTGTGTCACCTGTGTGGGTGCATGCACTTGGGCTGGGAGCTCTCCGATCCTTTCCCACAAAGCTCTAGAGATGCCTGTGTGGTCAGTCCCAAACCTGGCTGTGTTTTCACCCCTCTCTGAAATACAGTGCCAAGAAGGGCCTAGTCACCTAAGCCTCAGGGGAAGAGACAAATAAGGAAGCGTGATGGTGTTAATAACAGTGGCGATGTTTTGAATTCCTACTGTCAAGATCTTATGTGTGTGCGCGCGCATGCACATGTTTGTATGTGTGTGGGTGTGCGTGCATGCACAGACCGGAGGTCAAACCCAGGAGCTGTTTTTATTGAGACACCCTCTGTCACCAGGACCTCAGACTGCTGAGTGAGCTGGCTGGCTAGTCTCAGCCTCCTCAGTGTTGGGATGACAAGCTTGTGCCACCATGCCTAGCTTTTTCCCAGGGTGTTGGGAATTCGACTCAGGTCCACCCGGTTAGTACAGCAAGCACTGCCAACTGAGCCGTCTTCCTCCCAGCCCCTGTATCAAGATCTTGACTTTATTTCATTTCTATTTCAGCACAGTGATCCTTTTAGTGTCAAAAGATAACTTTTTTTTCCCATTCCCATGCATTAATTCTTTGCAGCCCCAGGACCCGAGTTCAGAGGTTAGGGTTGTTACCAGGGTGCTGGCTTTTTGATTTCTCTAGCCTGCCAGGAGGTGGCCTTTCAGGAGCTCAGCCATGCTTTGAATAGCAGGGACAGGGACAACTTAGCCATCTTGCATTGAACAGGGTCTGAGACCTTTCCGGAGCCTAGAGTGCCTGTCTGGCTGTAGTTGGCATATGCCCCAGAACCGCTGTCCGGTAAAGGCCGAATGACCTCAGATTCACCACTGCCAGAGCCAGAGGACTGCCAGGGCTCGCCTTGGAAGCTGGGAGCAAAGCCCTGTAATTACTGTGTTTGGTCAGTGAAGCAGATGCTAGAGGAAATGGAGATGGTACGGGGTTTGGGCCAGACATCATCCCAAGGTGACAGGTGGGTTTGCCTTCCAGGGCTCCGCAACCAGGCTGCAATCTAGATTGTTCTAAAAAAAAAAAAAATGATAACTTGGAAAATCAGTTCCGGAGAGCCACACCCCTTGCCCCATATCTCCAGCGGGTGTGGCAGGGTAGCTTTCGGGAGTGGCTGCCACCTAGATCGGCCGGTCCTGCCTGGTGTCGTTTGCCAGCCGAATGACCTTGGGCAACTCGCCCAGGCACTCTAGGCCTCTGTTCCCTTATCTGGAAAATGGGACTAAGCAGTCCCCTCCTCTCTGGAAGCAGAGAGGCATGTCAGGCGGCTGATGTGTGACTCTTGATGTCTAAGGGGAAGATCCTTTGCCAGCACTGGGCAGCTGGGCCAGGAAAGAAAAGGAATCTCGTGTAAGTCTCAACCTCGGTTTCTCCACTGCGGACTGGATCCTTCCTTCGTTTGGGTCTGGTTGGCCTCAGACCCTGTTTCTCTGGTCCAGGCTGGGCCATGTCCACTCAACCCATCTACCTCCAGACCTCACTCACGGCACGCTCCCAGGCCCGCTGACCTTCTTGGTCGTGCTGCCATTGACGGCTGGCTTAGTGTTGATCATCCCTCCTGCAATCACCTACCAGCCTGGCCCTTCCAAGCCCTGCTTCTCATGGGACCTTTTTTTGTGAGTTTCTACCTGACTGCCTGGCCCAGGCAAGACAGGAAGGTGTATGGTCTCTGCTTCCAAACAGAGGAAACTGTCTCAGACAGGGAAGGAGCCTGACCTGTGTTATACAGTGGTACAGAGCTCCATGCTGCAGGGTTGGCCTCTGACTTAGGAAGTCATCGCTCGTGTTCAGGGTGTCTTGTCCAACTCGAACCTAGTGTCGGTCTGGAGACCCAGGTTGGATTTTTCCAGTAGAAGGCCAGCTGCTGTACAACCAACCCCTCAGCTCCCAGGGTCGGGTCAGAAGAGAAGCTGGGGGGACGCCTTCCCTGCCTCTGTGCCTCCGTCCCCATCTGGGTACCTGTTCTGTGTACCGTCTAAGCCACCCCTGAACAGGCAGGAAGTGGTTTGAGTTGTAGTGGTTTGAGTGCTGCCCCCAGACGGTGATCACTGGTCACTTGTGGGGGTGGCGAGCGTTGACATGTTTTTCTCACCTCTCTGTGAGAAGGGGCATTGCAGGCGGGGGTGGCGGGGGGAGGAAGCAAGTATGAAACCCTCTGGGCTGTTTCCTCTGTGCTGTGGCCTTGCGTTGGTGGGGAGCTTCCCCGAGATGCTGCTGGGTCAGGCCACCTGTTCACTGGTTGCAGAAAGCTCGGGGGAAGCCTGGGCTCTGAGACCCAGGCTGGGCGACTCCGTCAGGGAGAAGCTGGTGGGGTTCCCCCTGGCAACAGGAACCCTAGGAAGGAGCCTAGGTGTGTGTGAGTCCCATCACTGGGGCTTGTTCCCACTGCCTGCCCCCAGAGCACACACAAATGCCACTTCTTATCCTAGACAAATTGATGGTGGTGGCCAGGCGGGCTCCTGCTACCTTGGCTAGCGCTAGGTGTGGACCCCGAGGTCCATGGGCAAAGCATACTGTCTCTGTCCCTGCCGCAGGGAACAGACCTCTGTCCACAGAGCCTGGGAGGTGATGAGCAGGAGGTCTGGGTTGGGATGGTAGCAGGAGGATGAGCGGGTGCCCCCGCGCGCATGCGCGCGCGCGCTTGTGAAGCCAGCTCTGATTCACGTTCCATGTGTGACTCCAGGATCAGTGAGGTCAGGCCTGGGCAATTCCTTGATATTCGTGGCACTGTGGTTTTGTTGTTTTGAGATGGGATTATACAGCCTTGCTGTGCATCTTGTCATACAGCCTAGGCTGCCTGGTCTTTGGGTTCTTCTGCTCCAGGTTCCTGGATTCTGGGGTTCTTGGCGTCTGCCAGCATGCCTAGACAATTTCTTGGTTTTCAAAAGTGCAAAGCTGATAAATAGATAGGTTTGTTTTGGTGCCTGGGTCACTGGGGGGAGGGGGGAGTAACTCCCCCTGTCACAGTGTGGGCTGGTGGCTCCCTCCTAGCTCTGGAGTTCTCTCTCTCTCTCTCTCTCTCTCTCTCTCTCTCTCTCTCTCTCTCTCTCTCTCTCTCTCTGTATTCCTTGAGGCTAAGGCTGAGACCAGCTGGACAGGGTTCACTGACTGGATCTTGTTTCTTATTCTTACGGGGGGGGGGTCCTTTGAGGGATGATGGAAGTGACTCTCTGTCCCCCACCTCTGCTCCACAGAACCAGGGACTACCACTAAAGGGAAATCGTACACCGGCCTGGGCAAGAAGTCCCGGCTGATGAAGACAGTGCAGACCATGAAGAGCCACAGCAACTACCAAGATTGCTCGGCCCTGAGACCACATGTCCCGCACTCGAGCTACGGCACCTATGTCACGCTGGCCCCCAAAGTCCTGGTGTTCCCTGTTTTTGTGCAGGTGAGCCTGTGGCATGCCCCAGGGTTCCCTCGGGAGGAAGTGAGGACAGGCAGGGGCCTTGGTTCCAGGACTGAGGGTGGCGCCTCATCGAGGATCCAGGGCCCCCTTTGGGGACAGAGAACTGGCTTCCTATTGTGGAGATGATCAGGGGAGCCCATGAGGGAGCCCCCTCTTTTCCTCCCAGCCTCCTCATCCTCTGGGGCTGGGAAAGGGATGACGCAAAGTCAGCCAGTGCCATCGGCAGCCTCATCCACGGGGGTTAATGTTTGAAACGGACTGAGGAAGAGCCTCTGTGGCTAGTCGCTTTGCTCAGGCACACACACATCCGGCCAGCAATCGCCACGCAGGAGTCACACACCTCTCACTTCTCCATGTCTCTCCTTCTTTCCCCCTTCCTGTCGTGACTTTGCCAGCTTACAAAGTCTTGGGTTCCATTATGGTGTTTTCAAACACAATTTGTTTTTCTCTGTCCTCTCCCGATCCTCTCCTCCCACACCCTGACCCCCAATACTTTCCTGCCGTCGTAACCTCTTTCCCACCTCCATGCCCTGCATGTTCTGTTCCCCTCTTTCCTCAGCAGCTCTTTTCTCCTCTTGTGGTTCCTTTTCTGGTTATGTGACCCACACCTACACCCACATGTGTATATATAACAAAAGCATTTGAAGTTCGATTCTGCATATGAGAAAGCACGTACTCTATTTGTCTTTCTCAGTTTGGACTACCTCACTTAATATGTTTTTTAGATCTGTCCATTTTCCTGCAAATACTGTAATGTCATTTTTTTATGTGTCTGAATAAAATTCATTGCACATATATACCACATTTTCAACATGAGGATTTTTAAAATTGACACATAATTGCCATATGACCTACCCATACCACTTCTGAACACATGTCCAAAGGGCTCTCTATCCTAGACAGAGATCCTTGCACATGTATGTTTATTGCTGCTGTCGTCACCATACCGAGGAATTGGGAACAGCTTAGGCAGCTGGCGACTAGGGATTGAAAATGCACTGTGTGTCCTTCCTCTCAAGTCTTCGGTGGTGCTCTCATTCGGATGTCGCTTCCATGAACATTTTAAATATAAAACACTCTTCTTTCCTGCCACGTTGCTCCCTCCCTTGCCTTGTCGGGCTGGGGACCACGCTCACGGCTTTGCTCCTGTTGTCCCGCGCTGCCGCCGAGCCGGACCCACAACCCTTGGCTCTTTCGACAGGCGTTCACTATGTAGCTCAGGGCGGCCCAACTCACCAATCCCCACCTCCCCCCAGTATCCCGAGGACTGGAATTAAAGATGCGTATCGCCTGCCTGGTTATTTTTGGTTTTGTCTTAATTTTTGTTACAAATTAAGGCTAACCAGCTGGCCCTGTCCAGGCAGGTGCCCATTGCCAAGTCTGACAACCTGAGTTTGATCCCTGGGACCCACGTGGTGGAAGGAGAGAACCGACTTCTACAAGTTCTCCTTCTGCTTCCATACCTGTGCTGTGCCTGCTCCACGTGTGTGTGTGTGTGTGTGTGTGCCTGCTCCCACATATACCTATGTGTGTATGTGCATACACACATAACTAAATATAGTACTTTTTTTTTAAATTTAAATTAGGTTTAGAGTTTTGTTTGTTGTTTTTTGAGAGAGGGTCTCTATGTAGCCCTGACTCTTCCGGACCTCACTATGTAGACCAGGCTCACCTTGAATTCACAGAGATCCACTTGTCTCAGCCTCCTGAGTGCTGGGCTTAAAGGCATGCACCACCACACCCAGTTTACATTAGTTTTTAGAATTATGAAAACTGAAAATGTTTAAATTGTGGGGTATTCAAGTTGGGTGGTGGTGGCGCACACCTTTAGTCCCAGCACTTGGGAGGCAGAGGCAGGCAGAGCTCTGAGTTGGAGGCCAGCCTGGTCTACAGAGGGAGTTCCAGAACAGCCAGAACTACACAGAGCGACCCTGTCTCAAATAAATAAATAGAAAAGAAAAAAGAAAAAGAAATAATCAAGATTTTAAAAATGGCATAACACTTACATGTGCAAAACAAAGAACTGGAGAATGAATACCTACCAAGATAAAGGAGTAGCCATCAGTTGTCCATTCAGGAGCCATCTTGCCTCTTCCTTACTGTGGAGCGCTCACTTCCCACCAGTGACCACCCCACCCGCCTGGCTTGCTGACCAGACTTGCTTTGCTTTCCATCAGTTTTCCCGTCTGTTCCTGAATCCCCGAGCGGTCTCATTTAGCCCCCTTTTGAAGCCCCGCCCCTGCTGGAGTGCACAGTTGGTACTTGTCTCATTATCTTTCTGCAGCCCCTTGCTTGAGGTCAAGGGACTCGGGGGTCATGCGATAAACATACATTCTCAGGTGCTTCCGGGTGGTCAGCCAGCGTCGGGGTGTGCTCTCCGAGCTAGGCTGGACAGGGTGGTGGGGTGAGGGGTCTGAGTGGGTCGGGGTGTGCTCTCCGAGCTAGGCTAGGCAGGGTGGTGGGGTGAGGGGTCTGAGTGGGTCGGGGTGTGCTCTCCGAGCTAGGCTAGGCAGGGTGGTGGGGTGAGGGGTCTGAGTGGGAATTGGTTGCTGGGGAAACGGACGAAGGTGAAGGAGGAGTCAGTTTGCTCAGCTTGGGACCTGAGCAGGGCAGGGAGGGACCCACTTGGCCTTGAAGAGACTGGAGTGGCCAAGTCTCTTGGCATAGGGCCCTCAAGATCCCCTCCTGGGCCTGACAGTAGAGACTTTCCTGAGAGGCATACACAGGACAGAGGAGGGCTGGGAGGGCCTCGGAGCCTGGTGTGGGGGCGGGCATCAGGGGAGGTCTGCAGAGGCTCTGAGCTTGTGGCTGAACTTCCTGTAGAGAGAGCAGCTCTTTTGGTCAGGCCTGGCTGCGCAGGGCTGGAGCAGAGTCTTTCTGTTTCCATGGTGGGTGTGAGGGGTGCGTGGGGTCAGGGGCAGGAGGAGGGCGGGCAGTCTTGTCTTCTCCCTCTGCGAGAGAGTTCTCTGATCTGGCTTTGGCAAGCTGCCCTTTGCACTCCCACTCAGCGTGATTGGTTTTCAGCCCCTAGATCTCTGTAACCCCGCCCGGACTCTCCTGCTGTCTGAGGAGCTGCTGCTGTATGAGGGGAGGAACAAGGCTTCCCAGGTAAGATGCACCCAGCCTGGCTGGCTTTCCCGCTGGACTTCCTTGCCCATTCATTTGGCCTCTCATTTTCTCTCTACAACCTCAGGGTGGAGACCTGAAACTTGTTCCAAAAGCCTTACCAAGTGGTCACCCAGCTTTTGCTTGCCCACTGGTTACTATGATGATCTCACTGCCTCTGAGAGTTGGTCACTGATATGGTCAAAATGTACCTCTAGCCCCTAAAGACATCTCATTGTTTATCCTGGACTTCTCTATGGAGGAGAAAGAGGACCGTTTACCCCAGCTGAGAGAAGTACCCGGAAGATTAAAGTTACTAGCCAAAGAGAGCCATTAGAAGAATGTTGGAGGCTTTCTGTATGAACCCAACCCCAGACCCCCTTCTCAAAGCTCAGCCTATTGGCACCCCTCATAGCCCCTCACCCCCAGCTCCAGCCCTGTGAGCAGAGGTCAGGGGTAGGGCCTGTGTCATTCTTCCTGGGAGCCAGCCTATCTCTAGTTAGGAGAACCTCCTTCACCCTCACAGTTGGCCAGGTCCCAGCTCAGTCCTGGGATGGAAACAGTTTAAGAGGCATTGGAGCCCTGGGATCTGGCTGTGCTACCAGGAGGTCCTGGGGTGAGGGCAGAGCGCTGGCTGCTGCTCAGGCCTGATGCAGAGCTGATGCAGATCCAGGATGAATGGCTGCTTGGATCTGTGGAAAGATCAGGAAGCTCAGAGGCAGGAAGTCTAGATCTAGCCCCAGCTCTGTTCCTGGCTTCTGGTGACTTCTGCCTTCCCCATCAGTTCTTTCCATCTGAGTAATGGGTTTGTGCATGTCTGAGGCAGAGGGCAGGGTCTGAGGCTGGCCCCTTGCAGCCTCATGGTCCTGGGCACTCTGTGTGACTGGCGCTAACACAGGAAGTTGGCTTGGCTCTTGTTTTGTTGTAAGCAAGCAGATCGGAACACCTATGTTCCAAACGGAGTACTGTCTCTTTCATGGGAGCTGCCTGGGGAGACTGTGTGCTTGTCTCTCCCATGCTGATGATTTGTGATTTTTGAGTGTGATAGGACCCTTCAAAGTCTTGTTGTGCATGACCCAAGGGCGTAAGATGCTGGAGCAGTCAATCATCGAAGATTGACCTGGGTCAGTAGTTCTGTTTGTTGTCTTAGACCAAAGAAAGTTAATGGACGCCAACTCTTCAAAGTATGGAGAGCAGAATGTAAGCTTTACTAAGAAAGATTACAGAACAGTGAAAAATTGAGGAAAAGGAACCTAAATTCCTGAGAGAGAGAGAGAGAGAGAGAGAGAGAGAGAGAGGGAGAGAGAGAGAAAGAGAGAGAGAGAGAGAGTGTGTGTGTGTGTGTGTCCCAGGGAAGAAAAATCTGTTGTCTTTCCTTCGTTTAGGTTCTATGAAACAGTGGCAGAAACTTGACAAAAAGCCACCGTAGTCTGTTGAGGTTGGTTAATTCTCTGGGCTGTCATGGGACAAGCCAATGGAGAGACCACACACTCTATGACTGTTCTCTCATCCGACCAGGGAGATGGACAGCGGCATTACGCTCACACGCCCACCCAGTTATGGGTGATTGAAGCCCCGCTCTGTTTACCTCTGACTTTAGCTTTGACCTCAGCTCTCTGAGTCCTTGGTCACTTGACTTGGCCAGCTACTTTCCAACCTTGCAGGCGTCTCAAGGGCTGTTAACCATGCTAAGCTTCTCTTATTTACAGGATCAGCTTGCGGCTTTACCATGGCAAAGGGTGTTAACTCTATCCCAGCCACCAAGTTACAGTCTTTTGTGGTTACTTCCTTGTTTATGGGGTCGCCTAGAGTG
This sequence comes from Peromyscus leucopus, assembly GCF_004664715.2. Classification (NCBI taxonomy): domain Eukaryota; kingdom Metazoa; phylum Chordata; class Mammalia; order Rodentia; family Cricetidae; genus Peromyscus; species Peromyscus leucopus. Next base: position 60,955,881 of record NC_051064.1, on the reverse strand, counting down.
TCTCCTAGGAGGAAGCTTCTTGTTAGAAGCCATCCAGGCTTACAATTTAGTCTGTCACAATCAGCTGCCTTAGAATCAAGGACACATGGAAGAACAATGGCTTCTTATATAGGTTCTAAGGGGCTCCTGGAGCCAGCGGCCTGCCATGACTGGCCCAGAGCCCTATCTCTCCTCTTGTCTGGCCGGCTTCATTTATCTCATACCCAACCACAAGCCCTGGCCACCGATTTAACTCTTAACCTTCCTTGCATCCCTAGTCTATGTGTCCACCGTGGCACAGGTGAGTACCCCGCAGCCTTTACCAGAGCCCCTTCCGCTTACTGCCCGCACAGAGATTAGCTCCTGCACCCCTGGGGTTACTGACATCACTCCTGGACCTCTTTTGGAGAGCTTTATTAGGGAGTTCAGCCTATCTACCTCCCACTTGTTCCAGTGGGAGAGAAATTCCAATGAGAAATGGGATCTAGGTTGTAAGAGCGAAAAGTCCCTTGGGGCTGGGTGTCGTGCATACGTGTGTGTGTGTGTGTGTGTGTGTGTGTGTGTGTGTGTGTGTGTGTGGTGCAGGTAAGGTGTTCAGGGTCAGAACTGGAGAGTTGTGACTGCATGTTTAGTGGACCCAGAAGAAGCCAGTTAGGGATAGCAGCCACCTGGAATATACTCTTTCCTGTCTTGCTCACCATTAAATCCACAAACATTAGGCACTTACTGTATATCCTCACTGCTCATGCGCGCTACAGGCAGGATCCCAATCATCCTGCAGCACCCTCACCCCAGGAGAGGAGAAGCACGATGAGGAAACTGAGGCTCCTATGACCCGATCCAAGAGTCTCAAGGCTGGTAGAGAATGGAGCAAGGATTAGTGCTTGGTTCTCTGGTTGTGTAACGCTTTCCCTGATCCCTGATGCTTTGGGTATGTTTTCTAAAGACAAAGGAACAAAAGCCAAACTATAATAACATTTCACCACCACCCCCAACAAACGTACACAGACACACACACACACACACACACACACACACACACACACACACAAATCCTTGCCTCCTGCATCTTTGGAGGCTGAGAACTAAAAGAGAGATCGAAGGAGGTGGTTTGAGGACAAGAAAATTAAGTGCATCCATTCTCCTCGAAGTAAGATCGCAGCCACATAGGAGTGCTTTGATCTCATCTCATGTTCCTCAAACTGAAAATGGAAAGCAGCTGTCCTGGGCGTTGGGTAGCTCCTGAGAACTTTAGCACCCTTGAGCCCCCAGGAGTCACAGATTCTAGTTACTTCTGTGTCACTCTCCAGGGAATAACTTTTCCCAAAGTGGTTTCCGAATGAGCACGGCGGCCTCTCTGCACAGTGGAGTCGTTAACTGGAAAGCGCTAAGTAGTTGGGAGCTCTGCATTCCTTGAAGGTGCACCCCCCTCCCCTCTCCCCCACTCCCTGCAGCAGCTCTTCTCTGAGCATGCTCATGTTAGGGAGCGGCTCCAGTCCCACAGCACAAACCGCTCCGCCCCTCCCATCCAGAAGTCACAAATTTGCTGGGTGCATATCCAGATCAAAGTGGCATTTTGTGGTGGCCTTTTTGTTTGTGTGTTGTTTTGTTTTTCAAGACAGGCTTTCTCTGTGTAGCCCTGGCTGTCCCAGAACTTGCTTTGTAGACCAGGCTGGCCTCGAACTCAGAGATCTGTCTGCCTCTGCCTCCCAAGTGCTGGAATTAATGGCATGTGCCGCAACGTCAAGTTCATGGCAGCCTCTTATACATACATCCTGACAACAACTCTGGTCATTGAGGATTCTTGGCTAGGTTCCAGGAATCCTATGAGGCCCAAGATATCACACCCTCACTTTCACACTGACTCATCAGGTTTACCATTAACTAAAGCACCAAGGTTCTTAGGGTGCGTTAGTTAATGGCCTCATGGCCTGGTTCCCAGGAGAAGGTTTTGGTTAGGCCACTTGGAAGAAGTCACCCTGGAGTTGTAAGGGTTCTGTGACTGTCTTGAAACTCTGGGAAATACCTGTGTCCTAGAAACCAGTGAGAGAAAGACTCGAAAGGCCCCGGGGCCAGTGGTGGAAGGCATCAGGTAACTGGGCTGTGGAGATGGGGTCACGTCTTCATGAACAGTGAGGCTCCTGCCTATGGGATGCTGGGGAGCAGGGCTCACAGGCTTTGCTCTGGCATTCTTGCCATCTGCCTTGCCTCCAGGCCTGTGCCAGCCCTGGCCTTTGCCTGACCGACCTTTGGGGGAAATTTTCTCTCATGCCTTAATCACTTCCTGTCTAGACCATATTCTCAGCTCTGGGAACCAGGCTGGGACCGTGGTCTGGGGCTTTTCTCACCTAGTTGTGGCTCCTCCCACGAGTCTTCCTTGGGGGGGGGCCCCATGCCTTCCCCGCCCCCTTCATTTTCCAGGCTCACAGACTTCCTCTTCCAACCTTTCTCCTGCCAACTTCCCTATGCGTCTGGAAGTAACAGCCAGACCTTGCCTGATTGGGCGCATGCTTTTGTGGTAACGTGTGGGTTTGCCTAGGACAGCAGCTCCTTGACTTTGCAGGCCCCTCCTCAGACAGTCCCTTACGTCATTCTCCTGGGCATTCCATCATTTTCCTTCCCACACTCACTGAATTCCTTGTCTTGTCTGCTACGGGCACACTACCACCTCTCTGTCTAATGTGAACCTTAGGAACGGGCAGGCCTGTGGAATGATCCCTGGCTGTGGGGCTGTGGGGCGTCACATCACCTGTCTGAGCTGTAAATGGCGATAACACCGTTGAAGGAGTTACTTACAGGGCGAGCAGGCTCAGCAGCTGGGATGCTGTATGGAGACTGGGCTGGGCAGGGCCCATTATTAAGAGCCCTTCTAGCCAAGAATTCTAGAGCTTTTGTGTTTGGGACTTCTTGGAAGGGGACATAGCCCTGAGATAGCCTACTTAAGGACATCCCTGAATTGTCTCTGTGGTCCTAATTTCTTCCAGCTTCTCTGTTTGCATGGTGCTCTAGATGGCAGGTCGGCCATCTTACATATGCATGTGTATATGTATATATGTTTGTATGAATACATACATAATGAATACAAGCTCCCACCACATAGCCCAGGTTAGCTCAGAGCTCATGGTGTACCCTGGGATAGCCTGTAACTCTCAATTCTCTTGCTCATCTACCAGACTGCTGGGATTGTACATGTATACAACCATGGCCGGCTTTTTTTTTTTTTAATTACAGAAGTGCCGCTGAGAACGTCCTTACATGTTCATGTTTATATATTCTTGTATTTCTGTAGGAAAGCCTCAGAGGTGGGACTGTGGGATCACCTTTAACAGCTTGCTCGCTAAATGTCAGCATGCTGGCTTTTTAAACACGGGTAATAAATCACATACTCACTGTGCCCTTCAAGATGTACCAAGCCCTTCTGGCTGGTTCTTCTTGCTTCAGAAGAGATGGCATGTCAGATTGGGCCCCTCAAAGAGGAATTCCCATAATTAATGATTCATTATTATTATTATTACTATAGAATCTGAAATTGGACTTTATGGCTTTAAAGAAAGGCTACTGTAGGGCAGACAAAGGAAAGAATAGTGTAAACCTTAATGGACACAGAGAACCAAGTGGATTTTTCTTTTAAGCATAAAAATATGCTGAGCACATCTGTCAGTTTACCTGTGATGTTTAAAAATAGCCTTTCCTTTGTTTTTGGAGCACAAAGGAGATTAGCAGCTCTGTAGAAGCCTGTATCAGAATGCAAGTAACCGCTGTTTTCTTGAACATTGGTACACTGCAAAAATGTCTGCTAGAAATTTGGTAATGTTGCTTGGTGATGCTTCCCCTCACATTCCAGAGGGCTTTGTAGAAGAAGCCTGAAGGAGTCAGATGTGGGGTGGGGTCTTGAGACACCTCCGGGCCCGAGTGAGGCTCTTCCAGGTTAGGTGAGCCTGGGCGACTATGGCTACAGAGAGGCCAGCAGAGCTGCCCACTATGAAGCAAGAACCATTGCTTCTTCTGTTTTGTCTTGTTTTTTCTACTTCGAGTGGGGGGAAGTCTAGAAAACTAAGGGACAAACTGGCCACCCCTCCACTGCAAGGCAGGCCTCTGTCGTGGGTGGAGGTCACACTTCTGGTTCTCCCCGACACAGCACGGGTGTGTTTCCTGGACCTCCAATGGACCTTGTGGCTCCCTGCGTCCCGGGGGGACAGCAAAGCGGACAGTTGTGTTTCTCTTTCCCTGAACAGGTGACACTGTTTGCCTACTCGGACCTGCTGCTCTTCACTAAGGAGGACGAGCCAGGCCGCTGTGACGTCCTGAGAAATCCCCTCTACCTCCAGAGTGTGAAGCTACAGGAAGGTAAAAAAGGGCCTGGACACCCCAGGAGCAGCATGATGTCCAGCTGGGGACTCTCTAGAGACTTGGCTGCCAGTTTCAGTGGGGCGCTGACGGGTCTGCCTGGGGCTGGCAGATTGTCGGGTGTCGTACCCTAGGCCCACAAGCCTTCTGCTATACCTTGATCTCTGTAGGAGGTGTCTATCCCAGGGAGCTTCCAAGGAGAAGGATAGGGAGAGCTTTGGACTCCGAGACCTGTGTTAAGCCCCTCGGTTCAGGGTGGCCTTGGGGAAGTGACTTAACTTCTCTGAGCCCATTTCCTGTAAAGCGCAAACTTCAGAAAGTTGTTGGGTTAAGTGAGGTCATTTCTGTAAATGAAACCTTGCTCTAAGCAGGTTTCCCAAAGAGGTTTCTTGACAGTGGTCTGTGGACGCTCCCCTTTTTAGCCAGCTGTGCGGGCCTGCTCAGAGTCTTAGGAAGCTGGAGCATGCCTGAACATCAGCAGCAAGCTGGGAATTTCTAATCCAAAACTTTCCATGGCGCCCTGGCCCACCGGGGACCAGGGAACGGAAAGCCGGCTGGGAGTATCTGTCCAGCGGCGGGCTTTGGCGCCTGAGGTCTCAGCCCAAAGGGGCTCGGTTTCCTCTCCCAGATTATGCAAACAACAACAGACCTGTGTGAGCCCAGGGCAGCAGGGGCACCAGAGGAAAAAACGTTAGCTGCGAAAGAATTCTGTTCTGGCGGGTTTTGCTCCAGAACTTCCTGACTGCTTGCAAAGCCGTCCTGTGTACTTGGTGCCCTGGCCTCCTTGGGAACTGGCCTCCCCATGGGAAGCCCTTCACGGCCCTCCCTCTCTAGCTCTGTCCTGCTCAGGGGCTAGGGTGGCTACTGACAGGAGAGCAAGGGGGGGCCGCTAAGGGGAGAGCAAGACCCCACCCTCAGGGCCAGCTGATGGGGCTGTAGGAAGAGCAGGCCTCTCAGCTTCTTGGGCACTGGCTCTGGCATTCCTGCTGGTTCCTCTCTGCCCTCCAGTGAATCTGCGCTTGGCTTCCTGCTACCCTCCCACCTTCCCCTGCTCTCACACACTCACACAATATCACACACTCACACACCGTGCTTTCTATAGTCAGCCTGGCTTCCCTGCCCCTCCCCAGCTCAGCTGCTCTGGGACCTGGTTAAACTGAATGAGCACCCAGCAGAGCAGTGCTCAGTACCATGCACTAGGTGCCCCAGGACCTGAACCCTGACTGCTGTGCACACTGGAGGTCCAGGGACGCAAGCCCAAACCCCCCACTGGCTCAGCTTCCTGCTAAGTGGAAGGAGGGAAACAATTAGGGGGAGGTCTGTTTCAGGTGGCTGCCTTTTGGGTGGATCTAGGGTAGAGGGTAGAGAGGGCAGTGGCCGTAGGATTGGGGGCTCAGACAGAGATTCACTGCTGCAACAATATGCTTGTAACCTCTGTGGGCCTTTTCCTTTTTCCTCTTCCTGGTTTCCCTGTGAAGTAAGGATTCAGTCAGCCCTTTGAGTTCCCTCCTGTCTCTGACACCCCCCGGATGGAACCCCCGGGGCTCCTGAGAGAACTTGACCAGTATTCACATCACCCTGCTTCCAGACTGGGGTGTAGAGGTTAGCGCTGGCTGGCTTTCCCTTCCGGGAGCCCTAGGGCCTGGACTTGAAGTTTGAGGGGTTTAGACACACTCTCCTCTACCAGGCAGTGATGTTCGTGGTGGGTGGTAAGAGCCTAGAGGTGCAGAGGAGCTCCCCAGAGACTCAGCCCCTTGCAGATGGGGCCTGGGGCTGAGACCGTGTCTGCCGGTAGACGATGGGACAGCTTCATGAGGGTGAGTGACCCAGGCAGTGACATCTCAGACAAGGTGGCCATGGACACGAGAGCCTGTGGGGGTGGTATGGAGACGTGGACCTGTACTGGATTTCCTGGGGAGACCACAGGCCTGAGGGGGTTTGCGAGTGACCTCTGAGAACCCTGGAGCGGCTGAGATGGAAGGAAGAGGCTAATTGGCAGGGGCACTCAAGGCGCAGGATCGAGGGCTCAGATTTCTTTCCAGGCATCAAGTGGAGCCTTTGTAGACCCCCGACCCTCCAGCTTCCCTGAGATAGGTTCCTTGTTCTACCGAAGTCCAGTGCCCCCTTTGGGCAGCAGCCAGAGTCAGAGCTGTGGGGCCCAATGTTCCGAGGCTGGGGCCGTTTCCTGGCCCCTCCCATAAGCCCCAGAGGCCACTGCTACAGCAAGTGAGGCTTCTCAGAGGTCCTTTGGGGTTTGTTAGCTGGAGTGTCTGGTGGCAGAGGCATCCAGCTTGGCAGGCTGGGGCTGGCAAGTGCTGTTCCCCGGCAGGGCAGAATCCACCCCATTCCTGGGACCAAGGACTCTCTTGTGACTTGTTTGCTAGGGCCGGGCTCCACTCAGCCGTATTCCTAGGACTCAGTAGGGAGCATGGCATACGTTAGGTGGCCAACGGATGCTTGTTTTTGTAAACAATGAATGGCTAAGAGGAGACCAGAGTGCTGCCTTAGCTTGGCAGCTGGGGTGTCTCCTCCCCCAGAGCTCCAGATTCGAGGTCACTCCTATGGTGACTGCCTCCTCCTGTCAGCGGCTCCCAAGGTTCATCAGGACTGAATGGCCATGCGATGGGAACAGGCGGAGAGCTGGTGCTAACAATCGGGACATCTCCGGTCAGCCGGGGGGCCCATTGTGGTCTTTTCCTGCCACGGCTGCTTGCTGGTTTCGCTGCTCTTTGTGTTTCTGCCTCCCTGGCAGCCAGCATCATGCCCACGGTGTGTCTTTCTGGCCTTGCCTGTTCTTAGACATGACCTGGAAATGTCTATCTGACTCATGGGCTCTCCAGGCACATTGGGGAGCTGGGATCCCAGAGTGGAATCTCAGCTGCCTCAGCTCCAGCTGCTGGAATGCTTGCTTGACACTTTCTAAGGTGTCCTCCATGGCTACCTCAGTTCTGGCCACCGCAGTGAGAGCTGTGGAAGAGGCCTCTCCACTCTGGAGCTCCTGGCCGGCTGGAATCACAGACCTGTGATATAGGATTGATTAGGAGTCCTGGATTCAGATCTCAGCTCTGACGCTTACTGTCTATGAAGTTTGCTGTGCCTCCCTGGCCCTGCCTTTGTATGTGGAGAATGCAGACAAGGGTTCTCTGGGTCTGCCTCTACCAGTGGAGAAGGTGGGGTGAATCTCAAACCACCAGTAAGTTGTTCTCTGGGTAAATGATGGATGGGGAGACCCCGGGCCGGGAAGCCTTCTCCGGCCTCCACCTAGCCCATGACTAGGGAACCTCGGGCTGCGGCGGCGGCGGCGGCGGCTGTGGTGGCATGGTCTATGCATTACATGGTGGGAAGTAAGGCCCACTCTGGAACTAAAGACTCCCTGATGGATTCCAAAATGGCAGAGGCAGTGAGTGTGGTTCAAGGAGAACCCCCCGCGTACACTATCTGGGCGTCTCTCTCTTCGCGCAGGGCAGGGGTTCCCTCTGCAGTCTTCTCCAGAGCTGCAGACACTCCTCCCTGGCACCCCTCGGCTCCTCGTTCTTTGATGAGGCTCTGAGTCACGCCGAGCACGGCTCCCCTTCCATCCCTGCTGTCCTGCCGCAGCCGGCACAAGGCTGTGATGCAGAACGGATGCCAGGGAGAGTTTGCAGCGGCGCGGCCATGTTGGAGGGGGCGGGGCTGGTGTCAGAGCACAGAGAAGCTGTCATTCATCAGTGGCTCCGGACACGGGGACTGTCTGACAGTGTGCCTCTCCAACCTCGGCTCCCGCCCCCCCAAGTCTCTTGTCCTTAGTCCCACTCGGTACTTCTAGAGCCTCCTCTCCTCTAGTTGCCTGCTCCCCAAACCCAGGTTTCTGTTACTTTCTTACACGGATGGTAGTGGCTCTCCTTTAGACTAGGGTCTGCTAGGAAACGTTTCAGTATGTTTTCCTAAGCAGAAGGACCCCCTCCCCTTGTCTCTGTCTCACCAACACAAGGAATCCACAGAGGCATTGGGATCCAGTTTCTTTTTTTCCCCTTTTTTTAATTAAATTTTTTTCATTCATTTTACACACCAAAGATCGCACTCTTCCCTCCTCCCACCCCCCAGCCTCCTCCTCCCAACTCCCCCCTCACTCCCCCCCCCACAAGAAGACAAGGCCTCCCATGGGGAGGCACATCCAGTAGAGGCAAGTCCAAGCCCTTCCCCCTGCCCCAAGGCTGCAGGAGGTGTCCCATCATAGGCAGTGGGCTCCAAAAGCCTACTCATGCACCAGGGATGGGTTCTGATCCTACCGCCCGGGGGCCTCCCAAGCAGATCAAGCTACACAACTGTCTGGCCATGCAGAGGGCCTGGTCCATTCCCATGCAGGCTCCACAGCCATTGATCCAACTTTCGAGTTCCCTCTAGTTTGGTTTGGTCATCCCTGCAGGTTTCCCCATCATGATCCTGATGCACTTGCTCATAGAATCCCTTTTCTCTCTCTTTGACTGGACTCCTGGAGCTCTGCCTGGTGACTGGCTGTGGATCTCTGCATCTGCTTTCATCAATTACTGGAGAGAAGCTCTGTGGTGACAGTTAGGGTGTTCACTGGTCTGATCTCTGGGGCAAGCCAGTTCAGTTCAGGCACTCTCTCCACTGTTGCTAGTAGTCCAGCTGGGGTCATCCTTGGGGATTCCTGGGAAATTCCCTAGCACCAGGTTTCTCTCTATCCCCATGATATCCCTCTCTATCATGGTATCTCTCTCATTGCTTTCCCACTCCATCCCTGTTCCAGCTCAACCATCCCATTCCCTTATGTTCTCTAGGGGTTAAGGGATGGGATCCAGTTTCTTAAACACTATAGATTTCCGAGGCAGGGCTGGCTCCCTCTTCAACCTGTCTCCAAGTGGGGAAAAATAGAAAGATTTAGTCCAAGTCCAGAGTGAACCTCCATTTACTTATGGGACATTTTTTCTGCCTGGGGGCTCCTGCCCCTTGGGGCATGTCCACGCTCTTGCTTGAGGAGGTCTGGTTTTCCCTGCCTGGTTAGATCTCTCCTCCCTGCATTTTTAGAGCTTGGTTTGATGTGCATTCCGGTTTGACCTTGTAGGCTTCTCTTCGTGACAGGCCCTGTCTAGTTTGATGGTTTCTTTGCCCTAAGTATGCACTGAAGAGAGTCCTCTTGGAACCTGGCATTGAGAGGCTTGCTGTGTAGTGGCTGAGTGTGAGCCGTAGAACGGGGCTACAGTTCCCCTTTACTGCCTGGCTGCTGAGTGACTTCATCTCCTGGGTCCTCTGTTCTCACATGAGCCAAGGATGCTGGGAGCCCTGCCCCCTGGTTGTCAGGAGTGCATACAGAAGCAAGTGCTCTCCCACAGAGCTACTCTGAGCCCTTGAACTGACTGGTGGAAGCATTTGGGGCAGCAGTTGGCCCAAATCACGGTGATACTCCAGGGCCCCTGGCATTTCAAGTTACTTGCTGTTACTTGTGTTGGGTAGTTGCCTTCCTCAAAAATGACACCCTGCTCGGTAAGGCCAACAGCTGGAAGTGCAGGGGCTTCCCCACCCTCCCAGGCCGGTGTCCAGATGAGTGCTTTGTGGGGAGTGTGGCCGAGTCCCGGGGAGAGGCTGAAGTGAGCAGGCAGGTGTCCTGGGGGGCGCCCCTGTTTTTCTCTGCTCCCTGGCACAAGTCCATCCCCATGCCACACTGTCGCCCCCGACTCCCAGCTGTCCCCACCTCCCAGAGCTCCCTTCCTTTCCATCTGGAGTTCTTCAGAAGTGAGACTCCCTGCTCTTTCCAGTTTTGTAACTGGTTGCATTTGCCGTCCTAGACCGGCAGAGGCGTCCTGAGCGAGTGCCCTGTGGAAAAGCTGTCTCCCAGGTTGCATAGAGATGGGATTCTTGGAGACTGTCCCTTCTTGACCCCTGCTTCCCTTTGCGAGCAACAAGGCCTACTCAAGATGGCTCCCTGTTGAAGTTCAAAATAGTAGAGTGTTTAAGGCAGTGTTCTCAACCTGTGGGTCTTGACCCCCCAGGGGAGGAATAGCCCTTTTGCATGGATCACATATCAGATATCCTGCATATCGGATATTTACATTATGATTCCTAACAGTAGCAAGATTACAGTTATAAAGCAGCAACAAAAGTTTATGGTTGGGGGTCCTCACAACACAAGGAACTGTATTAAGGGGTTGCGGCATTAGGAAGTCTGAGAAGCACTGGTTGAAGAGAAACCCCAGAAGTGTGCTGCTGCCTCTGTGGCAGAGTTCTGGGAAGGAGGAGTCCTCCTGGGATACAGACAGTTCCCTGTACTTGGCCCTTAGAGGTCAGAGGGTCTCCTTCTGGGAATGGGGTTCCAGCATTCCCCGGGTCAGGCTGACCTGTAGGCCAGAGCCTTCCAGCTGTGCGTGGCTTGGACGGGTGAGTAGGTGAGCTTTGCTTTAGAAACCGCTCTGCTCCCCACACCTGCCGCCTCCTTCCTCTTATTTGGGGAGTCAGCACGCACGGTCTCTGGGTGAGATAGCTGCGCTCAGCGAGACTTTGACCGTGTAGCCAATTCTAACGCGAGTCTTCCTTTCTGTTCCCTTCAAAGGTTCTTCAGAAGACTTGAAATTCTGTGTGCTGTACCTGGCAGAGGTGAGTCCCTCTCTCCGATTTGGAGGAGAGTTGAGTGTGATCTGGTGCTTGAGGAAAGAGGCGGGACTAGGCTTGAGGCTGGCCTCCACATAATCTTGCAACGACCCAAGACAGTCAGGGACAGTGTCTTGCTCTGTAGAACACAGCCAGCCCTGCTTACCTCTGTGTCAAAGGGCAGCTATGGCCCCTGAGATACCCTGCTTGGGACCTCTGGTGTCCCCTGCACCTGTAGGCATCCTGAGGGCGTGGCCCAACAGCTGCAGCACGCTACTCTGTTTATTTATTTACTCGCCCTTTTTCTGGAGAAGGTTCAGCTCCCACGCATGCCTCTTTCACCCTGTTTTTCCAGGAAGTACCACCCATCTCCCTCCTACAAAGGCTTGTCAGCGTTTCAAAGGCCTCAGGTAATTGTACCTTCACCTGGGCCAGACAGCGCAGGCCAAAGCAAGCACCACGCGTCTGTGTTTGGCTCAGAGTGATCCCCAGGAGAGGGACTAACTAACGCTCTTGATGATCTCTGATTAGAGGCTCGGGTAGGCTCAGACAGCTGTACCTTTGGGGAGCAGAACCCAGCAAACAGCTCTGTGCGCCATTGGTTTGGTAGACAAAGCAGGGCTTTAACCAGAGAGGTCCTTGGTGATGAAAAATCCGAGGGCCAACTTCTCTTCAGTTTCCAGTGTAATTTTCTGTCCCTAGCCCTGTTCTGCTGACATGTGGCATCTGTCCAAGCCAGGCCTACCCCTGCCCTCTGCCGCCTTGTGTCTTACCAGCTGTCCTGGGAACCTGTGTCTATGGATGGGGAACGACCTAAAGGGCTGGCCGAGAGGCATAGACCTTTCTGAGAAGGAATTTGTGCCATTTGGGATTGCAAAGCGCTCCTTACGTTCCTGGCTAGGAGGTACACCTCTTTGAACAGACCCCAGGGACAAGAAAGGTTACTGAGAACTTCACTCGAGACTTGCCCAGAGCTGCCAAGAGATAGCAGAAGGTGTCATAGTAAAACCGGGGACTCAGAGGCCTGAAAGTAGACCTGCAGGCAGTGGGGTTCCCCACCCCCTACCCCATGTCAGCCAGAACCCAGCCCAGGCCCAGGGGTGGCTGGGAAAATTCCTTCAGCGCTGCAGGGTGTTTCGTCCCACAGAGCCGAGTGAGCCAAGTAACAGGAGAAACGATGCCGGCCGGGGCTGGCCCCTCTGGCCCCTCTGGCTTCCCGTATGCTTCACCAGCTTCTGAAAGGAGGCTCCGGGTTCTCTAACAGCAAGAGAGCTTCCTGCCAGGCTGTTGGCTTGTTGCTTTCCTGGAGAAAGGCGCTTCTGCCCATTGCTTCTAAGACCTCCTTTCTAGCTCTCTAAGGATTGCTGAAGGGCTATCGATCTGAGGCCTCCAGTTTCCGGAAGGTACCAGGTGATCTGACCCCGAGGGACCAGGAGAGAGCATCTCTCAGGCAGCTGGGAGCTGGGAGCCTCTCACCTTAATGGGCTGCTACTAAGGAGCGGCAAGCCCGTGGTGCAGGGAGGGCCACACTGCTCGGGGATCAAAGCCCCGAGCATTCTTGACATAGGTGGTGTTGGGCCGCATGGAGATCCGTAGACAAATCTTAGTTAGAATTTCTACTGAAAAGTTTATTCTCCGTTGCCTGATATGCAAGTGGTACCCCAAGAAGGAACTTGGGGTTTTGAGAGGAGTTTTCTCCCTCTGCATTCAGAAAGCCATAACTGTCCGGGGGGACAACAGCTTGGTCCTGGGTAGGGTTACCCTAAGCAGTCTTTTGTTTTGTTCTTTTTCTTTTCTTTCTTTTTCTTGTCTTTTTCCTTTCCTTCCCCCCTCCCCCTTTCTTTTTTTGTGACAGGCTTTCTATGTGCAGCCCCGGCTGTCCTAGAACTCACTATGTAGACCAGGGTGGCCTCAAACTTAGAGATCCACCTGCCTCTGTCTCCCGAGTGCTGGGATTAAAGGGGTGCGCCCCCCACTCCTGGCCTGCTCTAAGCAGTCTTAATCCCAAGGACAGGTGTCCCTCAGTCCTTGCGAATCTGGGACAGCAGCCCACAGCTGGCTTCAGAGCATGGGGCACATTGTTTGGGAACCATTTTCTGTCTCCTTTGCAACGTGGGGCTGCCTCCATTCATTGAAGGAGCTGGCTTTGGGAATGAGGAAGACCTAGATTTGCAACTTGGCTCTGCCGTTCGTTTCCTGAGTGATCTGGGGCAGGTTACCCACTCCTGCAGGGCTGTTACGTTAAGTGAGACTGGACGAGACAATGCATCTAAAACACTTAGCCCAGGAGCCCAGCACTCAGCATGCTCAGCGAGGGGCAGCTACGCAGTCATTAGATCAGAGCAGGAGGAAGGGCCTTTCCTGTTCCTTTGCCCTTCATTTGACTCATGATCTTTTACAAGGACAGTGAAGTGGACTATCTCACTTCCCAGGTAACACACCTACATGGTTCTACAGGCCTGGCAAGATCCCAGGTTCTGAAGTCAGTCCGGATCTTCTTAAGATTCGGCCTCTCAGAGTCTTAGTATTCTTATCCACAAAAAAAAAAAAAAAGGAAAAAAAATGGTGGCGGCAGTGTCTTTCTTGCCTCCCTGCCTCCTCGGTCCATCAGGAGGGAATGAGATGGAACATGCTTGTCATGGCAAATGAACAGGCTTCGGTTGCTTACTGCTGGGGCTGTTTGGGTTTTTACAAAGATAAAATCAGTTTAACGCAAGGAGGTTAGGAAAGATGGGGGTTTTAAAGAGACCAAGAAGAGCTGGGAGTCAGGTTGGGTCTGAGGTCACAGTCAAGTGCAGGGGTCCCCCACCTAGTGCTGCGGGGTCAGGTCTATGCAGCTGAGAAGCCCGTGTTTGGCCAAGCACCCCACAGTCAGAAGGCAGTACCTCCGGGGCATAGCATGAGGGTGCCTTGGGATGGCTTACAGCCTTGACCCTGGAGTCCGCTATTGAAGCCGCTGAACAAGTCAGAATTGAAACCGACTAATTGGGTCATTTGGAGCACACACAGAATTATGACAGATGGTTCACATGTGGGGCCAGCTGGGCAGGCAATGAGGACTCACAGTTTGGACAGATTTGGGCAGGTAGGGATTTAGCCTCTCTTCAGGGAGTTGGCTCTCTCTCTTGGCTAAGCCAGTCTTCGAAACTCAGGCTTCTTCCAAAAATGTTTGTCCATCTAAGACAGCCCCACCTGGGGTTGGGCCCCGGGTGCAAAGGAAGTCTTCTAAGCTCTCAAGTATTGTAGCAGGGTTTAGTTTCAAGCTCTCAGATGCAGTCTTGTCCTCTGCTGCTGAGACTGATAGACAGTAAGGTCATGATCCCTGATCCGGGATACCACTCTTGGAAGGTGGTGATTCCGGGGGAGGCCCTGGGCTCAGTTGCTGGCTGCAGTGACTTACTGAATCCTGCAATCTTTACAAATGGCCTGGTGGCTGACCCAGGCAAGGACCCCAGGGCCTTCCTAAGAAGTGTTTCTTGTGGGTGTCAGCAGAACCAAGTGACCATAGCTGCTCCCTCGGAAGGCTGTTGGAAGAAATATGGAGACATGGGGCTGGTAAAGAGCAGGTACTGTGGAAGTCAAGTCAAGATTAGTGATGCTGGCTGCTCCCAAGAGGCTTTCCTGTGCCTTTGTAGAGACAGACTTGCCATGCCAGAGGAGTAAGCAGTTGTACAAAAAAAAAAAAAAAAAAAAAAAAAAAAAAAAAAAAAAAAAAAAAAAAAAACCACCACAGCTAGAGAGCCCCCTGACCTACATACAATTCCTTCTGATGGCATGAGACTCCTGTCGCCTCCGGGCTGTGAGACAGAGCAGTCCTGCCAGCAAGAGGTGTAGAAGCCTCACTGGGAGGTGACATCTTCCAGAGCATGGAGATGAAATCGCAGCAGGTGGCTTTCCCTGGCTCAGTGTTTCCTCTGATTCATTGGCTTCAAGACTCAGAGAACCCTGTGGCTATTCTGAACCTTGGTTTTTCCCGTCCATAAAGGGGAATCACAATCCACACCCCAGCTAGGCATAGTAGTACGTGTCTATAGTCCAGAGGTAGCAAAAGGATCATGTGTTCCTGGGCAGCCTGGGCTGCATGGTGAGTTCCAGGCTAGCCTGAGCTAAAGGATCATGAGATTCTATCTCAAAAAATCAAGGCCTGGGAGTAGAGTGCTTGCCTAGCATGTGCATGACTTTGGGTTTGCTCCCCAGCACCAGAGAAGTAAAATAAGAATAAAGAATCCACACCTTCTCTGCTTCTTAAAATTGCCCGGATCAAAATGAGATTGCAGATGACAGACTATATTATAAAGTCGATAAATTAGGTGGAAGATAGTCAGAAGCCACATGGTAAGGTAAGGGCAGGGCTGGGAGGCTCCGGCTGGGCCTTGTTTATAGAGCGGTGGCCTTTCCAAGCTGGAAAGGACCTTCTTGGTCCCTCCCACTCAGCAGAACACCGTAAGACAGGAAGCAGAGGGCCCGCTGCTCCTTGGGCATCCCCCTGGGGAAGCTGAGGCTTGTTTGCCCTGCAGCTGGTAGGAGTGGTCTGGGAAGCGGACAGGCCTGACTTTAAGAGGAAGCAGAGGCTCTCCACAGCTCATCCCCTCATGCTTTTAGGAAGAAAGCTTCTCCGTATGTTGCAGCACGAGAGGATGGTAAACACTCCAGGGACTTAGGATGGGAGGTGTCCCCACCCTGAAGGTCAGATGCTAAGAAATAACAGTACTGCTGTGTGCTAAGGCCTATGGAAGTCCTTATTGCTTTATAGGTCTGGGGTGGGGCAATGCCACTATTTTATAGAATGCATCTGACTTTCCAGAGGTTGGCAGCTAGGAAGTGGCAAAGCTGGCATGCAAACCAGGTCTGCAAAATGGAGAGACTGGGTCGATACATGGCCTTTCTCTCCCAGCTCATGCTCTTAGCTCCTTGGTTTAGTATTATCACCAGCGGGGTGAAGAAGAACTTGTCATCTTCTGATCCTAGTGTCTAGTGGGGGACCAGGTTGGGGGTGGGGACAACAGGTCCCTAAAGACCCTGTGCTCTAGGACCTACCCCACCCTACCCGCTGCATGTCCTGACCGCTTCAGGGGTCTGACTGTCTGGTGCTGTATCAAAGCTGCCCTGTTGTTATCATGGAAGTTCTTCCAGGCAGCCGGCACTTACCAAGGCCAATGCTTACCTGGCACTGTGCTAGGCCCAGACGACCTTCTAGGTGTTTGTCATTCAGCAAGGTTCAAATGACAGCCTGACTAATACTGCACAGCAGCTGATGAGAAACCCAGCTCAGGTGCTGGGTCGTGTGAGAGGGCCCTGTGACTGCCCATCCTACACTTTCCGAAGGGACTCCAGCTCTGTTGCCATGCTCATCCAACCCAGCTAACCTTCTTGGCCTGTGCTTTGAAGAGGGTGCCATGAGAGAAGGGGGTTCTGTGGTCAGGGGGCAGGGGGCTGTATCCACGGAGCACCAGCTCAAGGGCTCGGTCCTTTGGCTTCCCCACGTGATCCCCAGCTGCTGGCTTGTGCTGCCTGCTCCAAGGGTGACCTCACCCTCTGGCCTGTAGCTCTCCACAGTCTTCCACTGTATAGAGAGCCACGGCCTCCCTCCCCTACTCAAACCGTGGCCTCGTAGCTCCCAAATGGCCCTACTTCCCCGGCCCTCTGACCACCCCAGCGTCACCAGGGACCGGTGTGCATTTGTTGTTCTTCGCCGACGCGCCCTTCCCTGATGTAGCCTCGCCCTCTGGAGCCTCGGGGATGGGCTTGGGCCCTGGAGCCCCCTGGAGTCAGGGAGCAGCCCTGACCACCCATTCCTGTCTCTGTTCTCCCTGACATCAGAAGGCAGAGTGCTTGTTCACTTTGGAGGCTCACTCACAGGAGCAGAAGAAGAGAGTGTGCCGGTGCCTGTCGGAGAACATCGCCAAGCAACAACAGCTGGCCGCATCACCCCCGGAGAGGAAGGTAAGGACTCTGCCCATGGCTGAGGCCCTGACCGCCACCATTCCCCCTCGGCTAGCCTAGCCTTTCAGCCTTGGATCTGAGCTGGGAGTCATCCAGAGTTTAGCCCCTGGACCAGGGCAGTGGGCTTGGCAAAAAGGTCTGTGTTTGACTATCTCTCCTCTGAGTTTTCTCTGGGTCTGCGGAATGGATTTGACATTGCTCGCGGAAGGAGCAGCAGCCGAACTGAGCACGGGCCATCCGTTTTTCGGCTCCGCTCTTTGGTTTGCCGATGGCAAGGCTTAACTGCCCTTCTGCTGTTGGATAGGCGGTGTCCGGGGGCAGCACACCGCTGTGAACACTAGCCCAAGGCAGACATAATTGAGGGGATGTCTGTGGTAGAGCACCCGTAGTTTGATGTTTGCCAGAGCCAGGTGGAACTGACTTTGGATTGCTGAGGCCCGGGGCTGGCCAGCTGGAACGTCAGGGAGAGTAAAGACGGCCAGTGAAGGCTGAGCTGGACCCGTACAGCTCTGTGCTGGGGAGAAGATGCTATGGGAGACGGATAACAGCCTTCTCCTTTGATACTCAGATGTCTGCCACAAGGCACAGCTGCTTGCCCACTGTGAAGTCATTCGGGTGTCTTTTCTTACTAGAAGCGCTGGCCATTTGGAATTAGGGGTGGTGGCTGCACAAGCTGCTGGATGAGGTGTCAGCTCTGTCAGCTCTCAGGGAAGAGGGAAGGAGCGGGGCCTGGAGCTTGCCAACCTGTGGGCCCTGTTGCTGCTATCTGGTGTGTCCGGGCTACCAAGCCGTGTGCCCTGGCTTTCCGAGAGGGCAGTGTGCACATGGAAGAGGTGCCGGCAGCCTCTCCCTTCAGGGCTGGACAGCAGCTCTCCAGCACACTGGCAAGGGAGGCGAGGATCGGAGAGCCGCACCATCCTAGACTTTGAAAGGTGTTTTCAGGGGAGAGCCTGAGTCAAACGCTGCTGCTGATGGCCGGCTGGTGTAACTGTGGGTGAGTCCCCTTGTTGCCCGTGCTTTGATGGCTCCATCAAAGGGGGCGCTGGTCCCTCCCTTAAGGGCTGCTGTGGGCGTTAAATGGGAGGGCACGTGCCGTTCATGGCGTAGCACCAAGTACGCAGGAGATGTTCATTCAACAACCACTGAGGGGCGTACACTGTTCCCCCAACCCCATTTCAGGTGACACTGGCTGGCCCCCATCACCACAGTCCTCTGTCACCATGACTATAAATAGGCTGCCTTACCCCCGTGGTTCTGTGTTGGCTGCAGTCAGAGCGCAGGCCACTTTCCATTCTGTGGTACAGTCCCCAGGTCACCCAGGGCCAGCACTCACGCCACTGTTTCCTTTTCCAGAGACTTTTTCTTCCTCTCACCTGGGGGAAGAGTGCTCTGTGCTTTGCCTCCAGAATTTGCTGGCTCTGGAGAGCCGCAGCCTCTCAATACCCTGGAGACTCTCCACTGCAGGCTCACCTAGGAATGTGGGAATAGTAAAGGCAGGCTGTTTCAGAGAGGCTCTCGGCCCTGCACAGCAATAGGCTGGCTTGGCGGACCCTGAAAGGGTTCCAGCCCTTGACTCACCCCTAATATGTGGGCACCCTGGGCAGGCAACAGTCTGGACACCTTAGTACACCAGCTCTGTAAGTGTGTTGTTAGACGGGCAGCTGGAGGGGGGTGCAAAAGAGAGGGGTGGAGGGCCTGGTAGCCAGAACAGCTTTGGAGGCGTGTTGTGCAGCTGAGACCTGGGCCCTGCTAAGACTTGGACCTCTCCAGTCTCCTGGAGAGGCAGTCACTGCACCACTTGGCTTTTGTGAGGCAGTCCCCTCCCTGGGGAGGGGTGTGTGTGTGTGTGTGTGTGTGTGTGTGTGTGTGTGTGTGTGTGTTTTGCTGCTCAGCCCTACCCAGCCACACCTCCACCATACCTCCTCCAGGAATTTTCACAGCGGATTCCATGAGTCACTTGCAGAGTGCTTCTTGAAAGAAGTTTCTGGTAAATCAGATCCTCTGCAGCCCTCTAGCAGTCCAGGCATGCTTCAGTAACTCTACGGCTGGGCCCGCCTCTCATCCACCTGTACTCAGCCTCAGGGTGACTGCAAACATCCTTCCCAAAGGATGACCTTCCCCCAGCGAAGGATGTCGTTCTCCAGGGGAGGAGCAAGAAAGCCAAGCCGGTCTGGGAAGCTGGCTGTCGCTTCTAGGCATGAAGGTGTTCTGTAGGACCAATGCCGGGGTCCCATGCCTTTCCCCTTCCGTTCTCTTTGTGAACACTCTGCCTCCTGTGGAACTGAGGACGCTGTGACCCGGCAACCGGGCCCCATTCCAAGGCCTCCACAGGGAAAGAAGGGCTCATAGAGCAAGCATCAGCCCCCCACCCCTTCCCCTTCCCACCCCAGCCCCTGCTCCTCCCCATCGTGTGGCTCACCCTTTACCATGGAAAGCTCTTCTGCCTTCACACACAGTGATGGACACGGTTTGTCCTGAGAAGGGCTGGGGATGCTTACTGTCAGGCCCCAGGGGAAGTGGAGAAGGTGAGTGTAAACAACAGCACTCAGGTGTGAGGCGCTTCCGCAGCCAGTGCAACCTATGGCAACCACTCCCGGCAGGGCAGCCGGAAGTCACCTGCTCGGTCCCTTCTGCTTTGTGATCCTAAGAGGCCAGGGACTGGGGCCAGCCACCTCTCTTAGGAGAATACACTCTGGAGCGTTCTTTAAGCTTTTGTGCAGCTTTCTGTAACGTATGTGGGAAGGGGAGGAGATGGTCTGTGGCGTGGCGATGTAGGGGTCCTAGCACAGTGTGTGTGTGTGTGTCTGTGTGTGTGTGTCTGTGTGTCTGTGTGTCTGTGTGTAGGTAGGTCAGAGGTCTATGTCAGGTGCCTTCTTCGGTTGCTTTTCACCTTAGTCTTGGAGATAGCATCTCTCACTGACACTGGAGCTCACTGATGGTGCTAGGCTGGTTGGCCCCTTGGACCCACCCGGCTCTGGGATTGCAGGAGTGCACCGCCACACTTGGCTTTTTCTGTGGTCGCTGGTGCCCAAACTCAGACCCTCTTGCTTGTGCAGCAAGCACATGGCCTACGAATCCATCTTCTCTGACCTCCACCTTCCCCCGTTTGAGACAGGGTTACATGTAGCCTAGGATGACCTCAAACTCCATATGTAGCCAAGGATGACCTTGAACTTTGGCTCCCTCCTTCCTCCACCTCCCAAGTGCTAGGATGACACATGTGTACCCCTATACCCAGTTTATACCGTTCCGGGCATTGAACGGGACAAGGAAGTACTCTATCAACTTGGGTTCCCTCCTCAGCCCTAAGGATGTTCTCTTCTGTGGGAATAAATGATCTGCCTTCTGTCCCATCCCAGCTCCTTTCTCCTGCTCAGCACCCATGCTTCGTCTTTAGAACTCTGTCCCTCTCTTGCTTCATTACGTGTCCCTGGAGGGCACTCTCCTTTCTTATGCCTTTGATAACAGGGACCAGGCTCCCTCTGCTACACTTTTAGCACTACTGTGAGGCTTCTCATTAGATCCTGTCAGAGCTGGTCCATGCTGTGGCCAGTGAGGCTTAAAGCTGCCAGGGACCGGCTGATCTATACAAATTTTGATTATTTCATCAAATACACATGATGAATGTCTCCTCTGTGTCTGGCATTGCTTTAGATTCTTTGGGGTCACAGAGATGAATGGCACCTCATCTGGGTGCTTATGGACTTCTAATTGGGAAAGGGATGATGAGGGCACTGGAGTGGTGATCCAAGCATTGGAGGCCGTGCCTGTAGATCTGAGAGTTGTCCACAGGAGTCCTGACTGTCCATTCATGGTCAACAGTGAACTTCCCACTGGTCACTCATGCAGGTGCTTCTGGGCTGGGCTCCAGAACCTTCTGAACAGAGTTAGGCTTGTTTCAGTCTTCAGGGACCCAAGGGTGAGAAGGGTACATGGACCAACCTTGTTCTCGGGTGGATCCTGGGCTCTATGGGGGAATTTATCACATTCTCTCCTTAGCAATCACAGGCTGGTGATAGAGACAGATATGGTAACAGTTAATTCAAAATGATTGCATTGAGCTTGGGAGAACCACTTAGCCTCCCTGAGATGTCTCATCAGCAAAGTAGATGGGGTAACCAGGGTTATTGTGAGGCTGTGTAGGGTGTTGCAGCATGCAGGAGGTCCCTAGTGAACTACCCACTGTGATGCTCATCGTTGTCTTTCAGTGTGACTGTGTAGGACAATTTATTGTTATTCCTGTTTACTGAGGTTGACGCTGGTCCCCAAGCACAGGTGACACCTGTTTTATTTTGTTTTGGTTTTTTTTTTGACACTCCCTGGTAGCTACCTGCCAGATTCTAGAGCCCTGGCAGGGAAACTGAGGCCTCCTGGGCCTCCTCTGGCTGTATGACTTCCAGCTGTGACACTGAGGCATGTGCCACCTTGCCATCTCCTCTGGGGCAGCTAGAGATGGGTCTCAGAGATGCCAGGGACTGACTGAGTGCCTCAGAAAGAAGCACAGGCAGGTTTTTGGAGTCAGGCAGTCCTGATCAGAGTGGACAGCGAGCTAATTCCAGTTCTGTCTGGTTCCACAGAAACTTCACCCTTACGGCTCTCTCCAGCAGGAGATGGGGCCAGTCACCTCCATCAATGCCACCCAGGATAGAAGCTTTACCTCACCAGGACAGACTCTGATTGGCTGAGCAAGCCCAAGGGCGGGACTATGCTTCTGGCAACTTAACCCTTTTGGGGCTTCCCCTACCACACAGTAACCTCATCTCAACTGGACCCAAAACGGAAGACCAAGATGGTGGGCCTAGGGTCATCTGGAGGGAGTGGTCCCAAGGGTGTGTGTGGACTGGCAACAGGAGGAACAGTGGTGTGAGAGACCCTGTGGGCTTGGACAGAGTGGTACCTGGAAGTCCTGGATGGAGAAGATTCTGAAGCAAGCTCCCTTCAAGCAGAAGGAGGCTGAATGGCATCTGGGCACCTGCCTGGGCACAGCAGGAAAGAGGGAGAGGTCACTCTAATGGAGGACAATGCCTATGACCCATTCCTGCCAGAAGATATCTTACCTTCCCACTCCTGTTTCATCTGGACACATTTACTTCTTTATGCAGTGGGTACTGGGGGACATCTCCTTTGTGCTAGTGTCTGTACCAGGGGATACGGCGCTCCCATCAAGATCACAGCCCTCCCAGTCCTGATAGGGAGAGAACGTTAAATAAATCAGCACCAATCCATGCTCACACACTGGGAGAGTCCACACAGAACCATCACAGATGTCTTCAGAGAGGGTATTGTGTCTAGTTGCGATGTGTAGGGTATGATGGGGAAAGACGTGGCTTGCAAGCAGAGCCTATGGGCTGGAAAGGAGCTAGCCAGCCAAAGACTTTAGAGAGGACATTCCAGGCAGTGGGAACAGCACAGGCAGAGATGAGAAGGAGGGAGCATGGTGTGCTGAGGACTAGAGGGAGGCTAGTGTGGCTGCAGCTTTGTGAGGCAGAAGATGGAGCCAGGCCACACTACTCAGGACATGCATATATGGCGATTGCTTTGTTGATCCCTACATGTAGTAGGGAGCCATGGAAGGCTCTTGAGGAAGGGTGTCACAGACCCCTCAAGTGCATGTCTACAAGATCGGATTGTAGCTAAGAGGAGCCTAAATGGCTGTGAGACTGGTTAGGGCTCCTCTTCAGGTCTCCAGGTGAGGACTGATGGTGACTTATTCTAGAGGACGCTGGGATGGTAGGTATTGGAAGGCTAGGCTGTGGGATAAGGAAGGATGATTTGCTCACCCCCACCTACCCTCATACTCCACTGGGTCTTGATGTCTCGGTGATGTGAGGTTTGAAGCCTCCCTCAGAAATACTCTTCTGGTCAGTCTAGAGCTAGGGCCAGTGCTGAGCTTCTGGGAATGTCTGTGGCCACTGTAACAGTAAAGCTTAGGTTTTTTTCCCAAGGTTCATGGTTGCCCTGCCCCCCAGGCTCCATATATTAGTACTACTTCTCATGCCAAGGGGTCTAGAAGGAAGCCAGGGCCTGACACTCAGAGAACTGCTCTTCTGTGGAACTTCTAAGGGCCAAGGTCCAGGGTCTAGTAGACCTCAGCAACCTTCACAGAGACAAGGCAAAAGGTAGCCTATTCAGAGCTAGCTGGGCCTACTCCCTGTCCACCTAGCTGGGACTCTGGACTGGGCAACTTGCACAGCCTTCCCTAACTGCAGAGATCCAGCAGGACAGAATCCCAGGGCTGTGGATTAGAGGCACAGCGGCTACATGCTAGAGAGTATTTGTAGGTCTAGGTACTGGGGGCTGGGAGACAGAAAGCTGTAGTGATGGCCACGGCCAGAGAAGACCCCAACCTTAGTCATGTAGGACCTTAGGGAAGATCTTGTGCTCTCGTGAGTTTGCTAAATGGCCAGGGCCACCTGCACAGTGGCCGAGAAGAGAGTAGGTCCCTTGTTTCCGGTTTCTCTTTCTTCTAACATAGGAAAAAACGAGACCGTGTTGAATAATCAGTCTTGTGGAACATGGGGTGAATCTGCGGGTGTCAGGCTAATAATGCCCAGCCCAGGATGGAAAGATGCTGCTTGGCCTGGTACAGGAGATATGTAGCACCAGGCGGCCAGCCAGTGATCAGCCCGCAGGGTCTGTGCAGACAGCACACTACATTTTGGTTTCATTTGATGCTCTTACATAATGACCTTCAGGGGACCAGGAGGCACAGGAGAATGGCCAGCCTGGGAAATCAGCAATCTTGTCTCTCCTGAGTCTGGGGACCTCCCTCTGTCCAGCAGATAGGTACAGAAGACGAGAGCTCTTGACTCAGAAAAACGAGGATCTGGACATGACACCCATCCCTGGGGAAGGGCCGTGCTCCCTGATAAGCTCCTGAGTAGGACAGATTCTCCCATCAAGCTCCCAGGCCCTCTGTCTGATGGGGAAGAGAGCAGGCCCTCCTGGCAGCCCTGGGCTAGCTTGCTCCGTGACTATAGTGAGCCACAGCACCATGATGGTCTTGCCTCATGAATCAATGCGACAATTAATTTGGTGTCACGGGCCCGAGAAGATGAAATATGACCTGGTGGTGGCCACCGCTCTTCAGTCCATCCCAGCTGTTCAAGAGAATGAACAAGCTCTCAACACTGCCTCTGAGAGACATAATCACGGGAAACATGGCCGGCTCCTCCCTGCCACATAAATCATGCTAAGAAGCACACAATGACCTCTTTCCTGATGGGCCAATTGTCTTGGGTGGTGTCTTTGGCCCCGGAGCTGGGAGGATGGGAGCACAACCACTTTGTTGTTGAAAGGCCATTTGTGAGATTTGAATACAAAGTGCCCCTTTCAGTCCTCCTCTGTGTTCTTGGGTCCCATTTCTGTGTCTTGGGCTCTGAGTCCTTTGAAGTTCATCTCTCATATAAGCTGTCACGGCTGAGTCTTTTGACCCTTTAGGAGCTATAGATAGCCACATGGACCTTTTGGGGGTGGAGAAACTTATTTGTATATTTATTATTATTATTATTATTATTATTATTATTATTATTATTAATTTCCCCTCTAACTTTTGCCATCAAAGCCCGTACTAATCGTAATCAGTTCCGGGGAACCGAGGAGGTTCTCCAAAGTAGAGGCACAGGCAGTTTTGCCAGGTGGATGCACACCTACCTACAGTGAGAGCCCCACAGTGAGCGTGCACTTTGGAGATGGCAGTAGGTCCCTTGCTTTGTCTCCCATAAACAGACTCATTTTGTGAAGGGAACAATGAAAGGTTCTGAGTAGTTCAAATGACTTAATCTATGGTCAGGCAGCTGGTAAGAGGCCTAGCCCATTGTCCTTTGTGGAGGCAAAGGTGTTTGGAGGGACAGAAGTAAGAGAGGTCGTTCTTGGCCCATTCCGCTGAGGAAGAGTGCTTTGGGGGACCGATTCAATGAGACACATTGTTTGCCACCCAGTAGAGCATTACTCTCCCTAAATGGTGGCCCAGGCTGAAAAACAAATCTGTTTCCACAAGACTTGACAAAGGTCTGATATGAAAGGCAGAACTAAGCTCCTAAGACAAGCCCTCAGGATGCCCTGGAGTGCTGGGTTATGCACCTTCCCCTTCCAAGTCTGGCTCTCAGCAGGATCACTGGTCACCATCCCGGGACCTGGCAGTAGAGGAGTGATACCAGAGGTGGGGGGGGTGGGGGTGGAGTGGGGGTGGGGTGGGGGGGTAGCTCAGGCTCCAGCCTGCTAGTGCGGGCATCGGGCAGGCGATAGGAGACTTTAAACCAGGCCCAGCGGAGGGCAGGAGAGGACCTGCCCCTGCCAGAATCCCTGCCTGGCTTGGGCTAATCTGCTGGTTTAAGATGTCAGCCCTAAGTAGCTGGGAATCAGCGGGATCAAATTTCAGCCTCCCCGCTCCCTCCCTGCTGCAGCTCGCTCCCTCTCCTAGAAGCGCATTCTTTTTCCAGCTCCACCGTTTTCCAGGCTGCCTCCAGCTCCCCTGCTCTCCCTCCCACTGCTGGGCTGGCTGAGGGAAGACTGCCTTCCTCCCTGCCTTGCTCTCAGAGGCAGCCATCTTTCTTTTCTTCTTCTTCCGCTCTTAAGGAGCCGAGAACAACCCGCCTCTGCACCTTGTCTCCCCTTTCTTTTTCTTCCAACCTAGTCTCTGTGGAGGGTCACCTGCCATGCCCCCAGCCATTCCTAATCTACACTTTGGTCAAGTGTAGGATGCATGGTAGTGCTAGGTGATCTGCCGAGCACTCGCTGTGAGCCAGGCATGGTATCCACCTCCTGGCCTTGGTTGTCTCTTCTGACCCTCCCAAGAGCCCGAGGTGCTATGCTATGCTAGCCTCTTGAGAACTGACTCCCACTCTACTCAGTTTATAGATGAAGACACTGGGTCTTAGGAAAGTTAAACTTGCCTGAGATCACACAGCTAATGTCTGTGCAGGGAAACCCTGCTCAGAGGACCTGGCACAATTATTCGGTTCTACCGTTTCCTTGCAAACACAGACCATTCTAGTTGAGAAGGACTGGCCGAGCTGGGCAGTCACAGTCTCGTGGAAAGGCTATCCCCCGCGGTCTTGAGCATAAAGCCTGGGGCACAGCTTGACTCTCCTGGCTACATGGGTGGGAACGTCCCTTCCTCCCAGAAATCCTTGTGCCTTTCCATGGGCAGGCTGTTCCTTGACACTGTTGTCCACCTTCAATGTCCCTGATGGCTGCAGTCCCCAGGGAGAGACGATCATGGCTTAGCACCTCTTTTAAAAACACTTTCTGAGGCACGCCTCAGAGGTTGCTGCCTCCACCCACGCCGTGCTTGCCAGAGGAGTGTGTTCATCCTTAGCGTGGTGTACCAGGCAGCTAGTTCTACCCTGCTTGCAAGTGTGCAAGCTCCTTGGGAGCAAGTGGAAGCCATCTTCTCTTCTGCTGTTGACTGGCCCAGGATGCTCAGTAGATGGTGTAGAGCTGAATTCAGCTGTTCAGTGCGACCCTCCCTCTATTCTAGAATGGAGATGAGGAAACAAGATCAAAAAGGGGAAGTGACCTTTCTGCCAGGGTCACAAGCAAACTAGTGTTAGAGCCCTGGGGCCAGAGAGCTCGTGTTCTTGCTCCACAGCTTTGCAGATACCAACAGGCCCACACCCTCGCTTGATCTATGATGCAATCTGGCCAGGTTTGCATCAGGGCAGAGGGCTAAACCCTATCCCCCACGCTCACACAGGCATTCCTGGAGGAACAAAAGCCAGGTCAGAACTACTCCTTGGTCCAGGGCCACCGCCCCACCCCCACCCCCCTTCCATAAGCGCTCTGCCTCCAAGAAAACCAAAGTCGGATTCAGAAGTCCCGGCCTTGAATACTGACTTATCCAGTACTTAGTGTGTGACCTTGGACAGATCACTTCACCTCTCTGATCATCTGTTTCCTTACTTTGAAAACAAACACACAAGACAAGGAAGCTGACTACAGGTGGTCTCCAGGGTCCCCCAGAATGCAGACTAACCATAATGATTGTCTGTTGTAGAGTAGTTACACCCTTCAAAAAGCAGGAACCAACTCAGATTCCTTATCATAGCCACTGTTCCGGGGGTACAGACCCACATCCAGACGTCTGACACCGAGGTTCAGAGGGAAGGATGGGCAGCTGTCAGTGCCTCGGGACTCTGGGAAAGAGTTAGAGGAAGAAGGAAGGCAGCTGTCTTAGGCTTCACCTTGAAACAGGAGAGCACGTGTGAGCAATAGTCATGGTTAATACTCTTCACTCCCTCGCCGTACAGACGAGTGCTAGTCAGCTCATACCAGAAGAGGTCCTAGTCTCAGACACCTGTGTAAGAAGCCTTTTCCTACTTCCTCTCCATCCCAAGGTTCCTCTTCCAGGCTGCCCTTGGAAGCAGCGCCATTGGTCTCCCAACCAGATTCCTCTTGGGCCCTCTGTCCCTCACTGTGCCCAGTGTGCCCTGGACTCTTGCTTGACTTCATGCATGTTTGTGTGCACATGTATTCTTCAACCAGCCCTCCTGCCCGCTGAGTCTCAGGCTTACTTTCCAGGAGAGCTGCTGGTGGTCAATTTGCCCTCTTCCAGTTCCCAGTGTCTTCTGCAGACCTTTTCAGGAGCATCTCTGTCCATTGCAGCCAGTATCTGTCATTCATTGCTCAGGCAAAGCAACACGAGATACATTTTTCTATAGAGGGTTCTTAATGCCATGATTACAAGAAAACAGTGTTCTAGTGGTCTGCCTGGCTGGGACATTAAGGGTTGTGTGGGCTACCCCAGTCCTCTATGGGAAAATTCATTCTGAGACTCACATTCAATTCCCAGAAGTCTTTGGGAACATAATCCAACATATGTATCTTAAAGTGGAGAACATAGTGTGGATGCTGAGTAACTGGAATTTTCGTCAAACCGTAGGATCCTTGAATGTGGAACTGAAAGCCTCCCTTGTCCCCCAGGGAGATCAACAGCTTTACAAGCAGATTTGTAGAGAGAGAGAGACCAGGATAGAGGCTAGAACTTGGCCAAGGGCACAGAGTCAGTGACTTGAAGGTCTGCCAGAGGGGATACGGATGGCCTTAGAAAGCAATGTTCTTCTCGCTTAGCAGATACGTTGTCATTGGGAAGTCCCCAACCTGGGCCATGATGGGAACTGAGCAGCTAGCCCCAGTGACGGGCTGACAGCATGGGGTATTATCTAGTCAGCAGGCATGTCTACAAATTCCAGGCACGTTCTGGCTGGAAGGGAATGAATGGGCTGCTGTGTTTTACCTGGAGCTGGGCCGTGTGTGGAGTGTGGCGGGGGCTGGCAGAGACGCTCCGCTTCCTGTGGGCGGTTCTAAAAATAGCAGTGGGAACATTGCTGAGGGGAAGGGGAGGGGGCTCCTTGGGAGCTGGGTGGGGATGCCTGGCCCCTTCCTCTTCCTGCCAGGCCCTCTGCGAGGAAGTCCTCCAGGTTCACAGAATTCAGATCTGGGGAGGCCCGGGAGCCCCCCCCCCACCTCTCTCCCCGCCCACATAAGCAGGTCCTGGAGGCCCAGAGCTGAAAAAGGACTGTTCAGTAGTCACCAAGCCTGGGGACAAGGTTCCAGAAGGTGGGCTCATTTCCTTCCTGCTCTTTCAGAGGGCCACCTCAGGTCTCATGAGGCTTCTCTTGCGGCCTTGGGTGCTCAGGGCCTGGGAACTCTTGGGACCGGATGTGGTCTGCCTTCCTGAGAGCCGCCTGCCAGGCGAGGAGCCCCCCGGCTAGCCTGCCCTGTTCGCTGACCTCAGCCGGCTGGCCTTTAGCACCTTCTCTTCCCTTTACTGGTGTCCCTTCCTTGCTGTCCACTTTTGTCACTTCCTGCACTGTCTGCAGAGAGCCAGCCTGGAGGAGAGAGGACCTCAGGGCCCTGGCACTGTCTCTGCCCTTCCTAGGAACAGGCAAGGGCAGCTGAGGGACCTGCGGGACTGTAAAATGAGGCAAGGTCCTGGGCAGCCTGCATCCACTGTCCTGTGATGACGGAAGGGGATGGACGCAGGACATCTCTTACCATGCCTGGTGAGAATAGGTGCCCAGTGAGAAAAGCAAACATGGGGGAAATTGGTAGTGATCCACGCTGGACTCTCCATGACCCTCCACCACAGTGGCACAGTATTATTTGTTTGGTGCAGTTGATTTTTTTGTCATTGTTGTGAATAATTACTGTAATTGATGTTTTTCGTGGAGAAGACATTTAATACAGATGAATGAGGAAAAAAAACAAGGTTCACCCTTTGCAGTACTCACTGTTAACTATTATTAACATTTTGGGGTGCACCCTGTCAGAAATTTGTTTCTCACACATATTTCTTATTTGCAAGTTAGGGTTACTTCTAGATACAGTTTTTTTTTTTTTTAATCTGCTTTTTCCCACTTAACAGTGTAGTAGTGTATCCACATTTCCTGCTAATAAATGATGTTCTACAACACCACTTTTAGAATATTCATTTCATAGGAGAAATCTGCAATATTTGAATCATTTTTAAGAGTTAGGTGCTTGGCTACAAAACTCTGAGATAAAAATCCTTAGCAACATAACTTGGAATCCCCCAGCATCCAGTTCATGCCTTAGTATATTGTCTGACTCTCAATAAATATTTATTGACAAAGGTTTTGTTGGAATTAATTTGGGGCAATTGATTTCTGGGTCACCGAGTGTGCGTCTGTAGAGTGGGTTCTTGCTCCAGTAGCTGACTTACATTTCAGCAGGGCTCTGCAGATTTCCATTGCCACCTCAACTAGAACTGCTCATCTTGTTTGGCCTCAGTTTCTGTCTCTGTTTCTCTGTCTCTGAGATCTCTCTCTCCCTAGTGCTAGGGATCAACTCAAGGCCTTGTGCATACTAGGCACACTCCAGTGTGAGATTTCCCATTTTTAATAGCAGAAGTCCTACTTCCTAGGAAGCAGACATCTTAGGAAGAGAATGACTATTTCCCTGCACCCTCAGTGGCACTATATATTGTTAAATTAAAAAAGCTGTTTTTAGATTTAGTTATTTATTTATTGGTTTTTCGAGACAGGGTTTCTCTGTGTAGCTTTGCACCTTTCCTGGAACTCACTTGGTAGCCCAGGCTGGCCTCGAACTCACAGAGATCCGCCTAGCTCTGTTTCCCGAGTGCTGGGATTAAAGGCGTGCGCCACCACCGCCCGGCAGATTTATTTATTTTATTTTATATGTGTATGAATGTGCACCCACGTACATCCCCCCATGCTTGTAGAGGGCAGAAGAGGGTGTCAGATCTTCTGGAACTAGATGGTGGTGAGCTGCCATGTGGGTGCTAGGAAACAAACCTAAAAACTCTGTAATAGCAACAAGTGCTCTTAACTTCTGAGTCATCTCTTCAGCCCCTATTATTCCATTAAAAAATAAAAGGGCTCCCTTTGGTTCCTGGAGTCCCTGGACATGTATTTACATGCCCTTTGGCCATTTAATCACCTCTTTGGGCAATAGTCTCTTCAAGTCTTTTGTCTATTTTTTTTTTCCTGTTGAGCTGTTAGTAGTTGAATTGTTCATTCACAAAGAGCTCTTCATATAAAAGAATGTTTGTGGACTAGCCTTTCCTTTGAAGTTCTACACCTTGACTTTAGTTGGCTAATATTTTTGCCTTCCTGCTTTCATTCACATATTTCTGTGTCAGGCACCACAGTAGTCCTGTAAGAATTTGTCTTCCCCTTCTACGAGCTGCCCTAAGCCTGTCGGCTGGCTCACCACTCCCTTTGATTTTCTCTGTAGCTCCTAGATGAAATCATTTGCATCCATAGCTTCTGACGGCCACGGTTGTAAAACACTAGTGCTATTGAGTTCTAAGTCCCCTTTAACTCCTGATTATGTCAGCAGGCAGGAAACCTCCAAACGTCCTGGCTGGCCGCTTTCTAATGGCACACCATCTTACCCTTGGCTTCCGGGCTTCCAGTCGCTGTCTGGAGCTGTCTTGAAGCATTTTCTCAGAAGCGTCCAAGGGTGTTCCACTTCGTTGGCTCTCAAAAGTCTGGAAATGTTTGCCCCTATGCTAGAGTCAGAGCTTGCTTGAATACAGGACTCTAGCTCAAGGGTCCTTTCTTCCAAGAGGCCCGAGTGTGGTCCTTGCTCTCCTGTCTTTACACACACAAACAGCGCGCTTGACATGGCTTTCTCAGATCCCCTCATGAAAACAACCAGGGTTTCTCTTCCCCATCTTTGGAATTGAGAAATGTTCCCAGAATCCACTCAGTTGTTCTCTTTTGGCGATGGTTCCCCGTCGTAACTCCCTAAGCCATTTCAGCCTAGACACCCGTCTTTTCTCTCAGCTCAAAGACATTTTCATTAAATGTCTTTGGAATTGCGGTCTGTGTTCAATTTCTACTTCCTGAAATCTCTACTGCAAATAATAATTAATAACAATGATGCTAAGTACTCAGTGTGCCTTCCTTCTGCCATAGTATGTAATCTGTCCGCCGCTGTTGTTGTTCCCACTTTACTACATTTTTTTTTTTTCATTCAGAGAAGTTTTATTGATAGTAACCCAAACTTAGGACCAGCTCAGATATCCTTCAGTGGGTGAAAAGTTAAAGTAACTGTGCTGCACCCGGCCCACAAAATGCCACTGGGTTAGGGTTTTTGTTGCTGCTTAGATACCTGAGAGAAACAATGTAAGGGAGGAAAGATTTGTTCTGCTCACAGTTTCAAGGGGTTCCATCCATCATAGAGGGGAGTGTATGGTAGAGAGAGTGTGTTCTGCTCACAGTTTCAAGGGGTTCCATCCATCATAGAGGGGAGGGGATGGTAGAGAGAATGTGTTCTGCTCACAGTTTCAAGGGGTTCCATCCATCATATAGGGGAGGGTATGGTAGAGAGAGTGTGTTCTGCTCACAGTTTCAAGGGGTTCTATCCATCATAGAGGGGAGGGTATGGTAGAGAGAGTGTGTTCTGCTCACAGTTTCAAGGGGTTCTATCCATCATAGAGGGGAGGGTATGGTAGAGAGAAAGGAGGGGGACAGAAGACGGGAAAGAAACAAAGGAACAGGGAGGTTACCACACTCTAATCCCTGCCTGTCAAATCCAACCCCCAG
The DNA here is from genome assembly GCF_004664715.2 of Peromyscus leucopus. Classification (NCBI taxonomy): domain Eukaryota; kingdom Metazoa; phylum Chordata; class Mammalia; order Rodentia; family Cricetidae; genus Peromyscus; species Peromyscus leucopus. Next base: position 60,923,992 of record NC_051064.1, on the reverse strand, counting down.
AACCAAGACTGACCCTAGCACTCCTCGGTGCTGACTCTGAAACCGATAGTGAGACACTTGGGAGCCTAGAATGATGGACTGAGTTACTGAGGGATACCGAGGCCAGGGGGGGGCAGGGGGCGCGGCACGTCTTTCAAAGGTTCTCCAGTGAATTTAGAGTTAGGAATCATCCACCCTTTTGGTCTCTGCCTCCCTTCTCAGGCATCATCTCTGTCCCTGGGATGCCTGCCTGGTCTTCTAGCAGCACGTCTCCCTCTGTGTCCTCCTGCCCCCTTTGACATCTCTTAACAGCAGCCAAAGATGACTCTTTCTGTTGAACAAATCCGGTCACTTTCTTGCTGCCGAATGTTTGTTGAGTGACTGTATGAATGAGCCAACAGTTTCAGAGTGCCTGGTGTTCGAAGGACGAGTGATGTATCAGTCAGGAGTTCACCCGCTGCAAGCGACCCAAACCCACTCCAATGAGCTGCAGCTGGCAGACGGAATCCACTGGGTTATGGAGGGCAGCAGCTTTTGAATACAGTTGGTTGGACTCAGGACCTTGACCAATGTCACCAATAACCAGTTTCACCCCCTCCGCTGCTTGGTTCTACCTACTTACGTGTTCACTCCCTCAGTGGTGGCCGTAGACTTCAGGAGAGCCAGGTTATGACTTTACGGCGTGACTCCTCATTTCAGCAATAGGGCTGGGCCCCGAGTCCCACTGGCCCTTGTAGGATCATATGCTCATCTCAGTCACTGAAGGATGTAGAATGGGTGAACAGGCTGACTGAGGCCTCTGGGGGGGGGGGTCCCAGGCCCATTTCTGGAGTCATTTGACTCACTGGAGTTGAGTATGAAGGGAGGAAGTGGAGGCCCTCTGATGACTAAGAAAGGTGAATGAAGGCTGGTTAGGCAGACTCTCAGGCATCCGCCAGCGTGGTCCTTGTTGCCACAGAGAGCTGTCAGTCTAGTGTGGGGCAAGGACAGCTCGGGGAGACACAGACAGCAGCCGATTCTGGGTAGCATGTGAGGAATCAGCTTTGGTCGGGACAGAAGGCTCTGCATGAGTGTCTGGCTGGCCTGGTCAAGGATGTCAGGAGAGGGGGCAGGGGCCTGGGGCATGAGAAGGCTTGTTCTAGATGAGGACATTGAAACAGGCCAGGGTCAGTGCAGGAATGAGGAAGATGAAGGGAGCATGAGATAAGGCTGGAGGAGGGTTGGGGTGAGGCCCTGGTGCCACCCCCTACAGCCCTGTGACAAGGACTTTGAGCTTGGTTCCAAGGGCAGTAGGAGCCGCTGGGGCTGGGTTTGTGTGGCAGGGAGCTCCCCGTGGCCTCCTGAGGAGGGAGCAGGGAGCCTTTTGGAGTTATTATCCTTCCACCCTGCCAAGGAGAGATGTTGGTGGCTTAGATCAGAGCGGAGACACTGTCTCAGATGGATAGGAGGTGAGACAACCTACATGCTTCGGTGATTGGTGGATGGAGGAGCTAAGGAAAAGGCTCACACCCAGGCACACAGTCCAATGCTGGTTGTACACTGAGTCCCGGGAACAGGGGAGAAGGGAGAGGTTTCGATGACCAGCTTACAAGGCCTACTGAAGGAGGGAGTGTGGATCCCAGTTAGCGAGTTCTCCCAGAACAAGGCTGGTTTAAACCAGAGCCTCCAACCCTAGGAGGCTGGGCCCTTTGCAGAATGCTCACCGATCCTCTCGGATGTACTCCTTACCCCATCGCAGACCTGTGATGAGTTAGGAGGCCCCTGTGCCATTCTGCAGACTAAGTTTTGAGGGGACTGATCTATTCCAAGCCCAGTGCTCATCTTGGAGACAAGACCACCGAGGCTCGGAGAAAGGGGTTGCCTCCGCTTCTGAAGGTGGCAGCAAGGTTATCAGGTCGCCGCAGTCTTTTCTGCTGACCTTCTGCTTTGATGGCCCGAGCTCACGCCCAATGGTCCAAACAGAGGGCCGGCCGGCCGGCAGGCCCCTGGGGGAGTGCAGGAATGAACTACTTCTGGCAGCGAACGGAGGGACTGGACTGTCACAGTCCTGGGTCTCCCCGCGGTTCAGCCTGCAGCCCAGCACTTCCTAGGAACTCAGGCTGTCCAAGCTGGCCTTGGGGCTGGGAGAAGCACAGTGGGGTCAAGGATTGCTCCCAAAACTTTAAACTCTTGGGCCAGCGTGTGGACAGTTCGGGTGGAGCCAGGGAGGGAGATGGCACCGTGCCTGGCCATGCTGTGGGGTGACAGCCACCCAAGGTCAGGCCAGCGCTGTGCATGTGACAGCAGAGCATGTTGCAGGCAGGATGCAGAAGCTTGCTGGGGCGGCTGGCAGCTCTCCGGGGTAGCTCCAGGGGGTGGCCTTCGGCTTCCTACTTACAGCCTACGGGCTTCTTGTTTGGGGGGGGGCGGGGGGTTGGGAGCATTGTTACTGTGAGTGGGGCCCAGTCTGGTATGCGGCTGGAGGTCGCTGAGGAAGAACAGATGGCAAAGCGGACGGATGGACGGACGTTACGTTAGGAAGCATCAGACGAAGGCAGCGTGTGCAGTTAGGGGCCCGGGTCTCAGAACTGCTCTCCTGGACTCGACCCAAAAACCAACTTTCATGTATGAGATAGTTGATTCTGGAGCCCACTGTGAATGACCAGGGTCTGGGAAGACAGATTTAGATTGCCTCAAATACAGTTTAATGAGGTGTTGTTGTTGTTGTTGGTGGTGGTGGTGGTGTTTCCCTCCAGTAAAGGAACAGAGAAAGTCATAAATCAAAGCTCTTTTCAAATCCACGGGTGGAAACGTCAGGTAGGTAGGTTATTGTACATCGGGGTTGTCTCTGCCAGAGGCCTCGGCTGCTGGATGCCCCCAGCCTTTAGATTGATGGCAGCCAGCACTCTGTTAGTACATTCCGAAAAGGCTGCACCTGATAGAGTGGACAATGGCTGGCTGTTAAGGGGAGGAAAAATAGCCCAAGATAATTTGGTTCCAAGAGCTTCAGCATTCCAAATCTCCACACTTCCGGGAGTTCCCATCAGCCATCAGCCTTGTAGAATTTTTTTTTTTTAACACTCTCTCTTTCTGGGCACTTCAGTTTACACCATGTCACTTTTTTTTTTGTGCCTTGCTGTCTGGACCCATCAGTACTGCAGGCTGTTCACATTCCGCTGTCCATAAATGCATAGTGATGGCCAGCCGTCAGCCCACTCGGGCAACTGTCGGGCCCTCCCTTTAGCCTTCAACAGATAGGATCACAGTGAACTTCCTGTTGACACCAGCCCTCCCAAGGAGCAGGCACAGAAGCAACCCGTTCCGTGTGTGCGGTCCTGAGCAGTGGGTGTGACCAGTGTGGGCACTGGAACTCCAGGCGGGGGCTGGCCTGCCCTGTGCTTGCCTCGAGGGCCCTAACAGCAGGGCAGGCCTTGTCCTCCCCTCCTGCTTACGAAGCCATGGACCTGCCCTTCCTGGTAGCGTGTGCCTTGTTTGGAGGACACATGCCGTAGGCAAGAGGGTGGAAGAAGCCGGAGCATGGATGCTCAGGCTCCTGGTGTTGGCTCTGGAGTAGAGCAGAGGCTCCACAGGATTTGAAACCATGCACGACAGACAGTTTCTTGGCTGGCCCCATAGTAGGGAGGGCCTTTCTGCACAGAATTAGTCCCCAAGACAGTGAGTGATAGCCCAGAACTCCCTAAGTGGGCCAGCACACACTGAGCTTGACTTGGTGTGGGCATGTTCAAACATCATCGTCCAAACCCTCTTCCCCTATTGGAATCTGCAGGGACAAGGGCTTCTGTTTTCACACGGCTCGGCTGGCGACAGGGTCTTGGGAACATAGACTCAGACGAACCCGATATAACGCAGCAGCGGGGGCCGGAAGGGAAGGTACGCAGAGCCTTGAGGCAGTGCATGTTGCGGGGGTAGGAGGGCAGCCTGTGTCTGGCAGTGTGCTCTATCTTCGGGCCCTGCTGTATTTCCCTAAGGCTCTCTCTGGAGCTTGGGGCCCCCGCCCTTCATCCATGGGAGCTGGGTCCATGCTGAATCTCTCTTGTTCTGGCTCTGGGAGCTGCTGCCGTAGCCTCTCCCTGGACGTGTGAGTGCGGCTGTTGTCAGGCTGTTGGAGAATGTGCCTGCGGGACATGGTGGCAAAGGAACACGCTCCCTTCCTGCTCTCATGGCCCCTTAGTGGACTTCTTAATTTCTGCTTACTCATCTGTGAAATGGGGATATTAGAAATCATGCCTGATAAGGTCCTAAGGATTTAATGAATCAGTCAGAAGGGCTCCCACCGGTGACTGTGCAGACGCAGAAGATCAAATGAATATTTGTTACACAAAACATGCGCATCAGCTAATGGGACTGGGCCCTGAGTGTCTAGGCGCCGACCCCTATGCCCATAGGGCACATAATGTCACTGCTTCCTGTGTCCCCATCCCTCCCACAGTGACAGTGCCATCACTGATGTTAGGCTGATACTGGGCTGCTGTCCATGGAGCACTAGACAGTCTGAAATCCCTGCTCCTAGCTCAGCCACTCAGTTGCTTGGTCTCCTTGGGAAAGTCACCCTCTCTGTACCTGCTTTCACTGACTCCAAGTGGAAAAGAGATGGTAAAGGATTCCAAGGCTGGCTCTCCAGAAAAAGCAGCTTGGCTGAAGTGACTCCCTGGTCCTGTGGTAGGCTATACTTTGAGAAGGGCATTGGCTTTGCTGTTGGTGTTGGGGTAATGGAGAGGCAAGAGGTAGTAGCTTCCCTGGGCTCCCGGGTACTAGATGCCCCCAGTCGGTCTTGGCTAGCTCCTCGGGGCTCCATCCCTTCCTCTGCATGCCACAGTCGAGCACATTAATGAATGAGTTCTGGGCCTAGTGTCCTGGGTTGATAGAGCTGTGTTACCCCTCATAGTACGATGTCTGATTATGGCCTCATTCACCTGATGGCTGCCATCCATCTCACACGTTGGACGTCAGCTTTATGACTGCAGAGCCCAACCCATGCTGTCCGTAGGAATGACCTTGGCTTCTTTGATTGCCCACAGGATGAGCACTAAGTATAGTTTTTAAGTAACCAGCACAAGGGTGTTTCGCCTCATCAACCCTGCTAAGGATCCTCTCGTAGCCACGTGCTCATGTGTGCTTTGTGGGTGTGAGAGACACAGATAGGCAGGCAGGGTCACAGTCAGAGATTCATTCAGGGAGAGGGAGGGGGGCCAAGATACCATGCTGTGCTCTGTTCTAGGGCTGGGGGTGAGATGGGGGTGAGGTGCCGAGAAGACAGGAAGGCGGGGCTCCGTCTGCCCAGTTCTCTGTGAGCTGCCACCCTGGGAGCTTTCTGCTGAAGTGGCGCAGCATGGGGTGAGCTGCCAGCCTGACTCTGGGAGCAGTGTCCACAGAAGGGCACAGCCGGGCTTCGGGGTCCAGCGCGGCGAGGGCCCAACTGCTGCTTGCGGTCGTGGGGAAACGCTGTAGTGGAAAGTGGGTAACTCAGAGTCTTCAGCCCCGGCCCGCACAGCCACTAAGCTGTGAGCAGCTCTGAAGCCAGGATTCTGCCTGTGTGAGGAGTGTAAGAGACCCCGTCATCCGGGCTGCGGGGGGAGATTAAATAGACTAATGCAGGCGAAGCTCTGAGCACAGGGCTTGGGCACAGAGTCTGTGTTCAGAAGAGGGGAGCCTAGAGTCAGCTTCTAGAACATTGTGGGCCGGGCGGTGGTTGCGGCGCACGCCTTTAATCCCAGCACTCGAGAGGCAGAGGCAGGTGGATCTCTGTGAGTTCGAGGCCAGCCTGGGCTACAGAGTAAGTTCCAGGAAAGGCTCCAAAGCTACACAGAGAAACCTTATCTCAAAAAAAAAAAAAAAAAAAAAAAAAGAGCATTCTGGCTTCTGAAGACGGGCAGCTTTCAGCCCCATTCTACAGATGAGGAAACCAAGGCTCAGAGAGCAGCGAGAACTTCCTCAGGGAAACCTAACCGGCCTGGGCTGGGACTAGAATTGGTCAGCTTTGTCTCTCGTTGAGATCACACTGTCTCCTCTCTCTTGGTTGATGTCATGGGCACTTCTTGGCCACTGTGCTGTGGAGAGGAAGCTTAAGTCCTCTGTCTATCTCAGATTCCTCAGAGTTTGGTACACCGGGTGCCCCATAAAAACATGTGTTTCCAGCTGTGCGGGACAATGTTGTGAGAAAGACTGAGGCCACCCTCCCTCCCTGCCCCTGAGGGCAGCTACATTCTCAGTCAGCTGTGCTGACTGCAAGACCCTGAGTTCAACTGCAGCTGTCCACTGGGACAGCGCAGCATAGGGGTGGGGGTGTGACAGGGGAGACTTGATGATTGGCTGGGTCTTGCTAGGGAGGGGCAGCCTCGGCTTTGCACTGCCCCAGCCCTGGGAGACCTCAGAATGTGGGGCTCAGGGTGGAGTTCACCGAGAATCCCAGAGTCAGGGGTGCTGCTAGGAAGGATGGGCACCACTCCCCTCCAGACCTGGGGAATGGGCAGCCAGGGACCCAGGGATGACAATTTTAATTGAGTACAAGCCAGACTCTAACTAGCGCACACTTTCTGCTAAAGGATTGGCCGGCGGAGGACTCTCTTCTTGAGACATCCTTGGGGGAAAGTGGTTTAGGAAAATCACAGACTTTTCTGTTTGATGGAAGCGAGAGAGTCAAGCCTCTCTTCTGAGTGGCGGTGGCCGGCTCAACCTGGTATGTGTTTGGGAAGGGCGCTCGCTCGCAAAAGGAGGAGGAAGAGGAGGAGGACAAGTAGGAGGAGGAAGAGGAGGAGGGCCGGGTGATGCAAGGATTTTGAAAAAAAAAAAAAAAAAGCTACCTCCATGTGGGAGGTGGAACCTGGTCATTTGGTTCTGCTTTTCCCAGCAGGTACCGCTCCCCTGGGGAACTTGGGTAAGTCCATAAATAGCTCTACGGACACAAAGGAGCTCTGTCTGGGGAAGGCAGCCGCTTGACACGCCGGCCGGCTGCCTGCCCGCCCGCCCGCCCGCCCTCGGGAGGAGCCGGGTGGAGACCCAGGGCGGGTGGCCGGCAGCAGCCGCAGCTAGGAGTTGCCTGGGTCCCTGCCGGAGTGTGCTGGGTAGGTGCCTTGATGACAAAGGTGTGTGTGTGTGTGCAGTGGTGGGCAGTGGGAGCGTAGTCTTGTTCGAGACACCCCGTGTCCCTGTTTCTATTGTTTCTTCCCCAGGGCAGCCATTGAGAGACATCTTGCAACCAAACAGGCTCTGTTCTGTTCTAGGGTGTGTGTGTGTGTGTGTGTGTGTGTGTGTGTGTGTGTCCGTCCCCGAATGTCTGTCTGTCTGTCTCGGGGGTGGGGGGGTAGCCCCTCAGGGTTGGGAGCAGGCTTCTCCGTTTCCAAGCTAGCCAGCAAGCTTTTCTTTCTAGGAGAGACAAGGAATGTTTGGTGACCAGTTGGGACACTGCATGGGGAAGGAGCGTTTAGCCAGCAGGGCTGGCTATTGTATCAGGGATGCTGGCCACACATCAGGAAGCATTGAGGATGGCAGTTCTTGTGTAGATCCCCTGGCTGGGGAAGAGCTGGACTCCTAAGCCTGTCTTGGGGAGTTAATGCTAGTCTCCTCCGAGATCTGCCTTTGGAAACACAAGCAGCCTTGCTGTGTGCTACATGAGCTCAAAGCTACCTCCCTGCCCTGCCAAGGGAAGAGCCTGCACCTGCTCCCTTGGCTCCAGCCGAGACCTGCTCCCTCTCGGAGCTAGCCCCTGTAGTAGGCAGAGACCAATTCTTTTCTCAACTTGGAGGGTCCATGTCTTTACTTTTGTTCCCCAAAGAACCCTAAGTCTTGGGCTAGAATGAGACCCTGAGCCCGGAGCGGGGAGAAGCCTTGGCTAAGTTCAAGCAATAGGTCTGTGACTGAGCCAAACCAGGACTGAGGACCTTTACCTCCCAGAACAGTGAGGGCAGGACCGGACACATGGGAAGCCATTTCCCAGCCCTGAGCTACAGGATCCCTCTTGAGTCAGGACTCACGACTTAATGCATAGCCAGCAGGCCCCTCAACAACTCTGGAGAACTGTTTCCCATCCAGATGGTCTCTGGCTTTGTACTGCGGGCACTTGGCTCCCTAGTAGGGTGGCCGGGGTGGTTGCACACCACCAATGCAAGAGCTGTAGCAGCCTGCTCCTTTGACGCTGGCAGGATCTCAGCCAGAGTCAAAGTTTCCACCCAGGCCCTCTGAGTCCTCTGTGCCCAGCCAAGGGCCACCTCCCCTCTTCCTCAGCTCTAGCATGTGGCATGGCTTAGCCCCGGGCGGGGAGCCTCTAGAGAACCAAGTTGCAGAGCTGGGGCACGCTCAGGCCCAGCCTGGCATCCGAGAGAACCTAGTGAGGATGGAGGCCATGGAGACAGTGACTCCCTGTCGGGAAGTCTCCAGGGCTTTGAGCCAGGATGCTCCATTAGGCTCCTGATTATAGGTGCGAGTTATCAATGAAAGTACCACACTTCCCAGCTTGCCTGTCTTTCTCGCCAGTTTTCGCGCACGCTGTTTCATCGGCCAAGAAACCCCTCTTTTCCATTCTCTGTAGATCTTAATCTCACCTAACTTCCATACCTGGAGTGAATACATCTGTCTGCTGGTGGTGGCATCTCTGGTGGCTGCTTGTGTCCTATTTATGCAGGATGTGGGTTTTATTCATCCCTTAGTCACCCACAAGCCCAGCTTTCTCCTAGGGCGTGGTTGGAGAGGGGTGTTGAGATGCCTTGGAGAGCAAGGATGGTTCCCCCCCCCCCCCAAGGACATGCTCTGATGTCCAGGTCAACTCAGACTGTCCATCCTATCTCTGTGACTGGCAGGAGAGTGGGCACTGCCGGGAGAGGAGGACCTGGCCAGAAGCTCCTTGGGATGAGCTTTAGTCTCTGCACATCAGTGTGATAATAGGGAGGGCCAAGGAGTTGAAGGCTGGGTTTGGTGGGAAGGGAAGCAGGGAGGCCTGCCTGAAGCCCTGGAAAGAGCCTGTTCAAGGGTCCTCCTGTGCTGGGTGGTGACCATACCATAGTCCGGCCATCGATGGTAGAAGGGACAGCCCTGGATGGACCCATTGCAACACTCATGCCTTGTCCTTTGCACAGACTGTAGGCCCTTGGAGTTCAGCTTCCTGGACCACTTTGGAATGGTCATTGCTTGGGCTAGATCTTGAAGACTGGTTTTCTGCCAGGGGTCTGCCTGGCTCTCTCAGAAGAGGCACAGCTGGGGAGGGAGGGCCCATGCCCAGCCAGATCCCTGGGGAACTTAAATGCTGCTTCCTATTTGGCCTCTGAGCCTCTGGAGCTGGTGGAGTCTGTTTACCTTCTGAATAGAGAAGGGATTGAGACAGAAAGGAAATGCTCACCTGAGGTTACATGGACTCTGGTTGCTCAGTCCATGTCTCTCCCCATTGCGTCGTCATACCTCAGGGTATAGAGTTTTGTCTTGGAGCACTCTCTCTCTTTTGGACTTCCCAGTGACACGCTCCTTTTGGACCCTTGGGCTTACTGACTGAGCTTGCTGATCTCTGGAAAAGCAGTGTGTGTGTGTGTGTGTGTGTGTGTGTGTGTGTGTGTGTGTGTGTGTGGCAGAGAAAGTCCAGGAGACCCAGCTGTTTCTCATACCTGCTCAGTGACTCTTAGGCAGATGCACCTATTTTTCTAGCTCATTTCCCACATTGGAGCACCCAGGGACAGGATCAGATATTGCTAGGCACGTTCCAGCCACTGGATTCTCTGGTTCTCTGCAGACCTAGGGCCAAGAGTCAGGGTCAAGACAAGGCTCAGCTTAGAAACAGTCTCTGACCTCAGGGCATCTTGCTCAGGCGCCTCTGGGTGGACGCCTTCTCATGCAAGCTGCAACTCAGGCCCCGGCTGGGAGGTTTGTTGTTGTTTGTGGAGCCGGTCGGTTTCCAAGATCTCATTGCTCAGGGAAAACCATCATTCCTCCCAGGGATAAACAAGGCTGCTTATGGCTCAACCCCCTAAGTCCAGGGAGGCTGGAGCCACTCACAGCAGGCCAGCTGGGCTCTGTCCCAGGGAGCTGATGCTTGGCTGCTCCCCACTCCCCCCCCTCCCACCTCGTAGAAGCACTAGTGAGCAGAATGAGCTGGAGGGGCGATGCACCACCAGCCCCTTGGGAAATCAGAAGGTCTAGGTACTGAGGAATGGATGGAAAGTCTCTGGTACCCTCTTCCCCCTGATGGTGGTCTGGTCATCACAGCAGATGTGTGGAGAGCTGCCAGGTGTACCCTCTACCCCAGATGACCCAAGGGTCTTCCTTCTGGGCAAGATGGCCTAAGCTGATGTCAGATAACCACCCAGACTCCCGGCTTAGGGAAATGGGCTGTGTGGTGGGTTACAGGGCACTGGATGGAGGGTTTACCATCTGCCCGGTTACCTGTTGGCATGTTAGCCTTGGTCTGATAGTGGAACATAGAGGCCGGTGGCAGAGGGTGAGGGGACATGAAGAGGGACAGAGAAAAGGCTGTGCAAGCCTCTGAGAGCCAAATGGCTGGCGGGAACCTTGAGACAAGGAGGGCAGGGAAGGAGCCATAGGTTCGAAGCTGCCATGGATTGTAACTGGTGTCCAGTCAGGACACGAAAACTTCCCTGAAGAGACTGTAGTTGATAGAGTTCCCAGTTGGTCCAAATAGCAACCTGGTTCTGTTCTCTCTACCTCTCCTTCTGTTCTTTCCTTCTCTACCTCCTCCTTCTCTCTCTCTTCTCTCATCCCCCTCTCCTTTCCTATCATACCCGTTAAGTGCCTTTGTATAACACCCCTTCTGGGTCTTGGAAGTGTCAACATCAAAGGCTCAATCTGTGATCTGAGACCCAGGCTGGGTAGGTAAGGGATAGTGAGATGGATGTGTTGGTGGCCCACCGACAATGCCCTGGAGAAGCATCGGATGTATCCTGGGAGCCTCAGTGAAGCTTCCTAAGGACTGAGGCTGTCTGCTCATGCACATGCATACCTGTCCAAAGAGCAAGAACCCATCCTCGTTTCTCCACTTCCTTTCTGTGGGGATGTGATTTTGTGCCTCTGTGTACTAATTACCCTCCAGCCTCAGCCACACGCTCCCCTTATCTCCAGAGGCTGTCTAATGTGTCTTGTAGGGGTGTGGACTCCCGACTTAAGGGCAGTGACCCCACTTCACAGTATATATCTCTCCTGCCTGTGATTCCTCTGGCAGTTGTCAACCTCACTAGTCAAACGAGATGCAAAATGGAACTCTTAGATGAGGAAGAATCATGCCTGTGGATTCCAGGTCATCGCACGGAGGACCAGATGTCTTGTCTCATAGGTGGCTGTTGCTAAATACAGGCATGTAGGCCAGGTGCTCAGGATGGGGGGGGGGACGGCTGATACAGGAGGTGATGGGGCAACAGCATTTTGGAGGGTGATGGTTGGAATGTGTTGGAGAGGGGTATTAAAGATGGGGGGCTCACAGAGGAGAGATCGGCTGTCTCCGGCAGAGAGGGCACGGTTGAGGGCTTTTCATTGTCTTTCCAGTGAACTTTTCAGTCGCAGCCTAGTGTACCAGAGAAAGATGACAAGAATGCAGCAGATGGCTTTTCCCCAAAGGAGCACACCCGTTCAGGTCCAGAAGGAAAACGTCCCACCCAACGCACTGGGGGTGCTCCAGCGTGCCCTCCAGGTCGCTGTGCTCCTGGCGTCTCTCACGGACGGCTTGCCCACCATGCCCTTTGTGAAAATGCCCCCCACCCAGCAGACATGCCCTCACGCTGACTTCTCTCCTCCAGCGTTCTCATGGTGATTCACCACCGCGCTGTCCCAAGTTTTATTTTGTTCACTCTGTTACTATTTCGTGTGTTTCTCTATATGCGTGCCTCAGTTTACCCCTTACTCCACCTTTTGAGAAACGTTTGGGGTATTTCTGATTCCAGGCTGCAGTGAGAAGGTTGCAAGGGCTTCCTTGAACATGTCTTTTTGCGGCGCATCCCTCTTTCTTAGATATACCTGCAAGTTGGCAGCAACTGACTCACAGAGCTGTGTATAATTAGCTGGGCGGATGCCATCACAATTTCCCAAAGCGTGACGCCAGTGCGCCGCCGGACGGCTTTCAAGCTGTGTGTGACCGTGCCTGTTGCCCCTCGTGCGCAGCCACACTACCGCTATCAGATGCGGCGACATCTAATTATGTTTTTAATTTACATTTCCTTGATGACTCATTAGGTTGCGGCCCTTTACATATGCTAATTGCTCATTTGGATAACCACTGGCAAAGCCTGTTCAAGCCTTCCCCTCACTTTGCTGTTGGAGCGTGTCGGCCGCTCCCCCACAGTTTTGTGAGTGCTTAAAAAATATTCTGGATGTGTTTGTGCTCCTTATTGGCTAAACACACTGAGAAGATGTTCCCAAGTCTAGGGCTCATCTTTTTATTCTTGTCAGGGAATATTTGAAGAAAAGAGGTTCTCGATTCTAATACAGTCCAATCTGTTAACTTTTTTTTTTTTTTTTAAATGGGCTCCAAGTTCAGAGAGAGACCTTGCCTTGATAAAGTGGAGAATAATAGAGGAGACAATAAGTGTCAACTTTGACCCTTTGTACACCCGCACGTGAATGCTCACCCAAACTCGTGTGTGTCCACACGCATGCACACACTCATACCACACATATGTACACATTCAAAATGAAAAACAAAAACATTAATAAATAAAACCCAATACAATGTGAACTCTAGATTGCATCAGCTACCCCCATCTGTGTGGATATCAGTAGGTTTAGTTATTGGTATATAATATTGTTCTGAGGATAATGACCAAGAAGAAAAGTTTATACATTTTCACTACAGATCAATTTTTTTAAAAAAAATCTTGACCTGTGGTTGGCTGACTCTGCAGACATGAAACCCGCAGATATGGTGGCCTTCTGAAGTTTTAGTCGTTTTATGTTACACATTTAGACCTGAAACCCATCTGGAATAGGTCGTTCTGCACAGTGTGATGCAGAAGTCCAGATTCATCTTCCCCGAGGAGACGCTTACCTTATCAAAAAGACTATCCTTTCTTGTTGTGGGACATTGTCACCCTGTCAGAAGTCGAGAGGACCAGGTGCAGACAGGTGGCCGGGTGGGCTGAGCTTTGGAAGGATGAACCCAGCTGTTGGGTTGATGGGGAGGCGGGAGGTGTTGGGGCGTGAGTGACAGAGCCGGTACAGGTGTAGCGCGCCCGAGGGAGCGTGCGTCCGCGGAACCGTAAATAGACTGGATTGGCTGGGGTGCTGTGGAGCGGGGGACAAGGAGGTGCATTAGTGGTGATGTCTGTGGGATGGAGCACGTGCCGTTTCCTGTACAGCACTTGGGCATCTGCAGATTTAGCCACCTCTGGGGGTTAGAGAGTCCCGAACAGGAGAATATGATTTGCTTAGGTTCATGTGAGACGAAGGGGGTGAGAGTCCCATGACGTGGACAGCTGGAAGATGGGTTTGGAGCAGACCCAACCAAGCCCAGCCCAGCATCCCACCCCACCCATCCTCACCCCCGCCCAGAGATGGTGCATCTGTTTGGACTCGGTGGTAGGAGGCAGGCGTGTGCCTGAGGGCCTGTCAAGGTGACCTTCAGCTTCAGGGCTGCAGCAGAGTCTGGCGTCCAGTTGTACACTCCAGCCGTCGATTGCCTCCAGTGTTAGTCACCAGGGCCCCCAGCACCGCAGGCCCTGGAGGTGGAAGAGCAATGCAAACAGATTAGGCAGATGTCCTGGAAAGGGCCGTGCGGTGCATCAGGTCAAGATCTGACCCCTCTGAGCAGGCAGACACCCTGGAAGAATGATACTCGGCAGAGGAGTGACGTGGGAGCCCCAATGACGGGACCCAGGAGAAGGCTAAGGGTATATAGACGGGCCCCTTCCTGTGATTCTGAGGCCTTTGGTACAGGCCTCAGTTTCCTGCCTTGAGCTAAGCAGCTGCAAGTACTCCGATTCTAGGTTGTTATAAGGACCAGATTGTGTTAAGTGCTCTGTCCCAGAACTGAATGCAGGGGCGTGAGCTGACAGTGTCGGTGACGTTGATGCTGATAGGCTAGGAATATGGTTGCAGGATTTGTAGGTGCTTACTGAGCACCTGTGACGAGTCAGGCCCATGTCTTATGCTTTATGTGGAGCTCGCTAGGATGTGGGGACTTGGCGTTCGAGTCACTGTGCTTCACACGAGGCAGCCCCAGCCTTTAAAGAGGTCAAGCACATGCGCGCTGCTCTTAGAGGTGGTGGAGATGGGATTTGAACCCCGATTTGCCCCACTTCTTTACCACGATGAATTTCTGTCCCGTCATTTCTGGCTTTCAGGGTGCTCCCGTTCACTAAGCTATTGCTTAGCAAAGCGTAGTTGGGGGCTGGCCCATCCCATGGCGCCCACCTGTGAGCAGAGGTCACCATGGCATGCTGCACACTGCTGTACGCCAGGCTCTTCCTCCACCTACCCCACCGGGGCACACTGGCTTCAGCACATGGTTAGGAAATGGGCATCAACTCCAACTCCCCCACCTAGTCTCACTTGCCAGCCTCATGACCACAGAGTTATTTTTGCCCTTTCCTGGGGCCGTCTCGGTACATCAGAGCTTTTTTTTTGTTCCTGGTTGACGAACCTAGAGTAGAATGGTGTAGGAAGGCCTTGTTTGGAGTGGACTCTGGGAAGGAGTTGGTTTAGGAGGGTCTCTAGGTATGTGGCATTGTAAACCACACTCCTATTGGACTCACACAAAAACACACACACTGGACTCAGATTCCTGCCCTCCTGTGACCAGTCACTTGGAGCAAGGGCAGGTCATGCCTGTGTCACGGCTCACTATTGCCCAGTACAGTGTCTACCCCACGGGCACTCAGGAGAAGTCCTTGGAAGGAAGGGAGGAAGAAGGGAAGCAACAGAGGTCAGGAAAGACCATGAAGGAATGAGAAAGAGAAGGCTTTGAAGGGTGTGTGGGAGCATGTGTGTGTGTGTGTGTGTGTGTGTGTGTGAGTGTGTGTGTGTGTGTGTGTGTGTATACATGTGAGTGCATGCTAAGAGCTTTACCGCCTCAGGTCCTCTTCCTGTGTGCCCCTGTGAGCCCCAGCCCCAGCCGATTGTCCCTTCAGATGCCCTGGCTGACGGGCTCCAGGCCACTCGAGGCTCCCTTGCCAGGGCCTCCCCTGTGCTGTGTCTGTGGGCCAGGCAGGCCCCTGCTTTGGCTCACGCAGACTGGAGCCCTGGCTCACTTCCTACCCTCGCTCCTCAGAGTTACTCAGCAAATGCCTACAGAACCCAGCCACATGCCAAGGCCTGTGCCAGGCACCAGCGCCAAAGACCAACAAGAGCCATCCCTGCCCTGAAGGGGCCAGGTCTCTAGGGGGAGAGACCTAGGTGAAGGACCCGGTCAACCTCTCCCTACCCAGCCCTGCCTCAGGGGCTGTGGAAACCCAGAGGGAGGTGGGAGGGGTGGGCAGGACTCTCAGGGGGAGGGAAGGGAGAAGGGAGGGGAGGGGACAGGAGACTCTATGTGCAGCTGGGGACAACTCAGGGCACCCATGGTGGCTCCACAGAGCAGGGCCTGGGTATGTGTAGGGACCAGAACCTCGCCCTGAACACTGTCTGCTTGGCGCTGGAGGGATCGGGAAGTTGGGTCTAGAGATAGTGGAAATGGATCCTAAGGATGACGGCGGGATTGGGAATTGTCAGCTGAACACTGCGGCTCACCCACCACCATGACCCACCTCTGCTTGTTTCCACTCACTTCCAGCACCCCTAGGAGGTCAGGATCATTGGCCCCATTCTGAAAATAAACAGACTCAGAGGTCAAGTGACTCGCAAAAGATCAAAAAGCAAACAAGTAAAAGAAATTCTGAGGGAAGAGAGGAGAGTAGGCTAGGGCATGGTCCCATGGGCTCATCGCTGCTCTCAGAGTGAGGTTGGGACTCCCCAGCACACGCAAACCCCTGCCTCATCAAAGAACAGGACCTTCTCCAGCAGTCTAGGCTGCCTCCAACTGCATCTCAGAGGCCCGGATCCTTTGTCTCCCCCCATTTCCTCCTCTATAAGCCTCACCTACCTTTCTTGCTGCCTTAGCTCCCGTAGCACCCCCACCCCCCCCACCCCCAGCAAGGCTAGGGTGGAGAGAGGTTGGCCTGGCTCTTCATTCCAGTCTCTCCTGCACAGACCTGGCACCTCTAAGGCAGGGATGTATTTTGCTGCTGTTTGGTTCCAGTGCCTGGCACAAGCCTTGGCACATGGCTGGGCTCTGTGGGAGTTTTCTGAGTTACTCTAGGGGGTGGGGGATGGGGAGTGAGTCAGGGCCTGGTCCTGACAAGTGAGGGAAGGGGCCTGCCTGACCACTAGGGAAGTGTGACCAGGTCCTGGCATGGAAGCCTGGAACCCTGTATCAGGGACCTTCGAGTGAAGACCCTAACGTCGGCTCATAGGGTCTTCCAGGGTCTTCCAAACAGAGTTTGGACTCAGAAGCACTGGGGAAGTCACGTGAGAGGTCTAAACAGAGAAGTGGTTAAGTTCAGACTTCCACAAGACAGTTTTTTTTCCCAGTATAACACAAAGAACGGCCAGAGAGATCTGGGCTGACGTTGGGAGCGCCACACAATTTGGATGGAGTTAACATGGTATGGATGCAGAGAGTGGAAAGATTCTTAAAAAAACAAATCAATAAGCTTTGTTTTCTAGCACAGTTTTGGGAATGGAGCAGAAAGCAAGCGTGTCCTGCTTTGTCCTTTGTCCCCTGGGTTCAGCCTACCACTTGCCTGAGGGTTGCCTGAGGTTTGATGAGGGACCATCCCGAGGATTTGGTGCCCAGGTTTGGGGTGAGGTGGTAGTGAGAGATCCAGACGAAAGAATGATGGACATGACTCTGTTTGAGCAACTGGTGGCGGCATCATACAGGGTCCCAGAGGAGGAATGAACTCAAAGTGCATTCAGTCTGGGGCACAGGAAGCTGGTAGAGCTGAATAGATTTCCAGAAAGTGGTCTCCAACTCCATCCCTGAGCCGCATGCCATGTGCCCTCCCTGGCACTTTTGGAGTAAATTGCGTGGTCCGCCTCCTCTGAGTGAGCCTTCTCTTGCCTTCTGTGCCATCAGCAAGGGCCCCCCAGTACCCCACTCCGCCTCACAGCAGGATGTAGCTCTCCTTTACGCTGCAGGCTGTGGCCGGCTTTGATCTTGTGCTTTTTTTGAGTGACCACTTGGTTGAAGACCATCCTTTCCTCCCAGCCTGGAAGCGCAGTTGTATCCACAGAGCCTGGGACGGTGTGTGGCTGCAGAGTACTTCTTCGAGGCTCCGGTAAAAGCTACCCGTGGACTCTAGCCTCAGGAGAGGAGTGGCTTGAAAATGCAGAGGGTGTTCTAGACTAGAAGTGGATCGTTCATGAGGGAGGTGCGGGGCTAAGATGAGGGACCCGGAACAGATCTTGATGGGCAGGAAGAGCCCTCTGTGATGGATCAGAGTAGGGCTCAGTGGACCAGTCAGAGGAAATGTGCAGGCAGGTTCCAAGGCCAGCGGTGTTGGGAGTGGCCATGGTTACCATTTACAGGCTGCTTATGTGGCCACACAGTGTTGAACTCTGGATACATGATAGCTCATTTGTTTTTCTTAGCAGCACCATGGTCAAGCTGTTCTTAATCCCATATTATAGCTGAGGAGACAGAGACACAGAAACCCTAAGCCTAAGGTCCCTCAGCCAGAAAGGATGAAGCAGGTTCAGTACCTAAAGCTGTCACCACTGTGAGGGCTTGTCGTTGTCCTGGTGTGCAGGGCAAAGCTGGTGGCAGAGGCAGCAGCTGGGGCTCTAGGCTCTGTGTCTAGAAGCCACTCCTTGAGGAGCTGGCTGAGGTTGGATGGAGGGAGCTGGGTGTGGGTCGAGTGTCTGAGGTTTGCAGAAGTCGGTGTGGAACCAGAGACCCGGGAGCTGGAGGCCCAAAGCCCTTGAAGGGACAACCCAGTACAAACAGCCCAGCAGGAGTTCTGAGGTCCTCTCCTAGTCTTGGGCAACTTCCTGGCTCCAAGAATGAACACTTTTCGTGGCTTCTCCGCACCATGGCAGAGAAAAACAGGTAGCCAGAGATGCCAGGGTTAACAACTGCTGGAGAGAGGACCCAGTCTTCTGGCTCTCCAGTCAGTGCTCATTTGGAAACATTCTGACTTATGTGAGGGCCACCCTGAAACAGGCGAACACCACATCTGTACTCCCAGAGCAGGAAGTGGTTTCTGAGGGCATATGTTGTGCCTGGCATCCAATGGTGGCAATGAATCATCGGCATGAGAACCCCAGGTCACCTGTGGGGTCAGCAGGGATGGCTGTGTGGTACTGGGCAGGTCACTTCCAGAGCCTACAGCTACCTCTGAAGCCTAGTAGCTGGTGCAGGGGGGGAGGTGTCTGAGGTCAGCAGCCACAGCTGGTATGAGCAGGAGCTCCTGGGCATCATCGATGCCACCCTTCCTCAGCCTGTTACAAGCTCTGGATTGCATTTGGGAGAGGATTTGATTAGGCTCTGGGCAATGGCTCCATTTAGAGGTCCTGGCTCATTTCCTGTGGCTGCTAGCAGGCGAGACGAAGGCAGAATTAACCCTGTTCCAGCCTAGCCAAAGAAATGATGGATGGAGGGAAACGGACCAGGAGGGATATGGACCCTCTGGGGGTGGGTGGGGGGCAACAGCAGCCTGTGGTGCTTGGGACTTAGTGCCCTGACAGACCAGGCTAGTCTCCCTGGGGCACCCTGGCTAGATTCTTGTCACCCCAGTCTGTTACGGCAGCTTCCAAATTGGGTGTCCTCGACTACTTACACCTCCTTTACTGGAGCGCTCAACACACCCCTTGTCTAGCCTTTGTGTTATCTCTTCCTTGAGGTCTATATGACTTGTTCCCTGCTGCCTTCCAGTGCCTGTGAATAAATGAATCCATGTGTCCTGCCTCCAGGTTCTCCCAGCACTGCCCAGAGCAGGTTTGACGTAGATAACTCTTCCCATGTCATTCTCTCTGACAGGACAGTCTATACTTGCACTTTATCCCGAGTCCTCTCTCTTTTTCTTTTGCCCTGTTCGTATCCCCTCCGGCCATTTCACACTTCTGGGGTCCTCAGGTCTCCTCTAAGGTTCTCTAGAGGGTGGTCTCAAGCCACTGCCACTCCAGGTCGCTCTCCCAGGAACGCTGGCCTGACCAAACCTGCCCACGGTGGTCACAGAACGCACAGATCCTGCCTGGGAGCTTGGCACGGAACGAAGAGTTCTGGGCCCTGTATGCAAAGCACTGACTCTGTAGATGGGACTTGGGCATGCTCACAGCCTGCTCCCCCCCCCTCTAGACCCCCACCTCGTATGTGAGAGGCCTGGGACGGGAGACAGGAGTTTTAATCCTGCACGAGTCTCCGCCTTCTTAGGTAATTCTCTCACTGCCCCCGGGCCTCAGCTCTCCATCTCTTACATGAGACCACTAATAGCTGCCATGGTATCAGTGTGTCTCCTGGGCTAGACGCGTGGTGAAGAAACTGATGGAGGCATTGCCGCGCATAACCACCGGGCTCCTGAAAGCCCTTCCTGGCTGATCCCTCAGGGTACACCCTTGCTGCAACAGCACTTCCCCTCCTGGTTTTGTTTGGTTTGGCCTCAGACTAGGGCTGAGTCGACTAAGGAGGCAGGCTGACTTGCATTTCTGGTTTGGGGCTTGTTGCCGCACTTTCCCTAAGGGGATAGGGCGGGTTCTGCCAATAGGCACCTGTGGGACAGACAGGCCTAGGCTCTTCCCCGAGGCCCCCAGGAAAGGGGAAATTCACTTGACTCTTCGGTTAGTTTCATTCTGTGCCAGGCCCCGAGGCAGGCACCCAGCGCCTGCTTCCTTCCATCTATCTTTCCCCCAGGACCGTAAAGAGGCAAGTAGAGGTGGGGTTGTGGTGGGAGACGGGGGTGGGGGTAAGTGTGGGGTACCATGAGCTTGCTGCAGGAGAATTTGATTTTTCTGATGCAGCACCCGCCTGGAGGAATGTGATGGGTTTGGGACCGGGCTGCTATCAGAAGCCTGTGTGCGAAGAACAGAGACAGAGTTGGGCACTGGGCCCAGCCTCACCTCCGTATCGCACACGTTGGCTTTGAAGCACACTGCTCAGGACCCTCAGATGCCCTGTCTCTCCCTGCAAGGTCTCTGTGCTTGGGAGCAGCCTGGAGAGTCGGAAGCTCAGCCCCTGAGTTTCCTGGCGTTCTGGAGTGGGAGGCTTGGCACCACAGAGGCCAACTCTGATCCCGGGGGTTTGGTTGCGTTTGCATCTACGGTTTTACAGGGAAGACATGCTTTGGGTTCAGAACTTCCCTGCAGATGAGTCATTGACACCGTGTTCCATCCACCATCACCACGCTCCTCTCCTGTTCTTCTCTGTGGTGTTTCTCCTGGTGTGTGGCCGGTGTGTGGCAGGCATCCCATTTCAAAAGGGGGCACCCGGAAGCCCAGTGCCTGCCTGGTCCTCTGTGCAATTTCAGGATCCCCTGTAGCCCTCTCTGGACTTGCCTTTCTGTCTAAGCCAGTCGTTCTCAACTTTCCCAGTGCTGTGACCCTTAAGTACAATTCTGGGTGTGAGAGACCCCCCTCCTGGAGATGGATAGAGGAACGGGCGTCTCAGTTCCTAAGAGCATCGGAAACACGTGTTTTCCAACGGTCTTAGGTGATCCCCGTGGAATGGGTATTCAACCCCAAAGGGGTTGTTACCCACAGGTTGAGAACCACTGTTTCTGAGCTGTGGGGATTTAGGATGACTGGTGCTTAGATTCTGAGGGATCCCTGAGAAGTCACCTCCTGGCTGGCTCCAGGATTCCCTAGGGAAGGAAGCTCCATGGAGTCACTAGTGCCAGTCTTTGGCCTGGGAACGACAGCCTTGGGGTGTCCTTCCTGTTTGGGGCCAGACCATCCCATAGTCCTCTGAGGCTTCTGTTTCCTCTACCTAGCAGGGCATTCTCATTTTCATGCACGTAGATGCGGGCTCTTCCCACAGTGTGCTTTCACATCCGCTCTGATGCTCCCAGGCGTCTGTGTGACCTCTGTCCTGCATGTACCGCACCCTGAAGCTGTCCAGAACCATAGATGGCTCACTTAACTCCTAGAGAGGCCTAGCTGGAACTTCTCAGTGCTCACCATCTTCAGGCATGGCCTTGTTGTTTCTGGGAAGCTGGGCAATCGCGGATAAGTCATCGCTCTGGGGACTTAGTTTCCTTGTCTGTCAAATGGCCATCGTGATCTCCATAGCAAGAGGTCAGAACTTATATGCTGGGGTGCCTTCTGTTGGGGCTCTGCACCAATGTGTGCCTACCATACATTCCCATGTGCTAGAGCTTCCCGGGCACATGTGTTGTGTGTGTGTGTTTGTGTGTGTGTGTGTGTGTGTGTGTGTGTGTGGTTTCCTGTTTCCTCTTTCATAAGCTTGTATAGAGACTGCTGTTTGAAGAATGAAAATTGGACTCTAAGTAGGTCTAGCTGCCGTGTCCAAGTCCTTGAGTACAGCTAGGCCTCACCCAGGCCTGAGGCCTGCCTCCCGCTGCGTGTGCCTGCAGCACTGGGGACAGTAAGGCATGACATTCTCTATGTTCTCTCCACACTACTTCCTCTGAGACAGCAGCAGCTTACACTCTTGTTAGGGGACAGTGTCTTTCTTTGCAAATGTAATCAATCTACTGCCAGAACCCAGTAGGAATTCCCAGGGCTCCTTCCATTGTGTGTGAGGCAGGAAATGATGCCGTTCTTGTCTGCCTTCCTTCCTTCCTTCCTTCCTTCCTTCCTTCCTGCCTTTCTTCCTTCCTTCCTGCCTGCCTTTCTTCCTTCCTTCCTTTCTTCCTTCCTTCCTGCCTTTCTTTCTTTCTTTCTTTCTTCCTTCCTTCCTTCCTTTCTTTCTTCTTCCTTCCCTACTTCCCTCCCTCCCTCCTTCCTTCTTTCCTTCCTTCCTTTCTTTCTTTAAATTTCTGAGCTTATCGGGTGGATAACCCCTCAGTGAGGTTCCGTGTGTCTGCGACATCTGATCATTCCAGGTGTTGGGCAATATTTGAAAGCTTTGGTTCTCATCCAGTTGACTGGTTTCAAATATCTACTTAACATTTAGAGCGAATTCTTATTTGAATGATTCACTTAGATTCTTGTTTTAGTTGTTGGTTCTGGTGTAATGACCCTCTGATGAGACTCAAGATTGTTCCCCATGCTGAGAGTTCCGGCTTGGTGGCTTGGGTTTCGTGCTGGTTCGTGAAGGCAGAGACTGCCTGCTGTCTATCTCCTTTACACACACAGGCAAATAAGGGCAGTGATGCTTCCTCTGCCGAGAGAGGGGGGTCTGGGCTGGCGTGGTCCCTACAAACCAGCAGACCAGTGTGCTGTACATAGAACAAGTTTCAAGCCAGAAGACCTTACAGCCCAGCCCTGGGAGTCTTGGGCTTCTGTCTGCCCTCAGACTCACTGTGGGGTTCTGGTATTGGTATCAGCCTCTGTGGTGCTGGCTCATACATGGAGTCTGGCATCTCCGAGACTCTTCTCTTCCTTTTTGTGTTGCAGATGTTTGAGACAGAGGCAGATGAGAAGGAGATGCCCCTGGACAAGGGGAAGGGGCCAGGTGCTGAGGACCTCCTACCCAGCAAAGACCCCTCTCCCAGCCAGGAGCTTCCTCCGGGACAAGACCTCCCACCCAGCAAAGACCCCTCTCCCAGCCAGGAGCTCCCTGCAGGACAAGACCTCCCACCCAGCAAAGACCCCTCTCCCAGCCAGGAGCTCCCTGCAGGACAAGACCTCCCACCCAGCAAAGACCCCTCTCCCAGCCAGGAGCTCCCTGCAGGACAAGACCTCCCACCCAGCAAAGACCCCTCTCCCAGCCAGGAGCTTCCTACGGGACAAGACCTCCCACCCAGCAAAGACCCCTCTCCCAGCCAGGAGCTTCCTCCGGGACAAGACCTCCCACCCAGGAAGGACTCTTCTTTGGGGCAAGAAGCAGCTCCTGGCCCAGAGTCACCATCCGGTGAAGACACAGCTACCTGCCAAGAGCCCCCTCAAAGCCCAGAAACCTCAACAAGCAAGAAATCCCCACTGCACCAGGGCTCTCCTCCAACCGCAGAACGCCCATCCTGCCAGGACCTTCCTGCTGGTCAAGAATCCACCCCTAGCCAGGACCCTCTGCTCAGTCAAGAGCCCCCTGTCATCCTAGAACCCCCGGCCTCAGTCCAGAACCTTCCACCCTCTCAGGAGTCACCTCCCAGCCAGGGCTCCCCACCGGAGAGGGCCCCTGATGAACAGGCGGCCATCAGCTCTGGGGAGCTAGCAGCGGCCACCGCCTCTGTACCTCGGGCCTCCAGGCCCAACTTTGTGATCCCCGAGGTCCGGCTGGACAGCGCCTACAGCCAACAGGATGGGGCCCACGGGGGCAGCTCTGCCGAGGATGAGGAGGCCGAAGAGGGAGAGGAAGGGGAAGAGGGGGAGGAGGATGAGGAGGAAGACACCAGCGACGACAACTATGGGGACCGCAGTGAGGCCAAGCGCAGCAGCCTGATTGAGACTGGCCAGGGCGCCGAGGGCGGCTTCTCGCTGCGCGTGCAGAACTCGCTGCGGCGCCGGACGCACAGCGAGGGCAGCCTGCTGCAGGAGGCCCGGGGGCCCTGCTTCGCCTCCGACACCACCTTAAACTGCTCTGATGTCGAGGGCGCCGCGTCCACCTGGGCCATCCCTTCACCCCGCACCCTCAAAAAAGAACTGGGTCGTAATGGAGGCTCCATGCACCACCTTTCCCTGTTCTTCACTGGACACAGGAAGGTAAGAAGAGGAATTGTGGGGGGTGGGGGTGGGGGTGGGGTGGGGGGGACAGGTACATGAGATGGGGAGGGCAATTTCAACAGCTGTGGGAAGGAATCATCACTCTGTTCCATGCCCCCCCCCCACTTCCCCCACCGCCACTCCTTGGCTTCACAGTGAACCTTCTGCCCATTTGATAGAAGAGAAAACTGAGGCCTCAAGGTGCCAAGAAGGTGAGCCCACAGGCTTAGATGTTCTGTTCTCCCAGCTCCATTGTCCAGTGGTCCCCACTGGAGACAGAGAAGGTGTGGTTTGGCCCGGAACATTGTACACTGGGATCTAAAAGGTCCGAGACAGTAGCTGGAAAAATAAAGCGTTGCGGGGCTGAGGAGACGATGGCTTTGTGGGTAAAGCACTTGTTCGACTCCCCAGAGCCCACATAAAGCTAGATGAGGTACCACACCTCTGTAGTCCCAGGGCTCCTAAGGCAAGATGGGAGGCAGAGATGGGAGGATCCCTGGAAACTTGCAGGTCCTCTAGACTGGTACCACCAGCCGCAAACAATGAAAAAGGCCCTGTCTCAAACAAGGTAGAAGGCAAGGACTGATACCCAGGGTTATCCCCTAACCTACACACACACACACACACACACACACACACACACACACACACACACACACACAAATATTATGATTTAGATCTGGTCCAGGCCTGGCCAGACTAGAAATCTGTTAGCTAACAACAAAGACAGTATTTGTTTATTCTAAATGATTCACACTAATCTACTCAATAGCTCTGTGCACTAGAGAGTATTTTGTGCCCATTTCACTGATGAAAAAATCTGAGTCCCAGATAGGTTGTATAGCTTGACCCAGACCACATAGCTTCCAAGCGTCTGTACCAGAATCAGAGTCTGAGTCCAAGGCCAGAACTCTTAAGAGCTCTGCTGTTTGCCTTGTGCAAATGTTTATAAACAGGCAAATCAACATTTATGGTTCTCTGCTTTGTGCCAGGCCCTGTGCTCAGCGCCACAGCAGAGGCTGCAAAAGTGGGGGGGGGGGCGATGTCCGCTGGGGAGGGAAAGAAAGAGCTCTCTGCGTGGGCTGGGGACCTGGTCTAGTGGAACACACTGCACTGTGGCCTTTAAGTCCACCCGGCAGTGGGAGCCCAAGTTCTATTCCTTACGTGCAGTGTGGCCTTGAGTGAGTCACCAGCTCCTGTGAGACTTGCTTTCCTCCTCTAAAAAGTAGGACTTAATGGTTCTCTGTGTCCCTGAGTGGGTGGGGATGAACTGGAGGAGCCTGGGGCCTGAGGACATGATTGACACCGCACTTTGGAAGAAGCCCTCAGGGAGCCCTGCTTCTCCTCCCTCCCTTGGCGAGCATCCGCAATGCTACAGTGTTGTTATGACAACTGTAGGAAGTCAGGTGGGAGCACAGCGAAGGCCCAGAGACCTGGAAGTTCAAGAGAGCCCCCAGGACCTGGGACCACCAAGAGAACCTAACTAAAGTTGCCCCCAGTAGAGCCTGGAAGGCCAGAGACATTTAGGATAAACTGAGGATAAGGCTAGAACAAGGTATTCCTGTAGCACAGACACATGGCATACTTACTGACATTCCCTGGCCAAGCCCGGGGCAGACATCACTAATGGATTCCAGCTTACTTTGACACCAAGTTAGGACATGGCCTCTAAAGCCTTCTTAGCCAGGCATGGTGGCTCACGCCTTTAATCCCAGCACCAGGGAGGCAGAGGCAGGCGGATCTCTGTGAGTTTGAGACCAGCCTGGCCTACAAAGCAAGTTCTGGGACAGATGGAGCTACACAGAGAAATCCTGTCCAGAAAAGCAAAACAAAACCAAAACCAGCCAACCAGACAAACAAACAAACAAACAAACAACCCAAACTCTTCTCAGCTTTGTAACCACCGACAATTCTGCAGACCTGGCATTCTGAAAAACCACTTCCTGCAGGAAGGCGGTCAGGCTATCAGGACCATGAACTTTGGGCCTGGACACTAGAACTAAACCCCCGGGGGTTGGAGTTGCTTCTGTTTCCTCATCTGTAAGTTCCCAGAGAAGGTACCACCTTGTGACTTCTCCTCCCCAGCCCGGCTCTCTGGAATCAGAATTCCCATGGCTGGTACCCAGACCCTGCGTTTTAAACGAATGCTCCGGGCATCGTGATACTTGCCTAAGCTTGATTGCCGCCACCGTTACCATCTTAGGCCAGTCCTCGAGGCAGCCGCTGCAGGCGAGAGCCTGGAACTCCGTGTCGTTGAGATGAGATCTCAGAGGGCCCACATAGACGCGGGCTGCCCTTCTCTGGAGGGCAGCTGAGGACCAAGGGCCCAACCAGCTACCTTGGGCCTCCCTAGCTTGCCTCCCACCAACCCCTCCCTTCTTGTTCTGTCTCTTCCTCCATCCCTGCTCCAACACAAATATTTATATACAGGGACGTTAACACACATTCACGCATGTATTCCAACTTGCCCCGCAGTCCGGGTGACCCCAGTTCCCAAGGACAGACGCCCCCACCTGGGAGTCTGGTGGCCCTGTACCAGCTCTCTCCTCCTGCCTCCACTTAGTGTTGCCCAAGGTTCCCGCTGGCATCTTCCCATCTCCATCCCCACCCCACCCATCCCCGCAACCCCCCACTGTCACTTCCTTTCTCAGGCTTGAGTGACAGAGCTGCCAGCCCCCCCCCTCCTTCATACCCCCCCTTCATACCCCCTCAACCCCCCCCCCCCCCCGCCCGCTGTCCCCAGCCTGTTTCCTCACCGGAGTAGTTATGGTAATGGTACTGCAGAGGGCTACTGGGAGACTCAAGTAGCTGGATGCAGGAGCTAAAGGCAGGATCTTGCATAGCAACCAGTTTTGGTTGTTGTTGTTTTTGTTTTTTTGAGACAGGGTTTCTCTGTGAAGCCCTGGCTGTCCTGGATCTCGCTCTGTAGACCAGGCTGGCCTCGAACTCGCAGAGATCCGCCTGTCTCTGCCTCCCGAGTGCTGGGATCAAAGGCGTGCGCCACCACCAGGCTCGACAGTTTTACCCTCGTGTGCAAAGCACCAGCCTGGCCTTTCTGACCTTCATCACTCCACAGCATTGCTAATTCTCCTTCTGAGGTGGGATCTCAAACTGCATAACTCACTGTGTAACCCAAGCTCACCTTGTACTCGTGACAATTCTCCTGCCTCACCCTCTCAAGTGCAAGGATTACAGGCCTGCGCTACTGTGCCTAGTATTAGTAGTAGCCTGTCCTAGTCCTCTTCTTAGTGGGAGGGACGGAAACCCTTTCTGTCCCAAGCCACACGGTGAGTCACGTGGCTCTGCCCCTGGACCCTGCATGTCTCATGCTGATAGGCTGACAGAGGGAGAGGCAGCGTGTTCTCCTCATGATGTCTACCCTCCGGAGGGCTTGGGCCTAGCTCCCTAGAGTGAAGTCGTCAGTTGTGGAGACAGGTAAACCCATTCCAGTCTCCGTTCTGCCTGCTCCCAGACTCTGAAAGCTTGGACAAGTCACTTCATGGGGCACCAGTTTCCCATTGTCAAATGGGACTAGGACGTCTTCCCGGGATATAGACAGCTCTAGGTCAGAGAGTCTAAATGATCTTTTAATGATGGGAGAGCCAGGAAGGCCAGGTGGAGCTGCTGTGATCCTAGGCTGGTCACAGTGCTGCTGGGTGGCCAAGCGGTGTGGCTCTGAGCACAGGCTACTCGCTCTAGGGTAGCAGTCACATGGTGGTCTCCACACACATCCTGCCCGGATGACCTGAGCGAATTCTACTGTGAGTTCATGCCTTAGAGAACCACACACTGCTGACAGGCTGCCTGCTTGGACTGGAGGCTTCACAGGTGCCCACTGAGGTCCAGAGAGTTGGGGAACCATGAGGCTCTCTGGTGGATCTTTCATCGGGCCTGGCCTCTGTGGAGCCAAACTGGCTTATGGCGCCCCCTGCTGCCGGACCCCTGGAGGCACAGCACAGTGATGCAGCTGTCAGCCTTTAGTGCTGTTCTCTGCTCTCCAGAGGAGCCCCTCTTGGTAACTGTGTGTGTGAGCCCAGGAGCGGTCACTGACTTAGACACTCGAGCCTTGTCTAGCCCGTTCTGTGATGTTGAGGAAAACGCAGGTGATGGCCCTTCCCTGGCTGTGCTTCCTTCCTGCCCCCTTGCAGGGGCTATCATGGCTCCAGCCAAAGTCACAGGTCAAGCACAAGGGACTCACAAAAGCCCTTCATCTCCAGGGCAGGATAACACTTTATTCTCAAAAAGTCTAAAGATGTTTCCTACGTCTAAATTCCCCGTGTCTAAATAAGTTTGTTGCGTAGACCACTGTTGCCACGTGGCCACACAGGACCCAGCTCGTCAGCCACACGTGGCCATGCGACCCCAGGAGTCAGACCAGGACCAAGAGGGGAAATCATCTGGGGCCCTGCTCCTAAAGGAGCCTTCAAACCCCAGTGGACTTTGATGCCACACCCCAAATTCTCCACGTCTTACCAGCTCCAAGAGCCCAGGCGAGTTATACTGTTCTGGGTCTCAGTTTTCTCGGTGCAAGCTGGAACCAACAGTAGTAGATGGTGCTTGGAATCGTGAGTATTAAATCAGATCATGTGTGTCTACAGACTTTAGCACAGTGCCCGGTACATAGTACTCGCGATGGCTGATGAGCACCGACCACCCATATACCCACCCCTGTGCCTTTGTTGACTCACAGCAACCCGAGGAGGTGGGTCCAGTTGTGACCCTCATTTTACCAAGAAAGGAAGCAGACGTGGCAAGCAGATGGAGCACAGGGAAGGTCCATTAGCTAATATGTGATTGAGCTAGGATGCAAAGCCAGGCCGTTTGGAAGCTACACTCTTAATCACGGCTCTAATTACAGTGGTAATGACAATAAGAATTATAGTTATTATTCCGTGAGACTATGAGCTCCTGGTCCCAGAGGTGGCAGGGTGAGGCCAGGCAGGCCCCAGGGATCCCTGCCAGAGTGCGGGAAGGGCCAGGGACTCTGGGTTCACTTCTGTTACCTTTCAGAAGGGCAGGGTCCTGGAGGGAGGGGGAGGGACAGGTGGAAGGAGCTGGAGGAAGAGGACCTTGGGGACCACCCTGGCACCTCCAAAGACCCGAGGCTGCTGCCGCCAGGGGGTGTATTTAAGAACCACTAGGGCCGGGGAAGTTCCGGCCTTCCTGTCTCAGTGTTTGGTCTTCCTGGTTGCAGCCTCCCTCAGACCCATTCCCCTTTTAGTGACCAGGCTCCCTAGTTGCCTGAAAGCTGAGTCCCAGGGTCAGAGCGTCCCAGCCCACGGCCGGGCTCCTGGGCTTGGACTGGTCCCTGCTGAAGATGACCCCACCCCACCTCCAGTAGTGGAAGGAAGAGCCCATTTCCCAGCAGTACAGAGACGGGGGTGGGGGTGGCTGGCGGGAGTGGTCCCCAGGCCCATTGTGTGGGGCTGATAAAGTGCGGAAGCCGAGGTTAGAATGGGAGGAAACCCAGCTCCCTGGGCCCTTTCCCACGGGTGGGGGCTCCAAGCACTGCTGAGCTAGGCTAGCGCAGCAGCACCCCGTGTCTCCGCGGGACAGCAGCGGTGACGTCAGGCCACCGAGCTGTTGAGGGCATGGTTGGGGACCCGACTTCATCCCGGTGAATCTTCGGGAACCAGAACAACCAAAAAAAAAACTTTTGTCACGTTGCTGGGAGCAGCACACGTGCTGGGGGCCTGGCTCCACACCACGTGGGTGTGTGCCCCTGGTGCACGTACACACGCGAGTTTCCCGCTCCGCTCCGGCGGTGTGGCAACCGACTCAGGAAGGAGGCGGCCCTTCCTGAGTCCAGGAAACATTTCACCTTGTGCCATCTTGGCGCTTGCGTGTCTGCGCCCTCTGGTGGACAGGCCTTGATTTACACAGGCTTATTCTGTCTCTTAAATGCTCAGTGTTGTTGGGCAAGGGACAGCGAGCCTCTGTTCAATTGGGCACTTTCTAGGAGGATTAAAGAGATGGGAGCCAGAGGGCAAGGAGGAGATGGAGGGCACAAGGAGAGAGGGCCTCTCATGCAGGAGATACAGGTCAGGCAAAGGCAGAGGTCCGGGGCTGTAGAGTCTGCAGGCTCCCGTGGGACATG
Source organism: Peromyscus leucopus (assembly GCF_004664715.2). NCBI lineage: Eukaryota > Metazoa > Chordata > Mammalia > Rodentia > Cricetidae > Peromyscus > Peromyscus leucopus. Next base: position 60,894,201 of record NC_051064.1, on the reverse strand, counting down.
GCGAGGACATTTGCTGCCCCGGATCCGGCAGTGAGGACGCCCAGGTGCACTGTCTCCAGTCTGCGTCCCCTTCTCGATGCATCCATCTGACAAACTCGACTTTGTGTGCTCCTATCACGCCAGCCGTATGAAGGTGACCGGTCTGCCTGAGGCTTCCTCTGGGAAACTCAGATCCAAGCCGAGGAGGGTTCGGACAAGCTATTCTGGGTGTGTGTGAGGGGGGGGGGGGCGTTAAAAGTGATAGAGAGGGCACAAGAGGCTCCCTGGGGACAGTGGCCTCTGAGCTGCCTGGCTGAGGTCTCTCAGTCTTGGTCTTACCCTAAGCTGGATCTCAGAGGAGGGAGAGACAGGAGAGTCACCAAAGGATGGGGATGACAGAACAGCTCTGCTGGGCCGGGGCAGAGGAGGCGGTCTCTACAACAGGTGCTGGACCGGAGATCAGCTGACAGTGTAGCAACTGGTGTTAGCGTGAAACCTGTGCCAGGTCCTTCAATGAGTACTCTGCCGTGCCATGGAATTCGGATGCTATCCCAAGAGCACTAGGGAGCCCTGGGATGCTCTAAGGCAAGGGAGATGCTCTCAGTCTCCTTGAGCATCCTGAGCTAGTCCGTTAAGGTCTTGGTCACAGAATTAAAGAATGGAGAATCAGAAAGGGTCAGTGACTGGCCAAATCACACAGCAGAAGCCTGTCTGGATCCCTGCTCACCTGCCATGCCTGGGGTGATGCTCTGTTCTCCGTGACAGTTGTCCCTCTGCTTCTCCCCAGCAAACCAGGAAGAAGCCGACGGCTTGATCTGTGAGCTCTGCCAGGGACGGAGGACCGGGGCTCCACAGGCGGCTTGCACGCTGCTGGGCCCCGTGCCCTGGGTTTGAGCAGCAGCTCCTGGGTACCTAGACAACATCGTATCTCTGTTTTCTCTGCAGATGAGTGGGACTGACCTCGGGGATGATGACGAAGCCTCCCGGAAGAGAAAGAGCAAAAACATGTAGGTTGGGAAGATCCTGATCGTCATCCCCCTGCCCAGGGAGTCTCCTGGCATCTCTATCTTCTACCCCATACTGGTCTCCTGGATGGGGGGCGGGGCTGGGGAAAAGGAAGGGTGGCACCCCGGCCACACCCACTCCCCCAGACAGATACTAAGGAACAGTGAGATGCTGAAGTCCCAGGGTGAATCATCAGGATCTTGAACATTCATTTTCTCAGAGATAGGCAGCAACCAAGAAGCCCTGGCCTGGCCTCTGAGCCGAGCAGTGATGCAGAAAAATCTTTGGCACACAGAGCTGAACTGACAGTTCTAAGGAGTTCCTGAATGCTAGCAGTCTCATGCATAGCCGGGAGGGGGCACTGTTGGCCCGGCTACACTATATCCCATCCTCTGTAAGCCTTTGTGGTCAAGCCAGCCCAGGCTCCCTACACTTGCGGAGGTTTATTTCTGGTGCCAGTTAACAAAGTCTCTGGGTTGTGAGGGATGGTGTGTGTGTGTGTGTGTGTGTGTGTGTGTGTCCCTGGATACTGGAAGAGCAGAGTTATAGGGAATAGTCTGTGGGGTCATGACCCCCAGAGGGAACACATTCCCCCAGAGGGAGGCCGCCGTTCCTCCAGGTTCAGTAGTATCCACAGATCAGAAGGAACTGGAACTGGGGGAAGACCACAGGAGTCTTCCCCGGCAGGTTGCTGTAAGTGACCCTCTTACCTAGCACAGACCTCGGATGGAGCTGGCTGGTCTGTGAACCCGTCTTCTCCAGCTTCCATGCCCTCGCCCGTTTTTTAGCAACCACAGTGGGCTTCTCTCAGTCTGCAGCCGGAGACAGTGAAATGTACGAACAGCAATCCTCTGCACGGGCAACTCCCATTTAGCTGCTGCAGTTTGTGGGGGTGCGGGTGGAGGAAGGGAGATATGTATTCACTACCGGAGCTGCTGTGGGGGTACCTCGGAGAGCATTAGGTGGTGATGAGGGGGAGGGGGGAGGACTGCCCCAGACACACCCACTCCAGCCTCCTGTCAAAGTAGGCGTGGTCTTTTGAAAGTCTGGAGTTCACATTCCTCAAAGCTGAGACAGGACTCGGCATCTGATGTGAACACAATAGCCAGAGTATTCGTTGTGCCGGGTTCTGGGTTCTGCATGCGTTATGTAGGCAATCCAATTTAAGCTTTACCGTTACTTTGCATCATCTTTTTATTTGCCATATCCCCATTTTACAAAAGGAAACAGACTTATGAAGAGGTTAGTCACTTGTCCAGTCCCCGGAACAAGAGAATGGGAACCAGGATGGAGCTCCCAGCCTTACCCAGAGAGCTGATGGTCTCTGGACTCCTTGGTCTTAGCCCACTGGCATGGAACCTATTGCCTCAGGGACCCAGCTCTGGGCAGCTGTTCCTGAATCCCAGGACAAGTGTGACTGCCCCCCCCCAACACACACAGAGTCCTGAACACCCCAGCAGGTGGCAGGAGTATCATCCTTGTTAGATAAGCAGGGAACTTGACCTCCAGAGCAGTTGGGGGGCAGGGGGAGGGGGCTGGACACAGCAGACTGGGGGAGCTTGGGCTTGACCCCGAGGCTGTCGGTCTCCGGAGCTCAGAAGCCAACCCCCACCAGGTAGAGTGCCACACATGGTCCCAGAGGTCCTGGAGCATTTGGGCTTGACTAGCTTCAGAAGGAGAAATTCCACAAGTTACCTAGGAAGTCTGATTATTTCCGTTTCTTGGTTTTGTGATTTTGATACTGTGATCTCTGTTTGAATCTTTGACTTCAGTTAGCACTTCACATCTTCAGAATTATGGAGAACAAAAGCCAAAATGAAAAAAAAAATTATTCAGTCACAAAACTAAATATGCACAGAAATTAAGTAAACCATCAAATGATTCTCCGCCCCCCCCCCCCCCCCCTCAAGTTTATAGTATTTACACTTTAGGTTATTCAAGCTTAGAACTACGGAGACTTTTGGGCCCTCTTGTATATTAATGGATGGCCCTGTCTGATGCCAGTGAGAGCTGGCAGGAGCTGGCAGGGGACCACAGACTAGGGGTGTGAAGTACAAGGGGCCTTTAACCCTTTTTTTACCAGTAGCTTCCTGAAGGCTAAAATCTGCCTCTGGGAGGAGCAGCCTGGCTAAAAATGGTTTTTGGCTAAAAATAGTCAGTCCTGCCACCCTGGTGGGCAGAGGCTCCTTCCCTCCCTCCTTCCTGCCCAGCAATTTGCTGACTTGCCCCCCCCCCGTGTTACCATGGTAACAAGGGAGGTGGGTCACAAATAACTGGGTCTGGCTTTCAGCCTGGGGCTGGCCCCAGGGGCTGGCCTTTGCAAACACATGCCCCTTTCACGCTGCCTCTCAGGGTTGGCCAGGAGGGCTGTTTTTCTCTGCTCCCCCTCTGGTCCCTCCCATTTCCTGGCTCCGCCTGTCTGAGTCCCAGCCGGGCTTGTGCCTGGAGTGCAGTCATCCCGGCCAGGATTCCAAAGAGAGACAGAGACAGAGACGACAGAGACACACACACACACACAGAGATCGGCCCTCCGCAGTCTGCACATTTAACCTGGAAGCCTAGGAACCCTGTGGGAGGCAGGAGCCTGAGGGCGCTCAGTTCCCGTCATCCTGAGTCTCAAGGTGGGGGACCCTTGGGAGATGCTCCGAGGCATGTACCTCACGCGCAACGGGAACCTGCAGAGGCGGCACACCATGAAGGAGTAGGTGCCCCTCGCTCCAGTGTGCAGCCTCCCGCACCCCAAATTTGCGGGGGTTGTGCGGGCCAAGCTGATCAACCCTCTTCTCTGCTTCTGCCCCCAGAGCCAAGGACATGAAGAATAAGCTGGCTATCTTCAGGAGGCGAAATGAATCTCCGGGGGCCCCGCCAGCCAGCAAGACAGACAAGACGACCAAGTCCTTCAAGTAGGTACCCTCCGCCATCCTGGCACTCACTCTGGTGGTCACTGGCTTTTAGAGAGGACTGGGCAGTGGGTTCGGGGAAGAGGCTTTGTCCACTGGATCCTACTATAAGGTGAGGGAAGCTGTTGTTTTGGGGAACCCAGTACCCAGCAAGCAACTCCTTCCAGAAGCTGCTGTTCTGGGGAGAAGGCCAGGCAGTTGGGGGTGGGGGTTGGAGCTGGAAGTAGAGTTAGCTTCCCAGCCAGAGGTCCTTACACACTCCTACCCTCACCCCTCAGGCCTACCTCGGAGGAAGCCCTCAAGTGGAGCGAGTCTCTGGAGAAGCTGCTGCTTCACAAATGTGAGTAGGGGCCAGCCACTCTGTCTTCTTAACACCCCGCCCCTCTGCCCATAACTCATCCTAGAGAGTGTCCCCCAGAAGTGCCTTCACTGTCCCCTGGCCCCAGTCAGGGGTCGCTCCTGTTAGAGAACCGCAGGGCACACTAGGGCCCTTAGTTTGGCCTTTGGCTTGGCTCCTGCCAGCCCTCCCTGCCCGTGGGAGCTGGCCCTGCCTGCCAGAGGCCGTTGGGACCTGTGTGTTCAGATCATATTCTCAGAATAAGGGAAAACATTTCCATGGACCGAGGGCTCACACTGGGCCAAGTATGCCTGCCACCTCTGGGGCAGGATTCCTCTAGATCTCCCGTGGCTCCAGGAGATGGGTTGGATAAGCCTTATTTTACAGAGGAGGACACTGAGGCATAGATAGGGGAAAGCAGCCATGACCCCAAACAAGACATTCACAGGGCTAGGACCGTGTCCAAGTGCTCCACCGTCCTCTGGGGTTCGGACTCTTGAAAAGCTCCCAGCATGTCCCCTCTCAAGGCTCTTGGAGGGGGTACGGTGGAGGGGTTGCTAAAGGCAGGCAAGGCTGGCTGTGCCTCTCACCCTGGCCTGGTCTTCCCTCACAGATGGCTTAGAAGTGTTCCAGGCCTTCCTTCGCACTGAGTTCAGTGAGGAGAACCTGGAGTTCTGGCTAGCTTGTGAGGACTTCAAGAAGGTCAAATCACAGTCCAAGATGGCAGCCAAAGCCAAGAAGATCTTTGCCGAATTCATCGCGATCCAGGCTTGCAAGGAGGTAAGACTTTCGGCTAGGACCTTGGGTCCTCAATCTCCCTGGCCCAAGAGCCTTTCTGCTGCTAGGAGGCAGCCAGCAGCTCAGGAAGGGAAAAGGCCGGAGAGACTCTTAGTGCCTGGTTTGCTAGGTGGGCCAGAGAACAGAATGGTAGCCCATAACAAAAATGGCCTGGCTCGGCACCGCCACATGCCAGGTACATGCTGAACTCTTTATGTATAAGCTCCTGTGTTTAATTTTATACTGACCTCTCAAACAACTCTGAATATTATCCTCATTTTAAGAACGAAGAGAGTCTGGGCTGGGGCAAGAGCTCAGTTGGTCAAGCATAAAGGCCCAAATGGGGTCCCCAGAACCCAGGCAACAAACAAGGCAGGGCTTGTGGTACATGCTTGTAATTCCCTCTCAGGAGGCAGACAGGATGGCTCGCTGGCCAGCCAGTCTAGCTTAATCTGCGATCCCCGGGTCGATGAGGGATCCTGTCTCCCTGAGGAAAGGTGGATGGCACCTGAGGGATGACAGCCAAGGTTGTCTTCTGGCTGTCGCGTGCAGGCACGCACATGCTCACACACAGTCACACGCAAAATGAAGAGGGTCTTAGAGAGCCTGCAGAGACCCCAGTGCCACTCAGGGCCCTCTGTGTGTGGGCACACACGCCCGTTCTCACAGCTCCGAGGAAAGCACCGTCTCTCCGGCACATAGAAACACTGAGGGACAGTGTCCCTGAGTGGTTATCTCAAGGCTGCTAGCCCATGAATCTCAGCAGCCTGACCCTAGGGGTGGCGTTTTTAGGGGTCATAGATACTGCCATCCAGCAGCACTTGACGGAAGCAGGTCTTGGGGCCCTTTGCAGTGACCCCCACTGTTTCCCTGATACTCGGCCTGCAGACGAGCAGTCCTGACCGTGCCCTCTGTGGCCCCTCAGGTAAACCTGGACTCATACACACGAGAGCACACCAAGGACAACCTGCAGAGCGTCACGCGAGGCTGCTTCGACTTGGCACAAAAACGCATCTTTGGGCTCATGGAAAAGGACTCATACCCTCGCTTCCTCCGCTCCGACCTCTACCTGGACCTCATTAACCAGAAGAAGATGAGCCCCCCGCTCTAGGGACCGCCAGTATCCAGCTCAGCGTTCACACCAAGCGGAAGCGGGCTCCCTGCCCATCCGCCTCCCTCCCCTGTGACGGAGGGGGCAAGCGAGCCCCCAAAGGCTGTGTCTCCAGACAGACAGAAGGACATTTGGATTCGAGACCTGGACTGAGAGAGACCCAGGCCGCTACAGGAGTAGGAGGACAGGCTGCGTCAGGTCCTCGATGCTCCGGTACGAGGGGACCAAGGGCTCTGGCAGGCCCAAGCCGGATCAGGAGCTGTAGCTCCATGCTTTGGAGATTCAGAGACTTCACGCTGACCAAGTTCCTTCGAGAACTGGCTAGGGGAGGCCCAGAGGCCCAGGCCTGGGCTCTGAGGACGTCTTGGGGGCTGCGGGGGGGCTCACAGCTCGGATCCTCCCCCATCGAATTTTATTTATTTAAACTGTAGTTGGATGCTTGGCAGTGAACTGTAATAGGAAACCTTCGCCCTGTCAGTTTTCTTACCTTACAAGTGCAATATCTTAACCAATGCCTTGTTAAAGCCACCTGGAGGGGCGGCCACCACCCTGCCGTCTCAGGGCAGTCGCTGGTCCCAGGAACCAGTGGTGGCAGCTGGGCCTTCTAGACTGACAAGGCCTTGCGGGGGTGGCTGCAGAAATCTGGCACCCCCTGGGTGGGTGTCCCCCCTGCAAGAGAGCTGGGAAAGCATAGTGCCCTCCGGCCACACAGTAACAAGTGTTGGGACGAATAAACGGCCTGTGTTCTTCTCATTCCTGGGCGTCGCTGTGTGTTCCTGGTCTCTAGCCTCCACGGGTGGCTGGGCCGGGAGGCCTGGGAGGTGCACTGTCACCCCAACAGCGACTTCTTTCTCGCGACCGCCTGCTGACCACCCTGAGACCAGGCTCCTGGGGTCCCTAGCATCTGTCCTCATTTTTCCAGATAAGGACAGCGAAGCAAGTCAGGGGTCTTGGGTAAGGTCCTTCCTTAGGCAGCAGGTACCAGAGACCGAGTCTAACCGAGGGAAGCCCGATTGGCCGGAAAGCTTCTGCTCTCAGCCCTGGATGATAAGTCAGCACAGTGGCTAGCTGCCTGTGGGACCTAGTCAGTTCCTCCGCTTCACCCTGCCACACCCCGCCACACTATTAATGAAATGTTCAGGGGCACTCGGATGGATGCAAGAGGTGAGTGGGGCCAGAGTCTCAGGTAGGGCGGCAGCAGACTCACAGGCCTCTAACAGGACGAAGAGCTAAAGAGGCATAAGGAAGTAGGACTCCAGAGTTCCTCTGGGGCCTGCTTCCCATCTCTCTCCTTGGCATCCTCATTTCCCCTCCTGTGTAGCAAAAGATACAAATGTACAAAAGTCCTGCCACAAAGGAATACTGGAGGGTAGTATACTCTTGCCTAGACGGGGTCCAGAACCAGAGCCAGGCAGGCCCTGAAGCCCACACATACAACCTCATGAGGCACGGGCCAGGGTGAGACTAGCTTCTCTGGGAGACTCAGATGAATAGATGATAGAGCTGGTATGTGAGAGTCTAGACACAATCCCCTAGATCCTTTTGCTTGCCTGTTGTCCTAGGCTCAGGTCTGTCCACCAGGGAGCTGGCGATGCAAAGGGCATGGGCCTGACAGTCACTGTCTTCTCTGCCATGCTGTGTCTGCCCCCTGCACAGGGAGAGGAGCAGAGTGGCAGCTGGTAGCTCTCATCAGGAAGTCTGGGGGCTGCGCCGTGCAGAATGGTTGGGCAGGGCATGGGTTCGAGAGGGTCCATGGTCCCGCTCCCGTTGCAGACCTGGGGTTTCTCTTGGCAAGAGTGTGTGAGCTGACCACCTGAAGCTGACTTCAGGTCCCTCTGCAAGGGCTACGCCTTGGGCCTGTCTTTGGAAAGACCATCTGGACACCAGGCTAGTGTTCCCCTTTATCAGACAAGCTCTGGCAAGCACCACCAGAGTCAGGTGTGGTTAGTCTGTCTCCAAAGGCTGCATGGGTAGTAGAGTAATGCAGTCCTGGGTTTGAATTCTGTCGTTGCTGCTGACTCACTCTGTGACGCTGGCCTGTCACTGTGCGGTCCTGATGCAAGTAGAGAAGATGCCACGGACAACTTAGCTCTGGGATGGAGGCCCCGTGAGCCAGTGCATATGAAGGATGTGCCCTGGACCAGGCATGGACAGGGACTCCATACGTGTTGGCAGCCATTTTGCACCTCCAGGAGAGAGTGCTGGGTCTTCCTTCCCCAGGCCTGGGAAACCCAGCAGGAGGCCTAGTTAGTGAGTCTGTTTGGCTTTGTAAACAGTGAAGGCCTTTCCCACCATGGGGCCTCATTAAGGCTGACCATTTGGGAAGCAGAACTGGGTTTCTATTTGAGAGCAAGGGTATTCCTCAGGCTTCTTCCAGGCCCGAGTTGGAGGACCTGACTGATTCCTGAGGACGGCAAAGCCACCTGTTTCTCTAAATCCTTCGAAGCAGAGCTATGTCAGTCAGAGCTGAGGACCCTGATGCCCCGCTTGTCCTGGCTCCTCTGGGGCATCTTATGCTTCGAAAAGTCCCTGGCTACACATAGAGATTCACTGACCTCTTTCGTGGGGTTCCAGGGATACAGCCATGAGCCAGACCCTCCACCTTCCAAACCCAAGTTGCCATGGAAACCAAAGTCCAGGAGAACAAAGTCAGGCAGATGGAATTCCCATTTCGGAAGGCCCCATTGCCTGCTTTCCATGACTCATGCACACCCTGGTTCCTTTGGCTGCAGGGTTCCTTTGGCAGTGTGGAGCGGCTAGAGGCTGGCCGAAATGGTGCTGGGTTCTCCTGTCCTGGCCCCACCTGGACTCCCCGATGGGTGTGTTGTGTGTGTTGGGGCACATCCTCCTACCATGTTAGGCTCAGTGCCCTCACCTGGATAGTGTTGTTTAGGACCAGCATCTTGTCCAGCAGTCTGGCCCGGACGATGTGGGTCTCGCGCTGGGAAGGCCTTTTCTGCACGCCCAGCCTCTCACACAGCCAGGAAGACTGAGGCAAGCCAAGGCCCTAGCTCAGCAAGGGCATGGAGTCAGCCTCTCTTAGTTCCTGTCTCTGCTTCCTCCTGGTCCCGACCTGTGAATCAGTCTCTTAGCCTTTCTGCCTCTGGTTGTATCCCAAGAGTTGGGACTCTACGCGAAGCAGTACATAGGGTCACTGGCGGGTGGTCCTGGCGTGGGTATGTGTCCTTAAACATAAGCTGCTATTGGCAATAGTATTCAGGATCCAACTAGACCTGAGAGAACAGGGAGCTTTTCTTCCTGCGTAGCTGGAAGACACAGCTAACATGTTCCCAGGAGTAAGTCAGAGACAGCGTGTCCCTTGCACGGCTGCCCAGCCTTGGCCTGGCTGGGAGCAGCTGGGGTCAGTTGGAAGGGTGAGTGGGGAGGGCACAGCCGTTGCCACTCCCCTGGGTGCTTCTGCCAGCTCAGCTGGGCTCCATGTGGGTGAGTCAAAGCCCTCTTGCTCAGACTGGTATGTAAGCAACATATTTTCCTGTCCTCTCCTGGCCTGGGACATCGAGTGTCCCCAGCTCCTCCAGCCTGCAAGAAACCAGCTGGTCCAAGCTGCCATGCAGTGCTGAGGCCTTTCCTGGGTCTCTGCTTGCCTTCCTTCACTGAGAGGGACTTCATTATTTCCTGAGGGTGTGCAGGAGGGGCCTGGGAGCTTCTTGAGGGCTCTCGACTTCTGTCCATCTGACGTCAGGATCTTGAAGCAGGTCATTGGCAGCCTGGGAGGGACTCTAGTCGTAGACTCTCTGACTCTAAGCCTCTCTGATGTATTCCTCTGTCCCTTACCTGCTTCCAGATCTCAGGCTCCCAACACCCCGGCCCCAGGCCTGTTTCTACCTTAGAGTTCTGGACCTTTACTGAAGCCACAGACTCTGAGCTCAGACACACACCTTGTTTGCTGCTGCTTTGCTTACAGTTGGCAACATCTGCAGAACATCTGGCTTTGCCTATCCTCTCCATGACTGAGCGAGGCAGGAAGAAGAGGTACCCAAACCTCCTGCCACATTAGTGCCCTGGGTTGGGGGACTTCCTGAAGAAAAGCTGTGGGGCTGTCTCAGGCCAGCTCAAAGAGAGGATGTAGTCCGTGAGGGATGGCAGGCCAGGTTACAGATGGGAAGAACAGTTCCCTCTAGTCAAGGCACACACTGAACGTGGTGTGGTCCATGCCCTGTCCCCACCCGTCCTCACAGTTGCCTGAGGCAGGAGCTAAGGATTATTTTCACCCCCTAAAAGAGAAAGTAAAAGTTCTGGGGAATGTAGGTGAGCATCTTGCTGCTGGCAGTGCTGGGACCTGAGTCCCCCAACCCCCAAACCCTACCTCACACAGAGGCAGAGACGACCTTAGGGAGGCAGCTGGGTCTGCAGCCCTCTGAGGAACACAGAGAAGGTGGAGAGGTGAGCAGGGCGGCAGAGGTCTGGGCTCAGTGTTTGCTTTTCCTCTCTGGTTCTGTGTTGGGAACTGGTTCCATCCTCGGAGTTTGGTGCCTTCCAGGCTAGGACCACAGTGGCGAAGAACAGGACCTTTGGAGGACAGTGGACCTGGGTTGAGCAGGTTTGTGGACTTCTGAAGTGTACTGTGTGACCTTGGAATAGTCCCATCACCTCTCTGAGGCCCTGCTCCCTCATTTACGAAGAGAGAGTGATAACAGCTCTCTGCGACTTGAGAGCAAGTGTGAGCTTTCTATGCAGACCAGCTGCGCCTGCCTTCCACTCCAGATGCTCTGGGTCAACCTCAGCGCAGGGCCTTCGCGTTCATGGTTTCCCTGCCTGGGTATGCCCCCCACCCCACCCCCGCTCCTTAGTGTGGCAGTGACCATAGTTAATATGGATGGAGGGTCAACTTGCCCGACTTCTGTCAGCAAAGAGTCACCTCAAGGTGTCATGGAGCCAGATTCAGAAGCCAGGCCTTGGCAACTCACCCACTTAGTTTCCAGACTCAAGCAAGTTGCTTCCCTTTCCTGGCCTCAGTTTACCCTTTCGTATGTGGGAATGGTGCTGAACCTGCATGAAAAGGCAGCCGCGGCACTAAGTGAAGAGTGAGTCCTGGGGACGCGCCGGCAAGTGTCTAGCAGCTATAAACTCACAAAATCTCTAATTCCCCAGCAGGAAAGGGGGTCCAGACGCAGAGCATGGTGTGCATAAGGCACTGGAGAAGTGGAGGCAGGGAGGGTCAGGAGTTCAAGGTCAGTCCAGGCTCCATAGCAATTGCCGGGCTAGACTGGACTCTATGAAAGCTTGTCAAAAACAAGCAAGTAAAAACAACCCCAAATCCCCAAACCAAACAAAACCCAAGGCAGAGTCCATCTCGCCCTTGGGGACACGAGAAAGAGGAGTCAGGCGTGAGGGCTCCGGACCTGTGCTCTTGAGTTCAAGCTGTGGTCCATCCCTCAAACCCTATTCTGTAGCCATCACCTCTTCAGGAAGAAGACTTCCCAGACAATAATGCTCACTACAAGGAGCCTTGCTGCTCACAGAGTGCCTGGTGTCTTTCCTTCCTCGCCTGTCACAGGTTGTAACTGCCTGTCTCTATGGGTTCGTTTTGTCAGTGTCTCTATCTTTCAACAGTAAAAGCCTTGGGGATGGGGTCCCCATCTGTCTCACCTCATGGCATCCCCAGCCTTATCACAGTGTCTGACGCATGACCAGTGCTTAGCTGGTGCCTATTTAATGCCTGGGACTGTGGCTCAGTATGTGGGCTGGGGACAGGCTCGAGCTAAGAAGCCATCACGGGAGATATCTGGTCTGGAAAGCTTAGGTACCCGAGTTTCGAACTCACGTAAAAAGTCGAATGTCATGTGCACGTTTGTTACCCCAGCACCGGGGAGGCTGAGGCAGGCAGATCCCTGGGGCTTACTGGCCAGTTCCAGATCAGTGAGAGACTATCTCAAAACACAAGGTGACCCACACTTAGAGAATGACACCGTGGCCTCCATGTGCCCACACTCTGCAAACAGAGCTTGAGCTCTACTGTGAGTTATAGAAACACAAGACAAAAAGGAGAACCTCTCACACAGAAAGAAAATGGAGATGCCCACGGCCCAGGGCTGCCGTGGCGTTTCTGTGAGCATCACAACCCTGAGTACTTTCTGTTTGCTGCTTTATCTCCTAAAAATGCAGCTTCCACGCCACAGCCAAAACATCTGCTAGAGCTCCAGCCGTCGGGGAGAGGTGAGGGGGCTAAGGAAGATGGGCAAAAGCTTAGTACCAGTTATTTCTTAGAAGGTGCCCCAGATTGTCACGTGATACTCCTGACTTTAGTCACATGGCCACCCTGAATTATAAGGGAGGTTGGAAATGTGGACGTAGTCTAGAAAGCAATGTGGCCAGTTTAAAACAGTAACAATAAACAAACAAACAAAAAACAGAGGTTTTATTACTCTAGGACTCTGAAGTAACCTCAGGGTAGAACCGATATTGAGGACAAGCAGCCACTGTCACTCGTCAAGGCAGCCGCCTGTTCTTCTCAGGCTATGGAAGGTAAATGGACGTTCATCAGTCAGCTGCTAATACAACAGTGCCACAACAAAGCTGCCCCAGGCTTGGTGGTTTAAAACGCTGCCATTTCTTCTCCCGCGTGCTCTGCATGTGGCTGTTACTCCTCTGATCCCAAAGGAGCTGGGTGGCTGGCTTCTCGCCGTGGCTGCATACAGATCTGCTGCTGTATCCAGCCCTCCGACTCTACAAGAGCCAGCCTCCATCATCCTGGGAAAGTTCCTACTGCAATGAAAGCAAGGTTTTTTTTTTTTTGTTTTTTTTAAATTTTGAGGTTCTGAAATAATTATATATTCACAGGAAATTACAAAATTAGTACAGAGAAGTCACATGTACCCTTCACCTAGTATCCCCGATAACTACATCTTACATGATTATAGACCAGTTTCCATCAAAAATGGAAACTGACATTGGATAGCATGTGTGTAGAGTTTGATGTCAGCTTGTCACAAGTGTAGATTTGTGTAACCACTACCACTGTGAAGATACAATGACACAATGACAGAACAATTCTGTCACCACAAAGAGCTCCCTCCATGCCTTTTATAGCCATGCACATCCCCCACCATCTCACTAGCAACCACTAATTTGTGTCCTGTCTGTATAATTTTGTCATTTCAAGAAGGTTACATAAATGGAATCATACAATGTATAACATTTAAGGTCCTTTTTTTTTTTGTCATTCAGTATAACATCTTTGAGTTGTATCTAAGCTGTTGCAGGTAGCAGTTAATTAGGTCTTTTTAATCACTGAATAGTAGTTCACAGTGTGGATGTACCACAGTTTGTCAGTCACCTTTTGAAAGACACTGTGCCTGTTCCTGGTGTTTGGCTGCTCCATTTAAAGCCACAAGAAGTCATGTGGAGTTGTAGGTGGTTGTTGCTTCCCATTTCTCTGGGCAGATGACCAGGAACGCAATTTTCGGATCCTGTAGTCAGTACAGGTTTAGATTTTAAAAGACCGACAAACTATTTTTCAGAGTAGCAGCCCTGTCCCATGTGAGATCATTTCCCTGCCCTTGGTGGCAGATGACATTGCACCGCATCTCAGTTTTGTTTTCACTGTTCTGGCAGATGTGTGGCAAAACGGCCTTAGTCTGAGCTCACGGTTTCCTAAGGATAAACCAGTGATGCTGGCATTGCCTCAAGCACTCACCTGCCATTTGCACCCCCTCACTGGTGAGACGCCTTTTGCCCATTTCTAATTAGATTGTTTGCTTTGGGGCTGTTGAAATCTGACTGTGTTTTATTGTTTTTATCTTATATTTTTTTTTTTTTTTTACAGATTTATTTTATTTTATTTTTTAAGATTTATTTATTTATTATGTATACAGCATGTATGACTACAAGCCAGAAGAGGGCGCTAGATTCATTACAGATGGTTGTGAGCACATGTGGTTGCTGGAAATTGAACTCAGACTCTGGAAGAGCATCAGTGCTCTTAACCTCTGAGCCATCTCTCCGGCCCATAATCTTATATTTTAAAGGCAGGGTACAAAATGGTGAATTTCATTATGGCATCTCCATAAATATGTATCATTGTTTTTTGTTCATATTCCATTCCCCTTTGTCTTATACCCCCTTCTGTGAGAGTACTTTGCACATGCTGTGCATGTGATTCTTTGAATATATCACTGGCACATAATTTCTGTTGATAGCTTGCCTGGTCCATTCTCCTAACCCTTTCCTTCTCAAAAGTTGTTCATTTTGATGGGGCCCAATATATCATTTTTAAAAATGGATTGTGAGTTCCGTGTTATTATATCTAAGAACTTTTCTCTGAGACGCACAGCTCCAAATTTTTCTCTAATGCTTTCTTCTAAAAGTTTTATAGTTTAAAAAATTATTATTTTTGATTTGTGTGTGTGTGTGTGCCTATGTGCAAATTTGTGCACATGCCTGCAGAAGCCAGAAGAAGGAGTTGGATCCCCTGGAGCTGGGGTTACAGGTGGTTGTGAGCCACCTACTGCCGGTGCTGGGAACCAGACTCTGGTCCTCTGGAAGAGCAGCATTAGAGCTTAACCACTGAGTCATCCTCCCAGCGCCCTAAAAGTTTCATAGTTCTATGATCTATTTTGAGCTAGCCCTCGGATGCTATATATTAAATTGAGCTTCTTCTTCTTCTTCTTCTTCTTCTTCTTCTTCTTCTTCTTCCTTCTTCTTCTTCTTCTTCTTCTTCTTTTTTAATGCAATCTCTCTGGTACTGTTGGTTGAAAAGACTCCATCCTATTCAGTTGCTGAAGGAAACAAACCCAGCTTTATGGTGATAGCTACTTACAACGGACAATTCAATAATTCTGGGGTTTGTTTTCTTTAGTATTTTCAGAGCTGTACAGGCACCGTTCCAATCAACTTTAGAACAGTTTCGTCATTTCTCAAAAACGCCTTCCTACCCATTGGAAGCCGTTTCCTTCCCTGAGTCTACCCCTTAATCTGTTCCGTCTCTGCAATTTGCCTATGCTGGACATTTCATGTAGATGGGATCACCCACTCTGTGGCCTCCTCCACATACCCTGATGATTTAAGGCTCAGTGTGTAGTGATGTGTCAGCCCTGGGTTTCTTTTCATTACCTAAGAGTCTCCTATTGTCTATAATCACACTTTGCACACCACACTGGATTTCTATGTTCCTTCATGGATACCTGGGTTGTCTGCATTTTATTTATTTATTCACTGACTTCTGCAGTTGAGAACAGTGCCATGATAAATATTCACGTGCAATTGTCTTGCGTGGTTGTGTTTTCCATTCCCTTGAGGACATGCTTAGCTGTGGAATGGTTGAGTGAACTGTGTGTTTCATCTCCTGAGGCACTGTTGGACCTCAGCATCTTCTCTTCCTACCCTCTGCATGTGGGGTTTCAGTCTCTCTCCTTCTTCACCTACACTTGTTCTAATGTCCTTCTTGCAGCTATCATCCTCGAGAGTGTATAGCAGGCCACTGGATTGATTTTGTACCCTGGCAGGCATTCATGGCTCTACTCACCCTGGTCTACTTTTGAACTCTCTGTTCTGTGGGTCTGGATTTCCACCTTCTACCAACAGCACCCAGCCTTGACTGATGGAGCACACTCAGGAAGCCCGGGGTCAGGCACAGTGATTCCTTCTGATTTGTTCTTTATTTAGTGTGTGTGTGTGTGTGTGTGTGTGTGTGTGGTGTGTGTGTGTGGTGGTGGTGGTGGTGGTATTGTGTTCCCTGAAATATTGTGCACGTTAATAAACTTATCTGGGGTCAGAGACATAACAGCCATAATATTAAACATAGAGGATAGGCAGTGGTAGCACACGCCTTTAATCCTAACAATCCAGAGGCAGAAATCCCTCTGGATCTCTGTGAGTTCAAGGCCACATTGGAAACAGCCAGGCATGGTGACTCATGCCTTTAATCCCAGGGAGTGATGGCAGGAAGCAGAAAGTTATATAAGGCGTGAAAACCAGGAACTAGGAACTAGAGGCATTTGGCTGGTTAAGCTTTCAGGCTTTCAAGCAGCAGTTCAGCTGATATTCATTCTGGATGAGGACTCAGAGGCATCCAGTCTGAGGAAACAGGATCAGCTGAGGAATTGGCGAGGTGAGGTAGTTGTGGCTTGTTCTGCTTCTCTAATCTTCCAGCATTCACCCCAATAACTGACCTCAGGTTTGATTTTATTAATAAGAACTTTTAAAGATTCCTGCTACGTGTACGTGTGTTCCTGTGTATAGGTGTGCAAGTGAACAAGTCCATGTGGAGGCCACAGGTCAATGTTGGCCTCCACCTTATTTTTTGAGACAGAAATTTTTACTAAACCTGGAGCTCCCTAATTCACCTAGACTTACTGGCCAGCAAGTCTCAGGGATCCTCTTGTCTCCATGTCCCAATGCTGAGATTGCAGACATGTACTGCTATGCCTGGCTTATTATGTGGTTGCTGGCAATCACACTCACATCCTTGGGCTTGTGTGGCAAGGACTTCACTGACTGAACCATTTCCTTAACTATTTATCTATTTAGAGACAAGGTCTCATGTAGCTCAGGCTGGCCTAGAACTCACTATGTAGCTGAGGATAACCTCAAACTTCTGACCTTTGTGCCTCTGTCTCCTGAGTACTGGGATTGCAGGAGTGTACCCATGCCTGGTTTATGCAGTACTGGGGATCAAGCCCAGGGCTTCGTGCATGCTAGGTAATTATTCTTTTCTTTTGTAAAACTATTTTAGCTACTCTGATTGCCTTAGCAGTCTGTTAATCCCTTTAGACAAGGGATACTCTTGTCGAAAATAGAAAACCCTCTTGAGATCTTGATAGTAATTGCTGGGTGTAGTAGGACAGGCTCATAGGGTGGAGGAAATTGGCTCAAACCAGTTGCCAAGGCATGCACATAACATACTTCCTTATGAGCCAACCTGAAGGCCTAGCGACAGGCGCTGGCGGAGTTCCCAGTTGATGTCAGAGTTCCTGATCATGCGGAGTCTGCCTGAGGGCCTAGCGACAGGCACTGCCAGAGTTCCCGATCATGCCCAGCCAATGAGGGACGACCACCCAATGCCACCAGATTGTGACACAGACTGGGTGCTGGGAGGAGGGTCTATAAGGCCTTCTCCTTATTAAATAAAGGAGTTTGTTGTTTGCCTTCAACTGACTCCTGGTGTCTGTGCCGTTGATGCCACGCCTTCTCACTCCCTTCCCCGAGGGAGCCGTTAGGACCCAGCAGCAGCTTGGGAACTACGTTTCGATCTGTGTGCTGTGGTGGACTTCCCAATCTATGAGCATGGTATGTCTCTCTATTAAGTTAGACTCCTTCTATTCTATCAGCATTGGGACTTTTCTGCATGCAAATCCTGTATATATTCCATTACATTTGTATCCACCTCAGTTTTCTTTCTGTTGCTTAGGGAGGAAAGGTTTATTTCACCTTACAGCTTATAGTCCATCATCCAGAAAAGTGAGGGTGGGTACTCAGGGCAGGAACCTGGAAGCAGGAACTGAAGGTGTTAGATGAACAATACTGTGTCTGGCCTCTACTTGAATTGCGGGGTTTCAGACTCGGGTCCTCACACTAAGTGGCAGGTGCTCTATCTTCCTGAATGCTAAAAAAAAAATTTTTTTCTTAACTCTATTTTAGATGTGTCTACTTACCTTTCCAGTGAAGAGACACTGTGACCAAGGTAACTTATAAAAGAAGATGTTTATTGACTGGGGCTCATGGTTCTGAAGAATTAGAGCCCATGATCATCACGGTGAGGAGTGCGGCAGCAGGCAGGCAGGCATGGCATGGGAGCAATAGCTGAGAGGTTGTACATCCTGACCCAGCAGCAAAGCAGACAGCTAACAGGAATGGTGTGGGCTTTTGAAAATTTAAAGCACACTTCCTCCAACAAAGTCCAACATCCTTCCCAAGCAGTTCCACTAACTGGTGACCAAGTGTTTGAATGTATGAGCCTACGGAGACCATTTTCATCCAAATCACTGCAAGATGTATGGGTGTTTTGCTTGTATGTATGTCTGTGCATGAACATCTGTGCATGTATATCTGTGCATATATGTCTGTGCAGGTATGTTTGTGATGTATCTGTGCATGAACATCTGTGCATGTATGTCTGTGCATATATGTCTGTGCAGGTATGTCTGTGCATGAACATGTGCATGTACATATGTGCATGAACATTGTGCTGTACTATGTGCTGACATCTGTGCTATATGTCTGTGCTATTGTCTGTGCAGTATGTCTGGCATGTACACCGTACATAATGGACTTTTAGCCTCCTCCCCCACCCCAACAAATGAACTTTAGCCCCTCCCCCACCCCCACAAATGGACTTTAGCTCCTCCCAAGGCCTGGAAGGACATGCTGTGGGCCTTCTCCATCCTCCCCAGTTTCCACCTTCTACATCAAGGCTGGGGGTACTGGCTGGGGAAGAGGGTGAGGGAGGGCGCCCATGGCGATGTCTACGAGTCCAGGAGAACCCTGCTTGGAATGCAGGGCCCTCTAAAGGAGCCTGAGCCATTCCTCAATTCCCCCTGCCTCTCAGTACTGCAGCTAGCCCCCCCCCCCCATCCCAGGGCTTCTGCCCTGGAGATGACTTCTTTCCCTAGCTGTACCAGCCTGTTTTTGCAGGCCCTTCCTCCAAACCCTTGGCAGGTTGACCTAGCTTACCCCTGAACTCTGAACTCTACCAGGCTCTATTCCTCAGGAATCAGAGCTAACTTTGGATTTTCCATTGAGCGCTCTGCAATGTGCGTGTTTGGGCTCCCAGGTCAGGCCGACCTGGAAGCTGGCCAAGCTGGGCTTCACCAGAGTGGTGGACAGGAAGAGCACAGGCACCTCTTGACCCCAGAAGCCAGATAAGCTGCTGAACCCAAACACTCCTGGGCTATTTTTAGCTCACTGGTTCCCAGCAGGGCAGGCCCGGCCGGTTAGGGTCTAGGGGAAGAACAATGAGCCTTTGAGGCCTAGCTGGGCCTAGTGAGGCCTGAGAGGAAGGCAGCAATTGTGGGAGCAGGGCTAGGGCTGGACAAGCCAGGCAGAGGCCCCCCAGTTCCTGCCCACAGGAAGAGCCTCTACCCCAGCTCCCGCCAGGCTTCCTGCGGGGCCAGGTGCTGGCCACTGAGTGCTCCAAGAAGGCCGGGCTGCACATGCAGCCACAGCAGCCCTGCACCATTCCGAGAACCCTTTCCAGGGTCTGAGCTAAGCCTAGAAGTCCTCAAGTGTCTATCAACCTGGCACAGATGCGGACGCTGAGGCCCGAGGACAGAGAGATCAGCAACATGCTCTACACAACAAGAAGAGGATTCGGGATTTGAACCCATGCCTCCCCTACTCCTCTGGACACATTTAGAGCCTCCCCTCTCAGGCTTCCCTGGGACCCATGGACCACAGTTTCTCCATCATGGTTCTGACTCCATGAATGACCTCCGACAAGTTGCTTGCTTTGGCTTTGGCTGCCGTTTTCTGTCCTGTGAAATGGGCAGAGCTTTCTGGTAGGACTATGTGTCGCTGTGGGTTAGGTGGGTTGCTGCTCGCCAGCGGGAG
The DNA here is from genome assembly GCF_004664715.2 of Peromyscus leucopus. Classification (NCBI taxonomy): domain Eukaryota; kingdom Metazoa; phylum Chordata; class Mammalia; order Rodentia; family Cricetidae; genus Peromyscus; species Peromyscus leucopus. The sequence continues at coordinate 60,874,586 of NC_051064.1, read as the reverse complement.
AGAGGCAATGCCGGAGGAGCACCATGCCTCTAGTCTCCCCTTCGCGTGCATCTTTCCTTTAAATCCACTGCCCGGAAGAGCGACAGGAACGCTCCTCACGTGCCGGAAGGTGCACAGAGGGGGCTCCCAAGATCCTCGACTCACCAGCCAAAGCTCTCAACAGCCCTGGAGACGGACCATGAGAGGGCACTGAGACGGGAGAGGGGGGAGCTTCCAGAACTTTCCTCAAGACCAGGTTCTCTTCCTCAGCTGCTGAGAGATGGTCTGTGCACGAGAGTGGCCATGCCTGACCTTGGGATGTCAGCTGCCTTGTGCTCAGGGTTGGGTCACTCTGCACCATCTCACAGACCTCAGGAATCTTCGTCACCCAAATTAACCCTGGGCTAAGGCCTGTGGGGGTGGTGTGGGCTGTGGGGTGCCTCCAGAGAACAGCTCTTGGCACTGTGAGCAAGAAGGGTTGAAGCATGGGTACTCAAGAGCACAGAAACTGGGGTGGAGAGGAGACCATGCCAGGACAGTGGGCAGGGACTCTAGCCATCAACCCCCACAGGACAGCCATGGCAGAAAGAACTGGGGACAGGAGGCCGTTCCTATGGGAAGGAGGTGTCCACACTGTCCCGGAGAGTCAAGCATCAGGGAAGGCTTCCTGGAGGAGATGGACAGCTAGGTCTTGAAGGGTGATCACAGATTGCTGGCGGGGGTAGGTGGGTGGGGTGGGGGTGGGGGATGGCATTCCAGGGATCTTGTGAGAGCAGAAGCCTGCAGACCTTAGGTGACATTATGCTGAGCGTCCCCCTTCCACGGGGACCAGACACTAATGAAGCCCTTCCTGCAGGCTATAGCAGGCATGTAGAGTCGGGTGTGTGTGTGTGTGGTGTGTGTGTGTGTGTGTGTGTGTGTGAAGACACGTGTATACATAGGAAGTGAATGCTGGCCACGTGGAGAGGGGACTGGAACATCCAACTGAAGACCAAGGACGTTCGTTACTCCTCTGAGAGGAACCTGGAGTCTCTGGGAGGAGAGGGCCGGGTGACATGCTTCCAGGGAGGCCAAGTAGCTGGCATTTGGTGATTTCTCAGGGCTGAGGCCAGGGGTTAACATGCTACTGTGGGCTGGATCCCAGTGCCAAGGGTGCCACTGAGAGGGCAGGGAAGGTTGCCACAGTCCTGAGCAGGTCTGACGTCACATGGCACTGGCCTCAGGGCCTCCTATTCGTGGAAGCATTGGATAGTGACTTTCCAAGAACCACTGTTTGTCTCTCTGAGCTTCTGCTGGGACCCAGAGAAGCTTAACCTTTGGGTCAGTCATGCCTAGAATATGACTCGTGGCTCCCCAGGGCAGCTGGGGACAGGAACAGGACACACATCAGTCAAGTGCCTCTCTCGTGCCAGGCCCGTGTGGCAGACACTCCACATGTTCAAAATCCTTTGACCATCCCTAGAGGGGACAGTTGATACCCTCCCTTTACGGAGGAGGAAACTGAGGCTCTGGGTGGGAGGAGGGCTGAGGAAACCCCAAATCTAGATCTTTCTTTTCACCCTCTAAGCCTGGCTCCCAAGAAGCTCTCGTGGTCTCTCCAGCTGGGCTGCCTCACTTTCCAAGAGGTTGGAGGTGAATCTCTGGAAGGAGAAGGAAGGGTGTGGGAAGCAGGTGTCTGGCTTGGCAGCTGCCTGGAAAAGATGGAGAAATGGCAAGGTGAGAGGCCCCATGGCCCCTGTGTGCTCAGCAACCTCGATTCCCACCTCCTCCTCACCCTAAACTGCAAAGCACGCCAGTGCCCCTCAGCCACACCGCTGCGCCCCTGCGGACTGCCCCAACTTCCTTGACTGGATCTCAGAATGAAGACACACCTCTCTTGGCTCCAGGCTGTCCTTGTGGCTTGGGTTCTCTTGGGTTCTGGTGGCTTTCGGGGTCTGCCTTCCTTCCTCCCCTCTTTTCTCCTCCAACAAAGCAGGGCATTGACAGCCCCTTGGTGGACTGGTGGGAGAGGAGCTGGGCCACACTTATAAAGAGGCCTCCGGAGGCTGCTCTGGGAGCCTTGGCTGGGCTGCAGTGGTGGTTTCCGGAACTGCTGTGTGTCTGTTGTCAAAGCTCTTCTTGCTGCCTGGCTCTTCGGCACTCGAGTGCTTTGAAGGCCAGTCCAACCACAGGGAAGGAGATGACATTGGGTTCTTCCTGTGGAGACACTGCACTTCTCTGAGCATTAGCTGTATTGCCTGCTGCTGTCTGGACTGAGGGATTTTGGTGTGGGGTGTCACCAGAAGCCAAGAGCCTTCTTCTGACTTGGGGCAAGGCGGGTGGGGAGCAGGTTTTTGAGATGCCACTCGCCTTTCAACAGCTTCTACCTGTCATGCTATTCGACTAAGAAATATATGGAAAGATGGGGCTGGGAAGAGGTGAGGACTGTGGCCTCAGTTCCAATTGAGCTCTAGCTGGTACCCAGAATCCACGCTGGTTGCATCGTCCATATGGAGCCTGAGCATCAGATTTACTTGATACACATAGGAGACATAACACTGTGCAAACACCATTCATCTGTAACACCATCCATGCCACACACCGGACCCGCAGAAACACACCACTGCACATAGGCTGTGTGCTCATGCATGCGCGTGTGGGAGCTCAAGTGCACACATGTACACACTTGCAGACCACCCGTGCAATTAGCTCCTTTCAATTGAGCAATTACATTCCAATAAAAACTCCACAGAGTTCAGTGAAGCTTGTAAGGAGCTGGGATTTCATTCACCCCAGCAGCATCTTTGGATGACTGAGAACCAGCTGTGCCCTCTTGGGATGATGGCGAGCCAGCTGTGCATCTTTTATTCCCATCCCAACTTGTGTGGATCTGATGGATCCAAGCGCCCAGGGGAGCATGGCATAGCCAGCGTCCTGGGTTCAGACCTGGAGTGGGGGTACCTGGGATGGCTAAAGTTAACCGTCACTCAGGCCTCTGGGCATGATTGTGGGGGATTACCTTGATTGTGCTAAATGATTTGGGACTGGAGAGATGGCTCAGTGGTTAAGAGGGCACACTGCTCTTGCAGAAGACCCAAGCTGGGTTCATAGCACTCACCCATGTCTGTTCACAGCTGTCTGTAAGTCCGGGTCCAGGACATCTGACACCTTCTGGCTTCTACATCACCTCTGTTCACACGCACACACAGACCCTACATATACTTTGATTCAAAACAATAAAAATAAAAGTCTTAAAAGGGAAAGACCCACCTTGATCGTGGATGGGACCATCCCTAGTCCAGAGATCCTGGACTGCATAAAATGCAGAAAGTGAGCTGAGTATTAGCATGCATTCAGCCCCTCTGCTTTCTGGTTCTGGATGTGGCCAGCTCCTTCAGGTTCCCTTGCCTTGACTCCCCTGCCGTGGGGCTGTGAGCTGGGACAAACAATCAGACAAATGTTTCTCTCTTAAGTTGCTTTAGTTGGGGTGTTTTACCACGCAACAGGAAAAGAAGCCTCCGTCACACTTTCTGGTGGAACTTGGGACCCCAGTGGCCCCCAGTCCGTCCAGCTCCTCGGGCTTTAATCCAGCACATGGGCCCCCTCGCCTCCATTGCGCATGTGCGTACATGCATCTGCCTGTTGGGGGAGGCAGGCATGGTGTCCGAATCCCTGCTCAGCCGGCCCATGAGCTCATCCACTTGGTTCCCTCCTGGAGGAGTCCCCTTTGGAGACTTCCCTGCCAGCTCCGCCCAGCAGGGCAAGCAGATGGGAAATTGGAGCAAGTCCTCCTCTTGGGTCAGGAAAGAAAATATTCCTTTTCTCCCCTTCTCTCTAAAAATATGCTCAGGGCTTTTTTTTTGAGCCTCGATGCAATAAAAAACAGCTGTGGCTCCAAACACCCCCGCAACCCTCGCCTGGGGAGCTGGAAAACAAAAACAGGCTCTGAAGGCAGATCGGCACGTGTCCCAGCGCTGGCTCCGCCGAGGTCCCTCTGGCCCGGAGTGGCTCCCCGGGGACTCCAAACTGTCCTTGTTTGTCTGTCCTGGTCCGAACACTGGGCACAGAAGCCACTCACTCCTTCCTCTCTTAACTCTTATCATCGATGAAGAGGTAGGTACGACTTGAACTCTGCTCCCCAGCTGGACCTAGCTAGAGAGTCAGTCTGAGTGCAGCATCCTCTGGTGGCCCGGAGGAGGGAGAGGTTGTGTTTGATGTGGGGAGCTTGGAGGGCTTCCTGGAGTAGGTGACGTTGGGACAGCCTTTAAGGGAAGAGGCCCAGAGATGGCGACAGGAAGTACTGTGAGGTGACCAGATCAGACAGGGAATCAGGGGACACAGGGTTCGTCTGGGGAGATGGAATGAGACCTTGCGTATAGGGTGAGGTGTTCATTAGGTGGGTGATGGGGAGCCGTGAAAGGTGCTTGAGCAGTAGAGTGATTTGTGTAGAAATAGACTCCTTGGAGAAAGAGGCCCGGCTTGGCTGATAGTCCCTTGAAGGAACCATGCCTTCCGGAAAGGCTTTGGGGTGCTGTCAATAGGGTCTGCCTATTGGCCTGGCTTCCTTCATAAGGAGCGCTCACTCCCAGGAGTGAGCATCAGGGTAGATCCTTGGAGGTTGGACGTCAATGTAGGTAACAGACAGCAGTGGCCTCAGACCAGGGAGCCCAGAGGAGGTGACGCTGTTGGGGACTCTCAGGGGTGACTCTGGAAAGCTAAAGTTCCCCATGCCAGTAACAAGCCAGCCCGAAGCCCTCACGTGAAATGTGAGCTTGCTGACATCCATGCCGCTCCACAGGGCTGAGTGCCACTCCAGGGCTTGCCACTCGAGCCCTGGCTCTGCCAGCTGGCTGGTGGCAGCCCCCGAGGCAAGGCCCCCTGTCATTGTACTGGTCTGCTATCATCCCTGATCGACCCGCAGGTCCCCACATCAAGACCTGTATCTTCCCTGCTTCAGCTCTGGCCCTCTCCTGCCTCACCCGCCTTGGGTCTGAATGCTCCCCTTGCCTCCCTCTGCGGACTCTCTAGGCCCCAGGACAGCGTGGGGTTCCCAAGAAACATCCTCAGCACATTTTATTGGGCACCGTCTACACCAACTCTTGACAAGAAATGGCATACCCAGATGAGGCCTTCATCTCACGGGGACCAGATTCACACATGCGCCCTGGATCACCTCCCCTGGCCTGTGTCCTGCCTCCACTTAGTGGTTTAATGGGTGTGGCTTGGGTTTGGGGATTTTTTAAAATAAGATTCCCAGAAAATTCAAGTTTGGGAACCACCGGTTTTCTGAAGAAATATTTTTAAAGGACTCCCAAAACCCAAACAAAAGATTTTATTGAGATTTAATTGGCATAACATAAATTGCACCCACTCAAAAGATAAAATTTGATAAATTTGTAAAAAGCCTCCTTAACCGTTTTAATACTGAGTTCAGTAGTTCTAAGTATAGCCACACTGTTGTGCAACTAGTTTCTAGAACGTTCTCATCTTGCAACACTGAGACTCTAGGCCCCTCGGTAACGCCCAGGCCCCTGGAAGCACCGCTCCTTTTTCCATGATGGTTTCCGTGTTTGCGGTACTAGAGATTGAGTCCAGTGAGCTAAATCCCAATCCCACGGTTCGTTTTTGAGACACGATCTCACTGTGTTGAGTAGCTCGTCCTTAACTGAACTTGCACTGTAGTCCAAGCTGGCCTTGAGTCTGCAATTGCGTTTGCAATCCCCTGCCTCAGCCTCTCGAGTAGCTGGGATGACAAGCTTGTGTTAACAGAGACTGCTCTTTTTTTTTTTTCCCCCTTGGGTTTTTTTTTTACTTCTTCTTTCCTTCCTTCCTTCCTTCCTTCCTTCCTTCCTTCCTTCCTTCCTTCCTTTCTTCCTTTCTTTCTTGACAGGTTTCTCCGTGTAGCCTTGTCTGTCCTAGGACTAGCTCTGTAGACCAGGCTGGCCTTGAACTCAGAGATCTACCTGCCCTTGCCTCCTGAGTACAGGGATGAAGATGTGCACCCCCACTGTGCGGCCTTTTTCTTTTCTTTCCTTTTTTTCTCTTTCTTTTTCTTTTCTTTCTTTCTTCCTTCCTTCCTTCCTTCCTTCCTTCCTTCCTTTCTTTCTTTCTTTTTTTTTTTTTTGAGACAGGGTCTCACTGCCCTGGAACTCCCTATGTAGACCAGGCTGGCCTCAAACCCACAGAGCTCTGCCTCCCGAGTGCTCTTTTCCATGACTGAATATACTGCATGCTTCTTCAGTCTACGCCATCATGTCTGTCCCGGGATTCCCTTCCCCTTTAGAGCTGAATAAGCTTTTGTGTGAGTGATGGCACTTTCTCTACCCACTCCTGCATCCCTGTCTCTAGACATTGCCCAAGTCCACCGGAGTTATTGCACATGCTCAGATGAACACCGGAGCACGTGCCTCTCCTCCAGCCAAAGCGTTCAATTCTTTTGGGTCTAGGCTTGGAAGTAGATGGCTTGATTGTTGGAAATGAGACTCTTGGCTTTCTGAGGAGGTGACTACTGCTTCCCCAATGGTAGCACCACATAGTCCCACCCATGGTTCACAAGCAGTCCAGTTTCCCTAGTTCTTTGCCAACACTTACCGCTTTCTGTCTTGGGGGTGGTAGCCCTCCCAGGAAGAGTGAAGAGCTATCTCCCCGATTCTGACTTGCATCTCTAACGATTGGCATTGTTTAGTATCTCTCCTTGTGTTTGCCATTTCTTTTCTTTTTTTTTTTTTTTTTTTGGTTTTTCGAGACAGGGTTTCTCTGTGTAGCTTTGCGCCTTTCCTGGGACTCACTTGGTAGCCCAGGCTGGCCTCGAACTCACCGAGATCCGCCTGCCTCTGCCTCCCGAGTGCTGGGATTAAAGGCGTGCGCCACCACCGCCCGGCTGTGTTTGCCATTTCTTTAGAGAAGTGAAGGGACTTTTATCTAGGTGTAGCCGTGTGGTTCAAGGCTTTTACAGGGTGAGGCACAGACTTCCAGCGACAGGAAGCTGTGTTCTCCTCAGACCTGAAGGATTGAGGCAAGAGTGCAGGACACTGGACCCTCTGGTCTCCTGCTGGGTGAGATCAGCTGGGCAGAGGGCAGGGATGGATGTGTGGACAGAAAGGGACAGCTAGCAGAACTCACAAGAGAGGGCTGTGTCACCCACTTTGTGTGTGTGTCCTATGTGTGTGTGTGTGTGAGAGAGAGAGAGTGCATGTGTGTGCTGGAGGTGCCTGCGGGTGTGTGCATGGGGCCAGCTGTTGACGCTGGGTGTCTTCCTCAATCACTCTCTACATTGTGTTTTGAGACATTGAACCTGAAGCTTACCAACCAGGCCCAGATCCAGCATAGGGTAGCAGACTCCTGCCCCCGCGCTTGGCTTTTCACGTGTGTGCTGAGTACTCGAACTCGGACCCTCAAGCTTATACAAAAAGCACTTTATCCATGAAGCCATCTCCCTGACCCCACCCCGTCAGGAAACGGAGAGTGAAACTTGACTCTGCTGGGTGGTGTTTGGGTGGAAGGAAATGAAGGGGGCATGAGAGGGGAGAAGGACCCTTCTCACTTGCCTGGTTCTGACTTCCGTCTCTCCGTGGTGGACACCCCCAAGCATTTGCTACAACTGACCAGACTGACGCAGAGGTGGTGTGTGTGTGTGTGTGTGTGTGTGTGTGTGTGTGTGTGTGTGTGTGATGTCAACAGGAGGATCTAACCAAGCTGGTGAGCTCCAGGCTTCATGGGAGACTATGCCTAAAAAGATAAGACTGTTAGAGATGGCCAGTGAACTATGCCTTCTGCTCCACTGTCCTGTGACCAAGAATCCACTGATGAATGCTCCTCTTCTCCCAGCATCCTCTTCTCCAGGGGCAAGCTGACACAGCTTACCTCTAAAAAATCTCCTCAAAGACAGAATTCTGTTGATAAGAAAAAGAACACCAACCCATTATTTCCTGATCCCTAAACTTAGTTGTGGATCAAAGCCCCTAAATTATATGTGTGTGTATTGTGTGTGTGTGTGTGTGTGTGTGTGTGTGTGTGTGTGTGTGTGTGTCTACAGAGGTGCTTACATTGTTCTACTCCCGACATCCTTCCAGATTCTCTTCAGACGTGTCTGGCCTTTCTCTTTCATCAATAGACTTGTGATTTTGCTTCTCTCTGACTTGTCCTGAAATTCTTTTCTTTGATGTTAAGTCAGGAACCTCACTGTTCCTGAGCCAAGCACCCCGAATCTCTGAAGAGCACCCCCAATCTCTGATGAAGCTCATCGGGTTGCCCTGCCAGCAGTAAGATGTGTTTCCTGCCTACGAGTGCCAGCTGGGCCCAGATGGGGCTCTGATGTGGGGGCTGCCAGCCCAGGGCTCCAACCGTGAGGCCACCTGGGACAAGTCGCTAGAATGTCATCGGTGGAGGAATAAAGTGTTTCAGCAGTGACTTCAGCTGGATCGAGGAACTCAGGGACCCAGCCAAGAGCTTGAAAGCAGATAATTCCTAGGAGCAGTGCCCAGTCCCAAATCCAACAGCATCTCAGCCTCTCGACTTGGCAGAGACGCTGTCATGGGATGCTCTGAAGGGAAAGCGGGTGCCCAGGGCTGCCGAGTGCTCTGGCCTGCCACTGTGGGGAATGCATTCAAAGTCCTCAGAAACTCACGCCCCCGAAGTCAGACCCAACAAAATTACCCAAGAAACTTCAAGAGGGCTGGAAGAGCCCCCAAGAACATGGCTCTGAGACGTGCTTGGAGCCCACAGGTGCCCACCTTCTCTCTATCCCCACCGCCTACTTCACAGATGGGGAAACCAAGGCCTGGAGAGGAGCGGGACAATGGCTCCAAGTCACCGGGCAAGTCAGAAGTTGAGCTGGCCTCTGGCTGGCTGGCTTCCTTCCCCTGCATTCTGCCTGCCCTCCTTGAGCATTCCAAGGCACGGTGTAACAGGAAAGGAAGTGTCAGCACTGCCCCCCCCCCCCCCGTCCCCCGTCCCGTCCCCCCCCACTCACCACACACAGCCCTCACTCTTACAGTCAGGCTCCATGAGCCTGCTTTTTCCAGACCAGGATGGGGACCAGATTACCCAAACCAGCTTTTACTTTTATTTCCCAAGCTTTAAGTCAGCAGTTTTGCTCCGAGCAAAGTGCTCAGGGGCCCTGGATGTACACCCCCATGTCCCCCAAAGTCCCCTCCGGGTCTGCCTTAGCATCTTCAAGGTGTGTGTCATGGACCCTGAGACACAGCACCTTTCTCTGTCACCCCTTCTTCTTACACTTCTAAAGTGGAGGGTGGGCCCGTGAGCGGTTCTACCCACAATGCACAGCAGAAAACCTCTCTGCCCTGAATGTCCTGGGTGTTGAGCTGTGGGCATACTGTCCAGGATGCTGGAAGTCTAGATGTGAATCACGGTCTTGCCTCTGAAGTGCGGTGTGAGCTTCAGTACCGGTCCCTCCATTTCTGGGCCTCTCCCACTGTCTGCACCAAGAGGAAACAGAAGGAGCATGTCTCTGGGGCCTCTGCGGTGTGGGCCAATCTGGACTCTGCAGTCCAGGAGGCCTGAGACAAGCCGATGCCTTAAAGTGGCTGTCACAGGAGGGAGATCCATCCACTCCTGCGCCTAAAGGGTGGACAATCAGCTCTCTTGGGTTCCTCCCCCAAGCACAGTATCCTAACTCCTGCTCTACCAGGAATGGAAAAACCTCTATCTGCCAATGACCTCACTCTGGAAAACTTCAGGAGGCGGGGCCGAGCCTCACTCCGGGGAAGTAGCCGAGGGAAAGGCTCCCAGCAGCCAGCAGGGCTCCAGAGTCCCCCTGATCTCAGGGAGCCCCCAGTCCTCGGTGAAGTTCACATGTTATCCTTCCTACTCCACAAAGGGCACGCCGGAGAATGACCAGGACCTTCTCCCTGGACAGACACCCTAACACCTTCGGGGCTCTGCATGTAGAATTTTAGAGGCCTCTGGGTTCCAGGTCCACACCATGAGAGACCCCCCAGGCCCTGAGAGGCACAGGTGGGGACTGAGGAAACAGGAAAGGGGTCGCCCTGCCTGATAGAGAGGACACTGGACACGTGACTGACCCTGGAGGTTTCTCATGTGACCCACCCACCAGCCCAGAATCTTCTTGCTCTAGAGTTGGGGAGAATGCTCTCCCCCATGCAGTGATGGCAGATAACATCCTAGTGCCTGCTGCAGCGGGGGTGTTTGTGAAAAGAGCCCATGATGATGCCCACAGCTCAGCATACCAACCCACAGAATGAGAGGACTGTAAAGATCAGCTTCAGGCTGCTGAGCTGGTCCAGTGGCAGAAGCCACTTGCCTCCATGCCTGACGGTCAGAGTTTGATCCCCAGGAGTCACATAAAGGAAGGAGAGGACTGATTCCTGCAAGTGGTCCTCTGGTGTGTGGGTGTGTGCATGTGTGGGTGTGTGCATGCACACATATGTGTATAGGCACATGTACTAAATAAGTAAATGTAAAAGAAAACTCTTTTAAGATCAGATCCAATGAGCAGAGGGAGCCTGGAAGGACTGGAGGCTTGGGTTCCAGTGCTCTCTGAGGCCTGGGGGAGGGGCACCTTTCTGCTGGAGCTCAGAGAAGACCCCCCCCCCCCCACAAGCAGAAAGTAGGGAGAGGCAGTTAGAGTCCCAGGACAGAGCACAGGAAGAGCAGCCGAGCCACCGATGAGATCAGAATCCCCATGCATCCCTGCGGGGCTCTCAGTGGAGGAGGACAGGGCTGATCAAGCACAGCCGCAGTGGAGGAGGAGGAGGAGGCTGCCCTGGAGGTCAGAAAAACACTGCTGCAAGAGCTGGGCCACTTCCTCTTCCTGTCGCAAAACTCTAGCACAGTGCGACACGGTGTAGAGTTATTTACAAACAGTCTTTCCCGGTGAACCCCAGGTCACTGCAATACCTAAAGCCTTGCTTGTATAAATGTGGGGGTCTCTCATCACAAATCACCTAAGTTTTCCTCTCTCTCCTTTCTCCTCTCTCTCTCTCTCTCTCTCTCTCTCTCTCTCTCTCTCTCTCTCTCTCGTGTGTGTGTGTGTGTGTGTGTGTGTGTGTGTGTGTGTGTGTGTGTTGCTAGGGATGGAACCCAGGGCCTTTGCACATGCCAGACACGTGCTATACCTCTGAGCAACATCTTCCTCTGCCCTGTTTACTCCAACTAGACTTTAGGGTACATAACTTAACCCTGGGGCTGTCACTGTGGGCTGTAACTGTTGTGCATGTGGATGACTTGAGTAGTTCTTTAACTTTGCAGATCATTGTATTTGGACCCCGAGTGTCTCTTAAGTGACAAGATCTTTGTGTCTGCTTATCTGAGCTTGTTTTGCTTTCATTTTTCTATTTTTAAAGATTTCTCTCTTACAATGTATCCGCCGTTACATATGTGTAGGCACAACGTACCTGCATGCTGGTTCATGCATATGTATGCACATACAGTGAATGGACGTAAGAGTACAACTGTGTGCACATGGAGGCCAAAGATCTCTTCGTGCTTATGGACTGGCAGAGTGACTAGGCTGGCCGGCCAGCAGGCACCAGGGATTCTCATAATCCATCTCCCCAGTCCTGGGATAACAGGAGGCACACCTGGATTCTTATACAGTGGCTGAGCCATTTCTGAGGCCCCCATAGTTAATTCTCATGGTGTTATCAAGACTCCTGGAAGAACCAGTGAGCACCCCCTTTATAACTGTGTGTTTGCAAGCATCGATTAGTGACAAATGAGAAGATTCTCTGAATCAGAGGCACACACTTGGGTGCTTCTTTGCATTAGGCTTTTTGGTGGGGAATATTTGATCACACTGTGAACACTGAGTTAGCGTTTGCATTAATTAAATAAAATTAACCTTGGGTCAGGAGGCTGAGTTAGCAACTAGTTGGCAGAAAGTAATCATAGAGCATTGGAGGGCATCTGGAAGAGATAGAGAGACACAGGAGATATTAGGGAGGAATTTGGCAGAGTGGAAGGACGGGCTTTGGGGAGATGCCAGCAAGGAGAGGTTAGCTAGCTGCTACTCAGCCTCTCTGAGCTCGCAGGTTTTCACCCCAGCCTTTGAGTCTCCAGTCTTATTTATAAATAGAATGATAGAGATTCAGTTAGAGCTGCCTTCAGCAGCGGCAACTGAGCCAGTGCCTGCGGGAACAGAATTCCTGCCAGGCTGCGGCCTGAGTGGCCAGGCTGCTGCCAGAGAAACAGGCTGGTAACTGCGGTGTGGCAATTGCTGGCCGAGATAGCAGTGGATTAAGGCACAGCCACCGTGCTGAAGATAGAACAATGGTTTTTCTTGTAAATTTTCTTCCCACTCCAGAAGCTCCCTGAGCAAATAAAGAAAGCAGACACTTCCCCCCCCCCCCCCCTGTAATTAACGATGGTCTGGGAGGTCTGTCTTGTTACCTACTAGTGAGGCCTTTATGTCCTCTTCCTCACATTCTAGTTTGGAGAAACTGCTCCATCCCTAGCCAATGACATATGACATGTGGCCTAGCCACTAACCTCCTTAGGCCACCTGGGCCAATCAGGTGTTCTGGTCAGGAAACTTGTAACTGGGATTCAGAGCAGGGGAGGACCACCTGTGGGGAGCTGTGGTGCAGGCCGGGTCAGTCTGGGGCTGAGGCCACACACACACACACACACACACACACACACACCACACACACACACACAAGCAAGCGAGCGGTCCTCCTAGGCCGTGGCCAGGCAGCCAGGAGTCAGGCTGCGTGACCTCTGAGGTGGAGGAGTGAGAACGCAGCAGTCCGGAGGCGGGGCTGCTCCAGTGAATTCACACAGAGAGTGAGGCCCGGGATGGGGTGTGGCCGAGACTGATCCAAGGTCACACTAGGGACAGGGCTACGCTAGCTAGCCTTGACTCTGCATGCCTGTTCTGTTTTCTTGGCGGCTGTGACTGGGATGAAGATGGCAGGCCTGTCCCCTCCCCCTGCCATTCCACCTCAGCTCTGCTGTTTATCAGCAACTCTGGGGGGAAGGGGGTTGCACACCACGGCTAGTGTTCTCAGCCGGGCTTCACTAACGGCTGCGAGAACCTGAGACGAAGAAACCCTCTTGATGGAATCTCTAGGCAGTTTGTCACTAGTATACTGATGGAGGCTGGCTCCATCAGAGAGGAGGAAATGGGCTCAGAGAGGGACAGGTGACGCAGAGACCAGAAGCAGGGCTACCTGTCGTTCCCAGAGCCTGGGATCTCTTCAAAGCAAGCTCAGACATGGAGACAAGCAGAGGCCAGGAGACAGGACGGGCAGCAAGATGCGCTTGTTCCAGGGAACCATGCAATGAGAAAGCCTTGGGAGTCAGAGCTGAAGGCACTGTCACGTCACGTCCTTTCGGGGTCGAACCTCGCTCACCTCCTAAGGTGGGGTTGGCCTGGTGCCGTCTGTGACCCCTGAGCACTCTCTGGGCTGAGAGGGGCCCAGGTTCAGAGGTCTGAGGCAGGAGGAGAGCTTCTTGTCAGCGGAGGGTCATTACCCACTGCTTCAGAGGCCCAGCTCTGCTCAAGCCGCGTAAACTGCATGCCATCTTTGGTTCCCACGTCTGTAAAGTGGGGACGGGACGGTTCTAGTTGCTTCTCCATGTGAATATTAATGAATCCTGCAACGTCAGCCGGCACCAGTGCTCCTGCGCATTGACGGATTAGGTGCTGTCACCCGCTGTCCCTGCACTCTCCCTGGGGCTGGTGAGTGGCTGGAGCCTCCTGTCCCCAACTGCAGGGCAGCTCTGGGATCTAGCCGCTGGCCCCCGTGGGCTCATTTCCTGGGCAGAATGAGTCCATGAGCTCGGAGACATGACACACTGCCTGGCCTCCCCCCACTGACCGCAGGCAGCCAGGCCCTGTGCTAAAAATACCCAGTTCATGAATGGAGCCAGGGAGACGATCCCGACCCCACACTTAGCCTCAGTCATAAACCTACTCTCTGCTCCCCATAGGGTGCTCAGTCTACCTGGGCCACTCTGCTCAGCTGCTCTGGGTTGGAAGGCTGGGGGATGCTCAGAATAAGCAGTGGGTACCAGTCCTTTGATAGGTAAGGAGCCAGCACTCTCTCTTACAGAGAGAGAGGGCGTTGATGAGAATGAATATAAATGGATTAAATTCCCCTTTGTGGTAGAAACAGACCCTGTTTGCAGAGTGCTCAGCCAGGGGAGAGAGGTAAACTTGAGACTCTGAGTGTGTCCATCAAGTCCATCCCATCACTTGCTACCCTGGAGAAATCTTCTGGGTTGGTGGAGTGGTGGGTGATGAGCTCAGACATCTTCCCTCTTTTGTTGGAAACAAGTGACTGGAAGTGAGGGCCAAGCTCCCAGAGCAGTAGATGCAGACCTGAAACCCAACTGGGGACATCCAAGGGTCACTAGGTGATGGACCAGGCCCAGGGTGGGAATAATCTTGGGAAAACTCCTAGACTCACTGAAAGCCACAGACTCCTGGGTTCTTCTTCTCGTGGCGGGGGCTGACGGCTGGTATCCTTGAGACAGGACAGCAGATACAGGTAAAGACCACCATCTCAAAGGGGGTCCAATGTAATTAGGCCATGGGTTGCTAAGATCTCTCCCAGGGTCCCTCTCTTGGAAGATTTGCTCATTAGACCTTAGGCTCTCTGAGGACAGAGTTCTGAGGAATGGGAATAGACAAACAGGTGGGCTCTGGAATCGAGATAGAAAAAGACTTGGGGACTCAGGGGTGTAGAGGGTAGTGGGGGCTTCAGGGGATCACAGAAAAAAGGTTAAGATTAAGAAAAAGGTTAAGGTTAAGGGACCCTGTCTTGGAGATCACTGAACTCGGGAATGACTGCCCCTCAAGAATCTTAGGGACAGCCATTCCCAAAGGGGTCAACCAGGGTCCTGCCACCTTCTCCCACTGTTCTTAGTGGCCTCAGGTGGGACTGTTGGGATCTAGGAGGCTGAACTTTCGAAGCCTGTGGTGGTGGGAGAATCCGGGAGTATCAGAGCTTCAGAAACCTCAGTATCCTGGAAACTTCAGAACCCCTGGACTCTTACGACCTAGTAAACTCATAGGGTCTTGGACTCCTTTGACATTTTAGAGTTTTGGGGGATTTAAACTTGGGGCTCCTTGGTTCTGAGCGTGATGTGAGTCCGCTTGGTGGGCATTTGTCAGCACCTCTGACTGCAGGATTTTAAGAAGTTTTTATTCTGGATTTAAGAAATAAAATCCTAGTGTTTAGTGTTGAGTGTTGTATCTCTCAACTGACAGTATTTGTTGGCCTATGGGACTCTCTCTCAAGCTTATATATATATAGTTTATTTGTGTACATTCCATTGTGGTTAGGTGGAGGTCAGAGGGAGTTGGTTATGTGGGTCCTGGGGATGGACACAAGCTGTCAGGCTTGGTAGGAAGTGGTGTTTTAGTTGTTTTTTGTTTGTTTTGTTTTTAAAACCCGGTGAACCAACTTGCTGGCCCTCAACTATTTTTGTTTCTTATATGACAGACTCACCAAATATTAGTATTCACTTGAGTGTAGGACATAGAAATTGCCTACTTTTGCAGGTGGGGAAACTGAGGCCGGGGGGGGGGTGGTGTCCATCTTTGGCTTAGAGTGAGATAGATCAGAGGTGGAAGTGGGCTTCTTGCCCCTGCCTTGAGTGCTGACCCCAACACCACATTCCTAGAGCCTCCTCTCACTTCCAGGCTCCAGCCCTTTGCATTGGGTCAGTGGGTCCTTGAGTCAGGCCTGGCCACATGCCCAGAACTGCTACATGATTGAGGAGCAGGGGTGCTGCGGGGTCCCTTCCAGCCAGTGGTGAATAAGGAGCTGAAGCCTCCTCTCACCTTGCCGGGGCTCCCATCCAGAGGGTGGTGTCCTCCACAGCCCCTCTCCGTGCTCCTTGTGTGGGTGCTCCCAGTCCTCAGCTGCTGTTCCCGCCTCCACCAATCTGCCTCCAGCTTCCTGTGGCCCAGTCTGTGTTTCCTGTGAGCTCACAGCTCTGCAAGCCATCTCTCTACGTCCCTTCCCGAATCTCAGCCTCAGTCACAACCAGTTAACATACTCCATGTCCCTCAAAAGCGGGACTTGCGTGGCTGGGGACTCTTGCCAAAACAGAACCTGAGTTACATGCTTTCACCCTGAATCCTAATTCGGCAACATCAGTCAGAGGTCACCACAGTCCTACTTAAGGCTGATGCCATCTCCTGGTGTTAGCTCAACCCCCCACAGGTTGGTGGCTCGGTCCCATGGGGCTGTCCCCTCTGCATCCAGCACAGGCAGGGTCCATCTATTCACCCCAGAGAATGACCATGGGCTGGGGTGTCCACAAGCCTCCTGTCTACAGCCTGAAGTCTTTCTTACACCTGCCTTTCTGGGGACACACTAAACCTGCAAAGTTATCTGACTCACGGGCAGGCCACATGCTCCTGGGGTGGGCTCCCGTCCACTTCCTTTGTTTAGCACTATGCAGGGCATCTTGGGTAGGCCTGGCCAGGCTGACAGCTACCCTATGTGGGTGCTCTGGAATCAACGATGGTCACACCACACAAGGGCAGTGAGTTAAGCCAGGTATGGTGGCTCATACCTGTAGCCTAGCTATTCATGTGACTGAGATTGAAGGAGTGCCTAAGCCTAGGAGTTTGGGCTAGCCTGGGCAACATAGCAAGACTATGTTTAGAGAGAGGGAGACAGACAAAGAGAAAGAGAGGGAAAGGGAAGAGGTAAGAAAGGGAAGGGAAGGAAGAGTTAAAAAAAAACCACTAACTTGAATATTTAGCAATAGCCAATTAAAAATACACGGTTGTAATCGAGAATGGAGTTTCCTGGTGCTTAAGTCAATCTGAAAGCAGACAGGAGCTCAGCAGCCGAATCTGTCATCAGGAAAACAGAAATCAAAACCACAGTGAGGTGCCCTTCTCACTCTCGGGGGTGGCTATGGTTTTTTGTTTTTTGGGTTATTTTTCAGAGAGAAAAGAAAATGTGCAGTGTTGGTGAGGATGTGGAGAAGTCAGAGTCCTTACACTAGGCTGGTGGGAATGTAAAACTGTGCAACCACAGTGGCAAAGAACCTGGCCGCCTCTCAGAAAGCTAAACATAGAATTACCATAATCGCAGCAATTCTGCTTCTAGGTATGTATTAAAGAAAAGGAAAACACCACACAAAACCTTCCCCATGGCTGAGAGGATCATCTGCCACTTGTAAAATGTGCAGATGACTCAAATGTTGGTCAAGCGGTGAGTGAACAAAACGTGGCACATCCTTGTAATGGAATATTATTCAGCCATCAAGAGGAACGGGGCAGTGAGTCACTGTAACGTGATGAACCCTGACAGCAGTACGCTCTGTGAAAGTGGCCGGGCTGCTGCTGCTGACTCCATTGTGTGGCTTAGCCAGAAAGGCAAATCCTGAGAGACAGGAAATGGGTTTTGGTTGCTAGGGCATGGTGTGTGTGTGTGTGTGTGTGTGTGTGTGTGTGTGTGTGTGTGTGTGTGCGCGCGCGCACGCTCCAGAATTGGGATGATTGGTATTACACAATGCTTCTTTGGAGCACAGCAGTGCTCTGGGACAAGGCAGCCAGCCGTGGCAGTCTCATACACAATGAATACATGAAAGTCTCCCAGGCTGTGCTCTTTTGGAGGGTGACTTTCAAGTCTTGGGGCTCACATCCCCTTCCTGCTTTGGATAATGGGCAGAGGCAATCTTTATAAGCCATCCTGCCATGTGCTTGCAACAGAAAGCAAGATGGTAAACACTTACAGAGTTGTCTCTGGGTGGAATTATGTTATTTTCTTTATTTTAATTTCATACTGTTTTGAGGGTTTTTTTCTTCTCAATGACTGCATACTCTTTTATTAATAAATACAATTTAGAAAGTATCTTAGTTACTATTATATTGACCAAAGCAACCCTTAAAAAGAAAACATGTAATCAGGGGCTTGCTTGTAGCTTGTTTACGTCATGGCAAGAAGCAGACTGGCATGTTGCTGGAGCAGTAGCTGAAAGCTTTACATCCACAGGCAGGAGGAGAGAGACAGAGACAGAGAGAGACAGAGACACAGAGACAGAGAGAGACAGAGACAGAGAGAGACAGAGCGAGAGACAGAGAGCGAGAGCGAGAGAGAGAGAGAGAGAGAGAGAGAGAGAGAGAGAGAGAGAGAGAGAGAGAGAGAGAGAGAGAGAGAGAGAGAGAGAGAGAGAGAGACTGGTCCTGCATAGGCTTTTGAAACCCCAAAGCCCACCCCCAAAGACACACCTCCTCCAACAATGCCACACCTCCTAATCCTTCCCAACAGTTCTATTCCCTGATGACCAAGCATTCAAATATACGAGCCTATGAGGGCCATTTTCAAACCACTACAGAAGGTGAGACTAGAAACACACCTGTAATCCCAGCACTCTGAGAGCTGGGGCAGGAAGATTGCTATGAGTTTGAGGCCAGCCTCAGCTACATAGAGAGAACTAGTTTAATTAGGTATAACAAGAAATCCACAGAGACTATTTAAAGGGCAAAGGATTTATTAAGGGGAAGACTTACTGTACAGAACAAAATTGATACAGATTCTGGACCACTGTTCCAGCTGCCTGGGTCAATTTTGCATCCAAGTCCCGTGATGGAGCAAAAAGAGGGATGCCTACACGCATCCCAGGTCTTAAAGATCTGAGAGCCATGCCCCTGGGGAGAGCCATGACTTTAAGGTCATAGGCAGGTGGAGCAGTTACATAGCAAGATTCTGCCTCAAAAACATCAATCAATCCATCAATAATAAATAGAATAGGAGGAGCTGGGGGTGTATCTCAGTGGCAAAGTGTGTGCTTGGTATGCTCAAAGCCCTTGGTTAATCCCCCAGTCTTCTGAATAAGTTGAATAAATAAAACTGGCTTTTAAACCTGCTATTATTATTCTGCTAAAGAAACATGCAGTAAAATGACTCTTAATGACACACTGCTGTACTCACAGACCAGCGCCTCACTCAACACTTGTCAGAGAAGCTTCCTTTTGCAGAAGATGCCCATTAACACAAAGACCACACTGGACAATGTGCAGACATTGGGGGAAATCGGAGCACTCAGTCCCGAAAGGGATGACTTCATCAAATGCCTCCCCTGGGGGCTCAGGGACCTCTGTGGTAGAGAAGGCAGAAAGATTGTAAGTGCCAGAGGGAATGGAGGACTCCATGAAAGAGTGTCTTCCAGACACGTATGCACTTGAAGACACTGTGACAGGACAAGACTGCACAGGTTCAAACCGGACAAAACCCCAGCACTGAGAAGGGAAGTAGGCACAAGTCCTACCATAAGGAAGAAGCTGTCTGCCGTTGATGGCGGCTGGCCAAGGCAAGATCAGTTTCTCCAATGGAGCCTCATGAGAATATCAAGCCCACTCCAGGACAGGCCCCATGCTCAGTAGTTGGCCACCACAGAGGACTCCATGGTTTTTATTTTTATTTATTGTTTTGGTACATTTTGTCTTATTTTTTTGTCTGTTTTTGTTTTTGTTTCACACACACACACACACAGATAAAGAGAGACAGACAGACGGAACATGACGTGATGTGGGTAGGGAGGCAGAGATGATCTGGGAGGAGTTGGGGGAGGAGAAAAAACATGATATTAATATATTGCATTAAACCTTTTTAATTAAAAATTAGCATTTAAACTAAATCCACCTCTTGCTACATGTTTTTTTGCTTTCCTTTCCACGAGACCCAAGGTCCGGCCCTCCTCAGACCCCATCGGGTCCCTCTAGCCACAGTGGAGGAGGGGGGTGGGTACTGAGGCTTAGCCGCCTGTCTAGACAATGGGGGCTGTGGACAATGGGTCTCAGTCCCTCCATGGACCGCTACCTCAGAGGTGCAGACTTCGCAGAGGAAATGGCAGAGAATGCCTTGGGCCTGGAACCAGGAAACAGTTGGGAGGCAGAAGGCTGCTGAGAAAGCCCTTGAAGAGAGGCCAGGGGGCCAGGGGCCCCTTTCCCTGAAGGAGTTGCAGTCTCTGTTCCCCGGGGTTGGGGCTGGGTCAGCTCAAGTGTTCTGGAGAAGGGAGGACAGGGGATGTGGCTGGGTCCTGGGAGGACCACCGTCCTCAGCCCACAGCGTGTTTCCGAGTTGTGGTCCTGCAGTCCTGCCAGTGAACCCCTGTGAGAATCTTCTGGGAGGGGCCCAGATCTATGTGGGGTGGGATAGGTGTGGAGTCAGGAATTCATGGGGCAGAGATAGGACTGAAGGGTGCCTATAAGTGGGACCCAGATAGCAGCCTCATCAGGGGATTAAACGCCCCTTCTTTTCATGCTGCACCTGGCGTCTGAGGAACCCCACATCTTCCGGGTGACAGTCTTTCTTGGTGACTCAGGAAGAAGCTAAAAGGTTTGTCTCAGTGGGTGTGTCAGGATCCAAGATGGCGTGGTGGCGGGGGTGCCTGGGTGATCTTCGGCTACAGTGATCAACCAGGTAGCAGCAGAGAGGGAGGAGGAGATCCCTGACAGAGCACTGCCCCGTGGTGGGTTTGCTGGGCTGTGTCCCACTGAGCCTGGTCTCAGAGGTGACACTGGGGTGTCACGGTCCCTTCTCTACTACTCAGGCCAGTTCCCTAAGGCAGATTTCTCACCCCATTATAGTGCAGACAGAGACACAGGGGCCCCAAAGGGAGAGATGATATCCTTGGATCTCTGACCATCTTTCTGGGCCCTGTTGCAGCCCCTGCCTCCTTCCAACAGTACGGGAGATGTGGGACCAGTAGTGATGTCCCCATCACCAGGCAAATAAAGGAACTTCTGCCCTGAGGAAGAACACGTCCCCGCTCTGGGTCAGCTCTGGAACTCAGTGTGGGCCCTGTGGGGAGGCCTGTGGGGATTGCTGCTTTGCTTGCAGGCCTGGGCCATGGAGTTAAAGGTCAGGCCGTGCCAAGGAAACCAGCAGCTCTGTGTGGCCTCGTGCTGTGCTTATCAGTTGTGGAGAGAGGTGCACGTACATGTGTACCCAGCTCCCAGCACTTTCCTTCCCTCAAGGCTCTCCTGGTGAGGCCACCCACAAGGGCACTGTGCCCTGGAGGTCACAGACTATGACACAGAACAGGGGCACGAAATTCCAGGAGAAAGCTGCTGGGGGAGGGGCCCTGACATGTTTCCTGTAGCGAGCCTGGTCCTTCTGTCCTGCAAGGCTGGCTGGGGCGGGAGGGGGCGGGAGGGCCTGCCTAAGGAGGTCCCAGAGGGCAGGAGTCACAGGAGTGTCCTGACCAAGCTCTCTAGACGACCTTCTCTCTCTCTCTCTCCACCTGCCTTTGCATCTCTACAGGGAGGTCAGAGGGCAGGAGAATCTGACCACCAGGTTCCTTGGAATTCCCCAGGCCAGGAAGGCCCTGAGCATTTCCCCTAAAAGGCCTGGCAGGGACAGCTGGGCTCAAAGAATCCAGATGACATCAAAGAGGACGGAAGCAATCTGGCCAGCGCTTCCTGGTGGAAGGTACCAGCGACATTCTTGGCTGTGAGGTGGCTCGGAGGAGAAGGGGCAGCCAGCCCCACCGGAGCCCCAGCGTGGGAAAACAGCTGGAGACGGCAGGGATTAGGAATCCATCCTCCGTGCCTGGCTCACCCAGGAGGATTTGATCTGGTGCTGTAAACAGGTTTAAGGAGGCTTCCAGAAACCTCTGAGCAGGGGAAGGGGAAGGTTTCAGATCAACACTGGAGTTCTGAGCCGCCGCCTGCCTTCCTGGTACGGTTCTTGCATCTTGGCAGTGGGTGTGGGGTTTCTGTTTTCTGTTTTGTGGTACATGCTGCGAGAAAGAATCTGAAAACTAAAGCCAAAATAAAAAAAAAAATTGTCAAAGTTCAAATCCATCAATTACTACTGAACGTGTGTGTGTGTGTGTGTGTGTGTGTGTGTGTGTGTGTGTGTGTGTGTGATATTGTGTGTGATAGCATGAAGGAAACATGACCCAGTACATGATTGTGTGGCGTGGGCTGTGGGATCAGAGAGCTTCATGTCACTTGCCCAGAATCACACAGCAGTCAGTGGGCGACTTGGCTTTCATCCTTGTGCTCTGGAGGCTGAGGCAGGTTGCCCAAGTTGGCGGTCATTCTCATTCTTCCTCTGTGCAAGGTGCTGAGCCTGGGACAAGAGATGAGACCCTGTTTCCACGGTTACACACTCCCTGGCGCTGCTCTGAAGGAGAACCCTCTAGAAGCTCCAAGTCCAGAAACCTGATCCAGGGACACGACCATGACCGGCAGACAGTGCCGCCGCAGAGGCAGGAGGAGGCAGGGCTGACGGCTGCAGCTCTTCATGGGAAGGTGGCTGGACTAATGAGGGCACTCACCCCCAGCTCTAGTCACAGGAGGGTTCACAGTGGCTGGAGGGCCCTCAGAGTCAGGGTGAGAGAGTTAGGGACACTGGCTTTACAACCAGCCAGCTCTGGACTCCAACCCAGCTCTGGCTCTCTGTGCCTTTGAGCAAATTACTCGCCCCTCTCTGAGCCTCAGTTTCCCCAACTGTTCAAGAAGGGTGATACCACTTTCCTTGCAGGGAGGTCACATGCAAAGCATTTGACCCCATGGTCAGAGCAGCAGACATGTTCCCAAGAGGGAGGTGCTGGTTCACCCCGTGCCTGGGCACACTCTTCTCCATGTTCCCTCAGGTAACTCTGGGGGGTGCTCTGGGAGGTCAGGGCTTCTTCCTTGGGTAGGGTGACCCAGGCCAGGTCCCCACGGAGATCAAGTTCCCAGCTACTCCATGGAGCCAGATAAACACAGGGGAGACCGCGCGGCTCCTTGGCCTGCCCACTAACTACCAGATTCCAAAGCTCCACAGCTGTGGCTGCCCACTGTGATTGTGCCTGGCTCCAGTGTCCCTGGCCTGCTGCTACCCCCCTCCTGGGACCCGGAGGCCTGGGCTGAGGGGTGTGGGGGAAGGTGGGGCTAGCCTTGGCAGCTCTTTCCCAGGCAGAAGCCCTGCCTTCTGGAGTTGCCCTGCCCAGCTGCCTCCTCTCTCCTCTGGTGGTGATGTCACTGGGCCCGTATGACGGACCCCCGGACTCTAAGGACACCCCTACACTTGGGCATCTCAGTTCTCTACTCTCAAGGCCAGCGGCCTCCATTTGATAATGTCTACATTCTTCTAGTCTTTGTTTTTACTTCCCGGAGCAAATCAGTCTGTATTTAGGGGGCGCGGCCTGAATTTTCAGCATAGATAAGCAAGAGGTGGAATTCTAAGTCCTTAATGAGTTTATAAAAGTCGCCTGGTGAACTCTTACCAACCCTCCAAAGCCCAGCTCAAATACCCTTCCTTCCCTCTCTGAGACTTGCCTCAGGCCACTCCCTCAAGAGTTTTCTGCACAGAGCCAAGTGACCTTTCAGCCCCGGGGATGGAAAGAGACTCTGAAGCTCCTTCAGGGGTGGGGGTGGGGCCCCAGTGGTGCCGTCTTTGTTCCAAGCATCCTTATACCTTTGAGAACCAGATTCAGGTGGGGTCCTCCCACAGGCAGAGCAGAAGGGCCAGACCACCCCCGGGGCCAGGACTTGCAGGCTTTAATTAGTGTTTATGTGATGCCTGCTGGTCTCCCTTCCTGGAATGTAAATTCTGTGGGGACCTGGGGAGATGGGTGGTCTCAAACACTAGTGTGCTTAACAGGGCTAGTGTGCCTCTGTTAAAGTAAGCGTTTGTTCTGCACCCTGCCTCAGTTTCCCCAGGCTTATCTGCTCTCCCTCCTCCACATACCTCCTGGCAGTATTTCTTCTTTCGCAAAGCCCGTAACATACTGATTTTTTTTAAAATGTCTTATGTACAGAGAAAAGAATCCAGTAGGTCCATTGTTTATCAGCTGTCAATCAAGTGTCCCTTAACCACTAGAGCGAGTGTTACCAGCACTGGAGCTCCAGCAGGCCTTCTCCTCCCTGTAAGGAGGTAGGACCTTGATTTCTGCTCACCTTGTTTACCTGTCATGCTGTTGGCCACGTGGCATCCTGCAAATCCGGGGATGAGTTGTGCTCACTGTGGATCGCTCTGCAGGCTGGCACACCTCACAGCTTCCGTGTGATTGACATCTGCAACTTGGTGTCCCTCCCACAGCTCCTCCATCCCCCCTCCTCACATATCACCCTGGCAAACGATGTCACGTTTTCATCTAACCTACTACCCACATGCACTCTGCCCCCTGGTCCCCTGGGGCCCTTGCTCACTCTAATTCTACTGAATGTCCCCAGTCACGGAATACACATTTCGTCACTTCGAATAACTAAGGCCAAACTATTTTGTGAAGTGTTTGTACTGATTTTTACTCTCTCCTCTTCCAGAGAGAGTTCTTACTGCTCCATGGTCAACACGGAACCGGGGACATTGGCTTTGGGGCAAATGCAATTCCAGAGGACAGGACAGCGCTTTCTAAGAATGACTCTCTCAGTGTCCTGATGGCAAGCATAACAAACCTGATCCTTGCCCTGCACCACGGAATGAAACCAAACAACAAAACAAAGCAGAGCCTTCCACGTGGCGCCCACGTCTGCATGGTCTGGACTCTTCGTCTCCACTGGTCTTGTGGCACGTGTATTATTTCTTTCATTGCGATTTTTACTTAGAGCCTCTGTGACTGGTTCCTGTGAGCACTGTTTCGGCTTGCAGTAGGCATCTGAACTTCCTATTGTGGGGAAACAGTTGTCTCCTTTCTCCTTAGGAGTTCTTTGGATGGATTCTGGATCTGAGTTCTTTGTCTGATGCATTGTGGGAACATCGCCTCTAATCCTGAGGTGTGTTTCTTCGTGGCTTCAGTGATGATCAGACATCTAACACACTTTTTAAATGTGTCGTTTTTCTAGAGGCTTAGTGCTTGCTCGTGCGTGCGTGTGTGTGTGTGTGTGTGTGTGTGTGTGTGTGTGTGTGTGTGTTTGCATGTGGTTGTATAGTGTATGTGCACACGTGTGAAGGTGAGAACCACCCCCCTCATGTCCATGGAGGCCTGGTGTCTTCACTTACCTCATTCCTGTGAGACAGAGCTCCTTCTGGATCTGGATCTAGGAGGGCAGCCAACGAGATCCCACATCTTCCTTTCTCCAACCCCATAGTGCTGGGGTTACGTGACCAGCCTGGCTTTTTACATGGATGCCGGGGATTCGAACTCGGGTCCTCATGCTTGTCAACAAGCTCTTTAATCATGGACCATCTCCTCAGCCTGCTTAGCGCCTCTTAAGGAAACATTGCCCCCTGGCTCCAGGCTAACTTTTGAAGTCTTGTCACTTGCTATCTTTAGATTTACATTTTGCACAGTGAGTTTCGTTTTCTGGAGTGGGGTCCAAGAGCTTTGTGACACATCTCATCTCCCGTGTCCTCAGTGACCCCTCAGTCTGCCTCTGAGCTCTGTCTGAGGCAACTGATGTCCATTCTGGCACCAATATCGTGCCTTGACAATGGCCTGTGGTGCACATAGGAATGGGGACCAGGGACTGTGAATCTTCCTGGTGGTTAATTTTCACACACCATCTTCCCAGCCTGGGTGTGAATCTCCCAGTTAGAACAGTGTGCTTGTGTGTGAACATATGTATAAGCCAACCAGCCACCCTGTGTCTAACCAGAGAATCTTCACTTGACTCACGCAGGAGGAAGGCTGGCCGCGTGGAATGCTGAGAAAGATGTCACAGACTGTGGCCCCCAACAGGGTCCCTCCGTGCAAGACTTTTTAGGATGGCTTTAGGTCAACCAGTATTCTCTGTATGTGCTGACCTGAGCTCCAGCTTCCACAGACACAGAACTTCTCCAGGCCACCTACAGGACCAGCTTACCCAGTATCACCTCCAAGAATCCCTTCATGACCCACGGCTGTGGCTGGGATCTGGAATATTCTTCTTCCAAAGCCAGATTCCCCAGCATGGTGCTATTGGGATCCTTGCCCTTTAAGAGGTGGAGCTAGTGAGAGGTCTTTATGGAACTGGAAACAAGTCCTTGAAGGAGATGGGCCCTGGTTTGCCCCTTCTCTATTTCTCTCCCCAGCTGTGAAGTGAGTGGTTCTAACCCACTCTGTGCTCCCTCCATGAGGCCCTGCCTCCCTACAAGTCCTAGAGCAACTGGGCTAGTTGATTGCAAACGGAAACTTCAAGAAGTATGAGTCTACACAAACCTTTGTAAGTTACTACTGCCAAAGTTTGGTGCAGTGTGGGACAGCGTGCTTGCCTGCCAAGTTCCTCCACCAGTTGCAGTCCACACTCACCACCTTCCTCCACAGCTGGATTTAACCCCTCCTACCGCGTGCGTGCGTGGATGGCACCATGCACTGTGTAGTGCTTTGCGTGTGGCGTCTTTTGCTCAGCACACTGTTTCCGAGGGTCCTTCACCGGGTCTCAGTAGTGTAGTTTTGTTGCTATGATTGTACAGTCGGAACCCTCTTGGGCAGATCGACCTCAGTCTGTGCAGTCCCCTTGACTGGCATCCCAGCTTGGAAGTCTCACGGATAAAGCGACTAGAACTACTGATATCCAAGTCTTTCCACGCATGTGTGTTTCAGCTGCTCTTGGGACATCCTGAGGGGTGGTCAGACACCTGTCAGCGTTGTCAAGGGCTGTCAATCAATCTTCAGAACGCCCTTTTACAGCCTCTCCTACTATTGCACATCCTTGTCTGTACTCAGTTCTTCCCTTCGTTTTGTTGCTAGCCACTCTCATGCACGTGCCCTGGAGTCGCTGCCGTTTTTCATGTGCGCCTCTCTAGCAGGATATCTAGCATCTTACGTATTTATTGGCTGACAACTCATGTATATTTTAAGGTATATACTTATGCATGTTAAATTTTGGATTGTCTTATCATTGGGTTGAAAATGCTCTTTGTATATTCTGGATCAAACCATGGAATATAGCATTTTGAATATGTCTTAAAAATGCCTTTAAAAGACAGAAATGTCAATTGTGATGAAGTTCGTCTTAATTTTTTTTCCTCTCATGGTTAGTACATTTTATGTCCCATATAAGAAAATTTTTGGCTAGGAAGATGACTTGGTGGTTAAAGATTTCACTATGCAAGCATGAAGACTGGAGTTTGGGTCCCCAGAGCCACAAAGAGATTGAGACCAGACATATAGGTGAGCTCAGGGCTTGACCTGTCTCAGTGAGAAAGAATGATGGAGGATGACTCCTGAGGTCAACCTTGGGCTGCCACAGGCACATGCAACCATGTACACGTGTACACACACACACACACACACACACACACTCGTATGCAGGGGCGGGGCGGGGTTGCTTAACCAAAACTGAAAAGGATTTTTTCCTTTCCTTCTAAAAGCTTTATAATTTCAGCAATTTTTCTTTCTTTGAGACAGAGTCTCATGTAGCTCAGGCTGACCTCAAACTTACTGTGTAGCTCAGGTTGATCTTCAACTCCTGATCTTTCTTCCTCTACTTCCTGATTGCAAGGATGGTAGAGGCTTGTGCCTTTGTAAGTTCAATTTTGTGTCTAGGTCTATGTCTACTTGCTTTAATCTTTGCATGTGAACAGAGCGAGGGCAGGCTCTTTATCTCTCACCCAGATATCAAGTGTTCTGGCACCATTGCTGGAAGTCTGTCTTCCCCCCATTGAATTCCCTTGGCACTTTTAGACAGGAACATGTATGGTCAGTTTAGCACATCTGCTTGAGCAGATTTTAAGATTCTAGCTTGTTCTATTTATCTTGCTGCGCAACCTTTTGCCAGAAACACATATGAATTACTATAGCTTTATTGTTTAGAAATCAGGTAGTTTAACTCCCTAAAATTTGTTATTATTATTATTTTGGGGGATTTTTGTTTGTTTGTTTGTTTTTTGAGACAGGGTTTCTCTGTGTTGTTTTGGTGCCTTTCCTGGAACTCACTCTGTAGCCCAGGCTGGCCTCGAACTCACAGAGATCTGCCTGGCTCTGCTTCCTGAATGCTGGGATTAAAGGTGTGTGCCACCACCACCCAGCTCCAAATGTGTTTTTGTAATCAACTGGTCTTTTTTATTTATTTTATTTTTTTAAAATCCTGCTTGGATTTTGACTAGGACAGCATTGGGTAGGCAGACAAATTCTAGTGATGTTGAGATTTCTGGTCACAGAACATGGGATGCCTCTCCATTTCCTCGGGATGTCTTGGATGCTTCTTAGTCATGTTTCACAGCTTTTTCTCATATCAATATTACATGTGTTGTGTTCAATATATTGCCCATTATTTAATGTCCTGATGCCATTGTGCTTCTTTATCAGTTCAGTCCCAAATGTTTGTTGCCGTTATATAGAAACACCATGCATTTAAAACTATTTATCTTGGATCATGTGACCCCGATGAACCCACCTTCATTCTAATAGCTCTTTATTGATACATTGTACTTTCTATGTGATTATTAGTTTGGGAGAATTCTTTTTTATTTTTTTAGTTTAATTTTATTTAACTAACATTTTTTCATTTATTTTACAAACCAACCACAGTTTCCCCTCCCTCCTCTCCTCCCCTTCCCCCACCCCACCCCCAACTCCCATCTACTCCCCTCTCCATCTGCTTCTCCTCTGGCTCCATTCAGAAAGGGCCGGCCTCCCACCGGCTTGAACAAAGCATGGCACATCAAGGTGAGGTAGGACCGAGCTCCTCCCCCTGCACAAAGGCTGGGTGAGGTAATCCAGCATGGGGGACAGGTTCCCAAAAGCCAGCTAAACGCCAGGGGAGGTCCTGATCTCACTGCTAGGAGTCTGACAAACAGACCAGGCTACACAACTGTCACACACCTGCAGAGGGCCTAGGTCGGTCCCATGGAGGCTAGTTTGGGAGAATTTTTAACAAATCAAGATCTCTTTACTTCTTATTGTCCAATAACTACGTATTTATTTCCTTTTCCTTCCTTATTGCTGTGGCCTGTGTCTCCCATGCACCCCTACATCACGGAGTTTGCTCCAGGCCCCGTGAGAAGGCAGGCAATGTTCACTGCTAAATATGAAGAATACGATTTTCACAGATCTTTTTTATAAAACATTAATTTTTATTGATTTTTTTTTTTTTTTTTTTTTGAGGCTCTCAAACTCATAGAGATCCACCTGCCTCTACCTCCCAAGTGCTGGGATTAAAGGTGTGTGCGCTTGGCTTTTTAAAATTTTTTTTTATTTCTATTTTTTTTTGTGTGTTTGCTGAGAGTTTTAAACATGCTCCAATGTCAAATTTTATCAATTCTTTTCTCAATTAGTTACAATAGTCTCTTTTTCTATTATTCTTTCAGTGTTGTGAATGATATTAACTTTTGGTTACTGGGCCCATTTGGCAGTGTGAGTGATTTTACTTACCTCTTAGGAGATTGTCTTAGCTGAAATAGGACTTTTGTCTGTGTATGAGGGACCTTGTTTTGAAAAATGCACTGTGAATTACTTTATGTAATTTTCAAAAATCTAGAGACTTTTCAAAATATCCTTTTTTTTTTTTTTTTTTTTTTTTTTGGTGACTGATTTCTGATTTTTTGTTTTCTTTTATGTTTTTTGTTTTGTTTTGTTTGTTTGTTTGTTTTTAAGACAAGGTTTCTCTGTGTAGCCCTGGCTGTCATGGAACTTGCTCTGTAGACCAGACTGGCTCCAAACTCACAGAGATTCACCTGCCTCTGCCTCCAGAGTGCTGGGATTAAAGGTGTGTGCCGCCACTGCCGGGCTTGATTTCTGATTTTATTCTACTGTTATCAGAGAGCTCACCCAGCGATGGCCGTCTTTTGAAATTCACTTGGCCCTTTTGCAGCCCAGCACATGGTCTGTGTCAGTGGATGTTGCGTGTGCGGTGGGACAAGCGTATCCCGCCACTGTGGAGCCCCCTCTGAATGTCATTTTAGCTCAGGGGGCTGCAGTATCGCTTGAGTCTTACATCTCTGTTCCGGTTTTCCCAATCACCTTCACTGTTAGTGTGCAGATAGAACGTGATAAGGTCAATCCAAAGAGCCAGACATCATAGGACATTTGAGGAGGGAGGGCTTCATTAACTGTTGGGATTGGGGTTGTTTTGTTATTGTTTTTCTTTGTTGTTTTGGTTTTGGTTTTGGTGTTTGTGTGTGTGTGTGTGTGTGTGTGTGTATGTGTATATATGTGTGTGTGTGTGTGTGTGTGTGTGTGTGTGTGTGTATGTGTATATATGTGTGTGTGTGTGTGTGTGTGTGTGTGTGTGTGTGTGTGTGTGTGTGTGTGTGTGTGTGTGTGTAAGCCTGAAGCTGTCAATAGGCATCTTCCTCAGTTGCTCCCCACCTCATGTTTTCAGGCAAGGTCTCTCACTGAACCTAGAGCTTCCTTGTTGCCTGGATTGGCTGGCCGCTGAGCCCCAGGGAATCCTCCTGTCTCTGCGCCCGGGAACTGGAATTCCACATGCACAATGCCTCCCTTCCCCAGCCCCTGTGCTCTTGAGATATGGTCTGTCTATGCAGTCTGGGCTGGTTTTGAACTGGTGATCTTCATGCCTCAGCCTCCTGAGTGCATGCATTACAGACCTTCTCCTCTTCCTCTTTGTCTTCCTCCTCCGTTTTCTTCTTCTTTAAATCAAGAGACATGGCAGCCGCTGCTCTGAAGGGCAGGGCAAGGTGTCAGCAGGTAGCAGACTCCTTAGTCAGCTGAGAAGCTCCAAAGCCCCCACGTTATCAGGCTCCTCATCAGAAGTCATTCTCTCAGAGCTCCAGAGGCTCTGCCTTGGTCCCCAGACCTGTGCTGTTCAGGCTGCAGAGATTATCCCAAGGACTCCCCATCAGCCAGGGCACCTGCTCCCTTGAGGAGGGCAAAAGGAGGTTCCAGCCACCAAGGCCCATGAGGCCCATGAAGTAAAATGTCAGCTCCCTTCCTGATGGAAAGGCACCTGGGCAGGTGCTCTTGGAGGCCTTGAGAGAGGATGGGTGAAGAGGTCACATCCTCACTGAATGTGGGTCAGGCCACCAGTAGTAGGTCACCATTTGTGAACCCATAAAATACTAACTTCATGACTCACGAACCTGGGAAGTCTGGGCTTCCTGTCTTCTAGGGAGGAATTCCTGCCTCTCACCGTCTCTGTGGTGTTCACAACTACAGTAGCAGACATGATGCTACAAGCGCCCAGCGTCTCCTCAGGGGAATGATGAGGATCCTGGGCACGGAACAGGAGACTGCTGACACGTGGGGTAGAGAATTCTCACCACCCCCTCCCCTGCACAGGACACAGCCCATGGGGAGGGGGACACTGATAGGAAACTACCCACGAGGTCTGGTTCTATGCTAGGGCTAGGCAAGGCAGTCAACTGTCACCAGTTAGCTGAGGTGTGTCCTCTTACGCCACTTAGGTTAGTAAACATCAAGTGGAGGTTCAGAGAGCCAATAAACGGGCTGTCCCACATCACGTAGTCAGGGAACTGGGACCCGAATCCCAGAGCTCACCACTGTCAAGTCCATTTCCTCTGCTCTGCTTTCTCTGCACGCCTTCACCTTGCTCTCTTCTCCAGTGAGTCCACACCCATGCGCTGGCTTCTGTTTGGGTCAAGCCTCCTTTACCCACAAGGGCAAATTCAAGGTGGGGAAAAAGATACTGCAAGGTCACTGGGCCAAAGGTTACAGAGCAAGGAGAAAGAAGGGGCCGTCTGTCTCCCTTCTTCCTCTCTCTGGGCATCCTTGGTCGTCCAACAGAGAACGGTTTCCTTGAATCCTGGAACAACTGGTCACCGCTGGGTTTTCTCTGTCAGAGCCTTGTTTGCTTCCTTGGAGCAGATCTGTGTGCATGTGGAGTCCCACGTCCAGCTCAAGGGCTGACACCCAGTAGGCAAATGCTTGCGGAACAGATAGCTGTGCCATAGCTGTGGAGAAAGACGGACTGGGCCGAGATCTGCGGCTAGCGTCTTCTCTTGGCGTTGCTGCGTTCTAGAGAACAGCTCCTACACTACACTGCATCCAAGCTCGATGTCTATGGCAGTGATAGAGAGTGTGACCAATGGCAACCGGGGAGCAGTGGGCTCATCGGGTTTATAGGTCCCAATCCACAGCCGATCAGCCAGGGAAGCTGGGGCAGGACCTCAAGCAAGAGCGGAGGCAGGAACTTCAGAGGAGAGCTGACCCACTGGCTGGTTTGCCTTCTTGGACCACCTGCCCAGGGGTGGTACCATCCACAGTGATC
This sequence comes from Peromyscus leucopus, assembly GCF_004664715.2. NCBI lineage: Eukaryota > Metazoa > Chordata > Mammalia > Rodentia > Cricetidae > Peromyscus > Peromyscus leucopus. The sequence continues at coordinate 60,842,632 of NC_051064.1, read as the reverse complement.
TGGGCCCTCCCACATCAATTATGAGTCAAGAAAACGCCTCCTCAGACTTGCCCGCAGGATAATCTGATGGAGGCAATACCTTAGGTTCCTTTGCACCAGATATGTCAAGTTGACAAAAAACAAAACAACCCCAAGCCCCACAAATAAAAACCCCAAATGAATTAGCACAGTCCAGCCCCCTAAGGCAACCCTCACTATTAGAATGCCATTTACAAGCCTGGCTGAGAACCCTCTTACTTAGTGGCCACAGCGGGGGAGTCACGCTGCCCTGCTGGAGAGGCTGGGCCACTCTGACCTCCCTTCACTGTCCTCTACTTAAATAGACTTCCAGATGGCCCCTTGGAGAAATGGCTGCTGGAGTCTCAGAACACACGTCCCAGCCCTCGGGGCCCTGAGCCCTTGGAATCAAGGAACCGAGGCTCGTAGGTAAAGCTGGCAGAGCAGGCCACCCCCCCCACCCCACCCCACCCCCACGTCTCCCAGTTTGTCTCTACCTGCCCAGTCCCCAGGGGGCTTCCTGGTCACTCTGTGTAGTGACTGAAGGGACACTTCAAAACCTGCTCTCTGGCTATGGAGAGAACCTTTGAGCGAGAGTAACGGGGAACTAACTGCCTTTATCCTCCCCAACACTGATGTCCACAAGAGGAAGAACAACAGCACCTGCTGTGTGCTGGCATGTAACAGTGCATAAGGAATACGGCACACACTGGCTTGTAATTCTCATGACAACTTGAGATTTGCAGATGAGAAGCCAGGATATCGGAGGGCTGTGCCTAGGTTGCTACCACTAGGAGGCAGTAGAGTAACATTTGAATGTCTTTCCTGCCTTCAGACTCCGCTGGCAGCCCAAGGGTCGGCCACACCTCTGGGTTCTTATCTTCTATTTCTGGGCCTTCCTTCACACCCCTTCACCCCCATGAGGCCCCAGGTCCATAGGGCCAAAGTAGCAGGTGGCCTGTTGGGGTCTGGGCTGGCAGGAAACCTGGCTTCTGGGGTGTTAGGCGAAAACCGCATGGGAGGGCCAATTTCGCCCCCCAGAGGCCTCTGTCTCTTTGGTGACCGGCACCCTGCAGGCCCCTCCAGGCCCCTGAGAGCCTTCAAGGCTGTGGGCCAAGTCCTTGGCAGATGGCCGACAGAGGATGCTGAGTGGAAGCAGATGTGTGGGCGTGTCTGGCTGTGGGCCCAGAGGAGCTCCACATCTGGAGTGCTGGGGCTTGGAGTGGGGGATGCTCAGATGGTGAGAGGGACCCAGAGTGGGTGGGACTCAGACATGCTCCCTCCCTCAGATCACAGTGTGTTAGTGCGCTTGGCCTCAGGAAGAAATAGCTTCATTTTTCTCTGTGTACACTGAAACTGTTTCCAAGGCAACAGTGGTTAGACATCAACATCCAGCCTCGTCTACATTTTTTCACATGGGGAAACTGAGGCCTAGGGATGAGCAAGGATGAGGACATGCTATGGCAAGTGGGGTGACTGGAAGCCTTCCACTTGACAGGACTGCAGCCATCGTGGTTACATCCACCATTTTCCCCTGCCAGGTGACCCTGAACCGCATCTGGAAAGCTAGGGGTCAGAAAAGGTTGCTATGAGAGTCAGATGACTGAGCTGGATGCCTGGACGGTTTCTCAGCTGAGGCTGACTTCTTCATGGCTTTAGTTTTAGGGAGGGCCGAGGGACATCCTATTTGGCTGCTGTTCAGCTTCAAATGGAGGCCTCTTTGTCCCACTAGGGTATCCTGGGATCCTTCAGTTTTGCTATTGCCTAAGACACCCTTCTGTTCTACACTCTGGACAGACTGAACACCACCTTTCTCGTCCTCTCTCTCTTTCTCTCCCTCTTCTTCTCTGTGTGTGTGCACATGTGTGTGTGTGTACATGTGTATGCTCGCATGTAGAGGCCAGAGGTCAGCCATGAGTGTCTTCTTCAATATCTCCCCACTTTATTTTTTTTTGAGACAGAGTCTCTCGCTGGCTCTGGAGTTCACTGATTGGCTAGACTGGCTGGCCAGCAAGCCCCAGGGGTCCTCCCTTCCCCTCCTCCCCCACGCTGGGATTCCAAGTGTGCACCTCAGTGCCTGGCTTTTACGTGGGTGTTGAGTGTGGAACTCAGGTCCTTGAGCTAGCATCCGTGTCCTTTACTGGGCTCTCTCCTCTGCATGTCTCCTCCAGCCATCTACTTCCTGACAGTGTGTAAAGCCAGCCCTCCGAGGTAGGGAGAATGCTATTCTCTTTGGTGAAGAGACCTGCTCAAGGATGTACAGAATCCATGAAACCACGCTGCAGAGCTTCCTGACCCTTAGTTCAGCGGTCATCTCCTCCTCGGGAGACCCCCTGCCCCCTGCCAAGCCACACGGGGATTGTGGGCACGGCCTCCAACCCTGGGTCCTCTCCCATGCCTCTTGGGAGAACTAGAAAGAGAGGCAAGGGCCAAAGTTTTGCGGTTTGCCTCTGCTTCCTGTTAGGAGGGGCTGTTGAGGCTTAACATCACAGACCTCATCGGAGATCTGGAGATTGCAGTCTGCTGGCCTCTGTCAGGATGCTTCCCTGATGGGAAGCTCATCACCTCCTCAGCACAGCCCACCCCATTCAGTGCTCACCCTGAGAACCCATTTCCATTCAGGTGGGGCCCTGACTCTTTGTCAAGGCCCCTCCACATCTCAGGCTGTACCGAGGCTACTCCTCAGCTGGAGGCACAGAGCAAACTCCCGGAGTGGCCCAGCTCCCATCCTCCTACCTGGTCCCTGAGGCCCAAGCCCAAGAGTGTTGCCATCAGAGGTTGTGAAGTACCTGCAGCAGGTGGCCCCTCTGTCCCTGGCCAAGCCACAGGGGCTCCTGGTGCCTGTGAGCACCACAGTTCTGGACCATCCTACTGACGGATATCTCTCTCCTCACTGAGGAAGGGGAGAAACTTCTGGTTCAGACTGGAAGTTAGCAACCAAAGATAAGCTTCTCCTCAAAACAGGGTATGATTCTCAGATGATGTGGTGGTTTGAAAGAAAATGGCCTCCACAGGGATTGGCATAATTAGGAGGTGTGGCCATGTTGGAGTAGGTGTGGTCTTGTTGGAGGAAATGTGTCACTGTGAAGGAGGGCTTTGAGGTCTCAAATATGCTCAAGCAATGCCCAGCAAGACAGACCACTTCCTGTTGCCTACAGGTCAACATGTAGGAATCTCAGCTCCTTCTCCAGCACCATATCTGCCTGCAGGCAGCCACGTCCCACCATGAAGATAATTGACTAAACCTCTGATATTGTAAGCCCCTCAATTAAATATTTTTTTATAAGAGTTGCCATGGTCATAGTATCCCTTCACAGCAATAAACCCTCACTAAGATGAGTCCTGAGCAGGTAGCCACAGGCACATTGGCCCCTGGAGGAGGCTCTAGTTGCTTGAGTTCTCAGCAATCTCCCAGGTGGATTCTGAGAGCACACTTGGGTCCCACAGGCAGTGAGTGACAGAGCATGGCTGAAACCACCCTCTTCCACCTGTGACCTTGGTTTGGAAGGCAGTGGACAACCTGAGACAGTCTTCTAGGGGGAATAGCCAACAGAAGCTAACCTGCTCTGCCTGGTGAATTCTAACATTAACCTTTGTAGCTTGCTGTATTCAGGGAGAATCATGTCTGCAAGGACTCCGGGAGGCCAGTGCTGGTGAACAGGGTATTCGCTAATTTGGAAATAACCACAAGGATTTCTCACTCACTACAAAGGCTGGGGAGTCTGGGCAGCCAGCATCTTCTCGTGCCTCAGGCTAGGCCTTGTTGTTGGGAGGACAGGCTGACCGCCTATTCTGCCCTTGCAGGATATGTGGGCTTTAAGCTGACCCAGGAACTTGTCCCATGGGATGTTCTGCAGGCTGTCTGTCTGGATTCTTCAAGGGATTTGATTCCCCCCAAGAACAGAGTTGGGGAGATACAACACGCAGGAGGCTTGATCAGACCCTATGTTGGGAAAGAATGGACAGATACACGGTGCATGCAGGGGCAGGTGTGGGGACATGAGCGTGGGTCTTCTGTGGACCAGCACTGCCAGAGGACACTGGTTCTCTTCACGGCACAGTCCTGTGAGTTGGACAGAGAACGTCCCTGCTCCTGGGTATGGGAGCTTGAGGGTCTGGGCTGAGATTCAGTCCGTCCTGGTATAGAAGTCAAGGCCGCAGGAGCTTGAGCAGATGGTCACACTGCATTCGCGTCGTGAAGAAGAGAGTGACGGATGCTGGCGCTCAGCTTGCTTGCTCCTTTCTATCCAGTCAGGTACCCAAGCCCAAGGAATGGTGCTGCCCACCTTCAGGATGTCTTCCAACCTCACTGAGCCTAGTTGAGATGATCTGGCATAGTCCTGCTCAGGGGCTAAGCTAATTTAGACAGTCCCTCATGGGCGTGCCTGGAGGCTTGCCTCCTGGGTAAATCCAGATTCTGTCAGGTTACAATCAACGTTAACTGTATGGCAGGAAAAAAAAATGTTTCAGCAGCCTCCTCCGTGCCTTCGTCTCCAAGTCGTGGTAATTGTGATGCCCCCACCTCACCCCATGCCAGTCCCAGAACTGCCCCTCTCACACCCTGCCCCTGCCCTGGCTTACTGACCCTGTCTGGGCTTCTCTGTATCGGACAGTGGCTAACCTTCTTCATCACATTTGGCTATCGGAAACAGGTTTTCAGGTGAGGTACCAGTGTGACGTATCATTAGCATTTAGGTAGTGTATCAGAGTTGCTTAGGCCTTTCTCTGCCTCAGTTTTCCTATCTGTAAAGTAGGGAGAGCGTTGGTTTGTACTTCACAGTGCTGTCTTGAGGACTGAATGTAATTTAGACGATCTGGGCAGAGAGCAAGAGTTCAGTCAATGCTGACCGCTTGTCTTGTTCCAGGGTTAGTCACTTTGGTACAAGAGCCAGCCCCAAGTGTAGCTGCTGAGGCATCCCTGACAGGCCGTGTCATGGAGGCAGATGGCCATCGCTGTTAACTTCCTCCTCCCAGGTCTCCTCCTTTGGTGCATGAATGATCATACCAAACAGCTACCAAGATCTTGGGCATGGCATGGCCACTCTCCTTGCTGAGGCTGCCAGGGGCTCAGTACCTCATGCTCTCCCCAATTCTGGTCTGCAGGGTAGCATGTAGGCTCTACCAAGCCCTTTGGGGCTCTGCACGAAGTGAGAGGTTGACCTCTGCCATGAGCCACCTTGTGGACATAGGAGCTGCCATGTTTCCAGTGTTCATATAGGTAAGGCGGAGCTGCCCTGTTCCAGGGATAAAGTCTCCCTGGAATGTTTGTTTACGCGAGGGTTAGTACTTTCTAAGTGTCTCTGGCCCCCGGCCAATGGATGGCCTCCGCTGCTCAGAAGCCTCCAAGGCTACTGAAATGCCATCTCATTTCTCCAAAGAGAGATTCTTGTCGGCTTCGTCTGCTCCCGGACACTCAGTCACTGTCTTAGTCCAGACATGAAAATGAAGCCATCTTATTGGATCCTCTCCTGGGGAAGTTGGGTCTGGCTTTATCACAGCCAACACTCCTCTGCCTCTGGCCCCAGCTGCTGGGACGTCTGAAAGGCAGCTTGTTGGAAAGGGAGCCAGGAATGAAGGACAGAGCCCGGCAAGAGCCAGAAAACCCAGACCGCAGCCCAGCATTACTTCCTGGGGGCTCCCTGGCTGAAGAGCTAACAGCTTTGTATCCCCCTGCCTCAGGGCGTTTGCATCAGTTGGTTTCTGCTCACGCCCCTCTCTCCACTTGGTGACTCTAACACAGCCACAACACCTGGTTCTAAACACAGAATCATCACGTTCAGTGCACTGTGTGCCTCCTTTGGAGCAAACGCCGTCCTTAATTACGTGCTGGCGGGGCTCTGAGGGGCTGTGAGGGAATTTGGCTGGCTTGGTGAAGGCATGGGGGGATGACCTGTGCAGATCTGCCTTGTAGAGACTCCAGCTCCCTGGTGCTGCCAGAGGGGCTATGCCCAGCCCACTCCTCCTAGGAGCTGCAGAGGGCCCCTCTCTTTCTTCTGAGGGGTTAGGCTCCTTGGCAGGGTTAAGCAGCCCTGATCTGGCCCTGTGCTGCCCCCTGGTGTCCAGTTCTGAAATAACATCTGGTGGAGTCACCTTTCTAGGAGGAAGGATGGTCCTAGGCTTGGGAAATCAAGTTTAAATTTGTTAACTTATCTTGGTAAATAATTATCAAATACCATAATTTTGAAGTCCTTTTCAAGAGTCTAGAACTTTCTTAGTAAACAGCACTCACAGAGCTAACATTCAGGCTGTGCTGGTGGAGGGTGGCAAGCAAATGAATAGAGATTCTCTCTCTCTCTCTCTCTCTCTCTCTCTCTCTCTCTCTCTCACACACACACACACACACACACACACACACACACAATTACAGGATGCCAGGGTGACCACAGCTGGTGCTTTGGTGGGTCAGTTATCAATTTGCATCTCTGTGGTCATAGATAAATGGCCTGACTTGGACCCAGTGGTGACGATCATGGCTAACACCTCCATAAGACCTAACTCAGAGCCAGGCGCTGTTTTTTATCCTCATGACAACCTCACTGTCCCTATATTTCTCAGACAGAAAGCAAACCCGGAGAGGACAGGACACTCCCTCCCTTAAGATCACTCAGCAACATGGCCTGTCTTCTGAAGATGCTAAGTTTGGACCCCCACAGCTGAAGGCATGGCAGGCCGGTGGCCACAAACTCGGTGTCCCTTTCTCCTCCCATCCCAGCAGGAAGGTTCGGAAAAGCCAGTTAGGCTGGTTTCATTTCCTGTGGTTGTGATGAAACACAAAGCAATTTAAAGGAGGAACTGACTCTGGCTCACAGCTCCAGGGTAGAGTCCATCATGCCCGGGGAGGTCAAGGCAGAGGGGGATTGAAGCGGCTGGCCACACCCCATCCATACTCAGGAGCAGAGAGCCATACATCCTGCTCGGCTCCGCACATACACAGTCCACGATCCCAGCCGGGGAATGGTGCGACCAAGGGTAGGTGGGTCTTCCCTCCTCGGTAGCATGCACAGAGCCCTCTCCCAGGCGATTCAGATTGCCCAGGTTGACAGTTAACACTGCCATCATATCATTCTGGCCAGTCCCCTCTCTAAACTATCCAAGAGACTTGGATTAGCGAGAACCAGGGAGAAGGTGTTGTGGAAGGCCCCTGCCCCCAGAGAGCCCGATGGACAGGCTGTGGGAACATCAGCCTTGAGGGACTATGAGGCAGTGGGTTCTGTGGGGAGGGAAGTATTCAGAGGTAAGGTTGAAGTGGGCGCAGGAGGTTGAGTAGGACTCGGAGGGGCAGCTTGGTGGCTCTCTGACTGAGTCCTCCAGCCCCCCACCCCCATTCCTCCACTCCTTGCTTTGACTCGACAGTCACAGTACAATCCTCGAAGGATGGCCCACGTCACGCTTCTGTCTCCACCTGCCTCCAGCCTTCATCTTCCTCCTGTTCCTTCTCAAAGGTCACCAGAAGGCCTGGACAGTCCCCGACTGCTGCACAAATAGGAGCGAACCCAGCCCTCCGTGCACCAGGCTTCTCCTCTGCACATGTCTGTGGGAGAACCAGCTGGGAGACCGGCTCCCGCATTTTATCCCAGGGTGCTCTTGAGGAGAGAGGGACAAGAGATTTAGATAGAAAGACAGAGGGGAGAGAAACAGATAGAAACACAGGATAGCCTCAAGAGGACCTGGATCATTCTCCACCAGCCCCTCCTGTCTCTCCTAAAGGGCTATGTATAGGAACGCCAAGGGGTGGAGCAAAAGACCTTCCCCCAGCACAGCCAAGTGCAGACCCTTTCCATTCACCTGGTAACCATGCACATGGTCAAGCAATCCTCTACTGCAGCTCTGCTGGGTAAAGCAAGCTCAGATCTCACCTGGAAACCTTTGTAGGCCTCTACACATGCCCTTGTGTGTGGCTGAGGGCTCAGTGGGACTCGGTGCTCAAGATCAAGGTCTTATGAGCAGGGCAGGGTCAGAGTGAGCAGCTGCTAGATCGTATCCTACCCACTTTTGAGTGAGTGACAGCTCCTGAGACAAATATCCAAGAGGGCAGAGAGATCAGTGTACACACATAGCTATATACACACCCATGTGTTACATACACCTGTAAACACCCGCCTGAATGCACGGGCATACACAAACACTCACATGTATAACATACTTGTGCGCACACACTTATAGACATGCATGAAGTGCACCTGATCAATGTACATATACATACACCTATGACCCCCACATGCACATGTACACACACACAGAGAGTATATACATATACTCATGTGCAAGCATACTAACACATACATGTCCACACACATGTGCATATATGTACACTTGTTTTTGAATCATGCTTCATATAGCCTAAGCTGGCCTCAAGCTTGCTATGTAGTCAAAGATGACCATGCACTTCTGATTCTCCTGCTTTCACCTCCTGGGTGCTGGAATTAAGGTATGCACTACCACACTTGGCTTATACGGTTCTGGGGATGAGACCCAGGGCCTCACGCATGCGAGGCAAGCATTCTACCAACTCAGCTATAGTCCCAGGCTGCACATGTATGTACTTCTGACACCTAACTCCCAAACCCTCCCTTGCTGGGGTGATGACCTAGCTGCTCAGGGCCCCGTGCAGAGATTGGCTGGGCTGTGCCTGTGGAGACCCAGGTCTCTCCAGAACGCTGGTGGAGGTAGAGCTGCCTAGGGGATGCCACTGAACCTCTGCTGACACCTTGTGGTGATGTTCCAGGTGGCACTAGTCTGCGACAGAATAGATTCTACTTGCTCTCAGTCCGGGCTCTTGGAAAGTTGTAGCATACCCTAAACCTGGACAGTCCTGGGACAGGCCACATGGGGGCTTCGTCAAATGCCACGGGTGTTCACTGGGCACGGAGCAAGGTCCATACTCCTACACCCACACACCCATTCGCTCCTCTTACCTACCACCGGGTCTCTGCTGCACTGCCTGCTGCCCAGTGAGCTCCTGGTAGCAGAGACCTGACTGTGCTCATCCGGGTGTCTGGGACCTCCCTGGCCTCTGGTGTAGATGAATGCTCTGAGAACATGGAGATGGGACAGGTGAGTGTGTGTGTGTGGGGGGGGGCAGAGAAAATGGGTTTCCTTCTCCAGGAAACCCTTCAGACCAGAGAAGCTTGTATACCGGGGAGGGGACACTTAAAGGATTAAGCAACACCAAGAACATAGAGGGGGCTCTGTGGGCTGGTGGAGATGGTGACTAAGGTCCTGTGTGTGTGGCAACAGATGAGGATGCTGCCATCTGGATGGTCTTGCCAGGCACGACAGGGACAGCCTCCTGGGGGCGGGCGGGAGAAACGTTGGCACTACCAAGCCTTCTCTCAAAGCTAGGGAAAGGCTCCTTTTCCATAATGCCAGCCCACCTGGCAGAGCCTCAAGCCCCTATTAGCAGGGTGTGCTGGCTAATCTTGAGTGCCACCTTTATTAGTTAAGAGATGCCCAGAGTACACAATGAAATACCATGCTGGGCTATCTCAGGCATTTCCAGAGATGATTAGACCATGGAGACTCAGATTAGATCAGTGGGTCAACCCACCCGTGACTTCATTATAGGATGGATTACTGGGGAGGGGTGAAAAGATGAGACCTTAGGAGGCCGTCATCACAGGTGGTATCCTTGGGACTGTCTCTCGCCTGGTCCCTTCCAGCATTTCCCACATTTCCTCCTTCCTGGCAGCCATGATGTGGGTTGCCCTGTTCTACTACACCTTCCCTGCTGTGAGGTACTAAACCCCTGAATCCATGGGCCTAGATGAACAATGCTTCCCCTAATTAGTTTCTGTCAGTATTTGGTCACAGAGACGAGCAAAGTAACGAACACAGGGCAGCTCTCAGCCTGGATGTGACATTAAAATCACGGGCCAGGAAACATCTAGGCTGAGTCCACAGACACCACTCTCCACCCTCTTCCCCCACCACACCCCTGGCTTCTAGGCCTAACCTGTCACTTTCTGGTGGCCCCCTGCCTCCTGTGCTCTGCAGAAAATGTCTCCGAGGGCCTGAGGTGGGCAGCTTTGGGGTCTTTGCTCACTTCTCCCAGGCGGTCCCCCTTCCTAGGTTATGGTACCATTGCCGCACTCATGGCATTGAAGCCTTGTCTCCCTGGCTTATCTTTGACCAAGGCCTATCATGAATCTACCCAGGGCTGATTGCTACTTACTGCTCCAGCCCTGAGGCTGGAGGCTGCGTGAATGTCTACAGATCCTAGTTGAAGCTCACTGCTTATGGAGTTGTCCACACTAACATCTGTGCTGTGATTCTTCCATGGTCAGCCACTCAGGGTTCTGAGAACAGTGGGCTGTGGCTTTGCATAGCTTTGGACAGATGGACAATAGCCTGGATGTTCTGGTTGGCAAAGGCCCTGGTGGGGCACAGACCACCGGTGGGAGTGTCTTCCCACCTTCTCTCTTCCAGATGGACTTTGTAAAAGGAACCAGTAAAGTCCAGATCAAATCCTGTGGCTCCCTTCCTGAAGCAATGTGCTGACTCCCCTCTGCCCTCACATGCCCTCCCCATCCCGAGTTGCCGCTCTGCCCTTGAACTTTACGTAGCTTCTTGAGCATCCAGTAACTGCCTCTGACTTCTATGCCTTTGCTGCAGCTGCTCCTTGGGTGACAGTGGCTTTTCCTTCCTTTGGAGAGACTGGTGATGCAGGGCTCAGGGGCACAGCTTCTGTGAACCTTCTATGACGTCCCCACAGCTGGATGTAAGTCCCCCTTTCTCCCCCGCCATGTTCATCTAACCACACATTGGCTGCTTTTCCCACAAACCCCACTTCTTTAAGGCCTGATGGCCTTCCTGACAGTCCTTTGTGAGGGACAGGTTTGTGTAGGGTGACTTCATCACTCAGCAGTAGGCACACAATTTATTCCTTGTCACTAAGCTTCAGTGTACTTCTGGTGGCGGGTGATGCACGTGGGTGATCTGTGGAAAACTCAGACCTGACTTTGGGAGGACAGACTTAGGAATGCAAGGGCAGGGCTGTGGATGCATCTTAGTTGGTGGAGTGCTTGCCTAGCATGCATAAAATCGTGGATTTGATCCCCAGTGAGGCATAAAACCTGCGTGATAGCGCACTTGCCTGTAATCCCAGCCCTGGGGTGGCAGGAGATCAGAGTTCAAGGTCATTCTTGATTACATAGTGAGTTTGAAGTCAGCCTGGAATACCTGGGACCATGTAACAACGACAAGAAAGGGCAGATCTCACATGACACAACTGGGCATTTCATGGGCTATCTATCCTTTTCCGTTGGATGTTTTCAAAGCTGTGTTCCTAAACTGCTTTATAAATTTGCAAAGATCTCTGCAGAACCCATCCTTCTAAAGCCAGACACCCAGACCCCTCTGCTCATGGAACTGGATGTAAAAATAACCACCAACTCCAGTGCCGAAAGGTACTTCCTCAGGGAGGAGGCAGGTGAGGGGCGGAGGTGAGCAGGAGCAATGATGGGCAGGAATAGGCAGTTAAAAAACAAAACAAAATAAAACACAAAACTGTTCTCAGCCAGCCTCCTCTGGCAGCCCCCAAGTTGATGTGGAAGCCACCAAATGTGTGTATTTGTGGAGTCTTAAGTAGGTCAGATATTTCTGTCGCTAATTATTACTGTGGAGAGATGTCGGGAGCTTGCTGCAGGGGCTGAGTATTGGAGCAGCATCGATCTTCAGAACCTCAGGCCCTTTCCTCCACGCAGGCCTGGTGCAGAGTAGCAACAGAACCAGAGGAATGTCACAAGGTGGAGTCCAAAGGGGTGGGGAGGCAGGTGAGGAAAAGTCTGGAAGGAAATAGGGAAATCCCCATTCCCGCTCTACAGGGTCCTTCCTGCCTCTTGTCTGCCTCAGTTTCTCTTTGGGCTCTGTCTTCAGTTTGTGTGTAAATTCTGGCTCCTGAGCTCCTCAGTGGAAGATGATCTTTTGGGGTCCAGGGCTTCCCTTGTGACATCGGGATGGGATTCATTTCTTATGGAAGGTAATCATCCCCTGAGAATCAGATGAGGAGTGAGACATCTCTGGATTAATACCAGGCAGCTGGGGAGGTGGCTCAGGGGGGTACTGGTGTTCGCTGTCAGGGTCAATATGATTGATTCTCTTGACCCACGTGGTGGGAGGGGAGGGGACCAATCCCTGAAACTTGTCCTCTGACCTCTACATAACTCACTATGGCAACTGAGCACCCATGCCCACATCCACACTTGTACACATATGCAGAACAAATAAATAGAATGTACACAAAAATCAGGTGGAAAATTTTGCTGTCCATAGATCAGACCCACTCAATGCCTAAATATTGAATGAGTCCTGAATGTGCGTTGGCCATTGTGCCAAGCAGTTGGACAGACAGACCCACATGTCTTGGCTTATCCTCTGGGAGAGGGTCTTACTACGCTGCCAGGTTGTTTGAACTTGTAAGCCACTCCACCTCAGTCTCCCCTGTGCTGGGATTTTAAGCATGCACCACTGAGGAGCTGTCAATCATTCCATAATTGTCCTTGTTGGTGAGGATCGGAAGGCAAGGTTCTTGGCCCCAAGTTATACAGATAGCCAGCAGCAGACTTGGATGAAACTCCATCCTGGGGATGGGGATGTAGCTCAGTTTGTGGAGCGTTTAGCATGTGTGAGGCTCAGGGTTTGATCTCCACCCAGCACCACAGAAACCTGGCTGGTGGTACACACCTGTCATCCCAGCACTTGGATGGTAGAGGTCAGAGGTTATCCTTGGTTATATAGCCAGTCCAAGGCCAACCGGGGCTACAAGAGACCCTGTCTCAAAAACCAAACAGGATCCAGTCAGACTGCAAGCCAGCCTCATAATGCTGGGTCAGTCCCCACAGCTGTACTGAGGGAGCAGCTCAGAATGCAAGCACGTCCCCTCCCCTCCTAGGACAAGGCACATTCCTCTAATTAGTTTTCTTGTACAGGCTCTGGGACTTGTCAATGCTTTATGCAAAGTTATGCAGAATATGTAAATCAGCGGAGGCTCTGGTTGTCTCGTCACAAGTGGGGCCACAGTGAGTCTCTGATCTGAGGGGTAAAGTTTCCGGGTGGCCTGGGCAGTGTGTGTGTGTGTGTGTGTGTGTGTGTGTGTGTGTGTGTGTGTGCACAGGAGGGTGCTGGGTTCCTATCCTCAGTGCCACCTGCTTGAAGGTCCCTGTGAGAACTGTGCCCCAGAATTGGAATGCAAAGGCTCCTGGGAAATGGAGAAAGCTGACTTCTTCAGACGCCTGGACAGGCATGGATCTATTTGTTTGGAAGCTCTTGGTTTTGAGCTTTGGAAAATGAACCTTAGTTTCTCCTCACTCTCAAATGGAAAGTAGGTGGGCTGGTCTCACAGGTTTTAAGTTTCTGCGATAACCACAGTTCAGATTCTTGCGTGGAGGCTTCTGGAAAGTACTGCTCTCTCGTTTCTCCACTGCTCCTTTTGTGGTTTTGCTTGTTTTCTTGAGCTCACTGTTGCTAAGGCCGTCTTCAAGCTTCTAAGTACAGGCAGCCTGGCTGCCGTCCCAGTGGCTGGGACTGCATCAGCATGCTGCTGCACTGGACTGGCTCTTTCAATGACCTCTGTCCCCACCCATCTCCCATGGTCACACTCCTGACACTGCATGTTGGTTCTCCAGGGAGGTTTCTGGCCTTCTAGAACCTGCCAAGACCTCTCCTGCCTCCTGTGACCTGTACCTGCTAATCCTACAAGCTGGAATGCCTATCCCTCCCTTCTCCTGCTCCCTCGTCTTCTCTGACCTCTTATCTTTCCTCAAGGGTCAATTCTGTGTTCCCCTGCTCCCGCCACCCGCTCCAGGCCAGCTGGGGCTTCCTTCATCCTGAGCCTTCCTGACCACACCTACCTGCCTTCCGCAGGAAGAGTGAGGATGTCCCCCAGTGACTGAGACCTGTCTTCTCCATGTTCCCAACGCTTGTAGCACTCACTGGACCATCATGGTTCAACTGTCCCTAATTATCAGTGAAGAGTGGGTGAGTGAGAATGAATGTTCTCGCCCTCAGCCAGGACTGACCCCCAAAAGCGGTTGAGTTCCCCTCTCAGTCTGTGACTTTAGACTAAAAATAGGTACAAGGACACCAAGCTCCTCACGCGCCCTAATATACATTTTAATTTTTAATAACTTGAGAAATCAGTGACTATACCTGTGGGAAAATGATGAGGAGCCAGGCACATAAATTAATGGAAAGTGTGTGTTCACAGTATCTAACTGTATTAAGTGTGAATAATAATTAATTATAGATTCTGCACACAGTCATGGCCTAGAGAATTCTCTAAGCTGATGGGAAAGAATTTAAAAAGTCTTCCATCACCCCTGTGCTCCACCCCAGGCCATAACATAACAAGCAATAGCCAAAGAATTTTTCATAATTTATGAAAACTAGTATCTTGCAGAAAAAAAAAAGAGCTGGTATTAGGAGCATAATTGCTTGGGAAAAAGAGCTACAGTCAAGTTTGGTTTAAGCTATTTGAATTATCTGCCCACCTTCCTAATTTCCCATTCATTCATTCATTCATTCATCTATTCATCCATCCATTCACTCACTCACCACATACTCACCTGGTGTGTGTGGAGAGGTGGACAGTGGACACAAGGGAACATGAACTCTCAAGTGCTTCAATAATTATTTGGATTCAAATGAAAGTTTGTCTTCCATCTTTGTGGTATTAAGCAAGTTGTGCAACCTTTCTGTGGCCCAGTTTTCTGAATGGTGGTAATCAATACCCTGTCTGGGAGGTTTCCTATGGAGGGTGAATAGAGCACTCTGGAAGTGCTTAGCATGGTGTCTAAACACTCAGTAGATGCTGCCCTTAGCTGTGGCTGGGTGCTATGTGGATATTACTTAAGGCAGACCAAGTTTCTGCCCTTGAAGGAGCTGCGACCAGTACTGGCCAGACAGCCAGGAAGAAGCATGGTCAATGCCACAAAAGGCCTGTGCCACGCATGCAGGGGACTGCAGCACTGCCCCAGGGAAGAGCCCAGGCAGCTTCAGGCCAGACCTAAAGGTCCATAGGAGCTAGTTAGGTAACAAGTTAGTGGCAGAAGTTTTCAGGTCCTGGGTAGTGTTATACCTTCCATCAGGACACCCTTGGCATGTGTACTGTGTGCGTGAAGGTGGAGGCCAGAGGCTACCCTTAGTGTCGTCCCTTGGGGTCTATCACTTGGTTCTTGGAGGCAGAGCCTCTCAGCGAGACCTGATTAGCCCAGGCTGGCCAGTGAGCTCCAGGGATGCCGCACTAGCAGTCTGCAAAACCACTCCAGCTTTGTTTGTTTGTTTTTGTATGTGAACTCTGAGAATCGGACTGTGCAAGCATGTTACCAATGAAGCTGTCTCTCTAGGTCCTGCTTTGACTTTTTAAAGGAAGGACCCGCCTCAGCAGATGTTAAGACACACCACAGAGCCCACACACTAAACTTGTGATGAGGACACACACAGAAGGGAACTGGAGCAGAACCTCTGAAGGAAGATCCGTGGAGATTCTGGAGCTGGGTAGGTGAACCGCAGGCAAGAGAGGAGGTCGGGGCCCCTGGCCAGGGAAGACAACTCAGTCCTGCCTCCCTCCCGTCAGCCAGGTCAGCTCAGAACACAGCACTAGAGCCCCACAGAGAACCAAGGGAAGCTGGGGAGATCCCCGGACTTAGACTCGAAGGGTAGGACTGTGGAAACAGGCACGAAGCAGTGTTCTTCAGCAGAGGAAAACACAGAGAAGGCAGGCAGGCAGGGGTGAAGCCAGGGAGACAGAGCAGAAAAGGCTCAGTGTGCACACTCTGCAAAGAACTCCTACAAACCACCCGTGACGCTCTCTGCAAATCGGCGGAGGAAGAAGTCCAGGAGCCCAGGAGCACTTGAGGAGATGTGTGGGCACACTAAAAAAGTCAAGGCATGGAGGTCGGGAAGGCTCAAGACCTGAGTACGGATCCCCAGCACCCCTGGGGAAGCTGGGTGTGGTGGTGTGTGCCTGTAACCCCATGCCAATGGGGCAGAGAAGGTGGGTGGGTGGGGGCAGACAATGCTGACCAGACAGTGTCCTAAATAGTGAGACTGTCCCAAAAAATAAGGTGGAGAGCCATAGAGGAAGATGTCTGGCTTCTCCATGTGTTTGTGTGGGTGTGTAGATGCACCCCACATGTAACACACACACACACACACACACACACACACACACACACACACACGCCAACGAAGGCATGCAAAAGAACCATGCTACTCCTTCCCAGCCTGTCTGGCAGCAGCTAGAAAGACAAGTGAACCCAGGGATGCAGGGGAAGGGCAGTCCTGGCCATGCCCTGCATTCGGGAACCATTCTCTAGAGTGCTGCGCGTGGTCATCACAGCCTCAAGCTGTGCCTTTGGCCTAGGCCTAGGCATGTCAAAGGAAGGGTCTCTCTTCAAACCCGTGCCAGCTTCCTACCACCTGTGGGACAAGCTGGAGTTGGTGGGGCAGTACCCACCTGGAGGGGACAATCCTGCTTGACTGTAGGGTCCTGGCCTTTCAAAAGCTGTTTGAGAGAGGAATTTAGCATTTCCTCAGGACTGACCTAATTCTATTGCTGTGATAAACAACACGACCGACACGGCCTGGGGAGGAAAGTGTTTGTCTCACAGTTTACAGTCCATCCTTGAAGGAAGCCGGGCCAGGAACTCAAGCAGGGTGGGACACTGAAGCGGAAATCACGGAGGAATGCTGCTTCCTGGCTTGCTCCCAAGCTCACATTCAGCCATGTTTCTTGTATAGCCCAGACTCGCTTGCCTAAGCATGATGCTGCCCACAGTAGGCTGGACTCTCCTACCTCGATTAGCAGTCAAAGGATGCCCGCAGACACACTACAGACCAGTATAAGGGAGGCGACTCTTCATCTGAGGTTTCCTCTAAGTGTTTCCTCTTAGCCATCACAGTGACCCAACAAGGCCCTCCTGGACAACCACCCCAAAGCCACTTCACACAGGAGGAAAGGACGCTGCTAGAGCTACGACAGTGGTGCTTTGGGGTACCAGGGCTTTGGAGGCCACTTAGATGTCCTTCTCTGGGGAAATGCATGAGCAAGTGTGGCGCGTTCTGGTGGATTTCATACAGGTAGAGGCAGCTATGACATGCCTCGGCACACTCCTGGCACCGACCAATATAATAAAAATATAATAAAAAGACAGAGCTACAGCCCAGAATTAAGTCACATTAACGAAAACATCCAGAAGCAGGGAAACAGAGCATGCATTGTAAGGATTCACACCTATTTAAGGACGTGTAGCAAACACATTCGTGAGGATGGTTGTGAGGAGGAGCACACAGTGGGGCTAAGATACAAAGGAGAAAACGGTAGGAAACAGGGAAGTAACCCTGTGGAGAGAGGGTCTTGCCCGTGTGAGGGTGGGGACACTGTGAGGAGGTGAGGACCCCGCTTTGCCTCAGTCTGGCAGAAGTGATAAGACAACAAAGCCAAGACAGAAAGGAAAATCTAACCTTGGAGGCCACTCTGGTCCGAATCTGAAGTGTGCCCCCACCCTACGGTCACATTTTGAACACTTGGTCCCCACTTGATGACGCCATTTTGGGAACTTCAAGGAACACAGGGAAGCAGGGCCTGGCGGGTGGAAGGAGTCCTGTGGTGATATTGTGTTCCCCAAAATATTGTGCACCCTAATAAACTTATCTGGGGTCAGAGGACAGAACAGCCACTAGACATGGAGGCCAGAAAATGGTGGCACACACGCCTTAAATCCTAGCATTCTGAAGGCAGAGATTCGCCTGGATCTCTGTGAGTTCAAAGCCACTGGAAACAGCCAGGCATGGTGACTCATGCCTTTAATCCCAGGAAGTGATGGCAGAAAGCAGAAAGGTATTTAAGGCATGAGGTTGAGGAACTAGAGCCTGGTTAAGCTTTTAGGCTTTTGAGCAGCAGTTCAGCTGAGCTTCATTCTAGATGAGGACTCAGAGGCTTCCAGTCTGAGGAAACAGGATCAGCTGAGGAACTGGGGAGGTGAGGAAGCTGTGGCTTGTTCTGCTTCTCTGATCTTCCAGCGTTGACCCCAATAACTGGCACTGGGTTTGTTTTTATTAATAAGACCTTTTAAGATTTGTGCTACAAGATCCTTTAGCGTGGGCCTTTAAGTTTATACCCAGCCTTTGGTCTCTGCCTCTCTGCTTCTGGGTCCACCATGATGTGAAGAGCATCTGCCACAGCCTCCTGCGGCCTGAACTGCTCTGCCCTTCCCTCCCTGTTATGAAGGCCTGAAACCGTGGCCAGTCCATCTGTGTTCCCTCAGGTGTTTCTGTCAGGCTATTACGGTCCTAGTGATGCAAAGGTAAGTGATACAGAGGCTCAGCTCACTGCCTGCTCCTCAGGGGCGGAGGCCATCTTTCCTCCTCCCAGAGTCCTGGCAATGGCCTCTCTCTGCCTGGGAAACGGGGGTCCGGTGGGGGAGGGCATCTGTATAGACATCATGCGCCTGTCACATTTTTCTCCCACTTAAAAACAGCTGGCCAAGCTGAAAGTCTGCCAGACTGATGTTCTATTTCCTCCACACGCTGTGTAACTGACCAGGCGGGAGGGAAGACGGTCTATGAGACACCCTGGCCCTCCTCCCACCACTTCAGAAAGAGTGGTCCCCAAGGAATCGAAATGTCCTTAGGAGTATCGTGCTGGGAGAGAGGAAAGGTGGAAAGCTCATGGCAGCCAGAGAAGGAGTGTGACGCCTGGAAACACATTTTACCCAGTTCTGAAGTATTGTCAGACACTTTACACGAGACCCTGGAGCTGGGACGATGGCTCAGTGACGGGGGGATCACACCTTGGCCATGTCCACCTAATTACGTGTACTTCCTGCCCTCTATTTCAACTTGAAACTCATATCGGAACCCGGAAGATGGACATGGGGGTCATCAGGATCCTTTGTGTCTCTTCCCAGTGTGGCTGCACGGAATAAATCTCCTTTCTCTATTTGTCTGTTTAATCGGCCTATTCAGGACGGGCTGCCACGGTCCAGGCTCTGACTACAGTAACTGGTTAATGATAGCAGTGTGATCCCATCAGCAACTGCCAGGAGGGGGCAGTAGTGAGACCCAAGAAAGCAAGTGTCAGGAGTGTGGCCTCTTTTTGTCAAGTTGCTGAGTGGTCTAGGCTGGTGACTTTTTCTTCCCGGGCCTCAGTTTCCCATTGGGGCCTTCTTAACAGAAGAGATTGGCTTCAATTCTCTTCAAAGATTCTCCTGGTTCTTTCCAGGCTCACAGTCAGCCTAAACTTCAGCCCCTGTGATGAGCGGTTGTGAAGCCTGAGTTTCAGGCAGCAGAATGTGTCTAAGTGGTACTTGGAATAGCAGGAGCTCAGAATCCAAAAGGAGCCAGCCAAGTGCTGGGGTGTCTCCATGAAGTTGGTTCTATCCCATGATTCAGCTGAGAAAGCAGTTCTCTTCAGCATCCCAGGGCTTTACATGAGCCATTTGCTCGGCCCAGAATGTGCTTCCAGCCCCTCCTTCCCATCTTTGGAGCTAGACTTAAGCCACTTCCCTGAAGGTGTCTGGTCACTCTGAGCACCCTGTCCAGTCTGAATAGACATGCTTACCTTCCATGACATTCATCTCAGCTTCTCCTGCTTCTTCAGCTAATGGGCAGACTCTCTTTCCCAGAATGCACAGAGAGGCTCGGTGCTGGTTGGCTTTTGCCAACTTGACACAAACCTAGACATATCTAGGAAGAGGGAATTTTAACTAAGACAATGCCTCTGTCAGATTGGTCTGTAGAAAAGTCTATGAGGGTGCTCTCTTGATTAGTGGTTGGTGTAGGAGGGCCCAGTCAGTTGTGGGCAGTGTTACCCTGTGGACAGAAGTTTCTGCCCCTCCTTGTCCCGCAGTGGTTCAGTCCCACATAAACACACAGGGGTGTATATTAATTACAAACTGTTTGGTCTGTGGCTCGGGCTTCTTGCCAGTTAGCTCTTACAACTTAACCTGTTCCGATCAATCTATGTTTGCCGCGTGGCTTCGTGCCATTACCTGTTCTCTCACGTCTTGCTTCTCCTGGTGGCGGCTCAGGGAGAGGCTCCCGCTCAACCTTTCTATCTCTCTTGGATTTCCTGCCTGGCTCCATCCTGCCCTGCCATAGGCCAATGCAGCTTTATTTATTAACCAATGGGAGCAACACATATTCACAGCAGACAGAAAGACATCCCACTGAATGTAGGTGGAAGTTTCCCTCCTGCCTGCCTGTTCCCAAATACCCGGCAGCCGCTTCCCAAATAATTGACTTGGAAGCTTAACATTAATTACAAACCATTTGGCCCATGGCTTAGGCTATTAACTAGCTCTTACACTTAAATTAACCACAATTCTTGTCTATATTTAACCACGTGGCTTGGTACCTTTTCTCAGTACAGCATTCTCATCTTGCTTCCTCTGTGTCTGGCTGGTGACTCCTGACTCCGCCCATCCTCTTCCCAGAATTCTCCTCGTCTAGTTGCCTTGCCTATACTTCCTGCCTGGTTACTGACCAATCAGTGTTTATTAAACCAATTCAAGTGACAAATCTTTACATTATCCCCACTACCCTTTGGTAATGGTCCTGGATGGTATAAGAAAGCAGGCTGAGAAAGTCATGGGGTGCAGGCCAGTAAGCAGGACTGTTCTGTGGCCTCTGCTTCAGTTCCGACTGTTACCTGGAAGTGTGAACGAAATAAACCCTTTCCTCCCTAGGTTCCTTTTGCTCATGGTGTTCGATCACAGCAACAGAAACTAACTAAAGCAGGCCCTTTCAGGTGGGTTCAAATGACAGTTAATGTATATAATACATAATGTTGCTTTCTTCTATGAAGCCCCAGTATCAGGGTTAGGAGTGTGTGTGTGTGTGTGTGTGTGTGTGTGTGTGTGTGTGTGTGTGTTGGGGAGTATGCATCTATTCTTTTAGGCTAGGCCCAGGCTCTCCAGGGCACCCCAAAGTGCCCGCACCCTCCACATAGTGAGGCTTTAGGGTGATTCTCCAGTGGCTCAGTAGGAGGGTGACTGCCACAGACCCGCTGTGACCTCTCAGGCCTGCCAGCCTACGGATGACATCCTTTTTCATCCCTCACGAGGAATCCCGTGACCCTTGACCCATCATTGCCGCGTTAATGATTGGTGTAACTGTGGAAATGATGTACCCGAACCACCGGCTGCCAAGTCGGGAGGAGGTGGCCAGGCCCCTCCTGGGTGAACTGGATCCTGAGCTCTGCTGTGAGCACAGTGAATGCAGGGCAATATTCCTTGCTGGGACCTTGGAGTGGGACGGTAGAAGCGTTCTCCCTTCTGAAGGATTTCTCAGAGCACTCAACACCCGACTGGGCATCAGCGAAGGCTGACGGTGTTGCCGACACTTACCGGATCCCAGGAGTTCTTGCTGTGAGGAACACTGCTGTTGTATGAAATGGACTCTGACCTGAAACTAAACTTACTGGAGCAGTTGAGGCCAATTTTTAAAGTCTCCAGTCACCGTGCAGCGCCGACGCTGACCCCATCTTCTCTCAGGCTGCCACGAACCCAGATGCTTTTGATAAACAACTGCAAACTCCCCTGATCTCTCCTGGCTGCTGAGACGTCACACCCTTGGCCACATGGCTCATGTTCCATGACCTCTCCCCACCCTATTGCCAGGAGCAGCACCTGTCCCTCGGGAAAGGAACAAACTGGATATGGGAAGAGATGAGAAACTTCAAGGGGAACAGTCATTTATGGGCACGCGGCTGGCATGCTGGTGCAGGGGAAGTCGCCCGTCAGCTTGGTTATCCGCTCTGTGGGGTTTGCACCCCCCGAACCTCTATGGGCTGTCTGAAGTCCCCTGCCCTTTCTCAAGCAGCAGGACTCTGCAAAGAGCTCCAGAGTCCAGGGGTGATACCCTGGCATGCAGAATGGAGACTGAAGAAGACAGACAGCCGCACTGGCCTGGGTCCCTTAGCTGGTAACATCAGTTGGTGGGGGTGGGCCTTGAATATGGATTTCACCGTTGCCCCCATGCCTCGTTCTTTGTGTATAACTTCCCTCAGTGATGGACTGGTCCCTGAACTTGTAAGCAGAAGAAACCCTTCCCTCTCCAAGTTGCTTTTGGTCATGGCGTTTGCTCACAGCAATAGACACCCTGACTGACACTGATGAGTGCTGGCAATGGAATCCAGGCTTCCGATATCACCTCCACAAAGAACATCACATTTTTCTGAAAAGGAGAAGCAGGCTCAGGGAGGGGGCAGAGCTCACCAGAAGTCATGTTGAACCCGAATGTGTCTGAGCTGAGCTGAGAGTCAAGTTCTTGCCTCTGTCCCCATGGCTGCCACTCGGTCCCATTATCGAACTGTGAGCAAGTACTGCACACAGTCTATTGTCTATTCAACAGTCTAGTCATCAATCTCCACAGAATACAGACCACTTTATCAGCCCCAAATGGGCACTTCTGGCCTCTGCAAGGGTCTGGCACACTTCCCTTTCTGGAATTTTCCACTTCCCATTCCCATTTAAGCTTGCTTCCTAAAACTGAAACCTTATAACTGAAATCTGACTGGCTCACCACATGCCCACCCCGGCAGCCAGCCTCTTTGTCTTCTAAAGATTTCTTTGCATTTTCTCAGTATCGTGTCTTTGATTTCATGACATTTCCACAATGCCCTAAGTGATCTTAGCATTTTCCCTAAACTGGAAAAATAAAAAAAGTAAAATGCTCTCCTAGGGAGAAAGGGCAAATTGTATGTTCTTTTGTTTACACATGTGTACAGAAAATCATTATTCTCCTTGGTGATTTTCCATGTGATAGCAAGAGAGAAATGGAGAGACTGGGACTTTGTAATGGCTCCTGAGGGACTCTTTCCTATTTGGTGACCCCAGAAAGGCTCCAAGCATCCAGCTATTTTTGAAAGAAAAGAGGAAATGCGGATGGTGGCCTCCCCCAGCCACAGGTCACCGAATGGCTAACTTATTCTTATGATTGCTTATTTTTATTTTTATTTAATCTGATGTTTTGATGCAATCGTTGGCATTTTGAGTTTGACCTTAGACTAGTACCATCCATCTTGGGCATGCAGAGAGTCAGTGGACTACGTTCAAGGGAGGGGAAGTCACCTGGTTCCTTAAAATATGGCCGCTCTGCTCATCCAGCTGATGAAGGCCAGGGTTTACTGGGGAGAGAAGTTGACCCAGCTTTTATCTTGTTTTTCTTTTTTAAACAAACAAACAAACAAACAAACAAACATCAACATTTATTTACTCTTTTGCCACCTAGAGTAGAAGCCTGCTTCTTCTGGCCCAAGGTTTTTACCAAAATGTCTGTAAATCCAGGGATGAACTTGAGCCAAGTCCTGACCTGGGAGTCAGGTGTAACCCAGCTTCGTAACGGGCTGTCTTCCTAAACGTCTGGGACTCATAAACTTCAGTTAAAGTCGGTGAGCACTGGACTGGGAGTCACCGTGGGAAGGAAGGTCAGTTGTGACCACTTCACCAAGAAGGATCCAGAGCCATGAAGTGTTGAACGCATTTCAGTACCAAAGCCTTGGTTAGAGTGCAGGAGGCTTTCTGTCTGTCTGGAGTCCCTTCAAACCTGGGGTGACCAGGGGTCAGTCCCTTTTCTTCTCTGCCCCCTTCCTTCTCCTTTAAAATAAGGTATGTTGGATGAATGATTTCTAAAGCCTTCCCACCATGGGCTGCTTATAAAACATGACCTTCTCGAAGGTCCAGCAGGCACCCAGACCTTTACAGTCATGGCCATGTTCAGTCAAGATGTGCAGAGAATTTGGCATGACTGTGTCTTACACATGGTCTACCCCGTGTCTCCGCTCGGTGCTCACCACTGTTTGGTGAAGAAGGTCCCATTACCACCCTCAGTTCACAGGTGAGTACATATACCTGAGGAGTGGTGGGCCGTGAGAAGCCTGAAGGGTCCTTTTCCATCCAAGCATGTTTGGAGTTAGCTCTCTGAACATATCTAGTGTAGAGTGTGAGCTAGGGTGGGGGCAGTATCTACAGGAGCCAGGGTCTGGCCCAAATAGATGCCCATCTGCACCGTGGCATGGATGGGTGGGTTGAGTACCCTCCACGCCCTGGTGCTAACTGTGCAGGGACTTCTGGCTGAAAAAGAAGTCCCACATGGAGAGATGGCCTAGGGGAAGTACCTGCCATTTCGGATCAGCAGCTGGAGCTGAGCCGCTTGGTACTCAGTCCTCGTGACTGCCTGGCCTGGACCACCAGCTCGAACGGGGCTACAACTGGCCAAGTGCTTTGTAGAGATAGTGCCATTCCTTTAAACCAGTGTCTGGAGGACCAAGGAGACTATAACTTCATCCCTTTCTCTTGTTGGTTGAGTGTAGAGGGCCACTGTTAGCTCGTAAGTCTTTCTTTCTTTTTAAATATTTATTTTTAAGCATGTGTGTATGTGTGTGGGTAGATGCCTGAGGAGGCCAGAGGTGTCATATCCCATGAAGCCAGAGTTCCAGGCAGCTGTGAGCCCCGTGATATGGGTTCTGGGAATTGAACTCAGGTCTTCTGGAAATGATAATCCAGTCTTAAACCATCTTGTTTGTGCTTTTCGTCAGTTTCAAAATTTTGTATAATGACTTTTAAAAAGCAAAGTAACAGTTCCATATTTAGAGGTAGGGCCAGTTACAAGACTATGTCTTCATTTCCAAGCTTTGGGAATTGTACTACAGGGGTTGTTTGGCATCAAAAAGAATGATGGCTACCTGTCCTTTAACAAACACAATGCTATGAGAGCAAAGAGGCCGGTCATTACCGCTGATGCCCACAAGAGGGCGTCTCAGGGTCATCGAGAAGCAAACCCAAACTCAGGATCCTTGCGGCTCTGCAGTGAATGACCAACGAGTAGGCTCTGAAATGCCAGTTGTGACCCCACCTTCCCAGCACTTTAAGGAGACCCTTTCTCTTCTACCTCGCTGGAGCCATTCCTGCTCTCTTCAACCCTGAGGGCACACTGGGCATTCGTGTGTGTGTGTGTGTGTGTGTGTGTGTGTGTGTGTGTGCAGAAATGGAAACTGCCTATCACAACTGTATTGCCCTGCACTCTCCATAAAGATGTGACATTTCTGCCCTGGCAACAACACCCCCTCTTGGAAACTGAGGTCTGGAGCAGCCATATTAAAGATATCTGTCACCAACCTTATCAAAACCAATTTGGAGGGAATATCGGCAGAGTCCCAGCAGGTGGAGGTGGGGGCGGGGCACATCTTTTCTCTGGGACTCTGCAAAGGGAGGGAAGGGTGCCATCTTGGTGGGAACCCACTCAGGATATCGCGCATGGCATCTCTTTTGGGGCCCACAAGCCCAACAGAGAAGTGCTGTTAGCCCATTTTAACATGGGCAGACGGAGGCTCAGGGAAGGTAAGTCATCTGCTCAATGTGTCTCAGCCCTTCTGGGACACAAAGAATCAAGATGCCAATCCCCGAAGGGTCCAGATTTTCCTAGGTCTCTACCTCTTCTGTAAGGAAGTGATGGGCCTTGGGGTGGGAGGCAGTGAAGAGCAGGGTGGGCAAGGCGCAGGCGCACCTCCTGAATTCTCATAGGCTGCAGGGAGGCCTCGCTTGGTTCTAGTGACCTGTGAGCCTGCGCAGGGAATCGTCGTCCCCCCCCCCCCCCATTAATGCATGCTTTACTTACACTTCTTGCTACAATTACTCTGCGGTAATTAACAAGGGAAATAACACATCTGGGGCTAACTGCGGCTCCAAACAGATGTACAGGATGCAGAGGCGTGCCGAAGCCTTCATGCTTCTCTGACGGCTGTACTGAGTACCTTCTATGCGGTAGCAGTGAGCCTGGGAACAAGGTCCCTGCGGGCCACCAGGGTAGGCTCCCGGGGAGAGGGGGGCAGCATGCAGACAGCGGGTACAGGAATAAAGCAACACTGTCAGCGAATGATACGAGCTGTGAAGACAAAAAATGATGACGTGGCAGGGACAGTCCTTTCTTTCCCTTCCCAGGGGGTGGCATGTGAGCTGAGGGCTGTGGGGAGC
This sequence comes from Peromyscus leucopus, assembly GCF_004664715.2. Taxonomy (NCBI): domain Eukaryota; kingdom Metazoa; phylum Chordata; class Mammalia; order Rodentia; family Cricetidae; genus Peromyscus; species Peromyscus leucopus. The sequence continues at coordinate 60,816,665 of NC_051064.1, read as the reverse complement.
CAGGGGGAAGTATGGCCAGTTGGGAAAGGGCAAGGGCCAAAGCCCTGCAGCAGAATGAGTTGCTTACACTTTGGGAAGATGGGCAAACCAGCGTGGCGCAGAGGGATGCTATCAGGGTGAGGGGATGGCTCAGAGGAGGGCTAGATGGGACCCCTGTCTGGTCTGGAGGCCGTAGAAAAGTGGTTAGATGTTCTAGAAAGCACAAAGGGAAGGCCTTGCTGGGACCTTTCGCGAGGTCTCTGAATAGTCTGATTCTGCATTGTTCTGAAGGGTTTGTGGCTTTTGTCTGTACAGGGCGATGGGTCCAGGGTCTTTGTATAAGCTGGAAGTGACCGGCCAGCCTAAGCCGGCCATCATTCCCGTCTGCCCTTTTCCACGCTGGACAATCTCCGCTTCCCACTCTGCAAAGGTGCCCCAAAGCCCTGCTGTGGGCCTGGGGCCTGGGTTGTCTGGGAGAAAAGTGGTAACCCTGACTCTCTGGACCTCATGTGCCCCGCAGACACCTGGGCCCTGCTTTGAAGGGCTTCTCTGCCCTGTGACAACTCCATACAAGCCCACTGGTCCAGGACCTATGGGGCACCTTCAACATCAGTCCTTTAGTTTGCAATCATTTTGAGGAAGACAGGAAGCAAGAGGGTGCAAGGCGGGCAGTGGACCTGGGAGGAGTAGATGGGCAAGATGGGAAAGAGATGGCCTCTCCAGAGGGCAAGTGTAGCTAGAGTTTTCCTGCCTTGCCCACAGTCAGGACAAATCTCTCTCACCCGTCAGCCCCACAGCCGCTCAGACCCAACCAAGTAAACACAGAGACTTATATTGCATACAAACTGTATGGTCGTGGCAGGCTTCTTGCTAACTGTTCTTATAGCTTAAATTAATCCATTTTCATAAATCTATACCTTGCCACATGGCTGGTGGCTTACCGGCATCTTCTCATGCTGCTTGTTATGGTGGTAGCTGGCAGTGACTCCTTCTGCCTTCCTGTTCTTTTATTTCTCCTCTCTGTTAGTCCCGCCTATACTTCCTGCTAGCCACGGACAATCAAGTTTTATTTATTGACCAATCAGAGCAATTTGACATACAGACCATCCCCCAGCACAGCCAAGTTCAGACCATCTCAGACACCTGCACTCAGGCCCATGGTCCTAATCATCCTCTATGCGGACCTGCTGGGTAACGCCACAAAGAACCCAAGAAGGACTCCCACAGGACATACAGAACATCCCACAGCAGGGCAAGGGCTTGTGGGAGCTGTTTCCACAGGCCCGCAGGGGAGCAGAGGCAGAAGCCAGTTATCGCTGAGGGAGGAAGAGGTGCAGGCCACCCCACCAAGGTGGCCTGGACCCTTCCTACCTCCAGCCTGGGGAGGGCTGCTCACAGAATCCAAGGCTATTGCCCTGTGCCAGGAGCCCCAAGGAGATACGAATATGGTAGGGACGGGGGGTGGGGGTCCGAGTCCTTTACAGGTATCATTTCTCTGGAGCCTGTGAAACACTGTGAAACAGAGTGTGCGGGAAGGGGGATGATGGAGTGAAGGGATTATGGATATGGTAAGACCACCCTCCCCAGGGCTGGTGAGCCCTGTCTCCCCTTTTGCCTGGGACCTCATTCCTCCTGCAGGGTGGGTGACCTCCTGGAAGGACTCTGGAACTTTCTCTTCAGAACTTTCTATCTCCTTTTCTCTGCCTCCCAGTTTGGGACATTTCTGGCTTACCTCGGAGGCCAAGGGAGGGACTGTTATAAACCCAAGTGGGTCCCAGGAGAACGGCTCTGCTCTGGAGCCACCCACAGGAGGCAGATCCTTGTCACCCTGTTTCCCCACAGTTCCGAGTCACCCACAGCTTGCTTTTCTGGGACCCCAGGGACCTTCTACAAGGATCTTTTGATTGCTCCTGCTCATCTCTCCCCACTTATAATACACCCAGGGGCCTGCCCTGTCCCTGGTGGGTGTTCCTGGGGGTATTGGCAGGCTGTGTGTTTGTGTGTCTGCGGGAATTGCCAGTGGCTTCAGAGGGCAGAGGTGGGAACTATGACGCCGTGTGGAGGCCTCTGGAGGGCAATGGGTAGGGGACCCTGAGGGAGGAAGGGGCACCTCCAGCCCCAAATTCTTCATTCTATACCTGGCTTGATTTTGATTCCTCCTCTTTGATCTCTCTGTTTCCTTTTTAGGAAACTGAGGCCATATCCAGAGAATGAATGGGTGATTGTTAAATCCATTTTTTTTTTTCTAGCAAGGCACATGTGTTTATGAGGGAGAGGGGGCTGGCTTGGGGGTGAAGGGGTCAGACTCTGAAATCCAGTCACCTGGCTTCCAGTGCTAGCACTGAGTCACTTTTAAGGAGTCATTCAAGAGTTTTATGCCTCAGTTTCCTCTTGTGTGGAGTGATACTTCCTGTGGGCTAGTCTGAGAATTCAATGACTTTTACACACGTAAAGTCATTAGCAGGGTCACTGGTACAAGATGTGCCCATTAAGTGTTGGCTGATGTCACTGTCACCCGTTACGCAGATGGGTAAAGTGAGATCCTGGGAGCTTTCCTCTGCAGGAAAGTCCAGCTCTCAGCTTCCACCCCACCCCCAGCACCTTCTCAGGCTGTTCCTCTGACATGAGGTGCAGCCTTTGGGACACACAGAGGTGCCCAGCAGGGGACTAGCCCTGAGCATCCAGGAGAAAATGATTTGCTAGGAGGAGGCCCCTAACCAAGAGGGCAGGCACTCTGGGTCCTGACTGTGCAGGGCTGTGGGTGGAACCCCGAGTTCTGAGGCGTCCCTGGAGATGCCTGCTGGACGGATGGACCCTTGAGAAGACCCCAGGTTATAGAGTCAGACAAACACCGGGTCTGCCTTTGCCGCTGATGCTGGGTGTCCTTGAGCTGTGCGTCATCTCTCAGGGATAAATGTCCTGAACTACACGCGGGAGCAGCAACCTCTGCTCTGGAGGATTGGCAAGACTCAGAGACGCCTACTTAGGCGAATACCTGTTCACAACGGGCATTCAGGTTATCAAACACTGGGAATGGTGTGCGCATCACCTGCCGCCTGTGCTACGCCTCATTCTTCGCGTCCTGGTAAGGAGGTAACTCTGTACCGCTGCATTGATGGAAATGTCCCTGTTCTTACCCGGCATGCCGCTGAACTCCCTGGATCTGTACACAGGGCTTTCTCTGGCTGTAGGATTACAGGTGACTGCTGTGGGCTCCTTGCCAATGGGCAGATGATCCAGGGAGTTAGCGCCCCCAGAGCCACCCTCAGCCACCAATAGACGGATGGGGCTGATGCGTGATTCCCTGTGCTCTTTCTCTCTCCAGGGACAATGTCAAAGCCCCCAAGAGCCGTTAGCACAAAGGACCTCCATTTGCCCACAGAAGTAACCTGCTGCTCCCTCATGTCCTCCAAATGGCATTCTTCACCACCTGGTGCCGTCTGCCCCTCAGCAGCACCTCCGGCAGTCACCAACCACATCTAACCACATCTATTCATTCAGCCTGGGGCCAGACCTCTTCTCTAATGGTCCTCCAAGTGGATGGCCACTGTCCAGCATGGGAGGCCTAAGGGGCAAGAGCTTGACCAGAAAATTCGGTCTCTTCTCTCCTCTGAAGGTCAAGACCAAGGGCCAATTGTTCCAGGTGCTCCGAGAAGCAGGGACCAAGACTATGTTGATGTCACTACCTAGACCTCCAAAGATCCTTCAATGAATGGGCAGGGCAGGGAACACAGAGGACAGGGGTGAATGTTCAGTTTCACAGTCTCTCCCATGGGGTGGTGCTTCCAGGCTTCTGAAAAGGCTACACAGAACGGAGCACAGTATGGGGGTGGAAGGAGTGGGGGGGGGTGGGGGCTAAGTGGCATGAGTCAGAAGGTCTCCATTTACCCTGAGAGCCTTTGATTTAAGTCCATGTGTTCAATTCACGAGGCACCTTCACACCCATGACCTTATCTTCTGTTCCCAACAACCAGCCTGGCAGAGTGCAGCTGGGCTTGACTATTACTGCTATCCAAGTCATCATGCTTGCTTATTTCATTCTACTTGTGGGAAGTTGTCACCCATTTCTGGTCCCTGGCCAGACATGAGCAATCAATCGATGATCTTTTGGCATTGTTGGGATCTTTTCCCACCTAGTGCTCCAGGAAGTCACCATCAGTTGATGGAAGTTCTCAAGAGAGCTTGGGGTCATTTTTGTTTCCCATCTAGCAACTTTCCTAACAATAGCAAACTCTTTGAAACTGGCATGAAAGGCTCAAGGGGAAGCCGAAGACAGTCCCGGACCAGGGTTTCCTGATATACTCCCCATTTCAGGCCTCCACAGTAGACAGTAGCCAGAGGAGTACCTTCTGAGACACTCAGTGGATACCTGAAACCTCAAATAAGACTGAGCCATATCCGCACAGCTATTTCCTATGCAGATATCTCTCTGACAAAGTCTAATGTATTAATCAGGCACAACGAGAGATTAAGAATAACTAATGATCAAAGGCAGCAAGTCAGCTCTTTGTGACTGTGATGAAGGTGAGATTTATCTTGGCTCATTTCAGAGGGTTGAGCCTAAGGTTGCCTGCCTCCATTGCTTTGGGTCTGAGGTGGAGGGAAGGGGTGTGTTGGAGGAAGCTGCCCACCTCATGGTGGCCAGGAAGCAGAGAAAGACAGGATACACCTTTCCTGGCCACACCTTCAGTGACCTACTTCCCCCAGCTATGCCCCACTTCCTAATTTCTATAATCTCCCAACAATGTCGCTGTGTTATGTATTTATCACTGGGTAAATCAACATCGGACCAAATCCCCCACCTAGGAGCCCATCAGCCTTTAACACATGAGCCTTAGGGGGATATCTCAAATTTAACTATAGCAGCACATCTCAAATATGACAGTTTTCTCTCTCTCTCTCTCTCTCTCTCTCTCTCTCTCTCTCTCTCTCTCTCTCCCTCCTCCTCCTCCTCCTCCCTTCTCCTCCTCCTCCTTCTTCTTCAGATAAGGTAGCGTGGGTGGGGACCACTGGACAGTACTGGATACACATGGTAGACTCCTCTTACCTTAAAACTGAGATTAAAGGGAAAACAGCGGTAAACAGTGTTGGCCACTAAGACCTGGTTGTTACTGTTAGGCCCAGTGTGGAAGAGGGTCAGGGACCTGGAGGAGGCCGGCGCTGTAGCACTACATCCCTGAGATAAAGAGTTTGCCTCCTCCTCCCCTCCTCGCCAGGATGCTTGTGACTGATGATGGCGCATTTTCTTCTTGCCATAGCAAGCACATGACTTTTCATTTGCCACTTTCTAGACATCAGTCTTCCTCTAGGAATTCAGATCAGCTTCTAGAAGTCCAGGAAAGAGGTGAAGCTGAGCCACGGTGAGGGTCAAGGTAGAAAGGGGCTGGCCTAATCTATGTGACTTCTCAGAGCCTCCCTGATCTGGACCCGCAGCACACAGGCGTCCCTGCCCGACTGCCACTGCACCTACCACACAGCACGGGCGATGGGCAGCTAAAAAGCATGGGCAACCTGCTCGGCTTCAGAGCCGTGTTCTCGCTGTGTGAGCATGCGGTCCCAAGACAGCCCGGAGAGGAAGCGACTGCCCTCCATCTCGTCGTCGTTAGCTCTCCGTTAGCTCCACGAATCCTTGTAAAAACCAAGGCAGCCAAGATGTCCTCTCTGCCCTGGTGCTATTGGTAGAACTTCCTAGAAGGATGAAGACGTCTCGTAGAGTTCAGAAGCTGCTAATGACAGGCAGCCAGTGAGCCCTTGAAATGTGGCTCGTGTCCTGAAGTATTGTCTTTTCAATTTGGCTTCACTTAAATTAATATAGAGTCAAATAGCCCCATGTGGCTCGTGGTAACTTGGGTAGGCTTAGCGGATCTACACCTACAGCAAGAATCCCATTAGGCAGTAAATCATTTCACTCCCTGCCAGAGCCGACGCTCTACCTCCAGCAGCTGCTCTGCCTGTTAAGCTCAGAAGCCAGCTGAGGTCTCTGGCAGCTTTGGAGACCCATCAAGCTGATTCTGCCATTAAAAAAAAAAATCTAGTCGGGCTGGAGAGGCCGCTCAAGATGTAAAGTGCTTCTGGGAAACCCCAGGTCCTGAGTTTGGATCCCAGGACATGGAGCGCCGGGTGCAGGACATGTCTGTCATAGCAGGTGCTGGGGAGGTGGCGACAAGGACCGCTGCGGCTCAGTGGTCAGCCAGCCTAGTGAGCGGTGAACTCCAGGTTCAGTGAGAGACCCTGTCTTAAACAATAAGGTGGGGCGAGTGTCTTAGTTCAGGTTACTGTTGCTCTAGAAACACCACGACCAGAAGCAACTTGGGGGAGAAAAGCAGGGCAGGAACCTGGAGGCAGGAACTGAAGCAGAGGCCGAGGAAGACTGCTGCTTACTGGCTTGCTCCCTCATGGTTTTCTCAGCCTGCTTTCTTATACCACCCAGGACCACCAGCCCAGAGGTGATAACGAATCAACGGGCCTTGGATGCTGTCAAGACCTTCTGGTGGGGTTACGGTGAGGGGAAGCGGGGAGAAGAACTCTCCTCTTTATACCTTTTAAATGTTGATTGTACCTATTCCAAAATGAACAAATAAAGGATTTATTTAAAAAAAAATTATTGTGATACCTGTGTTATGTCCCAGTGGGCACAGATGAAATTAGAGGTCATTTCCCAGAATAGTAGTATTGGGGCTTGGTTTAGGATCAGGTGGTTCTCACCCCCAGAAGCCACATCTCACAGCTGCCCAAGGAGCTTCCAGACCTCCTGAAGCCTGGCCCTGCCCACAGAGGCTGTGGTAATTGGCCTGGGGCGTGGCTTCAATTTCAGGAATTTTTACAAAGCTCTACATGTGGTTCCAATGTGCTGCTAAATTAACAGCGCCCTGCCGTGGGGTGGGGTAGGATTCTGCTAAGAGACAGCTGGGGAGCGCACAGAATGGGATCAGTGCAGGGCACAGCACGAGCTGGGGCCAGGCTGAAGTGGCGGATTTGTGTGGAAAGCATGAAAAAGAGGGACTTTGGAGGCGTTAATGCTGAAGCCACACAGAACAAAAGGGAACAGAGGTGTTCAGCTTTCTGTGCCCCAGTAATACCGCGTTCATGGGGTTGATTCACTGAAATGTCCAGCCTTTCTGGCTGAATCGATCCCTTCCTAGGAGGACCAGATTTGAAGGCTGGTAGTAATTAGGTTGGGTAGCTGGGAGAAACAATCGCAGTATACAATTCTCCAGAGAATGGAGAGAGACCCTGTGTCAGGAAAACAGGGTGGGCAGTGATAGAGCCTCTGCACATTCAGTCACAGGTACGCACACACATGTATGCATACATCACACACACACACACACACACACACACACACACACACACACACGCACACGCACGCACGCATGCATGCACGCACATGTGCACACACGCACACACACAGGCACACACACCAATCAGGTGACATTAATGTGAAGTGAAGCCGGAGAGCCACTGGATCAGGGAACGCAGAACCAGGCTTTGGCCCAGGTTAGACCTCAGCACTGACAGAGGTAAAACTTTGGGAACTGGGAATTCGCAGTCACAAGGCTCGGTCAACTGCAATACACCTGGAAGTAAATACAGTCAGGTCTTTCCTCGGGTCACAAACCACAATCGAGTCCAGATGGACGAATACATAGGCAGAAAGGACAAAATAACAAAGCTGACATGTAGAGCAATACTTTCATAATTACGGGGAAGTGGGGGGAGGAAGGACTTTTTCAACCATGACACAAATCCCAGAAGCCACAAGGAAAATGGCTGGCAGCCTGGCTGCCTCTCAAATTTAGGATGTTGTTCAGCAAATAAACAACAAAGGCAAAAGACATGTGAAATGTAAGAAGAAAGCATTTGAAACTTATAGTAAACCAAGGGTTTCTAAAAATAGGCGTTAACTTATAAATAATTAAGAGAAGGACAGAAGCTCAATAAAAATGGACTAATGAGAGATGCCTCGGTGATGGTCGCCATGTCTGATGACCTGAGTTCAATCCCTGAGACCCACATGGTAGAGAAAGGAGAAAAATTACTCCAGAAAATTGTCCTCTGACCTCCTCATATGTGCTGTGACATGTGTTCACACTCAGACACACACACACACACACACACACACAAATGTAATAAAAGCAGATTAGTGATGCTGAACAATAATTCCCAAGAGAAGAAATACAGGAAAATATTGATGTATCTGCTAATAAGTATGCCAGAAGATGCTCAATTTCATGAACAATTGAAATGGATTTTTTTTTAACTTACTTGGTAAACAATGAAAAGTTTAATGTATCAGTCCTAGGGAAGATGAGGGAAAATGATAGGTCTCAACTGTTGTTGGTGGAATGTAAGTCGGACTTTATGGGCTCCAACTTGGAGAAATCATGAAAATGTAAAATGCACCGGTTGGTCTAACAGTCCTGCATTAGAATCTATCCCGCTGTGGTTGGTTGATGAGCTGCCCCACACATTCTCAGGCATCCGAATACTCGAGCTCCATTTGGTGACTGTTTAGGTAGGTGTAGGACGTTTGGCTGGAGGAAGTATTTCAGAAGCCTTGTGCCGTTTCCAATGTGCTCTCTCTCTGCTTCCCGTCTGCCGGTTGAGACGTGAGCTCTCCGCAGCCACTCCATCTGCCTGCTGCCTCTGCCTCTGTTCCGCCATCATGGACTCCTATTCCTCCGGAACCGTAAGCTATAAACACACCCTTTCTTCTCTAAGCTGCCTTGGTCGCAGTGTTCATCACAGCAACGGAAAAGTAACTAATAAATGCCAACATCTGTACAGTGATTCTGGGCCAGGGCGCTCAGGGTACCTTTCAAATATATTAATGAATTGTGTGATTAGTTAATTGTGTAAGTGTGCATGTGTTCCACAGCCCACGTGTGGAGATCAGAGGACAGCATGCAGGGGTAGATTCTCAATCCTCCTAATGCTGCAACCCTTTGATACAGTCCCTCATGCTGTGGTGACCCCCAGCAGTAACATTATTTTCATTGCGACTTCGTAACTGTAATTTTGCTACTGTTATCAATTGTAATGTAAATATTCGATATGCAGGATATCTGATATGCAACCCTCATGAAAGGAGCATTGATCCCCCAAAGGGGCCGTGACCCACAGGTTGAGAACCTCAGCTCTACACTAGACCAGTGACTGTCCCCTGAGCAGGATGAGCAACAGGCAGAACTCTGTGCACAAGATGGAAAGATGTTCCTGACTTACAGTAAGCGACTGCCACACGCAGTGCTTGGGTTAGGAGAACAAGTCAGTGTGGGCTCACTCACAGTGTCTGCCGCGATCCGCTTTGGGCAGCATATGAATTCCAGAAAAGCTGAGGTCCCTTTCTGGAGACATCACGGAGAGTCTTGGATAAGATCATGTGAGAGCATGATAAAGAAATCTGTTTGTTTTGGGCTTAGAAACACAATGATAATAAGAACTCACGCCGTGACAATGGCTTCAGTGCTGTGTGTCCAGCTTTCTCCCAACTCCTTCCTTCAATGCTTCCAGGCAGAGTCATGTTCAAATCCTACTTTCCCACTCCCTGCTCTCTGTCCCCAGAGAGATCACTCCCTGCACCGAGTCTCAGTTGCTAAATAAGGTGGCAGAGAAGGATGCTGATTTAAACGATGTGACCCTGCTGAGGGCCCCCTCCGTGCGGACAAGTCACTGGCTGCTCGCAGTTCACTTCCTAAAAGACACCCTCAGAATAGGACGCAGCTTAACTCAGCCCATGTACCGACTTCCTTCCTTAAAGGCGCGGCTATCAACTTTCTGGAGATTTATTCATGGTTTCATTTCAATTTTCCTGCTCTTGAACTCGCAGGGCAAGTCTTCAGTCTTGAAGCCATTCAGTGTCAATTTTATTACTTCCCAGTATGGGCTGCCCAGCCCTCTGTGACCCACTGAGGCCTCTGGCTGCATGTGACATTTTAAATACTAACTTTGGGGTGCTTGTCTTAAAGTGACGAAGAATTAAGTTCAAATTGCGGCTCTTTAGAAATCCATAAAACATGAGTGAGTTTTTTAATGGAAAGCACCACACAGGCTCAGCTAGGTAAGGCCAGGAATAGAGACGTTCATCTCCTCCCATTTTCAAAATCAAGAGGGAATATTTGTTTCCTCTTAAACAAGATGACCTCAGGCCTATTTTCTGTTGACGTAAAACAGCAAGAGTTGCTCAAGGCAAAAGGGAGCCAAAGGTAAGCATGCAATTTGGGGGTTCTTATTGTACAGCCAGTTAGGAAAAACTGAGCATTCCATTTAATGCTGACCTTTCAGGGCTTGGGGACATGGCCCAGTTAGGTAAAACGATTGCCCTGCAGCCAGGGGGACCTGAGCTTGAGCCCCAGAACCCAGGTGAAGAAGCAGGATGTGGAGACACAGACTTGTAATCCCAGTGACTGAGACAGATAGATCCCAGGGCCAGCTGGCCTAAGTGACCTACTTGCTGAGTTCCAGGCCTGTGAGACAGCTTGTCTCAAACAGAAAAGGAGAAGGCACCTGGGGAATGATTGTCCTCTGACCTCCACATGCACCCACACACACATGAACACACACACACACACACACACACACACACACACACACACACTAAAAATAAACACACAAAGTGAACTCTTCACAGGAAGATTCTTTACCTAAGGAACACACAAGGAATGGTAGCATTGTGGTGTTCTTAGGAGTTCTAAAAGGCACGTGTTCAGCTCTGGGCTGACCACACAGACAGAGTGCCTTCAGCTGGACATAAGCTTAATATATGGTTATTTAGCAACTGTCCAGAAACCAGCATTGGAGATCTGGTTGGTAAAAACCAAGTGGCATGGTAGCTCACTTGGTCATAGACCACAGACCCTGAGACCAGGTCACCTGGCTTTTAAGCTGGCCTCTGCTAATAGCCAATGGTATAAATTTGACCTGTCTTTAACAACAACAACAACAACACTCCTGTGTATCTTAAGCTGCAGAAGAGGAAAGGAGAACAGGAGAAGGAGCCTGACCATGCTGTTATAAGTAAATGTTCACTTGAAAGATATCTGACATCTTTCTAAGTTTTGACTTTATTTTTGAAAATAAAGTCAAAGATAGATAAAACTCATACTAGGTAGGGACCCTTCCCTGAGGTGACTTATTCTCTCTCTCTCTCTCAGAGATCCTTAACAGACAGGGTCATACCAATTCAGCTCCTTCTGCTGGTCGGACATGTTAGTTTCATGGGAAATCAGCATTGCTTCTCTGATCCTGGTAGCCTCGAGTGCCACTACATCATCTGAAGGCCAAGGGAAAGTCCCCGAGCCCCCTGACCACCCTTTCACCTCTCACAGCTCTGAAAATGGTCCTCAGCATCTCATCCCCCCACCTTGAAAGCCATGACAGCTTTTCTGCCCCAAAGGGAGGATGCTCTCTGGGCATCCTCCCAGAATCTCATTCTGCCCCTCTCCAGAACTTCATCCCACTGCTACCCACTCCAGCTTCAGCCTTTCCTGCTGGGCTCACACTATGTGAGCTACGAGGTGCCCAGGTACCAAGTCACACATTACTCTGTGTGCACCCAAGCCAGCTTCTGATGAGATTGAAATCTGAAGGGATGAGTCAGGAGGACTGCTATCTCGGGTGGAAGCCTACTCAGAGCAATCAGGCCGACCTTTCCGGGGGTGAAGGGGATCTCCTTCAGTCTGGCTGAGTTGAGCTAGGATATTGGTCCTTTCCCACCTTCAGTCTCCATCTGAAACACTCAGTTCTCCCTGAGTCTTGAGCCTATGGCGTTAACCTTCCTAATGCTGTGATGACCTTTAATACAATTCCAGGTGCTCATATGTGAGCATGCCTGCGTGTGGGTGGACCCGCCTGGAGGCCATAGAGGAGCAGTGTCTCAGTTCCTAAGACCATCGGAAATATGTGTTTTCTGAGGGTCTTAGGTGACTCCTGTGAAAGAGCCATCCGACACCTGAGGGGTCGCAACCCACAGGTTGAGAACCACTGGCCTATGGCCTCCAGGCAGGAGCTCTCAACCCCATACTCAGCTGCTTCTCAGGCTTTGGACTTGCCCTGGAAGCATGCTGTGAGCTCTTTGGGTCTGACTGCAGATCCTGGGTTGTCTTCACATCCATTTTCATGTCAGCCATTTCCTTATGATAAGTCCATCCATCCATCTATCTGTAATCTGTCTATCTGTATGTCACCTCTATCATGTGCACACACACACACACACACACACACACACATACACACACACATTATTGTGCGTGTGTGTAGCCATGCAGGCATGCATATGTTGCAGCATGTGTGTGCAGGTCAGAGGATGACTCTTGGGAGATAGCTCTGTCCTGCTGCTGTGTGGTGTCTGGAGACGGGTAGCGCTTAGGCTGCAGGCTGTGCACAAGTACACTTCTACCAGACAAGGCATCTCACCAGCCATTGATACGTAAGGCCTATAAACATATACTTCACAGGCCGATATATATGACCTATAAACCCACATATTTTATATATCACACAGGCATCGTATGTGACCTTTCTCTGTGAAATCCTGCCTGAGGAGGCTGTAAGTTCAGCAGCAGCAGCAGCAGCAGCAGCAGCAGCAGCAGCAGCAGCAGGGGATGTCCCTGCTCAGCTTCTTGTTCCTCGAGCCCCGGGAAGGGCAAGCAGGCAATCTGTCAGTGTGCTGTAAGCAGATGCTGGGGTGGCTGGGATCCCTGTGTCAAGGTGGCAGCCCTCAGCCCTCAGCCCTCTGAAAGCCTTAACTAACAAAGCGTTCAGAGGACCTGTGTCGTCTGTGAGTGTCTCGGTAGGACTTTTGCCTCTCACTCTCCTCTAGTCTTTGGCTGGGATAAACCTCGCGTCCTAGTCTCCATTGATGTGGAAACCCTGCAGTGCAAATGGTTCTCAACCTGTGGGTCGTGACCCTTCAGGAGTTGAATAGCTCTTTCATTGGAAAACCCAGATATCTGCATTACAGTTCAATTACAGTTATGAAGCAGCAATGGAAGTAATGATATGGTTGGGGCTCACCACACCATGAGGGGCTGTATTAAAGGGCCGCAGCATCAGGAAGGTGGAGAACCACTGCTGTGGTGGATACAGAGCCGATGGCAGACACACAGGCTTTTCCCTGGGGCCTGACCCTGGGTAGGAACTCAATCAATACTATTCATTATTTTGTGTTATTACATCAGGTTATTTCTATGAGTGTCAAGGAAAAAGCAAAAGGGAAATACTGCCCTCATTTTGTACAAGTGGTGTGAGAACTGAGAGAGCTCACCCAAGGGCACGCAGCCCCGGCATGGCAGGACTGGAGTTCAAACTATCCTCTGTGGGACTCTAAGCCTTGAGCTTCCTGAAAGGCCACTCAGAGCGGATGGGGTCATTATGCCCAGATCATTGCTTCCATCTTTAACAGAAATATACGTCTTCATGCTTCATGGACAGTGACACTTACCTTTCCCTTGACTTTGGGCAAGGCCAGTGACTTGTTTTGGCCAAGGGGATATTAATAGATACAACGTATATAGAGGAGGACTTATGTGCATGACCAAGATCTGCATGGGCTCCTTGATCCCTCTGATGTATCATTAGAATACCAGATCATGGACTGAACTTGATCCAATTCAAATCCTGCAGCCAATCCAGACTAACCTGCTCTCAGCTCACAGCCAAGACAGCTAATAGGCCGTTTTGAGGCAGGGAGAAAAATGAATGCTGAGTATTCATATCATATCATATCATATCATATCATATCATATCACATCATATCATATCATAAAGTATTGAGTGTAGAGTGATTTGTTAGGCAGTATTACTGTTATAATCACTGACTAATATACTTCCTTAAATGAAAAGTTTTTCAAATGTCATATATGGAAAGAGCAAAGAGATCTCATAGGTTAATAAGAATAAGGATAAAAAGGTAAAGGTAGGGGAAAAAAAACCAGTCCAAACATGTGTGGCCACCAAGTACATAAGACATTCAGCCTTGCTAATGATGTAATATGTTCATATCGAAGAAACTGCTTCTTCTCTCACGAGTTGGCCATGGATGAAAACAGTCAGTGTGGATCAGCATTGGTCAGGATGCTGTAATAATTTCCAAGTACTCATTAATATAAAGGTTATTAATGATAGAATTATAATGATAAAACTCCCTAATGTATCTGTCATAAAATTAATGGTGAACTTAAATAATTGTTCTTCTTTCTTCTAAAGTATCTCCTTGTTTTTAAAAATACATTTATTTGCTTATATAGATGCAACAATAATATCTAAAGTAAAAAGAGAGGGGGCATGAATTAGAGGAGGGAGAGGAACACAGGAGAGGCTGGAGGTAGGAAAGGGAGGGGGAAATGATGTAAATATATTTTATTTTATTTATTTATTTTGGTTTTTTGAGATAGGTTTCTCTGTATAACAGTCCTGGTTGTCCTGAAACTCACTTTGTAGACCAGGCTGGCCTCAAACTCACAGAGATCTGCCTGCCTCTGCCTCCCAAGTGCTGGGATTAAAGGTGTCTGCCACCACCGCCCAGCTTAATATGTTTTAATTAAATAAAAAACTAAATGGTGTGAATTTCCAGGATACAGATATAATTATATTCACGGAGAAGGTCACAACTTTAGACAGTGTTATTCATCAGGCAACTTTGTAAAGTACAGAAAAGGAACAAAAGTGAGTCCAAAGGAAGAGGGAGGAATGCTATTATGATCTAGATTAAAGCTGAAGTCAATCCATTAGAGACTACCACCGCAGCAAAAACAGACAAGCAAACACATCCCCAAATACAGCTGACAAATAAGGCCAAGGTCCTGCTCTTCAAAGGGACTAGTAGAATATACCAACCTCCAGCAAATTCAGTCCAGAGAAAAAGAACATGGGATCAAAATGAGGAAGAGGGGGTCCCAGCAACACATGAGATTTGTACAGCGAAGGATCCATTCAGTGCAAAGAAACATCTAAATTAAAAGGGTTAATTTTATCAAAATCTCTAATTGTCATAGGCCCCCAAAATGCACTCCTTGTTCATGTGACAAAAAATCAGCCCCAGTGATACCCAGGCAACCTCAACTCCTTCTTGTCATTGTGTGAAAGACAATGGGTTAAATAACAGTGACAGCTTCCGCCAGGCACTCCAGGAGGGATGTCAAAACTGGCTTCACACTCTTACAAGATACCCCGGTCCTGCAAGATGAGTTGATTACCATTTGATGGAGGCTCCAGTTTTCTCTGGCTCTGCATGCCATCTTGACCGTCACTGGCCTCCCAGGTTGTATGTGACCTCCTCTGCTTGGCTAGACATCTCTGAGATTTCAGAGTATGTTTCTCAGAGAAGTCTATGCACCAAACACTCCCAAGATCTGGTGCAGATCCAGCCTTTCAAACTGAGCCTTTCTGAGAGGCTCCGTACAGTGGGCTCTCTTCAGCTATGTGAAGGAAGGACATGAATTCGTGCCCTGAGTGCTGTTTCTAGGGGAGATGTCATATACCACTTTTATTTTACAACAATCCACTTCAAAATACAGTACTAGAAAGGAAACCAAAGAGAGAAATGAGTTGGGGGCTCAGGCCCTACGACCTACCCCAAAGCTTGTCTAAGTGCAGGCCAGGGGGATTCTGGATCTTTTTCTGTCCCCACATTTCAGTGTAGCTAGGGGCATGACATCTGAAAGGGGAGACTGTGAAGGTGGCATCTGTGACTGTATATCTCTGCCCCATGGATGAGATGATGGAATCCCCTCAACTCTTCAAGCCACTCTCTGGGGAGGTCTTCCCATGGACGTTTTCAGGTCTTGGTATGACATATTCTTCTAGGTTCTGGTGCTGTAACAAGATACCAAAGGCTGGGTACTTTATAAAGAAAACAGTTTTAAGTTGCAGGATGAAGTTTCAAGATCTGGTAGCTTCATCTCTTCTGTTGTCTGGTGAGGCCCTCCGGTGACAGCTGTAGTGGGTGCAGATGCGATCACACAGTGAGACGAAGCAGGAGGAAGAGAAGTCAGGTTTTCCGAGAACACAGGCTCTCTTGGGACCTGTGTTGGTTACTATCTGTAGTGACAAAATTCCTAACCAAAGCAGCTTAGAGAAGAAAGGGTTTATCTCGGCTCACCGGGCCCAGTCCATCATGGCAGGGAACCCGTGGTGGCAGGACTTTTCGGGTGTTCCTTTGTGTTTTGTCGGGGCCCCAGCCTAAGGAATGGCGCTGCCCAACACAGGTGTCTTCCTTCTTTAACTAAGTTAATCTAGAATCCCTCAAAGACATGTCCCGAAGTCCTGGGTGATTCCTGATCCTGC
Source organism: Peromyscus leucopus (assembly GCF_004664715.2). Classification (NCBI taxonomy): domain Eukaryota; kingdom Metazoa; phylum Chordata; class Mammalia; order Rodentia; family Cricetidae; genus Peromyscus; species Peromyscus leucopus. The sequence continues at coordinate 60,800,402 of NC_051064.1, read as the reverse complement.
TAAGATGACAATCACATTGATCTTCGCGGGAACTAACCAGGGTCTCATTGTAACTGCATCAGCCCCTTCGAAGGCAATGTTGCCATTGAACAAAACACTTTCCTTACATTCCAACACTTCTCAACATCCCCTCAATGAGGACCAAGCTTCTAGCTCCAGAAGTGTCGGGGACTCACTCAAACCATAGCATGTGGGGTTCTGGGTGGATTAGTTAGGGTTCTCCAGAGAAACGGAGCAGGGTGTGTGTGTGTGTGTGTGTGTGTTGTGTGTGTGTGTGTGTGTGTGTGTGTGTGTGTGTGTGTGTGTTGGGGATGGCTCTGTAAAGTTAACCTGTGCTCTACCAACTGCTGTCAAGAGGCCTTCATCAGGGGCGATCAAGAGAGGCGTCACCCCCATTCCACCATTAAAAAAAAAAAAAAAAAAAACAAAAATGCACACAATTCCCTTTTCTCACTGTGGGTGCACACAGACTCACAGTGCACACAGACTCACAGTGCACACAGACTCAACACAGATCACAGTGCACACAGACCACACAACAATCACAACACAGTGCACACAGATCAATGCACAGATGCACACATGCAGTGCACACATTGCAGTGCACATAAGCACACACATTTGCAGTGCACACACATTTGCAGTGCACACATGCACACACATTTGCAGTGCATGCATTGCAGTGCACACACACAGTTGCCTCAGAAGAACCAAGAAGAAACCCCAGAAGAAAGCCCAGGAAATGTGGGCTCAGGGGATAATCAATCCTAGGTTTTCACACCTGTCAGTCTCTGGTAGAACACTAGTTAACAGTTGACACAGAGGTTCAGTAACTTGTCTGGGTTCTTACTGCTGTAGAGACCAGGTTTAGCATCCAGCCTCCCAGAGTGCAGAGTCTGGGTGTGGAATCCCGAGGCTCTGCTGTCTGCCTCTGAGGAGGAATGGCAGGGGCTGGGTGGAGAGAGGCAGGGAGGGGCCACGAGATTCGGGGCGTGGCTTCCAGCTGGAGGTGGCCCTTAGAGGAGGTAGCTCTCAAGGAGGGTGGAACCGCTCCTTAATTCAGAGGTGGAACATTCGGAGAATGTGGCTGGCGGATGAGAGAAGTCGGCTGCCAAATCAAAGCAATAGAGGGGGCCTGAAGACACAGCACCCTGAGACCACGGGTGTGTGGGGGGAGCGGGGCGGGGCAAGCCCGTAGCTGGAGACCTTCCCGGCCGCTCCCACGGCACTGCCTGCTGCCTGCTCCTCCTTGGCTCTGGGAGCAGGCCAGAGTGCTCCCTCCCTCCCACTTGGCTCCTTCCTAGGCTTTGGCACTTGACACACTGACCCACTTCACAAGCCGCTGCATGCTCTGCCTACCTCCCCGGCAGAGGCCACTTCCTTCATGCTGCTAACTCGGGGCAGCCAGACAGGAAACCATCGGCCAGGGAGCTCTGGGCGCCTCTGGGGACAAAGAGTGTCTGGCCCCGTCAGCTGAGGTTCCCTCAAGGCCTGCTCTGCTCAGGAAGGTGTGGCTGTGGGGGCAGCCGGAGGCTGGGACAGCAGTGAGGCGGCTGCTCGCTCACATCTCAGGGGGTATGAAAACAGAGAAGGGAATCTGGCATTTCGCTTTCTCCTTTTTCTCTTTTATTCTGTCTGGAACCCCAGCTCATGGGATGGATCTGCCCATATACAGGAGGGGTCTTTCCTCTTAAGTTAATCGTCTCTGGAAATACCCTTACAGACATACCCAGGAGTGAGCCCCACTATGCCCTAGGCATTAATTTTTCAAACCCAGTGGGGACAGTCAAAATGGACCACCATACTCATTCATCCCATTGACCTATGTGTTCATTTGTTCTGGAAGCAGTCTCTCAGATACACCCAGAAATAATGCTTTGCCATTTCTCCAGATAAGTCCTAATCCAGGCGAGGGGGCACCTAACATTAGCCACCCCAGCAAGGCATCCATGTGGACCAACAGTCTATTACTCTTTCATTCAATCAACAAACACTTCTTGAGTACCTAGTATGGTGTTCAAGGAAGGCATATCTGCTTAGTTCTAAGGGTGGCAAACCCTGGTGGGGCCATCTTGTGGGATGCCTCTTCCTTAGGACCTCCCTCCTCCTGCACAAGACCAAACTGACCTCATCAAGGTCATCTTCTATTTTCGGATTCCCTGTCCCCATGAGCGATACCACAAAGATCCCGTGGTCAGCCAGAGAGTGTCCCTGGCCTCCCTCGTCCTCTTGGCTTCCACCCAGTCCAGAGAGCTGCCTTTCAAAGCCTTTCCTGTCTCACGCTGTGCTGAGAGTCAGACCTCTGCTCCCTTCCCCCAATCTGGGCTTTGGTTCTTCTCTTCTTTGCCCATGGCTGTGGCTGCTTCCAGCTTAAGATCCCTCCAGGGTTTCCCTACCGCCCTCAGGCAAAGGGCCAAGGCCCTGGGGTGTGGACTGAGCTGTGTGCCTCCCCCAAAGCCTCTGTTGAATCTACCTTGGAGAAAGGGTCTTTAGCAGCTCTTGGAGGTGACGCCTTAGAGGCAGAGCCTTAGCCCAATGGGACTGATGTCCTTGTAAGAGAAGACACTACTGAGTTCTCTGCCATTTGAGGACACAGCGAGAAGACTTTTTGTGTGGCTTTTCCGAGGGAGACAGACGTTGAGGCTGTGGGCCCCTGGGATAGGAGAGAAGGGGACATAAAACCCCAGTTTGAGGGTTTTTGTTTTTAAATGGCTTTTTAATCCCCAACAATAGACAGTTTCCATTTCTCTGTGGCTCCCCCCCTGCCCCCCATCAGTAAGTTTTATTTCTCTGAAATGCAGCCCATTTCCCCTCACATGAGACAAGTCTCTCTGTGCCTGTCATACCTCGGAGAGCGGGGTGAGGGGTGGGGGTGTGGGTGGGGGGGTCTGCTCTCACTCAGTCAACAATTACAGAGGCAGACTCAGCCCCTGCTTTAGAAGAGACACAGGGACACCTTTAAACCAGCAGACAAAGGGAGGGGAGTGATCATGAGGTAAGGCACCCCCAAACCCCTTAGAGTGGTTGGTCCCTCAACCTTGGGGCCTTTCTCCACCTGAGAGGCCTGTAACACTTGCCAATAAACATGTCCATCTTACAGTGCATCATTTCTCTCTTATAAATCTAATGGACAAAGGAAAAGAAGCCGCCCGCCAGCCACTATCAATGTGAACGAATGTCTATTTACTCCAGATGGGGCACTGAGAACAAGCCTAAGTTCACCTTGGGAAACCAGTGAGCTCAGTGGGATTCCTTACAGGAGCATGGACTACCCAAAGCCCATGGACACTGAGAAGCCCACCCCAGCGTGGACCACCACTCAGCAAGGCCACCCTCCAGGAGTTTCCTGCATGGCAGTTTGGAGAATCCCCCTCTCCTCAGCAGTAATTACTGCTTTTATCACCGTGAGGAAGAGACTTGTGAAGTTCATTTCTGGAGTCTCATGAGACTCCCTCCTCCCTCCAGGATGAGATGTTTCAATTCGGAAGCTGCTATTCAACAAGGCTCCTGCCCTGTGAGCTTTGACCTTAGACTTGTAGTAGAGATGTCATCACAGATGATCCTCTTGGAAGGCTGGTTGGTGCTGACCCCCCAGCAGGGGATGCTCAGTGTCCACACCCACTCCTGACCCCCCAGCAGGGGATGATCAGTGTCCACACCCACTCCTGACCTCCCAGCAGGGGATGCTCAATGTCCACACCTACCCCTGACCCCTAGCAGGAGAGGTTCTCAGTGTCCACACTCACCTCTAACCCCCAGCAGAGGATGCTCTTAGTATCCACACCCACTCCTGACCCCCCCAGCAGGAGAGGCTCTCAGTGTCCACACTCACCCCAGGTTCGCCTGCAGCTGCAGTTAAGAACTGTCCCCAAGCACACCATCCCATGTGCATTGTCCTATGATAAGGCTTCCACCAGATGCCTGCTGGAGCTTAGAACTTTTTGTCTCTACTTCCCATCCCGTCAAAGGACAGTTCAGAGACACATTTTGAACAATTCCTTGGTCTTCTCAAGCTGACCTCCCGTTGTTCCCAGGTACCCCCAGTTCAACTTGGCACCCTCCCTGGCCTGCCTTCTTCTGCAGTTTGATACCTGCCCTCTCCTCACACTTGAGTCCTGAGGTCACTGAAAGGTCAAGTAAATGCCCTGCTCCTGAGTGCTTGCCTCTGCTCTGTTTTCAGGGCACTCAAACCAAGATACCTCCTCTTTCCTCCACAGAAGAGTCGATTCTTCTATTCTTTCTCCCTCAGCCACTCACCATTTGGTGTTGTGAAGGTCTGCCTAGGTGCTTGTCCTACTTAGCTTTAATTATTAATGACGCAGCCTAGAATTATATGACAGGATAGACTCAATTGAGGGATTGCATAGAGTACATTGTCTGCGGGGGATTATCTTAACTAATAATTGATGTAAGAGAGCCCAGCCAGCCCACTGTGGGCAGTGCCATTCCCTGGAAAGCTGGTTCTGGGCAGTATAAGGAAGAGAGCTAAGCATAAGTCTGTGAGCAAGGTGAAGAGCAAATCAGCAAGCAGCATTTCTCCACGGTGTCCATCTCAAGTTTCCGCCTTGGCTTCCTTCAGTGATGAACTCTGATCTGGAGGTGTTTGGTGAAAGTGTTTTATATCACAGAAACAAGGACAGTGCCCATCTCCTCCACTTCACTATGATCTGGAAAATAATAGGGACCTGTCCTTGTTCCCGAGAATATGCTTCACTTGGCATATGCAGCAAGTCCTCCATCAGTACTGTGAAAGAAATGAATAGAAGCAAGGTGCTTCAAGTGTATAAATGTACCCAACGAATGTGTAGAGGGAGCATTCTCAACCTTATAAAGGGCATTTATAAAAGCAACAACAGGAAAACCGTAGTCCCATCATACCCTGTGTTGAACAGCCAGAAGCATCCCCTGCCCAGGGTCAAGAATGTGTCCAGAATGCTTCCTCTTGCTGTGTCTTTTCAACACTAAACCAAAAGTTATAGTCAGAGAATCAGAACAATATCCATTCTTGCGTGAAAAGGATCAATTATTTATTTTTGAATTGACAAAAATTATATATATTTGTGGAATACAACATGCTGTTTTGAAATATGCATACATGTTGGAATGCCTGAATCAAATTTGTGAATACCTTACCCCACCTCCTTAGCATTTATTTGTGGTAGGAATGCTTTAAATCTATTCTTAGCACATTCCAAGTATACAATACTCTGCATCTGTAGATATTAAGTGCAGCTTTCCTCAAAGAAACCTCCTTTTTGCAGTAGATGGAGACCATTACAGGAAACCACAACTGGCCAGAATGCAAACAACAGACCATTGGGTGTCCAGTCCAAATGGATACGTCTATAGCATAACTCCTACATCGAAGGCCCAGGGAATATCATGGAATAGGTGCAGATAGATTGGAAGAGTCAGAGGACAAGGACATCCGCTGTGAGACAGTGTCTTCTATGTGTGCACCCATGAAGTTTCAACAATATGGTTTCCTAAACAAGAGATGGACGATGGGAACACTCAGCGACATGCCAATGTGGATGGGAGGAGATCTCTCAAAGCCCCACCCTTAGACGCACAGCTACAGACAACTAATGGCTTCAGAGAGGGTGTGGTGATATTGTGTCCCCCAATATAATGTGTACCCTAATAAAGTTATCTGGGGTCAGAGAACAGAACAGCCACTAGATAGCCATAGAGGCCAGAAAATGGTGGCACACACCCCTTTAAAATCTTACCATTCCAGAGGCAGAGAGCCATCCAATCTCTGTGAGTTCAAGGCCACACTGGAAACAGCCAGGCATAGTGACACATACACCTTCTATCCCAGCACTTGAGATCTCATGTCTTGCTTGGGAAAGACACATGCCTTTAATCCCAGGAAGTGATGGTAGGAAGCAGAAAGGTATATAAGGCACGAGGACCAAGAACTAGAGGCTTTTAAGCTTTTAGACTTTTGAGCAGCAGTTCAGCTGAGATCCCTTTGGATGAGGACTCAGAGGCTTCCAGTTTGAGGAAACAGGATCAGCTGAGAAGTTGGCAAGGTGAGGTTAGATGTGGCTTGTTCTGCTTCTCTGATCTTTCAGAATTCACCTCAATATCTGGCTCCATGTTTTTTATTGAATAAGACCTTTTAAGATTCGTGTTACAAGAGGGGGAATCAGTCTTCTCCAGGGATGAGCTTCCTGATGGGTTATTCAGTCCCAAGTGGTCAGCCCTAAATAAATACACATGAGAAACACTAGGTGGACTCAGCAGGTTGTATTTATTTGTAATAATAGTGATTAAAGAATAAGATGTCAATAACTTTGAGAGAGAGCAGAGGTCATAGAAAGAGTTGGAGGCAGAAGAAGGAGGGGTCGAAATGATGTAAATATAGTACTTGTCTTAGGGTTACTATTGCTATAATGAAAAACTATGACCAAAGCAACTTGGGGAGGAAAGGGTTTATGTGGCTTACACTTCCATGTCATAGTCCATCACTGAAGGAAGTCAGGACAGGAGCACAAACATGGCAGGAACCTGGAGGCAGGAGCAGATGCAGAAGCCATGGAGGGGTGCTGCTTACTGGCTTGCTCAGTTTGCTTTCTTATAGACTCCAGGACCACCAGCCCAAAGATGGAACCACCCACAATGGTCTGGGCCCTCCTCTATCAGTCACTAATCAAGAAAATGCTACAGGCTTGCTTACAACCCAAGCTTATGGAGATATTTTCTCAGTTGAGGTTCTCGCCTCTCAAGTGACTTTAGCTTGTGTCAAATTGACATAAAACTATCCAGCACAGTACTCATGTGTGAAATTATTTTAGATATAAATGAAAACTATTTTTAGTAATTGTCAAGTATACATTATTATTATCCACAGTTACTATGCTGAATGACAGATCTCTTGAAAAAGCAAATTCTTAAAAATGCAATTAAAAGCATCCAGATGAGAAAGAAACAAAATTGTTTATATTCAAGTGATATGAAGCTAGTTACTAATTTTAAAGACTTGACAAAAACTGTGAAAACTAACAAGCAAATTCAGCAAAGTTACAGGGCAAAAAGTAAGTTATAAAAATCAGTTGAATTTCCTCATACTAGCAACAAACAATCCAAAATAGAAAGCAAGCAAACAATCCCATTGGAGATATCAAGAAAGGTACAAGATACTTAGAAATAAGTGTAACCAAGGAGGTAAGACATTGAAACAAAATAGTACCAAAGTAAAAGAAATCTAAACTAATGGAAAGACATCCAATGTTCATGGACTGGAAAGTGGACCATGAGCAAGATGTCAACATTCTGAACAAGACTACAGGTTCAATGCCATCCCCTCAGTGGGCTTCTTTTTATTTTTCTTCAGAAATGGAAAAGATGATCCTCAGATTTATCGGAAATTGCAAAGAATCTTGAATTCTCAATAAAACTTTGAAAAAAGAATGAGTAATTTCAAGATTTATCACAAATATATAGTAATCAAAATAATGCTGTCAAAACTGTACGTACAAGTAATGTTATATCGAACGAGTAGGTTATATTTAGAAATATAGATGTATGTACAAAAACATACAAGCATGCAATAACAATTAATGTAAAAAGAGACCATGGCCGGGCGGTGGTGGCGCACGCCTTTAATCCCAGCACTCGGGAGGCAGAGGCAGGCGGATCTCTGTGAGTTTGAGGCCAGCCTGGGCTACCAAGTGAGAGCCATGAATTTGAAAAAGAGTAGGGAGGGAAGGGAAGGGAGAAATGTTGTAATTTATATTAACATCAAAAATTAAAAAAGGATGGATACATAGATCATGGAATAGAACTAAAGACTAGAAATAAACTCAAACTTTGGCCAGTTGATAGCGTGTATGTGTTTGTGTGTGTGCACATGAGCATGCATCAGGTCTCACGCATGACAGGCAAGTGGTCTACCACTGAGCTGTATTCCAGTCAACCAGTTTTCAATGAGGAGGGGGAAGAAGGCTCTTCAGTAACACAGTGGTGCTGGGACAACTGTTGCCCAATGACAACAAGAGAGAAAAAATGAAGCTGAGCCTCATCTTGCCCTATGTATATAACCGCCCCAAACAATGCCTAGCTGAAGATCAAGTGTGTAAACGCATGAGCCCACAGGGAACATTGCAGATCCAAACCATCACATCTGGCCACGCCCATCTCCACATCGCGTTTTGTACCAGTGCGCGAGGCCTTTGTAGACGGAATCTCCCTTCATTAGTCCTGTTTCTCACAATACAGTCACCTGAGCCTGCCATAGACTTGTTCTGCTTCTGAAGGCCACAGAGGGTGTCTCACATTTTGGAGTTCCTGGACTGGAAGTGCCCATCAGAATCTGGTCAGAAGAAGAGCTCTGGGTCACAGTGGCTGCCAACACAAGTGTGTGACTACTTATGACGGGTCCTGCGCAACAAATTCACTTGTCCAGTTGCTAGTGGCCCTGTTTGCTTTCTTGCTGAGAATAAAAACTCAGTTTATGTCTCCATCAAATTCCTCGGGGGTCAGGGAACCCTGGGGAAGAGGAGTAGAAAGGGTGTAAGAGCCAGAGAGGATGGAGGACACCAAGGAAACAAGGCCCTCTGAATCAGCAGGACTGATGCTCCTATGAACTCACAGAGACTGAGGCAGTACACGCAGGGCCTGCATGGGTCTGTGCATGATGAGGTCCTGGAGCTGAACAAAGCGGAAACATGTCCCCATCCCTAACCCAGAAGCCGTCTCCGACGGATAAGTACTTGTCAATGAAAATTTAGTTATCTCCAACAGAGTCTCACTGGGGAAACGACTTACTCTTAAGGGTAGACTGTGTGCCCAGCACTGGATGCCCAACAGAAACTGAGCTCAGTGACATCACTGGAAGTTCCCTGTCACATGTCAGGGCTTTTTAAAAAAAATTTTTATTTCACTTTATCTTATTTTTTATTTTTATTTGTGTGTGTGTGTGTGTGTGTGTGTGTGTGTGTGTGTTTCTCTTTCTTTTTACCCTATCTGTCCTTTGAGTATGTCTTATGGCTTCCAGTTTGTGGTTTTAAGGGGTTCTTGAGTGTGTGACTCTCTGCATCTCTATTTGTTTCATGTGCCTTTTGTTGGGCTCTGTTCTATTGTTATTTTGTCCTATCCAGATGTATTGGTTTTTGTTTTATCTTATTATATTTTATTATTAAAAATCTTAATTTATAACAAAAACAAGCATTCCATTGAAGGTCTGGACTTTTAGGAGCCTACAAAGGCTCTGTGGAGATTTACTTTAGCCTAGTAAATGTTTTGCCCCAGGGTGAGGCTTCAGAACTTCCTAACGATTCCTTTTGAAGGATTTGGTTATTGGACACCTCCTATAGGGTCTTTAATTTAATGGGACATAGTGACAAACGGAACGGCCTCCTCGGAGAGCAGAGGATCCCTGGTGTCTGGGATGGCTTGCCATCCTAAAGGATCCTCAAAACACATGACCATGGAGGCATTCCTGGGAGAGGGAGGAGCTAGGTCTTGGCCTATGCAGAGGCTGTATGGGCTCATGTAAAAATTCCTCCCTCCCCACTAGGCCTCAGTGTTCTCCTTTTTTTTTTTTTTTTTAGAAATGTCAGAATTAAGTTAGACATAATAAGACTTTGTGACTTCAGCATCCCATACTTGAGTTTTTTTCCAGAAAGAAAAAAAATCATCAAGGCAGAAAATTATGCATTTAAAACTGTTCAAGGGCCAGCAAGATGGTGCAGCAGGTAAAGGTGCTTGCTACCAAATTTCATGTCCCCGGTTCAGTTCCCAGAACCCGCATGGTAGAAGGTGAGAACCAATTCCTCAGACCTGTCTTTTGACTCCCACACTGGTGCCATGGCATGTGCCTGACCACCTATCTACACACATAAGCTTATAAAATAAATAAAATATAACACCATTTTTTTAAAAAATCCATCTAATGTAGTGTTATCCATTAAAGAAAAAGGCAAATCAACAGAAAGAACCCAAGAATTGGATAGAATTACGACGCCATCTATGGTCTATCAGTTGGCATTTAATACAGTTGTAGGCAGGCACACCACCTTGGCCTCCACGCCACCCAGACAGGGATGACACTTGTTCAGATGAAACTTTGGCGCTCTCCAAGTGATGGGATCACAGATGAGTTTTGTTTCCTTCTCTCTGCTATTACAGATTTTTTTGATTTTCTATAATGAACACATATTGCTTTAATAATCAGTAAAAAAAAGAAAACCCAAATGTCACTGAAACAGCAATTAATTCTATAAGGAATGTGCAACAAACGAGAAAAAGCTGAAGTCATATGTGAGAGGAGAAGCAAATCCAACAGGAAATGAATATTCAGATTGCGACGATATTGAAATGCAAAGTCACTTTGCCTAATTGTCAATTCATCTCATAACCAATTCTCTACAAATTCACACACACACAGCCTTTAGGTTTTATAATTTTTTGTCTATTCAATTAGTGGATTCTTTCTCACTTTGCCATCTTATGACACGCTAAACATTTTTGTCCCACTGTCTGAAGTTACTACTTAATATTCTGTTCCTAGGAGTTAAATTGGCACTATCCCGCCGTCCTAAGATAGTTTTTTATCCCTGCATGTGCAATTGTTTCTTTTTAATCTACTTTTGAATAACTTAAGGACTCATTAGGTTGTTTGCTAAAAATCATTTCTTTAGAATTTCTTGTTTCAAACACACTTTTCTGTGGTGTCTGAACACTATGAGGACCATTCATTGTAATGTTAGCCTTTGTAAAAAGTTAAGACCCTTCCTTATAAGTCAGTTATGGACCAAGGAAGGCAGACATGGAGCGCTAAACAAAACAAAACAAAACACCAACCAACCAAACAAATGAACAAAAACCCACTTTTATGAAACAGTAACAATTTGATCAGCATAAAATGCCCAAAAGATACAAGAAGGCATGAGATACAGAAGCAGATTCAACACAGGATTAAATTTTAGGTGACTACACTTATCTGTGGGTGTGAGGATAAACGTTTAGACTGTGGCTAGGGATTATGCTGATTTGGTAAATTAATAGCTGTAGATTCTCCTTCAATAACCATGACTTCACCAGCACTGAGTATTTGGCTAGGTTTCCAGGACCAGGCATGTTTTCCTTCTTGTTGAACAGGTCTTAAAGCACAATTAAAGGGCTGTTGGCTACAGCCAAGGTCTGTGTGCCATTACCGCCTCTTAGGGTTATTGTGCCGTGCTGGTCATTGATGTGGTTCATAGGCATCATAGCTGGGTAGAACCGCTTGTTGCCTCTCTCCTTTGGAAGCTTGCATGGTACCTTCTGGTACCATAAAATCTCAGTGAGGGGATCATTCGGGTCAGGTCCAGCTTGGGGGTCTCTGGGCTCTGTTTCTGAAGTGCATGCTATCTTTAACAATAGGGACTCACCTTCCCTGTCTGGGAAGTCACCGAGGGCAATCGAAGTAGGCTGTATGTTTGGGAGTCTCTTGGACAGTCCTTAGGATTCCTTATGGCTTTTTCAGACACCCTTATTGTTATTTTACTCTCCTCCCTCTTTCTGTGTTCCCCTCCCTCTTTGCTGTCTAAAGAGGCTCCCTTTTCCATTTCACCCATCTTGTACTCTGCTATTCCCCTCTTCACTACTTCCACCCCACCCCCAAATCCCGACAATTGTCCATTTTTACTTTCCTGGTTTCTGTAGTTACTCCAGGCTAGGTACTCGTATCTAAAGATTTGGAGCCAGGAGCCTCCACTGAGAGAGAACATGGGACGCTTGTCTTTCTGGATCCAAGTTATCTCACTCAATGCAATTTTTTCCCAGTTCCATCCATTTACCTGCAAAGTTCGTGATTTCATTTTTCCTTACAACTGAATAGTATTTCATAGTGTCTATGTTCCACATTCTCTTGATCCATTCATCTGCTGAAAGACATTTAGATTGTTTCCATTTCCTAGCTGTTGTGAATGAAGCAGTAATGCATATGGCTGATGAAGTATCTGTGAAGTAAGATGTTGAGTCATTTGGGCATAGGCCAAGGTCTAGTAGAGCTGGGCCGTATAGTAGGTTTCCTTTTAGCTTTTTGAGAATGCCCCATACTGGTTTCCATAGTGGCGTCACCAGTTTGCAATCCCACCAGCAGTGAATGAGCGTTCCCTTTTCTCTGCATCCTCTCCAGCAGTTGTTAGTTGTTCTGTGGATAGCCTGAGCCACAGGAACCCTCCTGTCTCTGCCTCCCGGCACTGGGATTACAAGCATGCACCACCGCACGCAGATTTTTTTAAACATGAGTCTTCATGCCTGTGCAGCAAGCCCCTCCCTGCTGGGGCCGTCTCCCCTGGCCTAGACTTTGTTCTCATGTTTACAGTTTAAATTACTATATACCTTTCTTTCCAAGATTTATACTTGTTTTTCTCATATCCAATTGTTCTTGTTTCATTTCCATCATTACTAGGTTCACAAAATCTTGTTCCTTTTTAACAGTTGGCAGCTTAAGTTTCTCCTGACTACCTTAAAGATACTTCTTTTAAAGTTTTTTTTTCCCAATTGATCCAGTTGGTCAGATTTGAATGAAGTGAGTGTACATGATTATTGATTTTTCTGGCTGTGAGATTAGTTTCCACCTCGTGTTTGTCTTTGCTCTTGCTTTTTAATTCAGATACCGTAAAACTCACCCTTTTGGAGTGAAATGTTGTGGGATATCTGTACACTGTGTGAAAATGTATTGCTGTGATTGGTGTAATGAAAAGCTGAATGGCCAATAGCTAGGCAGGAGGTGTAGGCGGGATTTCTGGGGAGAGACAGGAAGAGGAGGAGATAATCAAGGCACAGGGGAGATGCCAAAGAGACATGGAGAGAGTGTGACATACAGAATGAAACAAAGGGAAAAAGCCACGAGGCAAAATGTAGATTAATATCAATGGATTAATTTTTAAGAGCTAATGGGACAAGCCTAAACTAAGGCCTGGTTTTCATACTTAATAATACGTCTCCGTGTCATTATCTGGGAGCTGGCTGGAGGGACAAAGAAAGGTTGGTTACAGTGAATGATGCCACAGTTTTTAAATAAACCCACAAGGCTGTGAAGCTATCATAACTGCCTGTTGACCGTTTTCAGCTCCATTACTGTTACAGTTCTTTTCCATTACCTCTCCTCCTCACCGACAATCACTCATCTGAGTTCTGTCCATATGGACTTGCCCGCTGTGAATGGTCAACTGAATGAGAATGGCCCCGTAGGCTCAGGTATTTGAATGCTTGGTCCTCAGTTGGTGGAACTCTTTGGGAAGGATTAGGTGACCTTGTTGGAGGAAATGTGTCACGTAGGGCAGTCTTTGAGGTTTCAAAAAGCCCACATCATTTCCAATGTGCTCTCTGCTTCCTGATTGTGTCTCAAGATGGAAGGAAGCTCTCAGCTACGGCTCTAGTGCCATGCCTGCCTGCCTGTTGCCATATTCTCCACCATGATGGTCACAGACTGTACTGGCGGGTTTTGTGTGTCAACTCAACACAAGCTAGAGTCATCAGAGAGGAAGGAGCCTCAGCTGAGGAAATGCCCCCATGAGATCCAGCTGTAAGACATTTTTTCAATTAGTGATAAAAGAGGGAAGGACCAGCCCATGGTGGGTGATGCCATCCTTGGGCTGCAGGTCCTGAGTTCTATAAGAAGGTAGGCTAAGGAAGCCATGAGGAATAAGCCAGTAAGGAGCACCCCCCCCATGGCCTCTGCATCAGCTCCTGCCTCTGGGGTTCTGCCCTGCTTGAATTCCTGTTCTGACTTCCTTCAGTGACAAACAGCAATGCTGGAGTGTAAGTCAAATAAACCCTTTCCTCCCCAACTTGCTTTGTGGTCATGGTGTCTCTTCACAGCAAAGGAAACCCTCACTAAGACACAGGCTCTAACCCTCTGAAACTGTGAAACCCCACATAAACTCTTCTGTAAGTTGCCTTGATCATGGTGTCTTATCACAGCCGCAGAAAAGGAACTAAGATACCCGCTCTGCACAAATGCCACACAAACAGCATCCTATAGAAAGCGACCAGATCCTTCAACCCAGCACAATGTTCATCTTCAAGTACAGATCCGTTACTTCATTCCTTTCATGGTAAAATAGTACTCCACTGTGTGGTTGGGTCCCATGTTATTCACCCATTCATGAACTTACAAATTAAATTGCTTTGTACTTTTTGAGTATTATGAAGGCTACTGTGAGCGTTTGGGTACAAGTTTTTGTAGGGACTTATTTACATTACAATTATTTTCATGTGTTTGCAGATATGTGAGTGGCTGCCCACATGCCACACCACACCTGTGGAGGTCAGAGGCCAACTTTCTGGAATCACGTCTCTCCTTTTATTAAGTGAGTCCCAGGGATCAAACGGGTCACCAGGCTCGGTGGCAAGCACTGTTATGTACTGAGCTGTCCCGCTGGCCCTGTGTGGACATGTTTTCTTTCCTCTGCGTGATAAATTATGCTGTTAAGTCCCTCTACTAAAATTTTCATTTTAGTGATTATGTTCTTAAACTACAGGATATCTACCGGGCTCTTTTTTAAAAAATAATGTCTACATTTTATTGAAAGTGATATAAGCTATAGAATTTACATGAGTATAAATTGATACAACTTTTCTACCTGGTAAGACATCATTCCATACATTTCTTTGTTTCTTTGATACGGTTCTTTAGCTCACTGGATATACTTGCAGTAATCTGCTGAATAATTATCTAGAAAGGCCTATGTGCGACCTTCTCAGGGAGTACGTGCCGAGTGCTTCTTCCTGGATATGGATCATATTTTCATGTTTTGTTTTGTGTTTTTTTTTTTTTGTTTTCAGGAATCGTAATATTTTGCTAAGTTCTTGAAATTTAAAATAATATGATTTGGTAACTGTGGAACTTCTTCTTTAAGGTCCCCGTCCCTCGATGTGTGTGGGTACCTTGGTAAGTTCATTCTTCCTGGACTCGGCTGTGTGTGTGTGTGTGTGTGTGTGTTGACACATGCTCTCTACACTCAGAGACCTGACAACCTGGCCTTAGCCTTCACTTCTCACTTGTGTGGCGTCTGAGCAATGGCGCGGTCCCAGATCGTGACACAGCCCTGCATGTGTGCCCCAGCCTCTACATTCCCAAGATGAACTCAGACCTTTAAAACCCCCTGGCCTTACGCACTGTCTTTTCCTTCAAGCTTTTGTTTAGCCCCTTGTTCGCTCCAGTGACCAACCACCCCAGGAAGCCACAGATTTCATCAGTTGCCTCTAAGTGTTTTCAACAAACATCTAGGGTGGTAGTTCTCAACCTTGCTCATGCTGCAACCCTTTAATACAGTTCATGTTGTGGTGACCGCCAACTGTAAAATTATTTTTGTTGCTGTTATATTATGTTATGACTCATAACGTAAATATCAATATGCAGGATATCTGATATGTGACTCCTGCGAAAGGGTCATTTGAGCTGGCTGGGTCTTGACCCACAGGTTGAGAACCACTGATCTAGGGAAGAAGCTTTTGGCGTTCCAAGGCAAGTCAGTGATGACTTTTGCAGGGGTTTTCCAGGGAGGCACTAGACAGGTCCGATGATGACAGTTCTCTGGGAGTGAGACTCTAGAGAATGGAGAATGAGACTCTAGAGGAAGTCCAAGCCTGTTGTGTCCTGCCCACGGCTGTCAAGCTGATGGGTTTTGCTGTTGATTGTCAAGACCACCATGAAACTGGACAACATGAGATGGGGTCAGGTCAGATAAAAACATAACACTTGCTCTTCCCAGGATGCAGCTCTTTCTCTCGAATTTAAACTCCTAGACTATGGACTGCGCCCTCGAATTGTGAGCCTAAACAAACCTTCCCTAGCACAGGATGCTTAGCTAGGTATTTTGTCCTGGCCACAGGAAAACTAGCAGATACGTGGATTCTATTTTATTTATTATTGATGTGTTTGGATGAAGAAGAATGAGTTTTAGCAGTAGGCAACGCACAGGAGCAATGCCATCTTACCTACACATTGGTTAATATCTGATGTCGCTCAGACTGAAGCTAGGTCTTATCTAGAGACGGTATCTATTGACGATCTGCCATGATTGATGGGGGATTTAGCTCAGCTGATTAAAAAATGACAATTGGTATCTATGGCTGAAGGGAACTCTGGGGGCCACATATCTGCAGCTCACGGGTGCTCAGGGGCTGCACCCCTGGGTGTCTTTCTCTGATGAGAGATTTCTGCTGCTTTCAAGCTCATGCAAACATACCAAGCATTTATCTTGATTTGGCTACACTAGAAAACACGGATGTAAGGCACCAATCACTGTAACAAGGAATTTCCCCTTTTCTGTTGTCAAGCATGTTTTATGGGGGAGAAGCAGCTCTGTGGAGGATAGACATAATTCCCAGAAACTCCACAATTCCGTTGAATTACAATACTTGAATGCATTTTATGGACTGGGATGTAAAACTGTAATTCCCAGCTGAGTAAGACTCTCCTAACAAGAAGTTTATAGACTAAACTGGCTTGATCCAGTCTGATTAGGATTCATTGAACCTTTAGAAGATACAACTTATGCTAGGCATTGAGGGGAATAGCAAATCTCAGTCACTTCTGTCCTCCAAGACTGGCAAAGGAATTAACGTGACTTGGGAGTAGGTGATGTAGTCTACATAGGCCTGATATCTTCCAATGAAGTTATTCTGAGCATCAGCCTGAAGATCAGGCCACCTGGATTTTTTTTTTTTTTCCCGAGACAGGGTTTCTCTGTGTAGTTTTGGTGTCTGTCCTGGATCTTGCTCTGTAGACCAGGCTGGTCTCAAATCCGTAGAGATCTGCTTGGCTCTGCCTCCCGAGTGCTGGGATTAAAGGCATGTGCCACCACTGCCCACTGCCACCTGGATTTTTAGGCACAAGCTTCATCATGCTGTTGAAGACCCAGTGATCATAAAATAATTAGTATCTGTATTTAAATGTTCTCTTTGGATCTTTACGGATTAGTTCACTATTCTAGAGGCAGAAATGCTATTGGCTAATCATCTGGGGTCAGTGCTCTGAACTTTCCAGAAAGTCCGTTATTTTGGTGTTGAGATCTAGATTGGGGGAGAAAGGGACTACCGTAGCTCCATGTAAACTTCTTTACTTTTTAAACCGCATTTTGTGTTTTGTTTCGATGTTGTTTTGGAGAAAGGCTCTCATGAAGCCCAACCCAGCACCAGGGACAGACAGAGTTATGGGGAGCCTACCAGAGATGACCACTCCGATAGCTTATAGCCAACTGGGGCTACACTCAGATATTCAGGGACCCCAAGTGTAGCACTGAGTGTTCAGAGCAAAGGTTTTTTTTTTTTTGTTTTTGCTTTTTTTTTTTTTTAAAGACAAAAACATCCTGGTATCTTGCTCAGCAGCTACAGAGTTATGAAAGCAAGCAGTTTAACAGAAGCCAAGATAAGCTGTTAGCTAGAGAAGGAGGTTTGTATAAGCAGGCAGCTTAACAGAAGCTAAGATAAGTTAGCTGGGGCATCTTGATCCAAGAGATTAGGGCTACCCACCCTTGAGTTGGGTAAAGTAATTTTCTGTGGGATTCTCCACCAAGGACATAGAATTCTAGTTAAACTGAAAATGGCCTCAGCAAGAATACAAGATGGAGGATCTCTGTAGTTTCTTGCTGTCACACCAGGACAGACTCACCTGGTAACACCCACAAAGGAGGTGGGACAGCAGACTTTTTCTTGATGATGAGAGGGAGGGAGGAACCTACTCGAGATACAGATGTGGATACAGCGGGGGCCACAGAAAGAGCAGTCCAGTCAGATGAAGGTGAAGACTTAAACGTTCTGATGACAGAGAAAGTGACATCAAAGATGGACACTTGGCAAGGCATGCTGAGGAAGCATGGAACAGGAACCAGGTACAAGGAACTAAGAACCCTTCCCAGGGCCACAGCTTCACTTATGAACATGTTCCTGTTTGGAACACACTCACATCTCTTTTCTCATCTCAACGTTTCTTTTGAGACAGTATGTAGCCCTGGCTTGGAACTTACTATGTGGACCAGGCTGACCTCAAACTTAGAGATCCCTTCCTTTGCCTCCTGAGTACTATAATAGTCTTTTGTTTGTGCTTATTATTTGTTTGTTTTGAGACAGAGTCTTGTGAAGCCTGAACTGGACTATAATAGTCTTTTGTTTGTGCTTATTATTTGTTTGTTTTGAGACAGAGTCTTGTGAAGCCTGAACTGGACTTGAACTCACCATGTAACAGAGGATGTCATGAACTCCTGACCCTCTTGCCTCCATTTCCCCAAGACTGGAGTTATAGATGTGTACCATCAGCACCACATCTAGTTTGGATGTCTATTATGAAACAGGCAGTTAATATGTACACAGGACGCCCTCCCTATCTTGGAGTTATGCATCTGAAAATTCAACCAATCAAGGATTGAAATTCCTCTAAAAAGAAAATTACCCCTGTGTGGAGTGTGAATAGACTTCCTGTCATTAATCCCTGAGTAATACAGTAGAACTACGATTTGCATAGCATTTACATTGTATTAGGGATAATAAGTAACCTAGAGATGATTTAAAGTTTACTGGAGGATGTGTGTAGGATATATGCAAATGCCACATCATTTTGTATAAGGGACTTCAGCATCTGCAGATTTAGGTACCCCTGAAGAGACTGAGGACAGCAATTTTCTTCCAACCATGCCCTTGTTATAGTTTTAAGGGTTTGACAAAAATTTGTCTTTCTCTCATCTAAAATGAGGACCAGCTGAGAAATAAGACCCAGGAGACCAGTGAACAGAGGTGGGCATTCGCTTTTTATTGATGAGACATTCAGAGAGCCCAGCTCTATATTTGTGGTTGAACACCAAGCTAACAACCCTTTCTACCCTTCCCGAGTGAGTGAAGTCCTGGGACAGCCCACCAGGAGGAATCTCAGGCTTCAGAGCCCCCCATCGACGTAGAACTGGGGAGGCAAAAGGGGGCATCCCATGCCTCACAGGATTCTAGGTAAATCATCAGTTGAATATTTCCTCTCAGTGGGAACCAAGGTTAATGGGGTAAAGAGCAGATAACTCACCTCCCTCCAGGCCTCAGTGGAAGAAGAAGGGATGGGGCTAGAGATCAGGAGTGTTCTCTTTTCAAGGGCCTGCTATGTGGGCACAAAAGGCAGGAGGCACTGAAATTCCACCCAACAAGCCCGGATGAAGGGAATTGTTTTAGCTTTGTGACAGCAGAGGAAGACAGCCCCTGAGACGTCCCTGGAGAGGTCACTCAGATAATAGGTAGCAGGGAATTCCAAAGCCAAATCTATTTAGCTCTGAATGCTTGCCTCTAGTCACTAAGCTCTAGACTCTTTTAGACCCTGGAAGGAAGCATTATAGTAGAACGGGTGTGTGTTCCCAGCAGTGGCTGGCAAGCTCCCTTACCATCAGAAGACTGCAGTGCACAGGCCCCAGGCTCTGGGCCACTTGCCTTACTTTGTCATTGTTTTCTGATCAGACTCAGTTTCCCTCCTTCCCTCCCTCCCCACCCCTAATTCTACCCCCATCCCTTCCATCTTTATCTTCATCCCCAAATCTATCACTTTCATTTTTGAGGCTTGGTCTCACTAAGTTGCCCAAATTAACCTTCAACCTGTGATCCTCCTGCCTCAGCTTCCCCAATGCTTGGATTATAGGTGTGTAGGCATGCACCATCACACATGGCCATCAGCTCATTTCCTTGCTAAGACAGTGTACCAGAGGCTGGAACTACAGATACTGCCAGAGACTTTCCACAATGCTGCAGGGTGTGCCATTATTTGATGTATAGTGTGAGACACTTTGTGACCTCCCTCCCTCCCTCCCTCCCTCCCTCCTCCCTCCCTCCCTCCCTCCCTCCCTCCCCCCTCCCCCCTCCCTCTCTCCCTCCCTCCCTTCCTTCCTTCCTTCCAAATGACTGTCCTTAAACCACTGTGTTCAAAGCATTTCAAGAGAGTGGAGAGCGACTGGGTTAATCGAAATTGTGCAGAAAATTGAATTCAAGTGTGTACTTTTTAGTTTCCACTGGGGGGTGCTGTCTACTTTGATGGAAGTGCAACTATGGTCCATTTCACCAATTCCAGCAACCTCTCAGCTTCCCATGTGAACTTGTGTCCTAGGCAGTTGACCCACTGTCTACTAGGTACCTGGCTTTTCCCAAAGCCCCACAATGCATTTGTTCCAGGATCCATGCAAGACCCTGGTCAGTCTAATTTCTACTGGGCTAAGACCACACATTTAGAGGGCTCTTGTCACCCTTCATTGTCTTTTATGTGTTTTTTTTTTTTACTTCCAGCATTAGGCTCTACCTGGCTCCCCATGTATGTGTGCCTCTCTTACACTCTCCATACTGTCTGTGACATCATTTCCGACACTGCAAGCTTTGCCTATTGATAAAAGCTCTGACGGGCATCTCTCCCACGGGTGGGCTTCTTCAGTCCTCCCTTGTTTGGATTCATTGTGCACCTTCTCCCCACACTGTCAGCACATGGCTTTAGCACACAGGACTGCCTGAGCAGCTTGTGACAATAAGGATGGGCACCTGTGTGGGTGTGGGTGCACACACACGAGGCCCCTGTGGAGGCCAGAGGACAAGGTTAGAGGGTTGACTCTCAAGTCCCTTTCACCCTCTTTTGTTCTGAGTCAGGGCCTCTCACGGGCTGGGGGCTTCTTCATGAAGTCGGGGTTCGCTGGCCCCTGAGCTGGCAGAGCTCCATTTGTCTGGGCTCCCATCTCACAGCTCTGGGGTTACAGGCATGTCATGCCACCTGGCTTTATATGGGTTTCGGGGATCTGAACTCAGGGCCTCACGTTTTCCAGGCAAATGCTTTACCCACTGACCCATCTCCTCGGCTCCTCGACCCTACTTTAAAGGTGAAGAATCCAAGATCCAAGGAGCAATGAGCGTCTAGGACCCCACTAGAAGGGTGGACAGCGGGGTGGCAGCTGGGACTCCAGCTTCAGTGCCGCCGTTTGCGCCGCACGTGGGACGTCAGTGGGACTGCCTCCCAGCACCCCGCTGCTCTTTTGTTCTCTGTTCCCTCCTGTGGCATGCTTCCAGCTGGGCTGATTCATGGATCTGGGACCGCATGGCTCCCATTAACTTCGAGGAAAGGCATAAGGCAAAACCCACATCAATCAAGACTCTAAATTACTCATCCATCTTTGCAGGTGACACATGGATTAAGATGAACTTGGAGAGAAGAATAACTATAGAAAAGCTATTTAGATTTATGAAAATTGCTTAAGAGTTTATATCAAGTCCCCAAATGGAAGCTGACTCTGTGTTCTCAGCACAGATGAGACGAAATGGCCGTGAGAAGAACCAGGTTGTCACAATACAACAGCCTCGGGCTTGAAGTCACAGGGCCTGGGACTCCCCCATTCACTACCTGCGTAGCTTGTGTTGGTAGGCAAGTTCTTTTACCTGTAGGATTCATTTTCTCATTTTAAAATTGAACACTGGATTTTTAATTATGCATGGGGGGGGGCGCATGTGTGAATACAGTTGTTCACAGAGTCTAGAAGAGGGCACCCGGTATCTTGGAGCTTTGGGAAACTGAACTCAGGTCCTCTAAAGGAGCAATGCATGCTCTTAACCACTGAGTCATCTCTCCATCCCCTGTTTTCTGATTTCATTTTTCGTTCTCCCAATGAAACTGAAGAATCAGGTTTTGTCCCATTTTTACAGTTAGGGAAACTGAGGCACAGAAAGGTTAAGGTACTTGCTCAAGGTAGCATTGTTACCCAAGGATGAGGCAGTGTCAGATGTCTTTGTGCCACTTTATCTCCTAAATGAGACGTGAGTCCAAAGCATCAGGCACAGAGTAGGTGCTTCATGAGGCTTTCTGAAGCCGAATCTCCAGGACAGTTGTCCCAGCACCGTGGGCCCTAGTAGGCGCTCAATTGGTCAAGTCGCATGGCACAGTTCTGCGGAAATGGCTCTGCTTTTATTTAATGACTTGCTTAGATGCATTTTAATATGCAGACCACAATGCCGTACACTGTCTTCTGGACGGCGAGGCGCAGGCATTCATTATTTTATGAGCTGCGTATGTCATGCAGAGCACAAGCCTCCTTCTTAAACCAACACAACATGCAAATAGAAATTTCATGTAAAATCACATTCAGACAGACTCAAAGTAGAAACAGATGTCTGAAAAATACGAACGCCGGGCTTATTAAATATTTTATCATCAAATATTTCATACATTTCAAAAATGTCATCTGTGAAAACACAGAAATACCGCCTCAGGAGAACCAAAATATTTAATCACTTTCAAGAAATTCTTAAAAATAAGTCCTCACCCCAGAACTATTCCAGGCAGAGAACAAATTTCCAGGTGCAGCAAGCTATATTTATTATATTTTCATCAAAATCAGTAACCTAGTTGAAGGAGATACAGTAATCAGTAAGGTCATTATTAGGTAAGATAATGACTTCTGAATGAATTCTCTCATTAATCTCATTACAAAATGGTAATGGTACCTGACTAATCATGCCAGAGGGGAGAGCTGTGTTGAATCAGAGCAAAATTAAGGCTGTAATCATTGAGCTGTTCTCCTTGTTTCTTCAGGAAAACCTCACTGGGCGCTTGGAGAGCGGCTTGAGGTTCCTCTGACCCACTGGACTGCAGATCTGAAGGCTGGGACACTCACAGTGTTGAGGGCAGGTGGGGAGAGCTGGCTGGCAGCAGCAGCAGCAGAACTGGGCTCTTCCTGCTTCTGCCCTCTACCTCCTGGGTGTCCTTGGCCAGGTCATTCCTGCCTCTGGGCTCCATTTGCTTGACTTGGTCCTCTGTTTCCATCCTTGATTCATTTATAGTCTGGGCTCTGTCCATCAACCAACCCACATGGTCCAGAACGAAGGCTGGATCACTTCACTCCCCGCAAAGACTGCTCATCTCCCCCAGAGAAGTTCCCAGGCCCTTCCGTGGACCACCATGGCTTCCTTCATCCTCGATGCTGTTTTACTTCTACAGCATGAACCTTGTTACTGCTGTTTGAACACACACAGACACGCCTGTTGTCACCATACACTGCCTGGGTTGTCCCTCAGCCCCACTCTGCATTTTTCTGACGTACCCCGTCACCTTCTCTTAGTCGCCACCTCAGTCCTGCCTTAGCCCAGCCCACCACACTGAGAGCTGCAGCCTCTCTGTCGTCACTCAAGGCCGCTCTTTCTTCCTCCACATTCTTATTATTCACTGCATGATTTATTGAATGTCTTGTCCGTCTGCCTCCTCCACTTCCCCCTCAGGAATGTAAGCTCCCCAAGGGTTTAGCGTGGTGACAGTTCATCTACATGCCAGGCACACAGCAGATGTGCAGTGTTTGAGGGATGAAGACCGGGCAGGAAGGCAGGAACCCAGTGAGGGGGACGGAGGACCAGGGATGACTAAGTGCATTCACAGGAGGGAGTGTGGGTGGGACTAGCCTTGCTGTTACAGACTGGAGCCGCACCAAGGCCCTTTATTTTATGAGAATGGACAGTGTCAGGGTCCAGGAAACCTGCACAGCCAGGAGGGTAGTACCATCTGACTGTGGCCTTACCCCAAGTTCCAGCACCAGTGTAGGTAGGGATTAGGAATGCTTGATTAGACTCCTTGTGATGGAAATTAGGAAGGTGACAAATTCATGCATTGTCACAGAAGGAGCCTCTCACCCCTGGTTTGTAGTGGTGTCCATGAACGCTGTGTGGATGCTCAGTAAACACTCAGTGAATTAAGCTCTCAGTTAACACTTGAATTCATTTTTATAGGGTCCAGCAATAAACTGCCCAGTGCTAAAACAGAGTCTCGAAATCACACCTCTCAAGGGACGATGGGAAAATAAGGGAGTACTTATACTGAGTCATAGAAGGCGGAACTAGTGTAGTCTTCAGTACTTGCAGGACCAGTATACAACAGCTGGATGGCTTTATTGTTCTGCATCTTTAGAGCTAGGATAGCATCACATACCCTCACTCCAGATCAACAGTCAGTAAGTATCACTAGCTGGTCCTGGGCATTCTCCTGCCATGTCAGACCAAACCTCAGAATACTATTCCACACAACACAGCATGCCAAGCTTTCCAACCCAGCTGAATGAAATCTCACAGAAGGAATGGAATTGGCATGCTTTCTCTAGAATACAGGGATAGATCATGGATTGAAAGCCATGAGTATTAGGAGATATATTTATGTCCAAGTATAGTAGGAGCACAACTCTGATTCCAGCACCCTGGAGGACGATGAGATTGAGGCTGTCTTGGGCTACATATGCAGAACGTGTCTCAAAACTAAACAACAAAATATTAACTGGCCGGGCGGTGGTGGTGCACGCCTTTAATCCCAGCACTCGGGAGGCAGAGGCAGGCGGATCTCTGTGAGTTCGAGGCCAGCCTGGGCTACCAAGTGAGTTCCAGGAAAGGCGCAAAGCTATACAAGAGAAACCCTGTCTCGAAAAACAAAAAAAAAAAAAAAAAAAAAAAAAAAATTAACTGGATGAGAGGATGACACATCTTTCTGGATGTGGGAGGGGCTGCTCCAGAGGCTGCTGCTGTCCCCTCCTTGCTGATGGTGGCCAGGAACGAGGAAGCAGCCGAGTCCCCACTGGTAGTGTTGAATTTGACAGTTCAGACCTGTAGTTGTATCTGACCAGGCATCTTAACAGCTAGGGATGGTGAGTGGAGCTCAGGGAAGAGGAGGGACAAGGCACACCGACTGGTCAACCCAGCACACAACATCTGCATGTTTGTGCGCGGGGCCAGGACGTTTGGCCATTTTCTTCTGCTGACCAGGTTCCTGCTTCGTGAGGTCTCCTTGGCATTTTTTTTTAATTTGGTGTTTGATCCTGCAGCCTTCATGTCGTAGGGACCCCTTTGCCTCACTGTGGGCCCTGTGACGACCATGTACTCAGTACCTGCACTGGATAGTTTTTATGTTAGCTTGACACAAGCTAGAGTATCTGGGAAAACGCCTCCAAAAGATTGGACTGTAAGCAAGCCTATAGGGCGGTTTCTTAATTAGTGATGGAGGAGAGCCCAGCCCATGGTGGGTGGTGCCACATCTGGCTTGGTGGTCCTAGGTTCTATAAGAAGGCAGGCTGAGCAAGCCATGGGGAGCAAGCCAGTCAGCAGCATTCCATCCATGACCTCTGCATCAGCTTCTGTCTTCAGGTTTCTGCCCAACTTGAGTTCCTGTCTTGCCTTCCCTCAGTGGAGTGTGATTTAGGATGTGTAAGCCAAATAAACCTCTCCTCCCCAAGTTGCTTTTGGTCATGGTGTTTCATTACAGCAATAGAACCCTAACCATTGCCTCCCACATGTTCTGTGCAAATACCTAAACACAGAATTTCTCTCGCGCTCCTTCCTTCCATCTTGGTTTCTCATGTAGACACAGGACACCAGGAAGGCATCTGACCTTGGCTTGGAAGTAGCATATGCTGGTACTTGAGCCAGTTACCCACAATCCCTTCTGCCCACGGTTCCTTCCAGACCAGGACACTGGAGTCTGCCCTCCATCTAGTTCCTCATCACCCCCACTTCTTTCCTCTCCTCCTTTCCCTCTGCTAAGAATGTACCTTATCACTACCCTTTATGTCTACCACAGGGCATTATGAAGTAACTTCCCGGTCCAAGTAGTGAAGTCATCCAGCATCTGAAGACTTTGGCTCTTTTCCCAACAGAGCTCTGTCAAGGCTTTCTTCTGCTTCTGTCTTTGTCTCACAGTTCTGGTCTGATCAGAACTGGGATGATGACCTTTCTGAGCTAGACTCTTAGGTGGCACCCATGTTTCTCTCAGAAGGAAAGAAGACCATTGGTTCCATAAATGGGAAGCCACGAGACAGTACAACAATACCAGGATATGCAAAACTGTTTATTATAGTATTATTTATAACAGAAATAAAGTCAGGAACAAATTGAATATCTAATGTAAGGGGATCAAAGCTTGATCTTAAATGATATTATAGAACATTGTTCATTTACACAGGCAGAATTTTATCACATATTATCAGGCAAGGAAAGATCAGTATAAATATGGTATGAAAAATTATTACATTTTGTAAAAGTATATAACTACCTCCATGTGGCAAAATGACAAATTATTTATTTATTTCCAAGACAGGGTTTCTCTGTGTAGCCCTGGCTGTCCTGTAACTTGCTCTGTAGACCAGTCTGGCCTGGAACTCAGGGATCTGCCTCCTGAGTGCTGGGATTAAAGGTGTGTACCATCATCGCCCCACTGACCTGACGAGTGATTTTTTTTTTTTTAATTTCTCCCTTGTTCTTTACAATATTTTCCAAATTCTAGTGGACGTGGTTAGATGTGATGGCATTTTTTTTCTGTCAGAAATAAAAGAATATTAAATGCTCTCATCACATTTTTAAAGAAGGAAGACTGGTAAGTCCTTGTTTGGAATAGCAAGGGTTCTGAAGGCACAGAGGATGTAGTAGCCAGCTTCTTCCTATTTGAGAGACTCTGGTCCTGTGTCCTTTCAACTTTGGCATCTTGCTCAGTGATGTGATGGAAGGGGGCCCCACTTTGGTGGTTCCCAGGCTCCTGGGCAGTGACCAGTGCTCCCACCAGCACAGAAAGTGCCCCCCGCCCCACGAGGCCTTCCCACCACACTCCCATCACTCTGTATTGAACAGGCTTAGTAGGCGGAGAGCCTGCTGCCTGGTCTCCAAGCCCGAGTACCCTGGAGCTTCAATCTTTTATGAAATAGCTTTTCATTTTCCCTTCTCAACTAAGGGCTTTTACAAGCCACCGAGTGGTTCTTTGTACATCAATTTTTAATCTTGTTAAGGTTTTATTTTTCCACTTGACCAATGCTCAGTTCATAAATAACACATCAAAAATTTGCTCCAATTCTTTCTGTAGGTTTTTGTTTGTTTGTGTTTATTTTTAAATGGCCTCCTATTGGGAAGGAAGAAAGTGGAGAACACGTCAAATGTCTGCCTGTCCTTCCCTTGTATACAGACTTCAATGTCTGCCTGTCCATCCCTTGAATACAGACTATAATGGCTGCCTGTCCTTCCCTTGTATACAGACTTCAATGTCTGCCTGTCCATCCCTTGAATACAGACTTTAATGGCTGCCTGTGGCCAAGCAGAGGAAGGTCCTGTTCTCAGCATAGCACTCAAGGTTGCCATGCCTGGCTCCTTATTCCCCCTTCAATCAACTCTCCTCCAGTACACCTGGGAAGGCAGAACCAAGCCCTGCTCCAGCACCTACTCTGCTCCCCGGTCCTGCCATCTCTGCCTACCTCTAACCTCCATTTTGGGAGCTTAGGGAAGGCACAGAGTGATTTTGCTTCATTTATCATGTTTCTGTCTGGTTTTCTCTGAGCTGCGTTTCTGAGTCACTAACTCTATATTGCTTCTTTGTAGATATGGCTGCATTAGTCAGTGCTTGACTTGAGGTCGGATAGATGTGTGAGAATCATACCCCATATCACTGTTTACAAGTTCTATGCGTTTATTCACCAAAGTGATGGGAGGGAGGGGAAGGAAGAAGGGAGGGGGAGGGAGAGAAAGAGAAAGAATTATTTAGGTTTAGATGGACAGTCTGACCAATGGTCAACAGACAGAGAGTTGGCTAGGCAGAGACAGTTAGCTAGATGGCCAGTGTTAACAGTGTTTGGAGAGAGATGGAGAACACACAGATACAAGAATACAGTGCAGCTGGGAGTTCAAAATCTGCTGAAGTCTCAGATTTCATGGCTACTGAAATCCTGTCATACATCCAACCCTTTGTTCTGCACCATGACGTGTGTATTTGTAGTTAATTCTCATCACTGACCTGTTAGGTAACTCTCTTTCTACCTCCTGCCTTCTTGCCCTCCCGTTCTTTTTCCCTCTCTCTGCCTTTCTCTCTCCTTCTCTTCCCCATCATCCCCACCACCCAGTGTCATTGTGTGTGCGTTTCTCTGTCCAAGACACTTGGAAGATGTCAGCAGATACAATGATTTGGCTCTTGGTATCTGAGGATCAGAATATTATCTTATATAACCAAATAGGATTTTGCCAAGAACACTAGCCATGATTCCATATAATCATTGTACAATGTGTGCCTGAAATATTCCCCAAAGGTCTGTGACTTAAAGGCTTACTGAAGCTGAGTGGTGGTAGAACCTTCAACAGGTAGGAATATCCCCTTAGAGGGATTGAGGGATCCTGGTCTCTTCCTCTTTTTCCTATCACATCTTGACCATTCATTGAATGACTTTGCTCCTACAGTGATGTGCTGTCATGGACCCAAAGCAATGAGGACAATTGGTCATGTGGTCATGGCTGAAATATCCAAGACTGTGAACCAAAATAAATCCTTTTTCTTTATAAGCCGATTGTCTCCAGCATTTTGTTATAATACTGGAAAGCTGACTGTGACTGTAGCCATCTAATATCTATGCTTCATTAGCCCCCAACCAAGATCCAATCAATTCAGATAGTTCATCTTCACTGCCTCTTTTTAAATCTAGAACTTTTTTGACTTTGGGAAACTCTAGGCTACTGTCTTATGAAATGGTTCACATTTTGGAATTTCTTATTATTTCTTTGTATTATCATTTAACATTTTCCTTTATTCCTTGTATTTTCTATCAAATATTTAGCACAGAATATAGCCTTCTACAATGGTAAGTATGGGCTTAATTCTTTTCCTTTCAGTACCAAGTTTTAGGGTAAAGAGTTGAAGTTGTGACCCTTTTAATGTTGGCATCTGACTTGATTCTCTTTCTTCCTCTGTTATGAATTATGTTTTTAGGGCCTGGAGAAATTGCTCAGGGGTTAAGAGCATGCACTACACTTGCCTAGAACCCAAGTTTAGATCCAATATCCATGTCCAGTGGCTCACAGCTGCCTGTCACTCCAGCTCTAGGGGATCCAACACCCTCTTCTGGCCTCCTCTGGCAACTGCACTTACTTGTACATGGAAGGACACACACACACACAACACACACACACACCACACACACACACACGATTCCCAGGAATCTACAAGGATAACCCCAGCTAAGACTCCTAGCAATAGCAGATACACAACCTGAGCTGCCCATCTCCTGTGACCAGATTGGTGCCTAGCCCAACTGTCATCAGAGAGGCTTCATCCAGCAACCGATGGAAACAGATACAGACCCACAGCCAAACATTAGGTGGAGTTTGGGGGAATCCTGAGAAGAGGAGGAGAAAGGATTGTAGGAGCCAGAGGGGTCAAGGACACCACATGAAAATTCACAGAATCAACCAACACGAGCTCATAGGGGCTCACAGAGACTGAACCAACATCCAGGAAGCCTGGATGGGACTGACCTAGGCCTTCTGCATACTTGTTACAGTTGTGTAGCTTGGTCCTCTTGTGGGACTCCTAACAGTGGGAGCAGGGGCTGTCTCTAACTCTTTTACAGGCTTTCGGGAACCTACTCCTCATACTGGGTCACCTTGTCCAGCCTTAATACAAGGGAGGTGCTTAGTCTTACTGTAACTTGATATGTCATGTTTTGTTGAGACTCATGGGAGACCTGCCCTTTCCTAAATAGAAACAGAGGAGGAGTGAATTGGGGGTGGGAACAGAGTGGAGGTGGGGGAAGGGACTAGGAGGAGAGGAGAGAAACTGCAGCCAGGATGTAAAATAAATAGATAAATACATTTATTAAAAAATAAATAAAAATAAAAATCTTGACTGAATCATTCTTTGAAGTCATTCCATCCACTGCTTTACTTAGTCATGAATTCATCAGATGATAGAAGGATCCAGGGATTCCCCCCATCCCAGTATACTATCTGGTTGTCACATGTTATTTATCTTAAAATCCACATGTCTTCAAGATTTTGCAATTTCCACTTTAATATTTCTGCGCACATGGAGTATTCCCATATTTCCATGTATAGTAAATCTGTTTCTGATCTCTTTACTCCATTCTATTGATGTATCTGTCAAGTTATGTGATGTTAAACTCTTATATCCAAGAGAACTAGCTTCCCTGGGCGTTGGTTTACATTTTTTTTTGCTTTTTCCTGAATGTTCCTATATTAGGACTGAGTTGTCTAGTTCCAAGAAAAAGGAAACATTGATATTTTTACTGTGATTGGACCAAATTTATTATTTGAGAACTACATTTGAGAAAGGTCATATAAAAATGCCTATGGAGAGTTTCACATCATTTTTATTATTAAATAATTATAAATTTAACTATTAATTATTATTACTATTTATGGGTGCATAAATTCCATAATATTGAACTATCCTTGAATTGTTATGTGTTATTTTAAATATGTTATTGGATTTCTTAATAAAGTTTCATTGTGATTTTTGTGTAATTACTGAGACATGAGATTGCCCAGGAGCCTTAGTTTTTTTATACAATGTTTGTCAGGTTTACCTACCAATTTTATTTTGACTTTCTCCCCAGATTTGTAAGTTTGCATTGTTTTCTGCCACTTTAAACAGTTTAAGTGACACAGAAATGATCTGATTTTGAACCCATAGATAGCGTTAATCACCTTTTCAAGTCATCTAACTCTGGGGTTTTTATGGTTGTCTAATGGTTCTATAACTTTCTCTACTGTGGAAATGGATCTCTCCCAACTGTCTCCACGGTGTCTGTTCTCATCAGCTGTATTTCTCCTTGAACATTTTCTACCCATCTGCCGTAGTTAGGGTTTCTATTGCTGTGAAAAGACACTGTGACCATGGCAACTCTTATAAGGAAAACATTTAATTGTGGTGTCTCATGTACAGTTCAGAGATTCAGTCCATTATCATCATGGTGTCTGGGAGTATGGCGGCATGCAGGCAGACATGGTGCTGGAGAAGTAGCCATGAGTTCCACATCTTGCAGGCAACAGGAAGTGGTCTGTGACACTGAGTGAAGCTTAAGCAAAGGAGATCTCAAAGCCCGCCTCCACAGTGACACACTTCCTTCAACAAGGCCACATCTCCCAATAGTGCCACTCCCTATGAGCTTACAGTTACATTCAAATTGCCACATTATCTAAGCTTTCAAATTGTATGTGTTCATAATAATGCAAAGAAGAATTTTCCACATTTCTTCTGTTTCACTTGATACTTTCTCCCTGTTGCTTATTTTTATGTTTCTTTATGATTATAATTTTTTAATTTTTAAAATTACATTCAAAATTACTTCTTTTTTGTGGGGTGTGGGAAGCAGAAGAAGGCCCGACCTGAGTGGATACATAAGGAGTGGATGACGTTCTGAGTGAGTGTGTGTTACGGACAAGGGCCCCAGTGTCTCAGACTCATGGACATGGCAAGGAAATCCTCTGGTCTGGGTGCAGATGTTGGCAGTGTGTGCAAAGACTAGCAGCCGCAGCTTCCTCCTCCTGGATGACTGCAACCTGGCCTGCTCCAGTGAGACTCTGCTCCTGTCCTGTGTGTGATACACGTGCCGAGGGTCCAGGATGCTGGGTAGTGATCGCTGCGTCTCCATCAGAGCACGACAGCTCACCCAATCCCAGCTTTCCCGTCTGTGCCTGCTTCTCCTCATTCCCTCGCTGCCCTCCTCAGGGGTCCAGGACCAGGCTGTGAAGGATGCAGCCGTGGGGTGGGAGAAGCCTGTGAGGATGCACTCCCAGAGGTCAGAGGACAACTTGCGGGAATCAGTTCTCTTCTTCCACCCACCCCAAAGTTGGAAATTTTGGAATTTGAATCAAGTTATCGGGGTTATCAGCTCCTGCTTTTGCCCCAAAGCCATCTTACCGGCCTTTATTTTTGAGATGTAATTTTGTGTAGTCCAGGCTAGACTTGAACTCCATATATATATAGCTGAGGCTAATTTTGAATACTCCTGATACACCTTATTTTCATATTATGCTATTTGTATGTTTCATTTGTATTTTTTTTCTATAACTTATTAAGGTTTCCAGTATGGCCTAATATGTTGTTGACTTTTATGAATGTTTTATGTACAATTGAAAAAAAGACATATTTTCAATTATCAGGGCATATATTTAGATGGACACATAAGATTTATCTCATTTATTACCATTGATGATGTTGAGACAATCTTACTTCATATCATGGCCCAGAACTTGCACCAACCCCTCTATTACAGATGCCCAAGTTCCCCTTACTTTCCTTGGAGTGAGGGCATTATTTGAAGTTTACCACTTTTGATTGGAGGCTTAAATACAGTTCTTTTTTCATATCTTAGTGTTTCTGCTTCGTAAAGATAGTGGTGTGTGTGTGTGTGTGTGTGTGTGTGTGTGTGTGTGTGTGAGAGAGAGAGAGAGAGAGAGAGACAGAGACAGAGAGACAGAGACAGAGACAGAGACAGAGTCAGAGACAGACAGACAGACAGACAGAGGAGACAGGCAGGCAGAGGTGTATAGTGTACATCTGTGAATGTACCTGAGTACACTCACATGTGTGTGCCCTGGGTCACATGTGGAAGTTAAAGGACAGCCTCAGCTACCTGTCTTTATCATCCACCTTGCTTGAGACAGGATCTCCTTGGTTTTTCTCTGCTATGTATGCCAGGCTAGCTCACCTTCGGGGGACTCTCCTGTCTCTGGCTCCCATACCTTTGTTGGACATTGGGGTTGTAGATGCCTACTCCTGCACCCCGCTTTCAGGCCCTCATGCTGTGCAGTGAACACCTAGCCACTGAGCTCTCCAGCCCAAACGGCATTCACATCTGTGCCATATTCCAGATGAATTGCAACCTATGACCACCAAGTGCTTCATTTTGTCTCAGGTCCTTTGGCCCAAAGTTTACCTGGTTATATACAGGTCAAGCTGTCAGTTTTTCTGACTGCCATGCTTTGGCTCTGTCTTTTATTTATAGATGTCTGCTAGTTTTCAATACGTGTCTTTAAAACACAATGGAGTTGGATTTTGTTGAGTGAGTCGACCTGAAAATCCTTTTCCAGAAGGTAATCCTATTTACATTTATTGGTGTCATTTAAGCCTAGCTTCAGCTCTGCCGTTTGTCATTAACACTTGGTGTCATTTGTTATCTGATCGCCTTAACCTTTTTCTTGGATTTTATTTCCTTGGTTCTTAATTTTTCATATTCTTGGTTATACATTTGGCTTCCAGATCCACAGGGTTGCATTTGAGATTCAAGCAACTGCACACTATATTTGGAAGAGAATTATGACTCTGCGGAACACGTGCTATTGTTTCCCTTTTCTCCATTTTCTTTTTTTGGGCAGGATCTCGTGTAGCTCAGATTGACTTCAAATTCAAATATGTAGCCAAAGATCACCTTGAACTCCTGATGCCCCTGCCCTCTGTCTTCCAAGTATCAGGGTGCAGGCATGCATCACCACACCTGATGCAAGGCCTGGTGCATGCTAGGCAAGAGTTCTAATTCACATATATCCCTAGCCCCGTACAGCCCTTTACATGTCATTTACATTGCATTGGGTATCATGAGTAACCCAGAGATAGATAAGTGTACAGGAGGATTATGTAGGCACCATGCCAATTTATATAAGAAATTTTAACATTGCAGTGTTTGTTATTTCATGGTCCCCTAGGAAGATGAACAAGAATTGAATCAATGGACGTCCTGATAACAGGCAAAGAGGGAAGAAGCAGAGCATATGAAGATGGTTACAGGAGCTCCAAATGGACTTTGAGAGCAGGCAGTGCATTGGTGTGGCACAGGAGGTGGCGGGAGCCAGGCCAGTGAGGCTGGGCCAGGAGTGGAGCCATGACACCTAGGGCCAATGGGAATCATGAAGGAGCAAGCACTGAGTCGCAGCGCCCGTGTGCAGAAGGGGCCTCACCAGTGACCTGGTCCACTTCCCACTCTGCACAAGAAGCCCCCTGGAGGTGAGAGGAGCTCATTCTCCCGGACAGGCTGTAGCCTGAGTACCTCTGGTTAGCAGCGCACTCTTCAGCTTCCCACCTGAAGCAGCGCCTCCCTTTCATTTCTCAATGCCAGCCCGGCTCTGGAGCAGCACCAACCAGTCAAACCTGGAGACATTTTATTTTACTGCCTACAAGCTGTTCTGGCCCCAGGTCCTCGTTACAGTGGCCCTAGTTTCTACTCTCTGAATCCTGCCCAGGTCCCCTCTTCATTCCATAGGCCTGTTCTTCAAAGCACTACAGCAAACTGACTTATTAAACAAATCCCATCTAATGGAAGTTCCACCACTGAACACATCTGACCAGGGAAAGGGACAATATTCCTCAGTCAGGAGTGCCTTTATTTCATGGGGGCCTGTCACTCACTGAAATTCACAGGAGAAAGAGAATCCCAAGAAAATCAAGGGCATTTGCATTACAATCCACCTCAGTGCCCAAAAATATCCTGCTGAGCATGCAGAATTTCAAGGGAGTGAGTGTGTTTTGCTTATTCGCAGGAAATAAATGAATGCTTTAGGGGTGGGGGTGGGGTGTGTGTGATTTAAACTCTCAGGCATGTGGAATCAAACATTTAGTAAATGTTGACCAAAGAATCACCTTTGACCCTGCAGATTTGGGAGCAAGAAATCTACTTACAGGATGGAGAGAAGGCTCTGTGTTTCAACGGGGACCTAAAGGCTGGGAATCTTGACTTTCCTGCCCACCTGGTTCTCTCCTCACTGGTAGAAGAAAGAGAGCAAGAACTTGACCCTCCGTACCCTCCATCTTGCTGCTAGGAGTGGTACTAGGAGGCAGAGGGATGCCCTCTGTGCTTATCAAAGTGGAAGTGACTTTGAAGTCTTGTTCTTGACGTTGGGATTTCTTTACATTTGTTTGTTTGTGTGTACATTTATTTGGGAGTGCCATGGCATTTGTGTGGAGGTCGGAGGACAATTCGCTGAAGTCTGTTCTCTCTTTCTATTATGTGTAAATCTGAGAGCATCCACCTCACCTCATCAGGCTTGGTCTCAAGTGTCCTTACTCATCAAGCTGCCTTGCAGGCCCTGAAGTTGCCAACAATCACACCAAGTATCTGCCAGGTGCTGTTTTACTTCAAGACTTTAGGAAACTTTCCCACGGTCCCATGCTTAGGAAATGGCAGCTAAATCAAACTGATAGAACTCCACGGCACAGATGCAATCTCCCAGGCAGCCTGAGTCTCACAGCGACGAGGGAGGGATGGGCCAAAGAGGGAAGATGCTGCATCTGACTGACAGAGTAGTCGGACTTTATTTGGGGCCACCAGCCCCTAAATAATGACATGAAGACTTATGATTAGTTATGGAAGCTTAGGCTCATTCCCAGCTAGCTCCTATAACTTAAATTAACCTGTTTCTATTAATCTAAGTTCCTCCATATCATGTTTAACCTCTCCTCCATCCTGTATGCCCAACTCCCCTCGGTCTAGCTGGCACCCTCCTCACACCTAGATTCTAACCCTGAGTTCCTTTCTCCCTGGAAGTCCTACCTATCCTCTCCTTATTCTAGCTATTGGCCACTCAGCTGTTTATTAAACCAATCAGGTGCCTTAGGCAGGCGAGGCAAGGTGTAGACACATCCTCATGCAATGTAAACAAATATCCATCAATATGGCACTCTGAACATCCCTTTCTCCTTGTACATTATCGTGTTTTAAGAATCCAGACTCCAGGGAAGATGTGGGTGCCAGGAATCTCTTACCCAGTCATTGTTTCTCCAGCAATGATTGGCAGGGGGAGAGGTACAGGGACTGACTAGAGAGATGTTTCCTCATTTGGCCTTGGGCAAGTCAAGATGATCCTCATTCTTGTGTGGTGATATTTTAATTGTACTGAAATGTGATTTTATTTGTATGTTAATAAATAAAGTTTGCCTGGATATCGGAGGTCACATAACGAGCCAAAAGCAGAAGTCAAGTGGTGGTAGCACATGCCCTTAATCCAATCACATGGCAGGCAAAGTCTCTGTGTGGTCAAGGACACAGCCAAGCATGGTGACATGAGTCTTTAATCCCACTACCAACCATAGAGACCTGGAGGTCTGTATAGACAGGCAGTGATGAGGAAGTTATGTGGTTGGGTTTAGAGCCAATGAGAAGGCAGAACAGAAAGGCAATGAAAACACAATCAGACAGGAAGAAGTTCTCTCTGTGGAAGCTACTGCTGGTGGTAAGCTAAAGCTAGTCATGGCTATTGCTCTGATCTCTTTGGCTATTACCTCTGTATTTAGCTCTGTGTTTCTTATTTACTAAGACCGTTTAGAATTTTGTCTACATCCTTCTGTCCTGTCGCAGGGAAATGCTCACAGAGGGCATTCTAGGAAGGAAATATGGCATCTGTTGAGGGTTGTGGCAATTTTCTTTTTGTGTGTGTATGTATATGTGTTTGTGTGGTGTTTGCATAGGTGTACGTGGAGACCAGAAGTTGATGTCTGTCATCTTGCTTGATAGTGCTCCACTTTATTTACCAAGGCAGAGTCTTCTTATGAACTTTGATCTCCCTGATTTAGATAGTCCAGGTGACCGGCTTGCTCCCGTGTCCCTAGCTCTGCCTCTTGAGCACTGGGATGACAAGCAACCACCACATCTACTTGGCATTTTTATGTGGTTGTTGGAAATACACACACTGGTCCCGAAGTTTATGCAACAAGTACTTTGCCCACTGAGCCATCCTACCTGGCCCAGGTGTGATTGTCATTACCCTGTATCCCAGTCTAGTGTCCCCTCTCCACCTGGTACTCAAGCCTGCCTTGGCTAGCAGATAACCTTATTTGCCTTGAGTTCTCTTGACAGACAATCTGCTAATTGTTTGGAATATTAAATGCTAGTAAGAAATTTTACCCAGCGTTTCATTCGTCTCCTTTGGTTTTAAAGTCTCTCTGTTGATGACAGACTGGAAGGCAGTTTTCATCCATGTTTGCCTTCCAGTGTGTGACTCTCTATCTATCCTCAGTCCTGCAAAACCTCTATGAATAATTTTAGTCAGCTAGTAGCTAGTTCCACCCTCTGGAAACTTTCAAAGCAAACTTTATTGGCAGTCTCAGGAGCATCAGAATACAGAATGTGATCAAAACATCTCACAGCATTTCCCCCCTTTTGTCTAAATAAAAGGGGAAGGTTTTAACTAACACAGTAAAGCTATATATAATAAGAACAATTATCAGGTAAGAATGACATTCACAATGTCCAGTCCATTTGCATTTGGCAAATTCAGAGAAAAGACTCTGTTATCTATCCCATCTTAGTGAGTTCAAAGTTTTAAACCCAATTCCTTTCTATCCTGACTTGCGTTACCAACACAAAACTAATTTTTTTAGACCTTAAAACATTTTCTTAGAGAAATAACATAAGCTTCTATGTCTTTCAACATGTGGTGATACATCGTGTATCAAATAAAGCTTGCCTGAAGATCAGAGGACAGAGCTAGCCACAGAGGTCAGGCAGTGGTAACACACACCTTTAATCCTAGCACTGGGAGACAGAGGCAGAGATCCATCTGGATTTCTGTGAATTCAAGGCCACACTGGGATACATGAGATTAATCCAGTCTAAAAGAGAAACAGAGCCAGGCAGTGGTGGCACACATCTTTAATACCAGCACTTGGGATCACACACCTTTAATTCCAGCACTAGGATATACTGGGCAGAGAAAGGAATATAAGGTGAGAGGAGACAGGAATTCACTCTCTTGAAGGGGCTCTGCCAGGCTGAAGAGTTAGTGAGGAAAAAGGTGGTAGCTGTAGCTTGCTCTGCTTCTCTTATTTTTCAGCTTTCACCCTGATATCTGGCTCTGCGTTTTTATTATAAGACCATTTAGGATTCATGCAGGTTTGTCAGTTAACCATTGTAAAGGTAGGCTGTTAATACCTTTGAAAGATCAGCAGCTGTTGTGCCCTGCTTATGTATAACCTGAACAGTTGATGATTGTTCTCAATAATGCCTTTTAATAGTTCCTTCAGAAGTATTCTTTATTTTATAGTTTGTTTCTGAGATTGGAGAAATGTTAATCTGGGTTTTCCATTGCTGTAACAAATTATGTCCCATAAATTCATTGCTATATTAGGCACATATGGCTTTAATTTTCCTCTCTGCCCTTCTGGCCCTAAATACTTGACCTGTCTTGTACTTTGTTTTACCTGAGATAAAGGTCCAATCTCTAGAAGCTGGACATTTACCTCCTGAAGAGGCCAATGTGGATGCCAAGATTTTGGTGAAATTATTGTTACATCTGCCCCTGTGTCTACCAAACCCTCAATTTCAATGCCATTTATTTGTATTTTTAACTTTGATAATTTATAAAAGTTTGCTAAAATTCTTGTTTTATGGTGTTTCCTAAAATTTTTGTTTTATCTATTGAAGCTGTGCTGGCATCCAGAACAGTATGGTTTTTAACAACAGGCATTAAGTATTTAAATTGCTCTGTGGAGTAGTTTCCACAATGCTGACAGAAAAAGCTTGAACAATACTTGACACCGGGGCCTTCAAGAGGCCCCTAAAGCATTTCCCAATGGCAAAGGGTTATTTTGTTTGATCCATGTTGATCTGCATTCACTAGTGCAATGCTGACTTTTGGCATACCTTCTGCATATTCCAGAATTCTGAGGCCTTCTTTTTGGATTATCTCTAGAAAAAAACATGGTTTCTTAGAACATTTTGCCTATAATCCCTTTTCAGATGACCTGGTTTACCACAATTAAAACATCTAACCTTTTTTCTTAAAAAAAAAAAATCACTTCTACCTAAGTATCATCATAAGCGTGAGATCCAGTATCAGCTGTATTTCTAATCCATTCATCTATTGGTGATGATCTTGCCTTTATAGGGCTAATATTCTTTTGAATTCTGAATTAGTATTTTGAAAATCCAAAGATTCAATTAGTATTTTCTAACTTCTGGATCTGATATCATTCTATTTACAGGTGAAGTCAATCTTTGAAACAAATCAATGAAGGCTTCTTGTGGGCCTTGTATAATTTTAGTAAATGACTCAGTCCTCTTTCCTGATTCTTCAATTCTGTCCCAAGCATTCAAAGCTGCTATATAGCATAGAATCAGAGGGCTTGGGGCAGGGGGGAGGAAAAGCCAGCCATGGCAGCAGCTCTGTCGGCTGTAAAGTCAGTGGCTACCTCATGATCTTGTGTCCCTAGTTGGACATCAAACATTTGTCTAATTATTCTTTATCAATAAAAACTTGGGAGTCAGGTATCAGATTAAGAACTTGAATGATCAGAGAAGTGGCAGAGAAACAACCAGTGATCTCTCTCAGTCCAAAAGGGCCAGGGCTCTCTCTAAGCCCCACCCTGCTATTTCCTGTGTCTCTCTGTCTTTGGTCCTCCAAAACCTCTATGGCTAATTTTGGTCAGCTAGTAGCTAGCTCCACTCTCTGATTCAAAGCAAACTTTATTGACAGTCTTGGGAGCATCAGAATGAGATCAAAATATCCCACAACACTTACCAGTGTATGTAAAAGTTAGATTTATATTCAACTAGTCTATTAAGTATGAATTAATGTATATTAAATTTTTCATCTCTTAAAAATACTCCATTGCTAAAAATGCAAGTCATCTAAGCTATTAAGAACCTGTGGTGCTGGTAGACTTACTGGACAAGGGAATAGCACAAGACTTTAAAAGACAGAGAATCTCCTCAGTGCAGTAAAGCAAAGCAGAATGAGGCAAAGTGTGCCCACTGTGTAGTTGAAGAGTTTCATCTCTGTGACAGACATGATTCATCTTTTAAAAGATGAGTGACAGACACACTCTCTCTCAGCCTCCCTTGCAGCTTTAGGGTATAGGTAGGTTACTTGATATCTGGATGCACCAACTCACTTTTAATTAGAAACTAGTCATAGAAAGAACTGAGGACTTTGTAAACATCTGGCATGGCTGCAGGTGGCAGTAGCCACACTCCAGGGATAGGGACTGCTATTATTGGGGGCAGGGGGCCAGGTTGCTAATAGTGGCTATACTGGTAATGTTTCTGTGGGTCCCTTCTGGAGCATGCCTTTGGGCACAGCTTTGGACTGAATACAGTTGTTTTTTTTTTTTTTCTGGGAGTCTGTGAACTGACTCAGTGTTCATGAGTGCATTCTTCCTCTGAAATCAGGCTCTTTCACTGTTGAAGCAAAAGCAAATGTTTATCAGTGGAGTTAAAAGGGGTTTGACGTTACTGCCTGCTTCATTGCATCCTTTTCTTAAATGATGATGAATCAAACGTGCTATTTTTGGGCAAAATCTTCCTATTTTTAAGCCTCAGTGACACACTGGAAAGAAACCTAAATGAAAAACACTTCTAGGCAGAATACCCTCATGAATGATGCAGTGGTCCCAAGACCCATAAGCTGTCTGTCTCACTTAAGGTTTGACCACTATACCACTGATCCCACTAATATTCTTGAGATTTTCAAGTTGACAGTGTGCTGTCAAAAAATGACCCATGTGTTACTGAAAATTCTTCACTGTCTCATCCTGGAGATTTTATCAGACCCTTTATAAATAAAGTAATTAATAAGATATAAAATGCCCCAAATCTTAACATGTAAGTCTTATCTAATATATGGAAAATAATGAGGGTAAGGGAAATGGCTTAATTGGTAAAGTGCTTGACACATAAGCTTGAAGACCTGCACACACACACACACACACACACACACACACACACACACACACACACGGCCTGATAATGTATGATTATAATCCCAGCCCTGGGGAGGTAGAGCCTGAGGATCCTTGGGCTCACTGGATAGCTAGTATTGCTGAATTTCTGAGCTCTAGGCAACAAGAGACTTCG
Source organism: Peromyscus leucopus (assembly GCF_004664715.2). NCBI lineage: Eukaryota > Metazoa > Chordata > Mammalia > Rodentia > Cricetidae > Peromyscus > Peromyscus leucopus. The sequence goes on along the minus strand of NC_051064.1, from coordinate 60,759,825 downwards.
TCTCAGAAATTACAGTGGAGAGTGATTGAGGAAGATGCCCAGTGTCCACTCTGGCTGGCATCGTCTGCTGCTGGAACATCTCTATGCTGAGAACTAAAGCCAGGGCTGGGGAATATGGCTCAGTTTTAAGCGTGCTTGCCTAGCCTGTGTGAGGCCCCAGGTCAAATCCCTAGTGTGGCAAAAAAATTAAAATAAAAATTAAATTAAACCAGTTCTTATAATAATGAGGACAGCAAGGTCAAAAGCACACAGAAGCCAATTGAAAGAGCTCCCACAGGGCAAAGATAAAATAAACAAATAAAAATAAAGACAAAATAAACAAAGTAAAGTAATATTACTTTATAACTCAAAGTATCCAATAAATGTACTATTCATTCTGGTATTAATGATTAGTGAGTGGGTAAGTAACTCAATGGGAGCAGAGAAATCTCCTGTGTAGAGGAATTCTCAGCACTGTGTGTAGATGGTCCACTCTCGTGGAGGTGAAACAGCTTCCCCTCAGAAGTGTGCCTGGGCATGAGGACCTCACAAAAAGCAATGGGTAGAATAGGGGGAGAACCCGACAGACAGTCATGGACCTGGAGTTCAAGGTCAACAGCAGTAGCAGGAAGTGATGCTGATTGTGCATCCCTTATTATGATATGATATAATGACTCTCTACCTGTGTCCTCCCACCAGAGGGAAAAACCAGGGTATTCCCAGCAGGACATCCTACAAAACATCTGACCAGTACTTTCTAAAATGCCAATGTCCTGCAGAACAAGGAAAGTCTGAGAAGCTGCCACAGCCTAGTGAAGTCCAAGGACACTGACAGCAAGCTGTGAGGTGGCATTGAGGTGCTGAAGCATGAACAGGCAAGGACAGAGGGACTCTGCAAAAAAAAATATCAGACTTCAGCCTCAAATACCCTGTCAACGTTGGCTGATCAGAATGACTGCACCACACTAAATACGCGATGCTGATGAGGGTGGGCACTGGGTGTACCATATACGACACAAGGTTTCTAGCTGTCTATAAATCTGTGAAACTATTGAGCTGGCAAAATGACTCAGTAAAGGCACTTGCCACAAGCCTGAAGGCCTGACTGAGCTCAGTCTTTGACACACGGGGTAGAAGAAAGCAGACACAAGACTCACAAGCTGTCTTCTGGTCTTCACACATGCACAGGTGCATAATAAGTCAAACTTAACAAAAATTGCTCTAAAATGGGCCCCTCTACACGAGCCTATGGGGTGATGTCGGATGTAACATATGTATAGTCAGAAACAGAAGAGAGAATCGAGGGGACAGAATCGAAGAAATGATGGCTAAAACTTTTCACAAATTTTGTGCAGGAAACAAACATACAGATTTAAGATGCCAAGCTGTGGGCTAGAGAGATGGCCCAGTGGTTAAAAGCACTAGCTGTACAGTGAGTGATGAGGACCAGAGTTCAGATCCCAACTCCCACATAACAGGCTAGGCGGTCCACAAATACCTGTAAGGCCAGCCTTGGGGGATCCAACCAGCTCCCGATCTTCTGGCCTCTGTGCACACATGTGCGTATACACTCACACAGTCACACACAGACACAAAAACAAATACATAAGAATTTTAACAGGATCTACAGAGATGACTCTTAATGCTCTTCCAGAGGACTGGAGTTCATTTCCCAGCACCCATAGCAGGCAGTTCCCAGCTGCCTGTAACTTAAGCTCAGGTGAATCTGGTGCCTTCCTCCATCCTCCTTGGCAGTGCACACATGTGATATACACGCACATACACATAAATAATAATAAAAAGGAATCTCCATAAACTCTCACTAGGGTGAGTAGAAAGAAACCATGGCAGATATATCAGTGGATCTGCTTTAAAAAATCTGTGTGTAAAAGTAAAAGATTTGTAGCTTTGATGATCACACAGAAATGCCAAAAAAAAAGAAAGAAAAGAAAAGAAAAGAAAAAGAAAAAAATCAAGAAAAGAAAAAGAAAGGGAGAGGATAACAGCAGAAATAAATAAAATTGAAAATAATTACACAATGAAAAGATTGAAGATATTAATTGTACAGAAAACTCTCTGGCCAGACTGATATAATTAAAAGAGAAAATACAAATGTAGATTATTATTACAAATGAAAAGCGGGATAGCCACAGATGGAGAGAAACTATGAACAGATGTACGAAAAGCAATTGAATGTGTAAACAAAATAGACAATTTCTAACTATAGGCTGTTTATAACTGAATCAAGAGGAAATAGGAAACATTAACAATGTAGTGCTTTGTTTCCTTTTTCTGATTTTCATCGTGCTGGAGAATGGACTTAGGGCCTTGTGCCTGTTAAGCGAATAGCCTGCCACTGAGCTATATCCTCCGCTTTCTTTTCATGGTTTGCTTTGAGATAAGGTCTCACTGGGTTGCCTAGGCTGGCACTGAACTCCTTCTGAAGCCCAGACAGGCTTAACCTGTAAACCTCTTGCCTTAATCTCCTGAGTAGCTGGGATTAGAGACTTGTGCCACCAGGCCCTCACAATTCATTGTTTTTAAAGAAAACAATTAGGCCTGTAAATCTTGAAAATGATTTCTAACAAACTGTCAAGAAACAAGTTCAGCCGTCTACAAGTTCTTCCAGAAAGCCATAGACCAAGGGAGGTGCAGGCACTCACTGTATGAGGGGACCAGCACCTTGAAGCAGAGTGGACCAACGCTTCACAAGGAACATCATTCCCCACCTTCCTTCCTGGGACATGTAGGTGCAAAGCCATGGCGACACTTGGGAACCAAGTGTGCAGAATGCACGGACAATGACGTTTCTGGCGGTTACAGCTCAGGGATGCCCAGATGGGTGGAGTGAAAGGAGAAAGGAAGCCGTATGGGCATCTTGGTAGGTGCAGAGATCAGTGGAAACATTCAGCACCCTTTGGTGTGAGGGTGTCTGGGGAAGAAGGAAGAGAAGGACCATCCCAACCCCAGGAAGGGACAAGCACACAGCAAGCCTATCTGATTAGATTACATCAAGAAGTGAACTGTTTCTACTGAGGAAAGGGCAGAGGTCCACTAGCATGGCTTCTGTACTGAAGACATCAGCCAGTGCATTAAGGAAAAGTAAAAATAATACCCACAGGATAGAAGGAGAGAACCAGCTCCCAGGAGCTACCCTGACCTACACACACACACACACACACACACACACACACACACACACACACCACACACACACACACACACACACACACACACACACACCACACACACACCACACACACACACACACACACACACACACACATGCACACAAGTAAATAAGTAACTAACTAAATAGATTTTAGAAAGTAAAAAAAAAAATTATTTGGAAAAGACAAATGAAAACTACCAGTAACCACAGAGTAGATTACCATCACTCCAGAACTCAAGGGAACCTTTTAGTAATGAACAGGCTCTACAGGGTTCTCAATACAAAGACGAATACTCTTTCACCTCCCCCACACCAGTCACAGATATCAGAAAAGGGGGGTGTCCAATCTCTGTATAGTTTAAAGGACACAAGAAGCATAGGAATGCATTTAACCAAACATGAGCACCACATTTGTGGATTCTGCTCCTTTAGCAAAAGAAGCAGAGACAATACTAAACAAAGCAAGTGGTATACTATGTCCATGAATAAGACTTACTATCAGGATATTTGCAAATTCCCTACAAACGAATTTACAAATTTAATATGCTCTCAATCAAAATCCTTATAAAATATTTTGTGGAGCTTGAAAACCTGATTCTAAAATGTGTGGGGAAGAGGAAAGAGCCATATTAATTAGGATAGTTTACAGAAGAGGATGGGGGTGGAGAGAGAGTCTAGGTGGGAAGGTGCTTGCTGCCAAACCTGATGGCCTGAGCTTCAGTTCCCATTACTCATATGATGAAAGGAGAAAACAGATTACCTTAAGCTGTCCTCTGCACTCCACACATGTGCCATGGTGCCCTCCCCCCTCCCTTCCCACCACCACACACAAACACAACTACACACCACCACACTTACAGTAATAGAAAGGAGATGGGTGGGTGGGCCCTGCAGTGCTTCTCAGTGTGACGCTAGCAGCTGAAACTGCAGCTTGGACAGGCAGAGAGAAATGAATTAGTGACGCAAAACTGAGAGCCTGAAAAGCAATGCCAATGTGGGAATTTACTGTGGAACAAAGCTAACTGCAGGCCAGCAAGAGTGATGAGGTAACTCTTCAGCAGAGAGTTCATACGGAGAAAGTCAGAGCCGACCCCACACCTCATACACACACAAATTCCTGGAAGAGTAAGACCCTTAATGTAAAGGCAACCACAATTAAGTCTGCTATAAGAAAATGTAGGTTATTCTTTTAAATTCACCACCAAGAACGATCCTCTAAAGATCCTTAATCTTTAAAGGAGGATCTGTGGAAGAACCAGTTAAGAACTGAAACTCGAACTGGGGATGTAGCTCAGAGGCAGAGCACCTGCCCAGCATGCACGGGGCCTTGGGTTCAATCCCCGATACCACCAAAAGGAGTTAAATGTGTCTTGAACAAAAATATAGAAGAATTTAAGAATATAAGAAGGTAGAGCAATGTGCACATCAGAGTTAGCATGCAAGGTATTTCAAACATCTGTAAAACATCAAGATAGCTCAAAAGAGCACAGGAAACATAGGAAGAGGTGACATGCAGAGGAAAGTATTAAATGGGCAATAATCACACACACAGGTGTTCAACTCATTGGCTGTCAGAATACAAAGTCAAAACACCGTGAGATGTAAGTTTACCTGACCAGCTGGGTAATCACTTAAAAGACTTACAGTATCATGTTCCAGGCCATCCCTCATTGGCCATTCCAGGCCCACTCTGTACCTGTGACATCTAGAACAGTGGTTCTCAGTCTTCCTAACACTGGGACCCTTTAATACAGGTCCTCATGTTGTTTTTATTTATTTATTTATTTATTTATTTATTTATTTATTTATTTTGGTTTTTCGAGACAGAGTTTCTCTGTGTAGCTTTGCGCCTTTCCTGGAACTCACTTGGTAGCCCAGGCTGGCCTCGAACTCACAGAGATCCGCCTGGCTCTGCCTCCCGAGTGCTGGGATTAAAGGCGTGTGCCACCACCGCCCGGCCCAGGTCCTCATGTTGTGGTGACCCCAACCATAACATTATTTTGTTGTTGCTTCATGGCTGTAATTTTGCTACTGTTATGAATCGTAATGTAAATATTTGACATGTGACCTCAGAGGGGTCGAGACCCACAGGTTGAGAAACGCTGATCTAGACGAAGGAGGCTGGATGCACTTTTGGGTTTGGGGTTCGTGTCTCTAGTACCCCCTGGCCTGCCTAAGGTGATGGTGCCTGTGACACGTTCCTGATGCTAAGCCCCTACTGAGTGCTGTCTCCTATAGTTACGGCTCCCTCGGACCTGCCTCCAGACCTGGGCATTTTGACTTCCTGTTGTGGACACATCACCACCTCCCATTTAACAGTTCACAGTCACGTGACTAACCCTCCATTTGAGTGTCTCTTCTCTCCAGCCAAGGGTTCCTGCACTATGCTTTGGATCTTAAATGCCACCCAAATGCTCAGGTGTTGGTCCCCAGCCTGTGGGGCTACTAAGAACCTTTGGGAGGTGGGCCTGGCGGAAGCAGCTTAGGGGTCTGGGGACTCCAGCCCTTTTTTCTCTCTTTGCTTCCTTGCTGTCTTGAGGGAAGGGGGTTGTTCTACCACACATTCTCTGCTGCGCTATGCACCCCCACTCCAGCCCAAAGCAACAAAATCAACAGATCATGAGCTAGAACAACTGAGGTCGAGATGCAAAATAAACCTTCCCTCTTTCTAAAGTGACAGTCTCAGGTATTTTGTTACATCATGGAAAAATGGATCACACACCCTGATAAGCTAAGCACAGGTAGGAAGTTTAGATAAGAAAAGCCCACATACACCTATGGCAGTGTGAGCTGGTGTAACCTCTTTGATGTGCATGGCCTATTATCAGTTACTTATTCTGATATGAGCCTGGCGCATCTGCTTCTCTGCGTTAGAAACGTATAAGGATGACCTTCACAGCCATGTTGTGATAATAAAAAATAAGGGACATGACCATCTACCAATAGGAAAAGGGTAAATAAATAGTCGAATGTTCACATAATACAGTGACATTGAGATTATTTGTAAACCTGGGGTTATATCTGTGGCTATTGATGCATGTCACAAATACGTATTTGAAAAGAACATATATTGGGCTGGCAAGACAGTTCAATGGCTAAAGAGGCTTGCTGCCAAGTCTGATGTCCTGAGTTTGACCTCAAGGACCCACAACGTGGAAAGAGAAACCAACTCCCCTGACTTGTCCTTGGTCCTCCACATGTACATTGTGGCATGGCTGCATCTCCTTTCTCTCTCTCTCTCCTCTCTCTCTCTCTCTCTCTCTCTCTCTCTCTCTCTCTCTCTCTCTCACACACACACACACACACACACACAAAATAAATAAAATTTACAAAACAAAAAGCTAAGGAGCATTTTCTGTGACAAAAAGTGGTAGAACACATACATAGAATGATTCCTTGGAGACATGACACGTATAACAACTGTACAAGGCAAATATTTGGGAAGAGTTTATCTAGTGCAGAGCAGAGGTTGCCTGTGGGAGGGGGCAGGGATGAGGTGATTACGGAAGGGCATCTACCGAGGGAGTTAGCTGTGTTGACGAGGTTTCATTTCTTAAGCAGGGTGGCAGGTGTATGAATATACATGGTATTATTTTTAAACTGATTTTTTTAGGTCTCAGTTATTGCATACACATTTAAAAATTTAAATAATAAAAGAGAAAGAAAAAAACCCAAAGTTTGCATTGAGGAGAAGCTACCATCTTCCTCTGAAGTTGCAACGTGTTAGTAAGGATAAAAGAAAATACACCTAAAACAAGTCTTAGAACTGTACATATGATGAGCTTTCTTTTGCATATGGTTGACCATCTGTACATCATCTCTGGTAAAATATACATGAACTTGCTAATAGTGGACCCTCTGGCTTTGGAGGCTGAGTGACAGGAGCATGGCTTTCAGGTACATTTTTGTAACTATGAAGTTCATATTATGTGCTTCGATTAACAAATAGTTATGGTGCTTGAAAAGGATCCACATAAGACTCTGTTGACTTGCCGAGGAAGCACACCATGTGGCCTGCACTCATTAAAACAGGAGAGAGTGCTGTGCTGAGGACACTTCATAGCCCCCAAACCTACACTATCTACTCTCTGGCACTTTGGAGGGAAAGCATGCCACCTCTAAGACACAGAGGAGGGTGATGTCTAAGCTTTGAGTTTGAGCCAATGGCTGGAGGGAGGAACTCGCTGAGCTACAACATTAGAGCTCTGATGGGAGAGGGGTGAGGTGGACCAGTGAGGCTGTTCTGGAAGACTGTATAGATCTGGAGCTGTGGAGACAGGCCAGTGTAGCTGAAAGTGTTCTCAGGTCCTGTCTAGCCCCATGGTCCCACATTCCTCTGGTCTGCCTGGCCCTGTGGTCCCTTAACCACTTATAAAATAATCACTTCAGAGGCTTAATATTATTTACACACTGTAAGGTCTATGGCAGGCCTCTTGCTAGCTAGCTCTTATATCTTAAATTAACCCATTTCTACTAATCTATGTTTTGCCACATGTTCTATGGCTTACCAGTCTGCTGGCATGTTGTTCCTTGGGCGACAGGCTGGCGTCTCTCCCCAGACTCTGCCTTTCTCTTTCCTGTCTCTCTCGGATTTTCCGCCTGCCTCTGAGCTGCCTTGCCATAGGCCAAAGCAGTTTATTTATTAACCAATGGGAACAACATATATTCACAGTGTACAGAAAGACATCCCCCAGCAGGCCAGGGCTGGCAAAACAGAACTGGGGTCTCTGGCTGAGAGAAGACACCGTAAAGCGTATGAGAGAACCATGGGAGGGACAGAACCCTGGGTCAAAGAGCTTTACATCGTGTGCGGAGAAGAGGTGGAGGGAAAGACAGAGGAGCAGAAGGTGATGAGCGTGGAGGAAAACCAATGTACTATGGACTCTCAGATGCAAGGGGCAGGTTTGATTCCTAGAAGGGGAAACGGGACCACAGGCCAAATGGCACTGAGAGGGACTTAAAGAGGGAGACATAGCGGTGATCTGGAAAAGAACATTTCCAGGGAGACGCTTGGATTCTAACGAGATTTCGGTGGTCAGAGAATAAGAGAACAGACTGTCCAGGAGTTGGAATGGAAGAGAGCGAGAGCAAGAGAGGGAGAGAGAGAGAGAGAGAGAGAGAGAGAGAGAGAGAGAGAGAGAGAGAGAGAGAGAGCAAAGCTGATGCCGTGTTGAAAGGATGGAGAAGAGAGAGTAGGAGTTCCTTCTGAAATTCCAGGTGCAGGAGGCTGAATCACATCTGCACACATTAGGGACCCAGGGCAGATGTGGAGCCCAGCAGTGCAGTTAAGCAAAGAGACACCTTTCTGTCTATTTTCCCTCCCTCCCTCCCTCCCTCCCTCCCTCCCTCCCTCCCTCCCTCCTCCCTCCCTCCCTCCCTTCTCTTTTCTTTTCTTTTTTTCTTTTTTTTTTTTTGAGACAGTTTCTGTTTAACAGTCCTGGCTGCCCTGGAATTCACTCTGTAGACCAGGCTAGCCTTGAATTCACAGAGATCCACCTGCCTCTGCATCCCAAGTGCTGGGATTAAAAGCATGCACCACCACTGCCCAGCTGAGACATTTCTTTAAGAGAAGTGATCATGCATGGCTCTCCCTGGGAGTGCCAAGACTCAGCAGGTTCCTCAGGAGGTTGAGATGCTACATTTAAAAACATTGTCCCTTCATCAGCCCCTGCTAAGGTCCAGCAGATGTGGAATTCATCTCATATGATTACACAGAATTGAGATGTTTTCTGACGCTTTGACATGCAAGAGCTGGGGAAATGGGAAGTGGCGGATCTGGGTACCAGCAAGTCTGATGAGGATTTAATTAAGAACTCAATTTTCCCAGACTTCCAGTACTCAGATGCCTGATGTTTCTTTAATAGGAACTGTTGATAGGGTCTAATTATGGTGGGTTATTTATGGGATGAAGTCTCTTCTCTTTGCTCAATTATGTTTTGTTTGAGAGATTTGCATTCTTTGAGGACTCTAGTTTTTAATTGGGTCTATTGTGTTCCCCAAAGATGCACTTAGTCTAGGGACCTCTCATTTGTGCCTTTTTTTTCTACCAGAGATCCCACTATTTCTGTCTTCCTCTTTCTTTCATTGATAAATCCCAAAAGGCATGAGGAAGTGACTCCTTCTCCCATTCATAACATTACCAAGTTGAGTGGTTTCCTTTAATTCTCAGAATTCTTAAAACCTTGCCTGAACATTAGTTATCTCTAGGACTCCATGCTTCGGAAATGGCTCAGTGGTTAGCGTGTTTGCTGTACAAGCTGGAGGAACAGTTTAGATTCCCACTGGGTAGGCATGGCAGCCCACCTGTGATTCTAGCCTTAGAGGGCAGAGATGGGGGTCCCTAGGGCAAGCTGGCTGCTGAGACTAGTCTCACATGCACACACACTCATGCCGTGTATTCACACACACATGCAAATATGCAGACACACTCACACATGAAAATGGAAGATAAAAACCTTTACGACAGACAGACAACATTCTGCATAGAATCCAAACGAGGTCTTGAATTGGCTGCCTCACACGACTCACTTGATTTCAAAGGACCGGAAAAGAATCAACCTCAACGTGAAGTCCTTAGGGAGGCTGCAAACCTTCAGACCCAAACCACATCAGAACTTTCTGTGTACACACAGGACCTGTGAGGGCGACATCAAGAGGTGAGGGACTGTCAAGAAAACAGAGCTGACTGTCATTCTAGGTCAGAATCAGAGGGTGGCAGAAAAGTGGAACCTGAGGAAGCAGGCTCTGGGGATCCCTGCAGAGGTTGAGAGGCACCCTGGGTATTGTTGAGTAGCAGTCAGGATAGCAAACTACATGCTGTGGTAACAAAATAACCCTCACTCCATCTAAATGCGCCCCAGACACAGATCTTTTTCACTCATGCCGTATTTCAGTTGTTGGGTTTTCCCAAATGTCATCACGCTATTGTCCGCCAGAGATTCAAACTGATGGGGTAGGGCTTCCCTGGAAGGCTGCCAGCCACGAAGAATGAGGGAGAAAGACCCGGAAACACACTTTAACTTCTAAACCCTCTCCTCATCCGGAGAAGAAATGCTTTTGTTTGCCTGTTGTCCTGGGGGCTCCCTTTGTGCATTCTAGTAATGATGTACTTAATGGTGACATTTACCTCCGCCGTCTCCCAGAGGCGCTCACACGTGTTACAGCACATGTTATAGGCCCTGCTGTGCTTAGAGGGTTGGGAGTCTGGTGTTTGCTCAGAGTCCACTGTTTTACCTCATGAGGCATGCAGGCTGGAGTGCTACCGTTTAAATCCCTACTTCTGCACGGCACGAGTTTCAGATTTCCTAATGTGTCCGATATTCTGGTCTGAGCCTTAGGCTCAGTCAAGAGTGCCTTGAAATTATGAGTCGGTTGCTCAGAGGCCATGTGACCCAGGCCAAGGAAAGTCACCTTGCTGAGATTCTGTTCTTCCTTAGTAAATTGAAATAACAACAGCTTTATCCTCACAGGTGTTCAGAGAATTGAGAGAGCACCTATAAAATGCACAGCTGGGTCCCAGGGATAAATACATCACAGCCATTACTGTTCAAAAATTTTGCTCAGCGTGATGGTTTGGCAAGAAATGTTTCCCATAGGCTCATGTATTTGAACACTTGGTTCTCAGTTGGTGGCGCTGTTTGGGGGAGGTTATGGTACCTTTAGGAGACACAGCCTTGTTGGAGGAAGCATGTCACTGTGGGTGGGTTTTGAAGTATGTCACTCATCCCACTTCCTGTTCTTCCTCTGTTTCCTGGGGGTGGATGAATGTGATCACCTGCTCCATGCTCCAGCCACCTGCTGCCATGCTTTCCACACTATTATAGACTCCAGCCCTTTGAAGCAATAAGCCAAAATAAACTCGCTTGCCCCTTAGGTTGCTTTAGCACATGGTATTTTAATCACAGGAACACAAAAGATATACTCCACAATGTCAGTTCTACCCATGCCTAATTGGTTCAAGTTATTTGGTCATGTCTAATTTGAAATGTGTTCACTTCAGTGGAAGAAGGGACCAGCTGTGGAGAATGGTCTCCCAACCTTTCCCACACTGTATCTTGCATGTGGTTCATACTAAATGCATTTAAACTTTAAAAACTCTAAGTTGTTATTTACCATTGAGGATTTAGACACGTTTTTTTTCTTTTTTCCTTATTCCTTTCTGACTGACTTCAACGGCTGGTGTTCACTGTTGACTTGAGAAAATCTACAGTTTCCTTGGAGAGGAACCTGTAGGCATGCCTGCAGGGGATTATGGTGATTACATTAACCGAAGGTGGGGAGACCCGACCCCTGTGGGTGGCGCCATTCCTTGCCTGGGATCTTGGATTGTGTAAGAGGAGAACAGGAACTGAGGAACAATACGCACTCATCCCTGTCTGCTTCCTGATTGTGAATGGGATGTGGCCAGCTGCTTCGAGTTCCTGCTGCCTTGTTATCCCTGCCATGACTGTGAGCTGAAACAAACATTTTCCCCCTTAGGTTGTTTTTGTCAGGCCATTTTTATCACAGAATCAGGGAGTGAAAAATAAAACTATCCCAACCATAGTGTTTCAATGTGTTGGTGAATGCTGGACCCTGGACTGTCTTCGCTCATGGGGCCTGGCCACTAGTGTCTAGGAAAGCTGTTTACAAGTCACATACCCTTGGGTCAGTTTGATTGTGGAGAGAGAGAAACAAGGTCACAGCCTGCTGACATCTCCTGGGCTAGCCCGTTTTCCCACCTCAGCTATAGGTACCGCGATATGTGGCCGGCTCTAGGGGGCTAGAGGAACAGTCCTTCCTGTACATTCCTCAGTCGTCACCCCTCAGTCTGCCATGGCCACACCTGACTGTGGTGTGGACCGCACCATGAAGGACACGCCACCTTTGCCATGGATGAGAAGGAAGTAAACGGGCACAGAGGGCGTGACCACTGCTCAGAGTGAGACCCAGGAGCACGCTGGGAGACTGGCTCCAGGGAAATGGCCACCTGGGCAGCAGGGACAGCCTCCCGGGGTAGGTGACCTCTGGATGTGCTGAAGGAAAGGGTGCTTTCGAACTTGGTTGTTGTAAATCCTGATTTAAACAGTAATCTAATTTCATTGCTGAAATTTGGAATATAAAGTCTAAAGGAAAGAGGAGATTGTGGATAATAAGTACATCAGTCTAGACGTTCACCCAGTTTACATAACTGTGATATCAATGCAAGACTCTGCAGGCAGAATTCCCTCCAGCACTGTAAGTGGACTTTTTCTTTAACAACATGCATGGATCTGTGTTGTTCTGAAGGATTACTGAGCTCGTCAGGCTGTGGATACATGGCCATCTCTAACAAATGTTCTGTTTGTGGACATCGGTTGTTTCCAACCTCATGACAAATGGCTTTGGGCATGCATCGTTGCACACATCCACAGTTATTTCTAATGAATCAATTTCTGGGAGGCGAACTTCAGAGCTCACAGACAGGTACTATATTAGGCTTTTTCCCAGATTGGAGCTCATCGAACCCCAGCGGGTCAGATTGTAGCGGCAGTTAAAGGTATGAGACCCAGGAAGGCCTGCTGGGGAGCTGGAACCTCAAGGAAAGTGTGACTCCTCAGAGACAGGGTGTGCATCAGGGCTGCTGTCCGCTGTAACAACAGTTAGACATCTCTCCAGCACTTGCTGGTCATGACAAGATCCATTTGGGGACCAGGGATAACATCCAGCTCCGTGGAGGTTTTCTAAGGGCTCTTATCCTTCTTCCCTTTTCCTCACTGAGTACAAGGCATGCAGTAGGCATGAGTAGATGTTGCTCTTTGCTGAGTGGCCAGAGAAGTCTATTATCCATTGTATATCTTCATGTATATATCCGTGGTTAATCTTAGCCATCAACTTGACTGAGTGGCCAGAGAAATCTATTATCCATTGTATATCTTCATGTATATATCCGTGGTTAATCTTAGCCATCAACTTGACTGGATGCAGAATTTCCTGGAAGATGGTGAGGCAGGCCTCTGGGTATGTCTATGAAGGAGTTTCCAGAGGGGGACTAACTGAAGAGAAAGTCCCACTCTGAAAGTGAGTGGCCCCTTCCTGTGGGCTGGGAGACAAGATGGAATGGAAGAAAGAAGGGGGGGGAATAAGCCCTCAGAATGAATGCTTCTTCTTGGGCTGCCTCACTGTGGACCACACATTATACCTGTCACCATAGTATTCTGCCTACGCGCATGGGGCCAACCAACTTTGAACTGAGCCCTCTGAAACCATGGGAAAAAAACAGAAGATCCCTTCATTACATCTCCTCTCAGGAACTGTGGTCCTAGCAATGCAGTGACTGACCGCACCCTCAGCACCTTCCCAGACCAGGCGACCGAGCAGCCACCGGCAGTGGGAGTGGTGTAGGGCAGTCACACAGCTGAGCAGGAAGAATTGCATCCTGGAAACATCTCTTTCGCTGGCCATTTGCACTGCTGATTTGGATGCTATAGCCTTTTGATGTGAAGAAATATGCAACGGGAGAGAGTGAGAGGCCAGCGTAACAGTCATTTATCATTTCCACTGAGGAGAGGTACTGATTCTCCAGAGGGCTCATGAACCCGGGGACACTTCTGGAATGTGAAAGCTTTTTCCCTCAGCACATCTCTTCTCTGCTCACTAGGGTCATTTCAAGCCCCCAGTGTTCTTGGCAGTAGGATGGAAACTCTTTAGCAATCAGAAAAGTCGCCCCCAGCTATCTAGAGGGGGTCCCCTTCCTCCATCTCCAAATCTGATTCTGAAATAACGCCTTCCATCAAACTGTGGCCATTGCTGTCCTTTCTGGACACACAGCGTAGGACTGTGTGAGACTGTCTACCTCCACATTTGCGAAGTGGCCCCCAACTGTGGCAAGAAGTCTCCAGTTATTTTCTGCCATGGCACTCCATGGCTTGTAGGAAGTCATGTTTGCTGTCTCCCAGGTCTGAGGTCTGGAGTGTGGGTACAGCCTGGATCCCCTGCTCATGCCATCTGCGATGGGAGCTCCCTGAGCCATACCTGGAAGAGCCCAGGACAACTCTGGTTTTAAACTCATCCAGGCCATTGGCCAGATCCAGCTCCTCGTGGAGTTAGGAGCAAAACCCCGTTTTCTTGCTGACTTTCAGCCAGGGCCTGCCTTCCTTGCATGAGGCTGCATGTCTTGCTTTGTGCTGCTCTCTAGGTGGGTCTGCCAGCAACAGTCAGCCTTCCTCACGCTTCTGGTACCTCTCATCTCTTCCCCTTCAGTCTTCCAACTCCAGACAGAAAAGGTTTTCAGCTTTTAAACCCTTTGTGGTTACAGTGGACCGCTTCCTGGTTTGGGTTGTAATTTTAAATCATGTCCACAATATCTCTTCTGCCGTGTAAGTGCTCCTATTTGCACACATCCCCAGGTTCCCGAGATGATAGTGTGGCCACAGGGTGGGGCTTCCACCCAATCCAAAAGCAACGTCAAGAGCCAAACTTCCTTTGCTGCCATCTCTCCAGCAAGATCTAGCAGGGCCCAATGTCTCGCCCACCTCTTCCCCACATCCTCACTCGGTGCTGAACTCTATGAGGGCCTGGCCCCAGCTTCTGCACATCTGATTCCAGCCATCTTTTCTTTCCCCACAGTACTTTACAGTCACTAAGGCAAGGAGGAGGAAAAGTGATGCTCACAAAGGATGAGTCGCACAGGATTTGGAGCTTTAACAGGAACCAGGTCATGTAGGAACGGAGCTCAGGTCTCCAGACTGTACGCCACTCATTGTCTTCCTCCCATCTGAGCAAGTTCCGGTCACTGGAAGCTTTCCAAAAGGACTCCAGCGGGGTTGCTGGGAAGCCAGAGGAGAGTCCAGTGGCTGCTGTTGTCTCCAGCAAATGTGGATGTTTGGTGGCATAAGTCCTCACAGTGAATACCAATGCCTTGGGTAAGGTTCCCATGCCTTACCAGCAGACACATGGCTCAGACTTGGCTGTGGGTGTCTCAGAGAGATGCCTTGCAGAAAGAGAGAAAAATGGACTGGAGAGATGGCTCAGCAGTTAAGAACACTTGCCGCTCTTCCAGAGAACCTGAGTTTGGTTCCCAGCACCCAGGTCAGGCAGCTCATAATTATCTATAACTCCAGCTCTAGGGGATTGGATGCCTCTAGCCTTCTTGGACATCTGTGCTTATGTGCACATACCCATATACAGGCACATATATATAACTAAAAATACTAAAAAAGTAATGTATATGTCGAGAGAGACAGAAACAGAGACAGAAGCAGACAGAGCACTGCAGAGCAGTGGGACTGGGCAGTTAGTAGCTTGCAGGTCGTGCAGTCCATACTAAACTAAAATCAACTGAGCTAAACTCTGAGTTTAGATATGGAAACTGAAGCCCACAGGGATGGAGGAATTGCCCATGTGCACCAGGACAATGGCCCAGCCATTCTGGTTTTCAGAGCAGGGCTCAGTCATCAACCTCATAATGCCTCAGTCTGTTCTCTCCAGCCCTGGGTGAACCTACCATCGACAGTCATAACACCACAGCAGTGCATGGGCACAGAGTGTGCTTGTTGTGAATCACACACACACACACACACACACACACACACACACACACACTCACCAGCAATCTTGGTAGAGTACAGTGGTGGCCGCCGTAGACTATGGCTCAGTCTCTCTAGATTCAGATTCCGCTGAGTCAATCTTGGGCAAGTTGCTCCATCTCCCATGCCTGTGCTTCCTAATTCATAAATGAGACTGAGAATAATGCCTAGTTCTGTGTGTGTGTGTGTGTGTGTGTGTGTGTGTGTGTGTGTGTGTGGTTTATATACGTGTTTGTCAGTAGACACATACATGTTCATGTGTGTACATGTGCATGTAGAATCCAGAGGTTTATGTCAAATGGCTTCTTCAATCACTCTCTTTTCTGAGACAGGGTCTCTCGCTGAACCAGGAGCTCATGGATTTGATTGGCTGACTGGCCGGCCAACCAGTGCTAGGGATCGGCCTGTCTCCACCTTTCCCAAGCTGAGGTCTTTGTTATGCCCAGCATTTACCAGGGTGCTGGGATCCAAACTCAAGCGATGCTTGTGTTGTAAGTACTGAGTCGTCCCCCAGCTCGGGAGTGCCTGTTCCATTGGCCTGTTGTGAATTGCTACGTGTAAAGACCTTTAAATAGTGCCTAACGCGCAGCAGGTACCAAAACCCAGCACCTGGGAAGTGCGTGCCTGGCAGTTATCATTTCCAGAAGGCCGGTGCCATGCCTCCTGCTGTTCTCTTGGTTAGGAAATGATGGTCTAATGCGAGTAATAACCCAATTACACTCACAACAGAGAATGCCCGGAGGGTCCAGAACAGAAGTCAGTCACTGTGAGGAAAACTGCACGGTCCTATCCCCAGTTTTCACTGCTACGGGAGAACCACCGCGCAGGCAGAGAAGTCGGTGACTGTGTTTGTCTCAGAGTCTGGGGGCGATGGGAATGGTGCGGCCTGAGGTCCATCAGAGAGCGCATGACCCATCCACAGGCACGTTTGCTGCTTGGTTTAGCTGATTGTTGCCATGTGACAATTCAGATCTGGGCCTGTGAGCCTTCCTGATTTTTTTTTTTTCAAGACAAGCCAGAAATCGGCATTTTTAAAATGTAAAATGTCCCAATTATTAAAAGTTGGCTTGATTCTTTGAAAACATTAGCTGAGCCAAACTAAACATCTGTGGACCAGATTCAGCTGCAGCTGCCAGCTCGGAGTTCTCTTTCTGTGCCCAGTCAGGATTCCCCTTCATCCCATGGCATCCCCAGGAGTGCCTTCAGGCTGCCAGTGATGGCTCCTTCTGGAATAACATACAAAACGGACCCTTGGGGGTTGCAGCTCACTGCAAGTTAACCCTGCCAGGTAGAGGGAAATCCGACAGAGCTGGAGCACTGATTCAGAGGATAAAGTGCTCATGTCACATTGGGCAGATCTGGGTTCGGACTCCAGCAGCCACGAACAAGCCAGATGAGTACAGCTGCCCACCTGTAGCTCACCGCCTGAGAGAAAGAAACAGAGGTGGAGGCAGGGTTCCCCAGGGCAAGCAGGCTAAGAGACAAGATGGCAGTGAGCTCTAGGTTCAGCAAGAGACCCTTCCTTAGTAAATAAAGGAGTTGCTATAGGAGACACCGGATGCCAACCTCTAGCATTCATATGCACAGCACACACATGCACTTACACTGGCACACACGTGTTTACACACACATACACTCACACACACACACACACACACACACACACACACACAAATGGAGAGAAGAGTCTGAGATTATAAACCAGATTCCCCAAATAATTCTACAAGTTTCTGACCTGGGGCCATTCATTCCTCTTCTAGGACTCAACTTTCCAAATAGCCAAACCCTGCCCTGTAGCCTTGGGGCTATTGGGGAGGATTATGATGTCGTGAATGAGAACATGCCAACCAACTGTAAATTCTTGTAGAAGTACATGCAGCAGCCTCTTATCGCAGTAGTTTTTAAAAGACACACACTTTAAACTCTTCTCTGCCAATATGTAGGCCAAACCTAGCATTGTTTGCATATCAAAAATTTGGAAACAATTTCAATAGATAAGGAACAGATAACGGGTATGAAAGTATTGGGTGAAATGTTACACAGCACTTAAAAAAGACAAAATGTGCATACTTGTAAGAAATGACATGGATTGGTCCTGCAGAGGACAGTGTGGTGGTTTGAATAAATATGGCTCATGTGTTTGAATGCTTAGTCATCAGGGAGTGACACTATTTGAGAAGGATTAGAAGGTGTGGCCTTGTTGGAAGAAGTATGTCACTGGGGGTGGAGTTTGAGGTTATAAAAGCCCATGCCAAGTCAGTCTCTCTGTCTCTCTGTCTCTGTCCTCTCCCTCTGTCCTCTCCCTCTGTCTCTGTCTCTGTCTCTGTCTCTCTGTCTCTCTCTCTCTCTCTCTCTCTCTCTCTCTCTCTCTCTCTCTTCTCTGTTTCCCTACAGATCAGAATGTAGCTCTCAGCTACTGCTCCAGCACCTGCCAGCATGCTGCCATGCTCCCTGCCGTAGTGATAAAGACTAAGCCTCAGAAACTGAAGCAACCTCCAGTTAAATTCTTCCTTGCCTTGGTCGTGGTGTCTCTTCACAACAGCAGAACAGTGACTAAGATAGGCAGTGAACGACAGGAGTAACTTTCATCTACATGTACAGTGTGGAGACAGTTGCATCAAATTTGAGATCCCACCAGAATTTCTCTTCACTGTTTACTGACACCTAGTTATGTATTAAAACCTGTGAGGAAGTATGGGAAAGGAGTTTGCTGAACTTGTCACAATGGCTGCCTGTGGTTTGGAAGAGAGATGTGCAAAGGAGCTTCCGCTCCATCAGCAAGTATAACATCTTTTTTAAAAAAACTTCAGGAGCTGGAGAAATGCTCAATGGTTAAAAGCAGGTAGATCTTTTCCAGAGGACCCAAGTTCAGATCCCAGAACCCAGGTCAGAAAACTCATAGCCACCTTTAACTCCAGCTCCAGGGGATCTGATGCCCTCTTCTGGACTCTGTGGGCATTGCATTCACATGCACACACACACACACACACACACACACACACAAACAAAAAAAACAACAACACACACACACACATCATTTAAATAAGTAAATAAATAAAGTATGAAGCAGGACAAAATGTTAGTATCTGTCCATTTTAGAGGGGGAGCACATGGGTCTCCATCATTTTCTGGGATTTATTTGTTTATTTTGTAATTGAAAGGAGGAAAGGAGGGATAAAAGGCACCCTACTCAAAGCAATATTGGCCCTTGTTGGTGATGTAGCTCAGTTGGTAGAGTGCTAACATAGGCCACACAAAGCCCTGGGTTTGATCTCTGGACTCACATAGACCAGGCATCATGGTCCGTGCCAGTAATACCAGTGTTCATAGAGATAGGAGGAAGAGAAGTCCAAAATGCTGCATGGCTGTTTAGCAAGTTTGAGGTCAGCCTGGGCTATGTGAGATCCTGTCTCAAAAAGCAAAACCAAAAAAAATTTGATCCAATCTTTTCCTATTATTATTATTATTATTACACAGGTTTTTACCATGTAGCCTCATCTGGCCTGAAACTTGCTATGTAGACTAGGTTAGCCTCAAACTAACTGAGATCTGCCTGCCTCTGCCTTCTGAGTTAAAAGTGCCTGCCTTTGGGTTCAGTCTTAGAGGTCACAGAAAACAGATGAACAGCAGATTACAAAGAATGTTTTTTGTAACTGTATTCCATTGGCCACAGCTTTACCACTTCTATAATGTTGATTTGCAGAGGAGATTCCTCATCCTAGAGTTGGCAACGGTTAGGCTCCACGGCCTGGTTCGGTAACACTGATTGCAGACATGGAGAGTAGTTGCTTTGGTAGCTCCTGGCTGAGATCAGGAAGAAAGGAGGACTAATTTGATCTCCCAGATGACTTTAAAATGCAGAGGAATCCAACTCTGAGGGGCATGTCATCATGAAAATGCGGGAAATTCACACAAAGTTAGAAGGAAGGTGGCTGACAGCTTTGTGATCTCCCAAGAAGAGTTAATTCTGGTTTGAGAACCTGTGGATTTCCTGCTGGACATAATATCGAATTATGATCAACAGTGAAGAGTCGAGCCATTGTGGTGATGTGTACCTGTGATCCCATCACAGAGGCAGGATCATCAGGAGTTCAAGGCCAGCCTGAGGTACTTAAATAATTAGAGACCAAGCTGGGCTACAAGACACTCTGTCCCTGAAACACAAGTACCAATAAAGATGAAAAATGAAGGAGTGAGTGACTTCTCCCAGGGTTCGCTAAGCCCTGTCATCTCTGGAAGCTGCCCCTTACTACCTGTCAAGGCCAGGCTAAGTGCCTTTCATGGGGTGACATCTGCCCTTAGGGATCTTTGCTTCCTTCTAATTGCAGAACATTCCTTCTTCTATCCATGTGTTTCTGGCAGGGGTGTTTAGTAGGACACACAGCAGTTAAAACTCAGCCATTGAAGATGTAACCTAAGCCTGGCTGACCATATTTTGCCATCTTCCTGGAAATGCTGATTAATTTCTTTAAGATGTGAGACTCCAGAAGGGTCCAGAGAGAACTTCCTTGAAATTACTGGAGGAAAGAGGCATCTTGAGGTTGACAAGCTGGGTTGCAGTGGCTAGGTCCCAACCATAAAGGGACAATAAAAGTTTTTGGGTTTTTTTTTTGCTTGTTTGTTTGTTTGTTTGATTGTTTTGTTTTTGTTTTCCTGTGTAATTTTGGTGTCTGTCCTGGATCTCGCTCTGTAGACCAGGCTGGCCTCGAACTCACAGAGATCTGTCTGCCTCTGCCTCCTGAGTGCTGGGATTAAAGGTGTGCGCCACCACTGCCCAGTGGGACAATAAGAGAAAAAGAAGCCAGTAATGCAGGGAGAGAGTGAGAGCGGAGGAAACACTTCAGAGGGACAGGGGAAGCAGTGCTGTGTTTTGCCCCAGGTGCTGATGCAGAGGCCCCCAAGCCCCATGGCGGGGCTTCCTCAGCTTCCATGACTACCTAGTCATGCACCGAACTGTGGCAACCCATCAGCGCTTTTGCTCACCTTCCGCCATCTGCTTTCTATTGCTTGCTATCAAACACTTCAAACATTGACCTCAGAATCTTCTAGAATTTGCACAATCAGAGCTCGGTTGGTCCTGTTTGCTATTGTGTCCCCAGAGCTAGGAAGAGTCCCTGATCCATAAGTTGGGGAAAGAATTATTAAATGAATAAACAGTTCATGAGTATCACCGCATAGGATCCTTATGCAAACACTGACAGGACACGTTATCAGCAGTTCCCAATCATGCAGATAGAGCCCCAGTTTACTCATCTAGAAGGAAGGAGAGGCCAGTATGGGACCTGAGTGTGTGTGTGTGTGTGTGTGTGTGTGTGTGTGTGTGTGTGGTGGCGGGACTTTCCACTTAATGCAGGGAATCAGAGAGGCCCCCGGAGAGCAGACCTAAGTCAGTCGCTCCTGCCTAATACCCTTGCCTGGTGTCTGCCTCTGCGAAGAGTCAGTGGTAGGGATGGTTCCTTTAGCTTCTCCATCACTGGCCTCTGCATCACCACTGCTACCCAGGACTGTGGCCTTGCCTTCCAGCATCTCCAGCTGCCAGATGGAGGTCCCGGCTGGTGGCGCCTCCTTCCCCCAGTTCCAATTCTCTGGTGAGTTATTGGAGCCTCAGTTTTAAATCTTTTTCATATGCAAGTAGTTTATTCTCATTAAGAGAAATCCTATCCTCTGCTTGTTTAACTCTGTCACTTAAATCCGTTAAGTTTATTTGTGTTTGCCCAGTGGTAATTTTTATTGAGAGAAAATCTGAAACCCTCCGCAGGGAGGAGGCGAGAGAAGCCTGCAGAGCGGCCCGCCTCTGGTCCTCACCCTCCTGATAGCTCTGCCACCCAGAACAGCGCCTGCCAGCCAGGAAGGTTGACCTCCAGGTCATACTTCCCAGAGTCCTTTGGGGGTTCTGCACTTGTGTAGAAACAGCCTTGACTTCTAAGCTTTCACATGTGTGTGTTTGTGTTCGAGGAATTCAAAGAGAATTGACCCCGAAGAGAGAGGTACAGAGATTGCTGAGCCCCGGTGAGCACCAGTGGACAGGACTGGCTTCTGTTTTCTGATTTCAGATGAAGGGAGTGACCCGGAACTAATCTCCACTGTCAGGATAAGCTCACTCCTTCCTCTGTGCCTCACTATCCTTAGACCCCCTGGTATCCACCCCCACCTGGGCAGATCCATCTGCTTCCTTCCCTTGCTAAACCTTGAAGCCAGGAGCCAAGGACCTGTAGAATTGTTCCTGGTCTAGCTTACCCCATGGTGTTTTAATCTAGGAAAGGCTTTTTGGCGTTTGATGGATGACACAACAAACAGATGGGTGGACAGCTGGCCCATGAACATCATCGCCTGGCATACCTCCTGCCTTCACAGAATGGTAGACAGGCTCAAGGACAGCCCACCTGCGGCTGGTCCTCTGGGCACCAAGGACGTGGTTGCTACTGCATTGACGCCGTTGCTGTTTTTACCGGGCCTTCAAACATTTAGTCCGATATCTTCATTTTCTCTAAGGAAAGAAGCGTGTGTTCATCTACTTAATCTAAGGTTTCCTGCATTTATTTGCTTTTTCTTTTCAACACAAATTGTAGTTTCCAAGCGATGCGGAACCAAGATAACCACAGTTGTGGAAGCCAGGCAGCTCAAGCAGGTAAACTATATTTCAGTGCACAAAGAAAATTCAAACGAAGCTTTGCCCGTCAGCTCCCCTCATCTCCACCTGCTGCTGGGTGTTCCAGAGACTCATCTGACTTCAGTTTATAATCCTTGGAGATGAATCAGGCTGCCGTCATTGTCAGTGGCCTTCTCATCAGAGGGCGCAGGAAGTAGAGTGGATGACAACCCCTGGGAAAAGCAGGTGAGAAAATAACTGAGTAAAATATGGTGGGAAGTCCAACAATGTACACTAGGAAACCAGAAGTGACAAGTTCAACTTTACAGCTGGCAGACAGAATGGAGTGATTTTTTTTAAAAAAAAACAATTACTCATGTGTATGTGTGTGCACGTGATTTAGACCTAGTCCTGAGACTATCTTGGTTTTGTATGACCTTGAGAAAGCCATATAATATCTCAGATTAAATGAGATATAAATATTGAGGAGCCCAGCACAGTGCCAGACAGATAGGATGTCAAAATAAGTTAGCCTTTTGTGCTGGCTAATCGTGGTTGTTAACTTGATACACTTGGGAAGAAGAAACCCAGGTGAGGAATTACGTCCAACGCCTGTGAGCATGTCTATGGGGCACTTTCTTGATTGCCAATTGATATGCTTTGGCCATTGAGGCTTTGACCCACAGACTCCTAAGCAATAGCTGATGATTGTTGTCTTGAGCAATTAGACTTTGGGGGTTGTTTCACAGCAAAACTAACTATTACATATAGATTGGAAATAACAGGGATCAATGAGCAAATGGAATCGGCTTTTCAGAAACTGGCTTGGTAAGTGACTTCTAATTTAATAACGGGCATGGATGAGTAGATGGACTTTCTTCTTTAGAAAATCCCATGATAGGTGGCTTTGCCACAGCTCAGCTAGATATCTGGATGCAAGGACCAGCTGTGTGAACAGACCTGTTGAATCCCGATGGGACCCTTGGTCAGGCCTTTAGCCAATTTAATCTACAGAAGTGACTGCTATGGCCAGAACAGTGAACTTGAATGTTTGGGTTGCTAATGCAAAAACGAAATTTAAGCTGTATTTACTCAAGTGCTGTGCCCTCTGTAGCTCCACCGAGAATGGCTGGGACACTACTGGTGTTCCAGCTTTCAGAGGGCCTGCTGCTGAGAGAAGCAAGAGACAGTCAAACATGTGAGAGCCCACTTAGTATTTCCTAAAGACCCCCTGCAGAGGCGCTGGTGTCTTGGCTGGGAAGAAACAGCGTTGCCCTCTTCAGAGAAAGTGACTTCACTTCTGAATTATATTGCTGCCTCTTCCTCCTTCTCATCACTCTCCTCCTCCTTTATATTCCTCTTCCCCTCTCCCCCTCCTTCCTCCTCCTCTTCCTCTTCTTTCTCCTCTTCCTCCTCCTCATCAGTTCAGTTTTCCCATCTTCCCTGAGGCTGAGTTGATAAAGCCACTTGACGCCATTGTTGCTGCAGTCCTCAATGGTGACTGTCTCTTTCCCGTTGGCCATTCCAAGGTTCCCGCTCTGCCTACACTACCCTTCCATCCCCTGACCTAAGCATACCAGCTCTGACATGGTAACAGGAGCCCTCCTGGCCTCCTGGATCCTGAGTGAAAAACAGCGCAGGAGTAATCTTTTGAAGACACCTCTCTCCCATGACTCACCAAGCTCATAAACCTGCCACGGTTTCCTATTACCCGAGCCACTGAGACCCATCTTTGCCTACTGTAGTGTTCCCTAGGATTACCTAGCAAAGTACCACAAGCTACCTGGCTTCAACAACAACAGAAAGTACCATCTTGTGTTCTGAAGGGAGAATCCAAGGCTTGGTGGGGCTGCCTTCTTCCAGAGTGCTGTGTCGCCTTGGGCACCCCTCAGTTCACAGGCTGTGTTCTCTACACGTCTTCATCTCTTCCTCCCCATGAATATGTGTCTGTCTGTTCATCTCCCCTCTCTCATTTTTGTTTATTGTTTATTTATGTGCTCATTTTCTTATTTTGGGGGGTGCACATGCCATAGCACACTTGTGAAAGGTATAATCAGACTTTCGTTGGCCCTCCAGCTCCCAAATAACAACACAGAGACTTCTTATTAATTATGGAAGCTTAGCTTTAGTTTAGGCTTGTTCCCAATTAGCTCTTATAACTTAAAGTAACCTGTTTATATTAATCTCCATTCTGCCACATGGCTTGTTACCTCTGCTCAGTACTGTGGGTCCCACTTTCTCTGTGCCTGGCTGGTGAATTCCCTGTGCCAGAATCTAACCCAGAGTTCCTGTCTCTGTCCGGAAGTCCCACCTATCCTCTTCTGCCTAGTTATTGGACATCTAGCTCTTTATTAAACCAATCAGAAGGTGCCTTTGCAGAGGCACATCTTCACAGTCTACAAAAAGGTTATCCCCCAACAGGAGGGTTTAAAGACAACTTGCAGAAGTTGATTCTCTCCTTCTCCCTTGTAGGTCCTGGGGATCAAACTCAGGTTGCCAGTCTTGGAGGCAAGTGCATTTACCCACTGAACCATGTTGCCATCCTTCCTTACCTTTAACAAAACATGTAGCAACCATCTCCAACTAGGACCCAGCCTAATAACACATCTAAATTTGATCACCTGCCAAAATTCTAAGTACACTCACACTCGCAGGACCTGAGGTCAGGACCTCACCCTCCATGGGGAGGGGTACACTTCTATCTACAACAGCTGGTTTTCAAGGCCCTTCATAGGTGGAGCTCAAACTCTGTGCTCCTGAAGATCCCAGTGACTTCTCGACTCTGGTGTGACTGGTGCTGATTCAGGTTTCTGTCCTGTCTCCTGCCAGGTCATTACTCCGCCTGTGTCTCAGATTCTTCATCTTTAGAATGGGGGCAAGACTAGTACATACCTCAGGGCAGGAAGAGGGATTGCCACGTGGCCTACAACAGTTAAATCATTCCTTCTAATGAAGACCTTGGCACAGTGCCTGGCTGGAAAGTATTCAGACCGAATTAATCACTAATTATTTTTACATCTTCAGGGTTCTACCTTGTTCACTTTTTCACACTCCCCAAATAAGAGGTGGTGAAATCCCAAGGTCCACCGTTTCAGTCCCCAGTCGCTTCCCCTCAAGCTTGTCCTCTGCCTTGAATCAGTCCGGAGTGTTCCTCTTCTCCCTCTCCTGACTCTTGTCTTTCCCGAGCCCTCCCATGGCGGGACCTCGAAACCCTTTCACAGTCTTCAAAACCTGGCTTCCAGCTTAAGCCACCGAGCCCTAAGTGTTAGCAGACGCTGCCCTGTGCCCGTCTAATATGTCACTCTGGGATACGGAGAGGACAGAAGCGCATCTAGCACCTGAGAACGGTGTGTCCCCAGTCTTCATCAGCATCCTAATTATTCCACACCTTTTTAATAGAGGAAGCATTAGCATTCTCAAACTGTGTGGGGGTCTGATTGAAATAATGTCTCCTGAATTATCTTTTTATAAACGGGGAGGAAAAAAGGAAGAAAGAAAGAAGTGGGAAGCTCCTGAGAAACTCCAGGGTTTGTGCCTGGAGTCCTCTGGCACAGTGACTGAGTGGGGCCGTGTTTGACGTGCTGAGGGCAGGAGTGTGGCAGTTCTCTTGGTCTCTCTTCCTCCATCCTTTCCATACGGGGCTCAGGGCCTGATCATGTGACACCCTGCCCCAGGAAGCATTCTCAGACTGAGCACACAGGGTACACCCTAGTCATTCTGTGTGGGCAGCTTAAGGACAGAGCCCTCTAGGAGCTGAGACCCTCCTCTCTGACTGCTGGCACGCACCCTTGGTTGTCAAGAAGTCTTTCTGTATGGCTGATAACGGAAGTGGACAAAAGGAAAGAGCTGGAAGTCTCTGGCCAAGTCCCTCCCACTTCCATCCAACTCCAGTTGTCACTCAAGAGGAGCTGAGCCAAGTCCCTCCCACTTCCATCCAACTCCAGTTGTCACTCAAGAGGAGCTGAGCCAAGTCCCTCCCACTTCCATCCAACTCCAGTTGTCACTCAAGAGGAGCTGAGCCAAGTCCCTCCCACTTCCATCCAACTCCAGTTGTCACTCAAGAGGAGCTGAGCCAAGCTTGCCAGCATGTTCCACTCAGCACCCAGTGGGCACATCAGGGAAGAAGCTGCCTTGAAAGAGAGCAGTTTCCATGGCGAGGAGCTTGCCAGCAGCCCACCTGAGGCCTTCCATGGCCAGGGTCTTGTGACATGAGGGTCCCAATCATTGTTTCCTGTCACCCCACACAAAGGAAACACTAACTCCTTGTATGTAGCACCAAGACTGTGGGATCGCAAGTCTGTAGCCAGCGCTCGCTCGCCACTTTGTTGACATCGGTGCAAACAGAACGTCTGGAATTTCAGAGCTGTCACTCCACTGAGAGTCATTCACATAAACAACGAGGTCCTCGTGGGTCTGATGGGAACACAAACACCACTTCTGACTCAATTAAGGAAGCAGTAATTAAAACGGCGGAGCAGCACGCTGTAGCCTCTCGTGTGGAATTTTCCCACAGAAGCCCAGGTGTATGGGCTATGTGGCCTGGGGACAGAGCTTGCCCAGGGTGAGGAGAAAGGTGACGGGGTGCGCACACAGCCCTTGACCCCAATGATGGCCCGTCCCTCGCACCAGTCCTGGGGGATCAACTCATAAAAATTGCTGCCAATCATCAAAACACACCCAAGGAGACACAAGGTTGCTCCCTGGAGACGAAGCCCCATTTCTTGGTTCTCATCCATTCCCAGTATCTTATTTTTCCTATGCTCCCCACTGTCGTAACGATTTGTAGCTATGGAGTCACAGCTACTCCCAGGAAAACTGCGACCATAATGGGCTTTGTTTTTCCAGATAAGGAAACTGAGCCATGACCTTGAGGTCATTTAATTAGGAAGAGGCAAAACTAGTGCCTGGCTCTAGGGCCCGCCTATTTTACGATCTAAGTGACTACCTCTCACTCTCCAGAATGTTTGCCCTCTGTCATGCTAGTCTGCTGCTTTGCCAGGAGCTGTGCTGTGTACTTATGGTCTGCCCTGTGAAGACTAGTCTTTGATCACCCCCATTTTACAGACTGAGAAAGTAAGGTAACAACCATCCATCACCCAGCAGAGGGACAGAGTCTGGAGTCAAGTCCACATCTCTGGATATCCCATCTAGAGTTACACCCTTTGCGCTGCACCCCAGTTCTGCCGTCTCTTCCCAGGGGTGCTCAGACTCTAAAGAACACCCTTGCTTGTCTGTAAAATGGGATGTCTCGAGACTGAGGAAGGGGTGAGGTCTATGTGGCAAAGGAGCATTCACAAAGTGAGGTACCTGATGCCAGGGAGTGGGTGGTCTGCTGGTCTAGGCTGGGCAGGGACAGCAAAATGGGGCCTCAGCTAGCTGTGACCCAGGACCATCCACTCCACGAACCCACTGAGACTCACATCTCCCTAGAGGTTGGCATGCGGTCATTCCAGGGCCGAAACAGAGGCACAAGCTGTGAGGTAACTTCTCCAGGGTCCCATGGCTGTGCATTCAGAACCAGCTTCCACACGTTGCCCCAGCTCTGTCCCCTTGCTGTCTGTGTGGCAACAGAAAGAACCCCTGGCCGGTGCCCAGACATCCCCCAATAGACCTGGTTCCATACAGTTCTGTGCCCTTTGGTGGCTCCAGAAGTCTCTATGGGATTTCTGGTCTCTAGAAGGAAGATTAAAATTCGAGGAGAGGGGATTTCATTAGACACGAATATATTCAGCCTGGGCACTGGGAAGGGCTAGATGCTAGAGCAGCCATGATGTTGAGGAAGAGGAAGAGGAAGGAAGAGGAGATGGCACCACAGATACATTTCCTGCTCTCTTGTGCCTCTGTCACTGGCCTCCTCACCCAGCAGAGGTGAACTGATTGACCCTGACAGTCACGTGAAAGAAAGACCTGGTCACCTGCAGGCCACAGGCAGGACCTTCTCCACATGATTTTGACAACCTGTTGCACCTCAAATGCAGCGGGCTTCCTCCACAAACCCTTGGAAGGCAAGGGCTGGGTCCGTAATCAATGGTGTTCCCATGGCCATTTACAGAATCTGAGGCGTGGTCAGCTCTGGGTAGTGCATCATGGCAGGAAGACAGGAGAGACTGTAGAGTGGCAATCCGGGGCAATTCCACCGAGTCTGTCGAGTCTGTCGGAGAGTCAAAGGGGTTTGTTTTGAGTTAACTTACAACAAGCAAAGGGGAGTCGGTCGCGGGATCCAGGAGAGGCGAGGCAGAGTCCAACACGGTTCTCCACCATTCCAGCATCCAGCATCCAAGACCACGAGGTAGTCAAGACAGCGAGCAGTACACAGTGCAGTATGCATTTCAAGTCTTAAGGGATCCTCCCTCGGCCACGACCCCAGGGGTGGCATTTACCTAGCAGTTACCTGCTTCCTACTAGGGGTGGTACTTCAGGGGTAAAGCACAGACCGCCACCCCTACAAGACTGTCATCTCCAGCCATTGAAGGGAAGATCTATGGCCTCTCCTGGCCTCAGGGCCAGTATCACCAGGGCCATACTTGGGTCTCCTTCAAGAGATTACTGTGGAAGTGGCAATGGTGGCTGTGTGTGTGTGTGTGTGTGTGTGTGTGTGTGTGTGTGTGTGTCAGAGACAGAGAGACAAAGAGACGAGAGAGAGAGAGAGAGAGAGAGAGAGAGAGAGAGAGAGAGAGAGAGAGATGTGCTTCGTATGTGTTTGTTTGTATGTGTGTTTTTTCCAAGAGGCCATCAGCATTCCAGCAGCGTCCTAAGAAACTCATCAAATTATTTAACCTTTGCAGGAATAAATAATACATGTGCTTTCTCAGGATTTGTTCTGATTAAGCCATTCTGGAGTGGTGCCAGGCCCAAGCCCGCCCTGGGAGAGGCAGGAAGGAGGCTTGGGGGGGTGCACAGGATGGAAAATCAGGAGGCCAGAGGAGGGCTGGACGGGAGGGGGGCAATGAGGCCAGGGACGGACCTTGGCAGCTCCACCAGATTGGTGGGTCACTGAAGAGGAAGGCAGGCCCCAGCAGCCTCTAGTACCCCCTGAATGTCACTCCCACATAGGCTGTCACCCTCATCTGGGCCTCCGGCTGTGAGGATGAGGTACAGTGGAGGATGTACTGCACTTGGGGTTGGGATGTTGTTCAGGCTGCCCAGAGGCTGTCCGCAGTTTCAGGAGGCTGAATGCCAGGCAGGCCTGGGTTTGAGTTCCTATTCTGTTCTCTGCCGGCTGTAGTCCAGCCCTTCCTGGTACTCGCAGCCACAGACACACACCCACATCCACATGTACACACTCAGCTGGCGTGTTTAGAGCCAGCATCTGTCCCCAGTGCGTGCTAGACCAATACAGGGCTGGGATACACAGATTTGCTGGTAGATGACCAGTGCTCCTGTGTGAGAGGACAACTTCAGCTTTCTGTGGCTCCACCTGTCCGTGTATCATCACAGTGACCACAAGTCCTAACACAAGGACTCAGGCTCTCTCTCAATACGTCCCTCCCTCCCTCCCCCCCCCCCCCTCCCTCCCTCCTCCCTCCCTCCCTCCCTCCCTCTCTCCTTCCCTCCTTCCTTCTTTCCTCCCTCCCTCCCTCTCTCCTTCCTCCCTTCCTTCTTTCCTCCCTCCCTCCCTCTCTCCTTCCCTCCCTTCCTTCTTTCCTCCCTCCCTCCCTCCCTTTCTTCCTTCCTCTCTTTTGCCATCCCTCCGACCTTCCCTCCCTCCTTCCTTCCTCCTCCCTCCCCCCCTTCCTTTCTTCCATTCTTACTTTTTAAATGAAGACAAGGTCTCATGCACCCCAGGCTGGCCTTGAACATGAGGATGACATTGAACTTCTATTTTATTTTTTTTATTTGTTTTTTCAAGACAGGGTTTCCCTGTGTAGCTTTGCACCTTTTCCTGGAACTCACTTGGTAGCCCAGGCTGGCCTCGAACTCACAGAGATCCACCTGCCTCTGCCTCTAGCCGCCACCACCTCCGCCGCCGCCACCGCCGCCGCCACCCAGCTTGACCTTGAACTTCTGATCCTGCCTCCAACTCTCAAGTGCTGGGACAGCTATGTGTGCTACCACCCCTGGTTTGTGTGGTACTTGAGATGGACTCTTGGGCCCCATGAGCGCCGGGCAAGCACTCTACCAACTGAGTTACACCCCCAGCCTCCAAATCACTTTAACCTTCAACTTCCTTGGAAGTCTGTATGTTATGATGATCAGCCCAGAATGATCCAGGAACTGCTTGAGGGCACCCAGCTGACAGAAGGACTGCCCGGGTTACAAAACCGGGTGTTATAGCTTGTTTCATTAGCACGCAATCACTTGGTATTTGCCTGTCCTGAGAGAACATGGCCGATAAACACATGGGCAGAAGGGACAGCAAAGGCTCTAGACATCCAGACTGTGTCACTTGCGTGGGCGGCGAATGGTCGGTCAACGATAGACAGTTCCAAGCCCATCGATGGCATGAATTTGATCTCAACAGCAAGTGTTCAGCATGCTACAGAGCTACGGTGGGGGGAGGGGGGAATGACGACCACGTGTAATGAGCTTCTGCACACACAGCAGTGTCAGGATCCCAGGAAGGTTCTAGAAACTGCCTAGGAGCTGGCTGCAGGGAAGGAGCTCTCATCCCAGCAAAGGAGACCCCTCACTGGCTCGTCCTCACCCAGGCTGGGTTCAAGATTCAAGCAGGACCCTGAGCACCACTGGCTGGATCCAGAGGAGAGGGGCCGGGCTCACATCCTCCTGGGAACTGCTACAGCCTCTCTGATGGGTGGCTAAGTGGCCTCTCTCCACATTCTCCAGAGTAGAGCCTGCAAAGTCAAGGAGTGCACACAAGAGCTCTCTTTGGAACTCATTCCTTTATCTACCTGTAGACTGATGGTTTTGGATAAAAAGAGCTTTGTCAGGACTGGGCGCACCAGACCCAGCAGCGAACTCCTCCATAACCATGGCCCAAGAAGGCCTGGATAGAAATAAGGGAACAGAACAGTGAAGCTCAGAGGACTAGCCTGGAGAGGAGGTAACGACGGCCAGCTCATCCCACATCCACTTGGACTCCAATCCCTCAGATCCCCAGTACAGAACTCAGCATCTGCAAAGATACCAGGCAGCTCAGCCCTGGCTCAGGATTGGGCTGGGACGGGGGAAACTTTCGTAGTCGTCACCCAGCGATAACCCTAGATAATCCGTCTTGCAACCACATATCATTTTCCCCTTAAAGAAATAAAATCTCTAATTAGAGTTTTCTCTTTGAAAAAAAATTAAAAATGCATAAAGCTTCCTGTATCACGTATGTATATTTCATCGGCGCATAATTGGGATCTTTGTCAGCAGGCAGGGTGGCGGGCGACAGCCTTTCAATGGGCTACGGATGCTAATGCAGAGGGCGCCCTTCGCTCCTCGCCACTCCACTGCTCAGCCCGAGCCCAGAGTCCTCCCTAATAAGTATTTGTGTCAAACCCCTTTTGGGGGGCGGGGAAAGAGCAGCTGTAGCACAGTTGAAAGACGGGCTCTGATTACAGAGCGCCAGCAAAGGGGGGGCGCGCTTTTCAAGTGAAACAGTGTTAATCAAGTTAATCACAAAACCCGCACTATAATTGCTTCTACTCTCAGACAAAATTTTACTTTTATCTAAATTACTAAAGTGAGGAGAGTGCAATCCACTCTAATTTAGCTTTTGAGCTAAGGAGAGAGCGTGTGTGGAAGGCTAGAGAGGGTTTTAAACATAGGGTGGGTGGGGGACTCCTCTCTCTCCCTCGCTCTTTCCTCCTGCCTTCCCTGCCCGGCAGCTCCGTCTCCGCACTGGAATGTGTGGACTCCTGGGTCTGTGGCTTTGGGGTCCTGCGCCCAAGCTGCTCAGCCTCTAAGTGTCCTCATTCTACTCCTCTGTGAAATGGGGGCGACTGTGGTACTTACCTCAGGGCAGTGGGGCTATCAACGGGCTCGACTGTGAACATGCATCACACGGGGTCCCGAGAGATGACTCAGCGGGTGAAGCAATTGCCGTGCAAGAGTGGGAGCCCACTCTCCACCCCAACACTCGTGTAGACAGCCAGACGTGATGCTGCGTGCCTGCAATCCCAGCACTGGGGAGGCAGACAGCGGGCGCTCCGGAGCTCGCTCGCCACTTAGTGCAACCAAACGCATGAGCTCCAGGTTCAAGGAGAGATCATGCCTCAAAAAACATGGTGGGAAGAGATGGAGGAAGACACCTGACATCAGTTTCTGCCTCAACACACACAAGTACACACACGCACATACCACACACACACTCCTCAGCACACACAAGTACACACACACATATACCATACATACACTCCTCAACACACACAAGTACACACACGCATATACCACACACACACACTCCTCAGCACACACAAGTACACACACGCATATACCACACACACACTCTATTAGTTGCTATGGTGATCTGTCAATCCGCCCCCTCCTCCCTCTCTCCCTTTTCTCTTTGCTTCAACCTCTCCTTCCCCGACCTGTTCCTCTCTGCCCTCCCCCTAACTTCACTTCTCGGCCTTCTTCCTCCTCTCCACTCTTCTCTGCAACTTTCACCTCCAGACCTCCTCTTCTGGCATGACCCGTGTTCAAGGACTCACAGTCTATCTGGCTATGATTTGTTCCAGTGTAAGAGGGAAACCAGAAAACCCTAACACTGGAGAGCCCAGGGGCTGGCCAGAGGGAGGCTCTCCTTCTCAGGGTTGTACGGGAAGTGCATCATCGAGGCTGGGCAGCAGGCTCATTGAGATCAGGAGAGTGAGGAGTAAGGTCTGGGACTCCTGTGGCCAGAGGGAGGGCCAGGGTGTGTGAAGGCCTGCAGGGTGTTGAGCCAGTGCTGGGTACCACCAGCCAGCCAGGAGCTGAGGCTGGCGCAGAACAAACCCAAGCTGTCATTTCTGCTCTGTGCAGCCCGAAGTTCCCATTTGGCTTAAGAGGGGTCTTACGTCCCTCATCTTCTCCGGGACCCCAGGTTGGATCCACATCTTTGGGCCTACAAACTTCCACACCCCACCCACGCTCCATCCACCCTCAGGGGCCCTTCTCACGGGAGGCCTCTTGGGGGTCTTCCAAATTCACACTTAGTCCAACGAGGAGCTGATGTCATCCAACTTGCCCGGAAACACAGATTAGAGAAAACACACACAGTCAATTTAACTGGCAATTAAACAGGCTCCCCTATGTAATTAGCGTCAAGACAACTCACAATTACTATGGGGCGCGCTTTTGCAGCCGCTCTACATTTATATAGAACGACAATTACTAGGCGCTAATATCTTAACAGGAAGCGAAGGAAATTTGTGAAACCATTTTTAGGAGGCAACCATCCCATCCCTTTGCACTGTAAATAACTCCCTTGCAAATGCCACTGTAGAATTAAAGAGGGAACTCTTGAAATGAGGCTGGAGAAGAAGCGTATTTACTCCATTGAAAGGAGCAGATTGCTGGACAGGGATGATCCATTTCAGGAGACCCACTAGTTGGACATAATAATAACAATGAACACCACTGGCTCGGGGTTCCCTGGTGCCTGGGTTAACTGCATCCAGGCCTCAGTAATTCCCCTACAGAGGAGGGGAACTGGGGTCATGCAAGGGAAGTAACTTACCTGGGGATCACACAGCTCACAGGCAGACAGCAGGACACAAATCTGGCTCCAAAACCTTTGTAAAAACTCATCACACACACACACACACACACACACACACACACGCACGCACGCACGCACGCACGCACGCACACACACATGCGCGCGTGGGTGAGCACCTCTGTCTGAGCCTGGCCAGTTCACATCTACTCCCAGACTGATCAGCAAATGTGGAGGTGAGGATCAGAAAAGGGGAGGTATATCCAAGGCCATGCAGTGGGTTCAAGGCCCAGCAGGGCCTGCAGCCCAGGTCTCTCACCTCAGCTCTTTCCGCTGTGTTCTCTGATGCATATGAAAGTGTGTCCTCTGGTGCATGTAGGAGCAAGTGATTTCATTTCTCCTAGAACTAACTACCTTGTGGGTTTAAGGTGCTTATCCTAGGGAAAGGGGATTCTGAAAAATTTTTGGGTCCGCAGACTTCATGCAACACAACCCAAAAGAGCAACATCAAGCACCATTTGGGACACAGAATATTTTCCTTTTCACCCCCTCTCCCAGCCCTTTATTAACTCCTAAAAGGGTAGCAAACACCTCTCAGATTAGGAACCTAGTAACCAGCAATGCTTAGTCACTCTTAATGTACGAACTTTGTTCATCAAAGGCTGTTAGCTGTCAGAGTCATATTATCAGCTAGCTACTGCTGTGTAACAAGTCACTGACCTTCGGGAGTGTGAACACAATGACTTTCGCTTTCTGTCCTCTGTGCTGGCCAGCTGCAGGTTGGCTGATCTAGAGTAAGTGGAGCTCCCTGTAGGTAGGTCTGGGGACTTGGAGGTAGCTCTGTTTCACGACTTCAGGCTGGGTGAACTAGCAGGTCACCTGTAATCTGAGCTTCCCCTGGGGGGAGCAAGGCTCAAAAGTGTGAGCAGAAACATTGCAGGAAAGGCTAGGGTTGTTCTGTCTGTGTGGTACTGGCCATCACAAGTCACATGGTTTGATTACATCACCCAAGGTTTCCTGCACTCAGAGCTTGACCCGGTTGTGGTGCTGAGATAATGGCACCTTTAAGAGGCGGGGCCTAGTAGAGAGTGATCAGGTCACTGGGGCACCATTCTCAGAAGACGTTCATGAGGTTCTCATAAGACCCTGGTAAGTCCTCTCAAGAATGGGTCCTATAAAGCTGGGTCTGTTTTGCACATGGCTGCTTCTCTTCCTGCTTCTCCACTATGCTATGGTATAACCCAGAAAGCCATTAGTAGAGGATGGACAGATCACCCATCTTGGCCTTTCTGGTATCTACAATTTTGAGCTAAGTAAACATATTTCTTTTATAAAGTACCTAGCTTTGGACGTTTTGTTACAGCAGCAACAACAAAACATTAGTAAGACACCTATTCGAATCATATAGGGAGAAGAGAAGATTCGTGAGGAGGGAGATAATTACCACAGGGTAGAAAAACAATTAAGTTATTTCTTGCTTAAAAATCAGTACTTGGGGCTGGGGGTGGGTGGGTGTCTCGGCTGCTAAAGGGACTATGATGGGTGAGGACCTGAGTTTGGAACCCCTGTACCCATGTAAATGAATTCAGGCAGGCTGTGCACGTCTATGAGCCTAGAGCGCTAGGGAGAGGAAATAGAAAGATCCTCAGATTGCTGGCCAGTTGCCAGGGTTCAGTGAGAGACCCTGTCATAAAAGACAAGGTGGGGCTGGGAGATGCCTCAGTTGGTAAAAGCACTTGCCATCATGTCTAAGGACTTGAGTTCCACCCCTGGGACCTATGTGGTAGAAGAGAACTGGCCTCTGACCTCCACGAGCACGCCACGGTACCTGTGCCCGTGTGTATTTGTATAGGTAGGTATGTACCCCGCACAAAGTGCTGGGAACTGAACTCGGGTCAAGAGCAAGAGCGGTGTGAGCTCTTAGCTCCTGCACCTCCCCCCGCCCCCGAGTTAAGGCTTTAATGTATGAGTCTACACTGAGAGTCATTATTAGCTCCTCACAGGCTCCCGTGAGGCTTGAATGAAATAATCCACAGAATTTCTCAGTGCCCTCCCACCTGGGAAGTCAGCTGCAGTCACTGACCCCATCACCCAAGGGTGACCAACTCATGCTGACTTACCCAGACACATCATCCTGGTGCCCCTGTAGTCCCAGGTAAACAAGGGTGGCTGTTCACCCTAACCGCACCTATCACCAGGCTAGTTGGTGCTAACCCTCACCGCCAGGCATAGTGCCAGTAGGTGGGCGATTTCCAGTTACCTGGTGCCACGCCAGCATGTCTTCATGTCATTAGGTCTCAGACTGCACCAGAGTGGACAGAGACTAAAACACGATCGTTTGACGGATTCTTCCCTCGAGGGGCTGACCACTCTAGAACGGAACATGTGAACCCCGTACCTACTGAGAAGTCAATGTCCCCGAGGACGGCAAGGCCGGGACCCTAAACAATTAGCACCCGGGGACAGTGGGATGGCTTGGTGGGTTAGGGGGCCAACCAAGACTGGCGACCTGAGCTTCATCCCCAGAAGTCACGGTGTGGAAGGAGGGAACCAGTCCTTACAAGTTGTCCTCTGATTCTCACACGATCGCGCCCCCCCTCTCTCTGTGTCTCTGTCTGTCTCTGTGTCTCTCTGTGTCTCTGTTTGTCTCTGTCTCTGTGTGTCTCTTTGTGTCTCTGTGTGTCTCTGTCTCTGTGTGTCTTTCTGTGTCTCTGTCTATCTCGCTCTCTCTGTGTCTCTGTCTCTGTGTGTCTCTGTCTCTGTGTGTCTTTCTGTGTCTCTGTCTATCTCTCTCTCTCTGTGTCTCTGTCTCTCTGTGTCTCTGTCTCTCTGTGTCTCTGTCTCTGTGTGTCTCTGTCTGTCTCTCTTTCTCTGTGTCTCTGTCTGTCTCTCTCTGTGTGTCTCTGTTTGTCTCTGTCTCTGTGTGTCTCTCTGTCTCTCTGTCCATCTCTCTCTCTCTGTGTCTCTGTCTCTGTCTCTGTGTGTCTCTCTGTCTGTCTCTGTCTCTGTGTGTGTCTCTCTCTGTGTCTCTGTCTGTGTCTCTGTCTCTGTCTGTCTCTGTGTGTCTCTGTCTCTGTGTGTCTCTCTGTCTCTCTCTGTCTCTGTCTCTGTCTCTGTGTCTCTGTCTCTGTGTGTCTCTCTGTCTCTGTCTGTCTCTGTCTCTGTGTGTCTCTCTGTCTCTGTCTCTGTCTCTCTCCTTTTTAAAATGAGCAGCCACGTTCCCTGGTATCTCTGTTCTATTTTGATAGCCAAGGTTTGGAATTTCATGTGAGAAACCCAAGGAAGATTACGTGTGACAAGAGTTCCCGTGACTTAGTTCCCTCACCAAGGGCTCTTCTAATGACATTTGGTTACAGACTGGAGAGCTTTTGAGTCACCCGAGGGCTGTGTAAGCATTTACACCCCGAGATTTGGGGATGGGGAGGACTCTGTATTCTGGGTCCTCTGTGCAATGCCAGCCCTCCTTGTCCACGTGGAAACAGACACTGAATCAGGGCCACCAGCCCCACTGCTTCATGGCTGGCCTGGCAGCTGGGCTCCTCAGTGCTGTGTTTTCATTGTTTTCTGAAGCCACAGGTGAAGTACTGTCCCACCGGGAACAGAGCAGGAAAAAGACTCAGTCCTGGGACCGCTGAAGGAGCAAGTACATGAAAACATTTTGAGGTGTGTCAAGGACTGTGAAGATTTTTTTTCTTTCTTTTCCTTCTTTTTCTGATGCTGGGATAGAAGCCAGGGACCCTCCCATACCAGACAAGCACTCTGCTGCCGAGCTGCATCCCCAACTTCCTTCTGAACTTTTGAGACAGGGCCACTAAGTTACTTAGGCCCTTTGAACTGACTCTGTCTCTCAGGCTGAACTTCTTGTCTCAGCCTCCCCGGGAGCTGGAATTACAGCTCCCCTACCGCACGCCCCACCTCCAGCCACTCTGCCTGTTAGCAGGGTAAATGCTCCACCTCTGGTCTCTCTGGCCAGACCCCAGTCACTCTCAGTGGGAATTCTCTCACCAGCCACCGACTTCTCACCAGGGCTCTGAGATCAGGTCTACTCTGGGCTGCAGAGAAACAGATCGGCATTGGAAGCGCTGAGCTGGGAGTGTGTCTGTCTACACAGCGCAAGGCAAAGGCCGCCTTACGAGGTCCCTGTGTGTGGTGGGGAGGAGAAGAGAGCCCAGGAGGGCTTCAAGACAATTCTGGGAGAGGAAAATTAGACTTTCTATCCCTGCCTCTTCTCACTGGTGGCTTTACATGACATTTTTAAGCTTCCTAGGCGATTTCTTGCTCTCCCAGTGGGGGTCATGACTGGGCTCGTCTCATAAGGTATGGTGACATTACGTGAGGAATGTGTCATTGATGGAGAAGTATCCAGTAAGTTCAGCATTGGTGGGTGCCAGGTACTGTAGTAAGCAAGGGGTCTCTATGGCGGCAGAGCAGCCGAGGTCCTACGATGACTAGAAAGTAGCAATCCAGGGCAGTTGGTCTCTCTAATGCTGCTGTATTGGCTGGGAGGGAAGATTTATGTTGGCTCATGGTTTCAGCCCTTCATGGTAGGGGAGCCATGGCGGAAGAGCTTTAGGTCATTTCTGCACACAACAGAGGCTGCGTGGACCCTGGAGTTCAGTGGGGACCAGGGACTGGATATATAACCTTCAGGGTCTGTCCTCCACTAGGCCCCATGTCTTGAAGTTCTCCGACACCCCAAACAGCACACAGTGGTGATAGAACAAGAGCTTGTGGGGAACACTTCAGACCATAGGAGAAGCCCAGGCCAGAGTGACTCCACTGCAGTGTCTAGAGGGCCGTTGCCTCCGCTAACTCTGCTGTAATTGTTAATACCCACTGTCTTAGGGTCTCCATTGCATGAAGGGACACCATGACCACAGCAACCCTTATAAAGGAAAAACATTTCACTGGGGCTGGCTGACAGTTTCAGAGGTTTAGTCCATTACCATCATGGTGGGACATGGCGGTGTGCAGGCAGACATGGTGCTGGAGAAGGAGCTGAGAGTTCTACATCCTGATCCACTAAGTGTTACTGGTCATAGCTTGAGCATGGGAGATCTCAAAACCCATCCCCACAGTGACACACTTCC
Organism: Peromyscus leucopus; assembly: GCF_004664715.2. Classification (NCBI taxonomy): domain Eukaryota; kingdom Metazoa; phylum Chordata; class Mammalia; order Rodentia; family Cricetidae; genus Peromyscus; species Peromyscus leucopus. The sequence goes on along the minus strand of NC_051064.1, from coordinate 60,720,869 downwards.
TCCAACAAGGCCACACCTACTCCAACAAGGTCACACCTCCTATAGGCCAAGCATTCAAACACATGAGTCCATGGGGCCATAACTGTTCAAACCACCACAACCATGATTTACTGGAAACAAATGTATCATATATTACATGCCTTACCTTCAAGATTATGTGGATTCTTATAACACCCCTAGGAAGCAGGAATCACTTAACTACGCTGCAAAGGTAAACTGAGGTACAAAAGAGTATTTGTCTGGGTCATGTGGTTCTTGGGTAGCAGAGAAAAGACTGAATGTCAACAGGCCTCCTCTTGAAGAGTGAGCCTGAGGAACTGGTGTGTGATGGAGCAAGTTAGTTCCCAGCCTTCCTGGAACCAGAGAGCTGCTGGGATGATGTTTGGTAAACCATTTACCCTCCAGTGGTTCTCCACTTCCTCATGCTGCAACCCTTTCATACAGTTACTCATGTTGTGGTGACCCCCAACCATAAAATTATTTCATGGCTACTTCATAACTGTAACTTTGCAGTTATGAATCATAATGCAAATATCTGGTTTGCAGGACATCTGATATGCGACCTCTGTTGGGGTCACGACCCATAGACTGAGAACCACTTCTCTATGGCCTCAGTTTCCCCTGCTGTAAGATGGAGCTCTCACAACTGTCCACTGAACTGCTGCTACTGGAGGTTAGTTGGGTTTAAAGCACTTGAATTTTGCAAAGAGTGTTTATTGTGGGAGGCTCAGTGAGTATCTTCTGGCACTGCCTCTCTGCAGAGAGAAAGGGCCTTGTCTCCAGTGGAGGAGGCACCGTTCCCAGGAGTCAATCTTCCCAGGGCCTTTGAGCACAAAGTGTTGAGCCCTCCACTAGCAACATGCACATTTACAGTAGTTTTGAATCGTTGACATTAATTCCTGTTTGCAATTCTCACCACATTGGTTCCCTGGTAACCTCTTTCTTCACTCTGCTGGGAGAACCATCACTCCGCTGGTCCTTGGTTGCTGCTCCAGGCTAGGGGCCACCAAGTCATCTCCATCTTCTTTGTGAAAGTCCTTTGTGGGCCACATGTTTTATGCCACCCTTGGCACCCTCAGTGAGGTCTCCCTCCTCTCAGGAATCCAGCAGCTTTCCCCAGTCTCCCTGTTGGTTCTGAAGCCCCTGATGTAGGAGTTACCACCTGCCACCCTTCTTTTTGATTTTCAATCCCTGGCTGCCACTGAGGACTCTCACTTCACCACTTATAGGCTGTGCCTGGGAAGCTTATATCACTCAGGAGTGAAGAATGAAAGACATCAGCAAACACCTCCTTCCAGAAAATCTGCTGAGCTGAAGGTCAGATTGTGGGCCTGCAAGCCGAGCCCAGTAAGCTCTTTGCTCCCGACTCTGTCCACACTCCCCGGTCTCCTCCACAACTGGTTAGTTATATGTAAGTATCAACTTGGTTGTGCTATAACATCCAGAAATTTGGTCAAACATTCTTCTGTGAAGGTTATTTTTAGATGAAATTGACATTTACAATAGTTGACTAATGAAGATTGTCCCCACTGTGAGAGTGGAGAAGATCCAGTCAATTGAAGGTCTTCGGGGGCTGAGTGGCAGGGGTGGGGGTGAGGGGTAGGGTGGGGAGTGGGATGGGAGTAGGGGAGCAGGGTTACTCCAAGGAAGAGAGAATTCTGCTAGCAAACTGTTTTGAATCTGGGCTTTCAAGTCTTTCCAGAGTTTCCAGCCCACTGGCGTAGTCCGCAGATTTAGAACTTGTAGCTATCCACTAGTGCATGAGCCAGTTCTGAGAGTCAGGGGACACTGGTGTGATGGCTAGCTTTGATTGTCAACTTGACACAGCCTAGAATCACCTGGGAAGAGAGTCTCAATGAGGGACTGTCTACACTGGGTTGGCTCATGGGCATGTCTGTGGAGGATGGTCTTAGTTAATTCAGTTGATGTTGAAAGACCCTGCCTACTGTGGGTGGCAGCATTCCCTAGGCAGAGGGTCTTGAACTGTCTGAGTGGAGAAATCCATCTGAGCACAGCAAGCAAGTGAATGAGGATGCATGCTTCTGTTTCTTTCTCTGCTCCTGACTAAGGATGCATGATATGATTAGTTGTCTGAAGTCCTTACCTTGACTTCCCTGCCCTGGTGGAATGTAACCAGGAATTATAAGCTGAAATGATCCTCTTTCTTCCCCAAGTTGCTTTTGGTCATGGTATTTTATCAGCACGATAGAAATAAAACCAGAACGCCCTGGCTTCTTCCTATTGGTGTAGATAGATATGAAGTCTGAACCAGAACTTGAAAGCCCAAGTTGATCGGCACCACTCCCAGGCCTGAGGGCTGTGTGAACTATCTGGAATTATCTGTGGCATGTGTTCATTCACTCATTTAACAACAAATCCTTATTACTTGTTTCCCATGCACAAGGCCTGTGTCACATACTGGGTACAGAGAAGGATGGTTCAGGATGGAACGGTATAGAGACCTGGCAATCAACCACGGAAAACATAGAAGTAGATAATGGCCATCTGCGCCACACTGTCTTACTGTTGCTAAAATGGAGCATCTGATGCCGAGTAATGCATAAAACAAAGAGGTTTGTTTGACTTGCGTTTCCACTGATGACTGAATGGTCCGAGCAACACAGAGTCAATAGCAAGGTGAGAGTCCCTGGGCTGTGTCACAACATGACAGAGAAAGAAAAGAAACTAGCTCCTGGACAGTCCAGCCAGTTCCCAGCGATAGGGACAGACCTGAGGGCGGGAGGCTCCTCAAGCGCTAAACTGGAAGCAAAGATATACAATATTGGTCTCTGACTGAATTTGAGAGTATCTCCCAGGAGAAGCAAGAGCCAACGGAGGACTTCAAATACAAGATGGTAATGTCCACTTGAGGGCTGCTTGTTGTTGCCAGTGCGCCTAATGTTTTGGTGGATAGGCATCTTGATGTTGACCCAATTGTCCCAGGCATTAGGGCACCGGTGGGTAATGGCAGCCGCCCTCTAGTGGATGGAGGGGGCATAGCATCCAGAGCACATCCTGGTGATTTTGAGACTGGAAGAAACCAGAGCCCCAGACTGTCCCCTGCCGCTCAGCCACATCCATGCTCACGAGACTGGGTCAGGGATTGAGCTGCAACATCAGACCATGCAAAAGGAACTGCTGTAATTAAAGGTCCGTCAGTGTTTCCGCTAGAAAGGCGATCATTCCAAGGGCACATGCTCGGGTTTTGCTTGCTTCCCTCCGTGGGTATAAGGGCCTGGGCAGGGCTTGCTGATTGTGCATGCGAGACAGGTCTCCAGGCCGTTGTGCAAGTGTTAGCGTTCCGTTACAATATCCAGTAATGAATTGGGGCTTTCAGAGTAATAGCCGTCTGTGCTATTGGCCAAAATGAGTGTATTCATCTTAATTTTAAACATCTATCGCCTTGGAGGAGCTTTTATAATTAAATGTTTGGATGCGCCAGCAAATACGAGGAAGTAAGTTTCCTCTCATGGAATGGAAGGTTCTTATGACTTCCACCCAGCAAATAACCCTGGCTCTGGACACAAACGCAGCTGCTCTTCCTCCACCTACAGCCAGAATGGGGGTTTTAATTCCAGCCCCTTACACAAAGCATCTTTAGGGTGATCACTGTGTTCTGGAAATAGGCTGAATTCTTTCTTGAGGTAAATGGTTCCCTCACTGCTTTCAGGCATAGACTATCAGCTGATCATCCATTCCAACATTAGAAAAGGGATTTATGTTTCCAAGGCACAAGGCTTTGTGGCTAGACCAACACAGGACCATCTTTGAGCCTGCACTGTAAGGAAGGTACTTTGGGGCAAATTGTTCAGCCATTTAAGGAATTTTAATGAAAACTTCGGGTAGCAAACGGCAGGCTTCTCTCCCATGCTCTATCCATACTGTTCGTTTCCAGTCAAGAGTTCCTGGAGGCCTGGCAACATGGTGTTCCCTGGGTCCTTGAATATCCTTTATGAACAATAAAACTGGGCCCCCTTTGACCTGCTCCCACTTTAGCTGCTCCTCCAATTGGCCTTCGAAAGTTCAGCAAAGTTTGGTGGACGTTTCTATCCGTGCTTCAAAGAGGCGGCTGCGGAGAGTGGGTGGCAATGGGACGCGGAGAGCGTGAGTTAGGGTGGCTGGTGCATGATGAGTTCCTGAACAACGAGTCAGTCCCAAGACCCTTCTCTGTCGACTCCAAAGAGCCGCCTCAGCGCCACTGTGGACCCGCCGCCGTCTCCTTCTCTGCACAAGTCAGATTCGAGCAGATATGGAATCCTTTTGTCCTCACGGTCATTTCCAGGATTCCTACTGGACAGCGAGGGTTTGGGAGCTGCTGCTGCATGAGGAAGCAGTGGAAGGGGGACAAGGGGCATTTCCCAGAAACGCTCATTCCTACACTGGCCTCTGTCCACAGGCACAGCAGCCTCGCCACCCCCTCCCCTTGTCCAGTGTGTCCCCAAGGAAGGCTACAAGGGTGTGGGCCCTGCGGGGAGCCAGGAGGCGGGATACTGTTCCTGCAGGGGCTCTGCTCGTCTTCCTGTGGTCTCGCCACCTTAGTCCTTACGTTCATGCTGCCCTGCTCAGCATCTAGCTCTTGGTAAACATCCATGAAATAGATGTGGGGTGGACAGACAGATGACGGGGTGGAAGGATGGAGACCACCCCCTCTAGATTCCTGGTCAGCTCAGGCACGTCTTTCTACTTTTCCTCCTCTCTCACTTCCTCCCTTAAGAGCATCCATCTGTGCTCGAACCCAGTACCTGATGAGTGCCTCACACTTCCTGGCCACGTCCATCACTACATGTGAGTTTCAAGTGAGGAAACTGAGGCAGAGACTATGGGATATCAGTTAGGAGAGGGAGGACCTAGATCTTTGATTACAAGACCAAGGCACTGGTGAGATGCACCCCAAAGCCTTGCCACTTCTAGGATGACGACCTGAGAAACAGCCTTTTGGAGGGGTCACCCCTCTTTTCTCCTCACGTAGCCCACCCATGCTTTGGTCCCTGCCTCTCCCTTCTGATGTCCTCATAACTGTACCATGGCTTGTTCTGTGAGGGCTTCGCCTCAGCAGGCAATTACCTGAGTTCACATGGTTAATTGAAATATTCCTTTTCCTAGAGTTTTAATTCACCAGCGTAGTTCCAGGAGCCACAGATAATAAGACCTAATTTATAATTAGGGCTTATCAAGAATCAGCTAATTTCCAGACCCCCCGATTCCCAAGGAGGGAGAGCAGGGTGGGGGCTTCTCTTCTCTTTCCAGGGAGTTGCTACCCACGAAGCTCCGTGAGGCACCAGGGAGGCAGGAGAACTAATTGGGAGCTGGCCCTCCATCTTGGACAATTTATTAATTGGATTATGGGAAATCTCAGGCCCCAGGCAAATCCCAAGGAGGCCCCACCACCTCCCTGGTTTATGGTGAGAATATCAGATGTGGAGATTCAAGACTCAGACCCACTTAGTCTTTCAGGAGCTGAGAATCTTTAAATAAGTCCCTGCATACTGTCTCTCACCTCAGTTTACCCAACTATCCAATGGCCAAGATTGTCTCTGTCCTGCAGCCTTCAGAGATTTAGTGGAAACTGCAGGAGGCAGTTGGGCAGGTCCATTTCTAGAGCTGTCATGATTATTAGTCTTGGGGCCTTTGTGCTTGGAATGGGCCCCCAAACCAGTCAGAAGAGAGTGTCTTAGCCCAGGAAACCCCCAGCCTGAAGGGGACCGAAGCTGACCAGAACTCTATAAGAAGTAAGAGTTGAGATCTGCTTTGTGCCTGGTTTTCCTGATTCTTTCTCCACACCCGTATGGGCCTAAGGTCTTGGGTTCCTGTCCCCTGTTCCTTACTAACTCCAGACTCCATTTCTTTCTGGAAGCTTCTCACATACCCACACAGGTAGTGTGAGCAGCTGAAAGAGGTAAGGGTGGTACCACGGCGAGAAGCTTCGGGGGATCACGTGGGGCTTCAACCCTTGCTAGAAAAGCCCCAGCTGCATAGAAGAGCTAGCTTCAGGCACAGCTGGATCCAGGGGCTCAGTGGTGAGGACAGAGACGTCTCCCTCCCACTCACGGTCATGTTCCTCTCTACATTCGTTTCCTCTTTCAGTGGGGAGAAGCTGGGAAAAGATGGCTTGGCCCATCCTTGAGACCATAAGGGGAGGCGGAAAGCGCCTGTTTTTTACGAGCAGAATTTCCTTGAAGGGTAAGAAAGGGGGAATATGAGGATCAGAAGCCAGGTGATCAGAAGCCACTCACCCACTCCAGCTGACTCTTCCTCTCATCAGTGCCAACAGCCATGCTGCCAGAGGCAAGATAAATATACAAGAAGTGATGTAATTTTGACACTAGCAACAAAAGAACAAATAAAAGGGATGGAAGAATTTCATATTAAAGTCACTTTAGAAAGGATACTTAGTACATGTAGCAATGGAAGAGCAACACTTTGCCCCTCAAAACTACAAAGCATCACTGAAAGAAAAGAATGGAGAGCTGAAGATGTCCCATGCTTGTGGAAGATTTACTATTGCTGAGACATTCGTGAAACTGGTCTACAGAGCGAGATCCAGGACAGGCACCAAAACTACACAGGGAAACTCTGTCTCGAAAAACAAAAAACAAACAAACAAACAAAAAAAAAATCAGCAAGCTTATCCTAAACCCCACAGAAATGTAAGGGGCCAGGATTAACCAAACTATACTGAAAACGTAAAGACAAAGTTCAAGGACTCACACGTTTCAGTTTCAACATTTTCTCCAAATCAACAGGGATGAGTGTCTTTGGTAGCATTACTATTGCTCAGATGAAACACATGAACAAAGCAATGTCGGGAGGAAAGGGTTTATTTGGCTTACACTTCCACATTGTAGTCCATCACTGAAGGAGGTCAGGACAGGAACTCAAACAGGGCAGGAACATGGAGGCAGGCACTGATACAGAGGCCAGGGAAGGGTGCTGCTTACTAGCTTGCTCTTTATGGCTTGCTCAGACTGCTTTCTTGTAGCCCAGGGGTGGCCTCACCTACAATGGGCTGGGCCCTCCCCCATCAATCACTAATTCCCTACAGGTTTTCTTATAGTCCCATCTTATGGAGGCATTTTCTTAATTGAGGCTCTCTCCCCTCCGATGACTAGCCTGTGTCATGCTGACAGAAAATTGTCGAGCACATGGAGTCAACATGGTACTGGTCTCGGGACCGGCACAGAGATCAAGGGCACAGATCTGAGCGTTTAGAAACAAGCCCTACATCTATGGCTGGCGACTGAGTTTAGACAAGGGTGCTGAGACAATTCAAGGGGCAGAGTAGTCTTGTCAGTAAATAGTCTGGGACCCGAGGGCACAGCTCAGTTGGCAGAGTGGTTGTCTAGGACACGTGAAACCCAGAGTTCTATCTCCAGTAACACACAAACAGGTCCAGTAGAACATCCCTGTAGCCCCAGCTCTCAGGAGGGAGAGACAGGAGGATCAGAAGTTCAAGGCCATCCTTGGCTACACAGTGAGTTCGAGGCCAGCCTGGGAAATGTGAGGCCCTGTCTCTTGATAAATAAATAAAAGTCAGCTGATATATGGGCTTTCCACATGCAAATGAGTAAGCTTACCCTTTGCCTGTTATTAAAACTAACGCCAAGTGGACCATCAATCCAAACGTGAGAGCTAGAACAATAAAACCCTTAGACAAAATATAGGTATAGATGCAGGTGGCTTCGGATGAAACAGTATGTTGTTTTAAGCACAGCACCAAAAATTCCAAGGAAACAGATCAACTGGACTTCAAACAATAAAATATTTTTAATTAAAAAGACGCTACCAAAAGTGGAGGAAGTAATCTGCAACTCATACATCTGATACGAGAATTATGTGCAGAAAACATAAAGAAATATTGCAGCTCAAGACGGTTTGAAGGTTGTTGTTTCTCCAAATACTGAAAGATTTGTTACACGTCTGAAGGAGGACACACACATAATGGAAGGCACTGAGCAGGCAAAAGCAAGCCCAAACCATAGGGCAGGGCCATGTCCTGTCTGCTGTGATGGCCATAATTGCAAGGGTACAGAATCACATGATGGACACTCAAAGAAACTGAGCTCCAGAGGCCTGGTCACTTCGGAAACTAATACGGTAGTAACCTATGACCCAGGAGTTCCTCACTCGGTAGACCCACTCTGCCATTGACGAAAGAATTAGAGACACATATGTACACAAAAACACCCGGAGGATGGTCACAGCAGCTTTGTTCATACTAGTCAACCAGTGGAGAGCCTCACCTGATCATTGGAAATCCACAGTGGATTTCAGCTGTACTGTGGAATGTTATTCAGTCACAAAATAGAACTGCAACATGGGTGCACTTCAAAAGCATCATGGTACATGGAAGAAACCAGTCACATTGACTGGGCATGGTGTCACCCGCCTGTAATCCCAGCACTTGGGAGGCTGAGGTAGAGGATCATGAGTTCAAAGCCCGCCTAAGGTATATAGTAAGTTCAGGGCCATCTTGGGCTACACAGTGGTCCCTGTCTTTAAAAAAGCCGTATATTATATAAATTCATGCCTGTGAAATAGCTAGATTCAGTTATCTGTGTGACAGAACACAGGTGAGTGGTTGCCAGAGGCTTGAAGTGAGGGTAGGGAATAACTTAAAGGGTTTAGGGTTCCTGTGGGAGGTAACGAGAGTTCCCGAACTACAGTAGCAATGTTTGTGGATTTGACAGATAGTAAAACTGCTGGGCTGTGCATGTCAAGATGAATAGGCAGTAATTCTATCTCAATAAAGGTATAGTTTCTAAAACCCAGACATCCCGCATACAGCGTAGTTGTGGGGAATGAACTGATCTGAAGCATCTAGCACATGCCAGGCACACGGTAAGTACTTTGCGCACCCCCTTTCCTTTCCTTTTCTAGATAACCACTCCCACTTCCTCAGCTACCCTCCCCAGCCCTGGCGAAGTGATCCTCAACACCTCCCCTCACACACACACCCCCCCCCCCCCGCCCCCGCCCCGACCCAGTGTGCAAGGTAGAACTTTGAAGCATTCCGCGCAGGCTGGCCACACTTGGCTACTGGAGCAGCGGGGTCATTACTAAGATGGTTAGGCCAGTCCTGCTGATATTCCTGTTTGTGAGAATGCGGCCACCTCTCCATGCAGCCCTGGGACTGCGGAGGAGACCTGCAGTCCCGTGAATGCGAGCGGGCGTCTCAGCCACTTTGATTGGATTCCTTCTGGTCAGTTCCCATGTAGGTGGTTTATTAGCCCACGATGACAGGGATCCCAGATACTGGGCATTTGGCTGGGGATGACGGGGAAGTTATTTTTAAGTCCCTGGAAGTTCAAGGGCATGTGCCTCAGCGCTTTTGTTTGAATTGATTTGTAGTTCTGCTTGCTTGACCTTGCTATTTAAAATAGTTCCAAGAAGAACAGAAAGAAAAGAGCCATTCTAACCAGAGATGTGCATGGGCCCTCGCCAAACCCACCTCCCTCTGACCTTGAACGGGGCATCCACAGTGGCAGAGTCACCATGCAGCCAGAGGACATCTCAGCAGAACAATCCAGCTACCTCGGTGAAGACTTGGGGGGGGGAGTTTGGGGGAGGGGGGACTGCCCAAGGTCAGTAAAAGAGTCAATGACAGAGAGCACTTAAATCCAGATTGTTTCAACACCAATAGAAGTATTTACCTTTTGCTAAGTGCCATGTGCCGGGCACCCTTGTGCCTTACGATACTACCTCCCTTGATCCATACAGCGGGTGGTGAGCTAAGGTGTGACGGGTGTCCTGATCTCACAAATGAAGAAACAGAGTCCCTACTTGGTAGACAGTTTCCCTACATGTCCAAGCTCATATGGCCAGTAGGATGGACGGCAGGGGCGGACTCTGACTATAGAGCCAGCCCTCCTGCCGCCAGCCCCAGCCCCAGCCCCAGCCCACCCTATCTACTCATTTCTTCAGGAAACCAGCAGTGCCCCCCAGGCTCTGAGCAGGAACCATGTCAGCAGGGAGATATCCCCCGGCCCTCTGTGACATCTCCTGCAAGACGCAGCCAGACGACAATCATTCTTTGACAATCATTCCTCCACTTGGGTTTCCTGGGAGCCAGAAGCAAGCTAGTCAGTATGAAATATACCTCCTCTTGGAGCCATCCACATAAGCGGCCATCTCCCTTCCTTCTGGCCAGACTGAGTCCAGTCCCAGCCAGAGCCACACAGACTACTGGGTTTTGTCACTAACAGCTGAATCCTAAGCCTGAATTGAGAGCCAGGACATCCATGTGGGATTCCTGTGTGTCCTCGAATAAGTCACTTCACCTCTCTGCCCTCCAGTTACCTTGTACATGAGATAAATTAAGGACACTTGCTTTTCCGACAAGGTTGTTCTGTAGATGTAGAGAACTTGCAGGATGTGGGTGAATTACCTATAGAGCCCTCCCAACCGATGGGGGTGTAATGAGAGAAAGTGACCAGTAGGTGGCAGTGCTTCAAAGCGGCCCGTAGGAGGTCCAAAGGAACTTCTAGAGTCACCTCTCAATCAAGCGTGGGGGACATTCCACGAGGACCCTCCTCACACCTGTAAAGGTAAAACAGAAACTCAGAGAGGTGTCCCCTCCAAGGGTTCAGGGCACTACAGTGGCAGAATCAGGATCAGACCCCTGGGTTGGCTTTTTTGCTGAATGCCCCCACTCAACCCCTGATTATCAGATTCCCCTCAGAGTGCAAGTGCTTCTGGGAGCCCTTTCTCTAGAGCCTTACTGCTGCAGCCTGCCTGTGCTCCCCCACCACCACCACCACCGCCACTCAGTCAACCACTGCTGTCCTCCCTCTGCTTCTGGATGGGTGCTCACCCACCGTGCCCCTAGACCAGACAGGGATAGCTAACAGACTCATCCTGGATAGATCAGGGGCCCAAGAAGATTGCTTCTAGTCCCAGCTGCTCTCCAGATTGCTGTGACCTTGTCTAAGGTGTTCAATAGTAGCTCATACAATCAATTCAGCGGGTGGGAAAACCAAATCAAACCAAACCAATGTAACAACAAAAAGTAGCATGTGTCTGCTGCGGTACAAAATGGTTCTGCTTTTATACACGCACCCTGAGAGAAAAGACATTCTTGGCTTTTGTTCCGTGTGTGTGTGTGTGTGTGTGTGTGTGTGTGTGTGTGTGTGTGTGCATGTGTCACACACATGTGTGGAGGTCAGAAAACAGCCTTGCCTCCTATCTTGTTTGAAACCGGGTTCCTTGTTCCCTGTTCCAATACGGGGGCTAGCTGGCCTTCACCATTCTCATGTCTACGCCCCTCGTCTTACCTTAGGAGCAGGTTTAGAGACACATATACGAGGAGGACCCTGGGGATCCGAACTCAGGTCCTCAGGCTTGCCAAGCAAGCACCTTACCCACTGAGCCATTGCCCAAGACATAAAAGGCATTTCTCTTGTGAATCAAAAATGCGCCGTTGAGATCTGAGGACCTCCCTAACGAGTAGTTCCAACTATGCCGTGCACTGTCCACTCCCTCGCTTCGCGGCTGCAAGCCGGGGACCCCCTAGCCAGAGTGTTTCTGCCTGTGATCTGATCCCACCGTGGTCATCGCCTCCCTTCCCGATAACCCCCTCCCCCATCCCATCCTCCATGCATTTGCCCGGAGAAGATGTGACCCCACCTACGGAGGAGCAAACCAAGGCCTCACCACAGGCTGGGGGCAGTTGTGCCCTCGCCGAGCTCAGACAGGAACTGCCTTCTGCCTGAGGCTGAGAGTCGGAAAGGGCCTGAGCCGCTTCCCCGCGGCTCGCTAGCACCCTCCATTCCTCTTGTTCCAAGTCACTTTTATTTTCTCTCTCTTTCAAGTTTGATTGAATTTACAGTTAATGAATCCAACTCTGTCATTTAGGAGATGTTGGTGCAATAAGGCCTGACAGGAAGTGAGTGATGGTGCAATAAGCCTCGCAGGAGCCGCGGCCCTCCCTGCTCGCTGCCTTGAGCAATGGCTGCGGCATCTGCCTCGGCCACCGGACTCACAGCGAGGAGCAAGCCGGGGTGGGGGCCGTTTCGTTCAGGTGCAGAGCTCAGAGCAGGCTTCTGGATTAGACCTTGCAAAGAGGGCTGGGAATGGGATGGGAGGGGCAGAGAAATGGGACAAGTGGGGGTTAACTCTGCCACTGGGCCGCTTGCTGTGCATCCTGGGATGAGTCACCTAGCCTCTCTGGTCTTCGGTTTCTTCATCTGCAGAATGGAGCAATGGCCCAAGGTGGTGGCTTTCTAAATTTGCAGGAAGGGACATAGACAGTTGTCAGATGGATTTCAAAGGTGATTGGTTGACTGTCAAGTGAGTACCCGAAGTCTCTCTCCAAGGGAGCTCTGCCTCCGGACCCACCCTGGGCAGGGGTGGGTCAGGGAAAGCTCCTGGGATAATGGGAGAGAACAATCTCGGATAAACCAAACACACGAAACTTCAGAACTTACTAAAGTGAGAGCTAGCACTTTGGATGGGAAGCACAAGACATGTGAGGTAAAACTGGGGCTTGTGGGGGTGGGGTGGGTGGACCCACCGGTCCCAGCAGGGGTAGAAGTGTCTGGGGCTACCCCCCTCATTCTTCTCTGGATGTTTCCCCTGCCCCATACATTGTTCTTCAAAAGGAAGGGGAGGGAAAGTTCATGAAACGCGAGGGAAGTGTGGACAGACCGACTGCTTCCCTCCCCTGAAGCCTCCCTCCCGACTCCCAAGCCCACCCGACACAGGCAGCCCTGTCTGTGCCTCTGTCCCTTCCGTTTTAGTCTTTCATGGCCTTACATTTGAAAAGCAATAATAGCTTGGAGGGAGGCAAGATGGCCCAGTGGGCTTGCTGCCAAGAGTGATGACCCGAGTTCAATCCCTGGAGTCTACATGTTGGAAGAAAAGAACCAAATCCTGAAAGATACCCTCTGACCATCACACATGTGAATACACATGTGCACACACACACACACACACACACACACACACACACACACTCACATCAGGGTGCACACACAGGGAATAGTTTCATTTTACCTATATTTGAAATGTATAGAAATATAATCCTGCTATATGTATTTTGTGGGTAGGTGTGGAAGACAACATTGGAGAAGCTTCCCTTCCTTCCTTCCTTCCTTCCTTCCTTCCTTCCTTCCTTCCTTTCCTTCCTTCCTTCCTTCCTTTCTTTTCCTCTTTCTCCTTCTCCTTTCTTCTTCTCCTTCTCCTTTCTCCTTTCTTCTTCTTCTTCTTCTTCTTCTTCTTCTTCTTCTTCTTCTTCTTCTTCTTCTTCTTCTTCTTCTCTTCGACAGGGTTTTGTTATGTAGCCTTAGTTGGCCTCAAACTCAGTTTGTAGCTCTCACTAGCCTTGAAATCTAGACCTCCCTGTGACTTAGGGTTATTATTGCTGTGATGAAATACCATGACCAAAGTGACTTGGAGCTGAAAGGGTTATTTGACTCAAGTTTCCACATTACAGTTCTTCATCAAAGGAAGTCAGGACAGGAACTCAAGCAGGGCAGGGACCTGGAGACAGGAGCTGATTCAGAGGCCATGGAGGGTACTGCTTACTGGTCCACATGGCTTGTTCAGTCTGCTTTCTTACAGAACCTAGGACCATCTGCTCAGGGTGGCACCACCCACAATGGGCTGGGCTTTCCCCCATCAATTGCTAAGGAAGAAAATGCTGTATAGCTGGATTATGAAGACATTTTCTCAGTTGAGATTCCCTCCTTTCAGATGACTCTAACTTGTGTCAAGTTGACATAAGACTAGCCCGTACACCCTCTCTAAGCCTCCCCAGTTCTAGGATAACGGGGTGCACCATCATGCCTGGTTCATTATTATGTTTTTAAAATGCATCTCTGGTGGTTTGAAAAAAAATGGCCCCCAAAGGGAGTGGCACTATTAGGATGTGTGGCCTTGTTGGGTAGCTGTGGTTTGCTGGAGGAAGTGGGTCACTGTGGAGGCGGGCTTTGAGGTCTCATATATGCTCAAGCCACACCCAGTGAGACAGTTCACTTCCTGTTGCTTTTGGATCAAGATGTAGAATTCTCCAGCACTCCAGCACCATGTCTGCCTGCATGTCGCCATATTCTCAACCGCCATGCTTCCCACCACAAAACTTTAAGCCGTCACCTCAATTAAATGCTTTCCTTTATAAGAGTTGCCATGGTCATGGTGTCTCTTCACGGCAATAAAAACCCTAAGTAAGACAACAATCTAGAGACTGTAACTCGGTGGTAAAGAGTCTGCTTGCCATGTTTGAGGCCCTGGGTTCAATCCTCAGTATTTCTATAAGGAAAGAAAGAGAAAGGAAATGCTTTGGGTGAGGCTGTAGCTGCAAATGTCTGATGCTGTAGCCACTGACCTGTGGTAAGAAGATGTCTGTGACTTTTATTGGAGACATGTCATAGCATGGCTAGCGTGGCTCCAGTTTGTTTAAAGAATGCTGAATTTCAGTTGAGATATTAGTAAAAATAAAGAAAAATAGTGACGTAGATCCCCCCCCCCCATTCCCTGAGTTCTAACAGGACTCTTTGTAAGTTCCTCCAGGTGTCTGAGACTGTTTTTGTTAATAACGAAATAGCCCACGGTAAAGCCATGAGCCTTCTGGGAGTTCATTTCTCCTTTTACAAACATGTGAATACAGAGGGAGACACAGCCACCTGCAGGACCCAACCACGGTGGTAAAGGACGCAGGGGTGGGTGGGGCTGGAGATGCGGAGGGTGCCTGATACAGAAGGAAGCATTCCTAGGGGCTGAGGAGATGGTCAGCTGCTAAATGTTTCCTGTGAAAGCATGTGAACCTGGGTTTGATCCTCAGAACCCACGTAAGAAAGCCAGACATATATAATCCAGCAGAGCCAGGAGGATCACTGGAGCTCACTGGCGGGCCAGCCTAACCTAGCCAATGAGAGATCGTGTCTCAAAACAAACAAAGACACAAACAAGCAAAGCATGCGGAGCTGACAAGTGGCATGGGAAGGATGTTTGGCACAAAAGCACTCCTGGGGCCAGGGGAGACGGCTCGTTAGGAAAGTGTTCACTGGGCAAGCATGAGAGGCCAAGCTTGATGCCCAGAGTTCTCGTCAATGTGGGAGGAGAGAACGGACTCCATGAAGTTGTCTTCCAACCTCCACACAGGTGCGGCGGCATGCATGCCACCCCACCCCCCACATTCACATCATGCCCACTCACACTATAATCAAAAGGCAGATGGCACCTGAGGAATGACACCAAAGTTGACCCCTGGGCTGCACACACACACACACACACACACACACACACACACACACCCAATTCCTGGAAGTCGTCTTTGGGTCAGCTATTTCCCAATGCCCCTCCCGACAACACAGTCATTATGGGCCCCCTCCCCATATTACACACTGTACATCTTAAGATCACAGGCAGTCACTTAGCCCGTCAGTGGGCATGAACTCCACTTCACAGGCTTTTTTAACTTAAAGACTGTAAACCATAAAGAAACCACGTGCTCTGGACCCTGGAAAGCAGGGTCTTCTTACCCCACCCGCAGTGTGCATTCAGACCCTAAGGAAAATATTAAGCTGGAAAGAAAGATGATAGGAGGAATAAACAAATTAGAAGACACAAAAACAGAGGGATCAATAAATAAAACCCAGAGCTGGCTCTCTGTGAGAGCTAATAAAAAAAGACCAACCTCTGGCAAATATAATCAAGAAAAGAAAAGAGGCCCAAATGAAATCAGAAATGAGGAAGTGATTATAACAATGAATCAAAAAGATTAAAACCTATCGAGGGGGGAGCACACATAATTCTACAGCAAATTTGTTTTAAAATTATCAATTAAACAGATGACAGGCTACAAAATTATAAAGTAACGCAACAGACACAAGAAATGTGGGTGAGACCGGCAGACAATGAAAAATCTGAGAGCGGGAGAAATGTATTCAAGAGAGATCTTCCCCACTCCCGAAAAGGACATTCTTATCCACCGGAATGTCTCTGGAGAAATCTATCCAAATTTTACAGAACACTGCATTTCCATGTTACATAAATTATTCTTTAACATAGAGAAAGAATGGTGGAAAAAAATCTGCTAATTCATTTTGCAAGGCAAATACAGTTCTGATTTTGAGCTCTGATAAAGAACTGTTTTTCTAAAAAAAAAAAAAAGAAAAGAAAAGAAAGAAAGAAAGAAAGAAACAGGATCTACTATCGCTTAAGAATACAGTCCCAGAGAATGAGGTTCAGCAACTTATTAGGAGAGTAAACCACCATGACCATGGAGGGTCTCCAGCAATGCAAGGCAGGGTCAGCACAAGGACTGTTAATACAACACAGCAGATCAATAGATTAAATAATAGAAACCATACGATCATTCTAGTGTGTGCCAAAAATGTGTTTCAGTGGATGTCAAAACAGTTTTTTAAAAATAGGAACAGTATGACACTTCTTATCATAGTAAAGATCTATTAAAAACCAAGCTAGCGGCTTTAATGGAAAAAGGCAGAGACTTTCCCATTAGGAAAGCGGAGGTGGGCAGGTGAGCAGTGTACTGCTATTGTTATTCAATAGTATACTGATAATTCAGGCTGATGTGATAAGACATGAAAAAGAAAGCATAGGAATAACTCTCAGAGAGGTAGAAGGAAGGTTCCTCCACAGAGGCTGTGATTATTCACTTTAAAATCTGATGTTTGGGCTGGAGAGATGGTTCAGAAGTTAAGAGTGCATGTTCTCTTGCAGAGGACCTGAGTTCAGTTTCCAGCATCCACATAAGGCCGCTCACAACCACCTGTAACTCCAGCCCCAGGGGTTCCGATGTTCTCTCCTGGCCTCTGGGAGCACCTACACACATGTGCACACTCAGACATACCTCATACACATTAATAATTTTTTTAAGTCTTAAAAAAGTAAAAATAAGTTGATTATTTTCATCAATGCAACAATAGTGATAATATACTAGTTTAATAACTAATGTCATGAAAGTGTGATAGCTATTTTTAAATTAATAATTTTCATAAACAGATATAAGACAGAAAACAAATTAAAACCAAGATCTACTTCACAATCAGATATAAACAGCAAAATACAAAGACAGAAGACCCCCAGAAACAACATAGTTTTTCATGAAAGCAATAATAGAAAATTTGAATAATGGGGGGGGATGTAACTTTTTTCCAGAAGATAATGTAAATGGTATGATTTTATGTTTTACTCTAAAAGGATTTCTTTTAGAATTTGACAAAATACATTTTAAAATAATTTGGAACAGAATTGGCAAAATGGTGGAGAGAGTCCTGGCAAACAGAGAGGTGACATTAACAGAGTTAAATAAGTCATGGAGAACTAATATCAAAGTGGTATGCTTTGGAGCCAAATTAGCACTGTGGCTCAAAGTATCCAAAAGTCCAAAGGTAAGTATAGTACCCACAAACAAATTTAATATGTAAGATGTGTGTCATAAGGGCTGGAGAGATGGTTCAGTAGTTAAGAGCACTGGCTGCTCTTGCAGAAAACCAGGCTTTGGTTCCCAGAAACTACACAAGGACTCAAAATTCCACTGTCATTCCCATCCCAGGGGACCCAGCTCCCTCCTCAGTCCTCCATGGGCAGCAGGCATGCATGTGATATACAAATACATCCAGACAAAATATTTCTACACATACAATAAAATAATGATCTCTTTTAAAAAGTATGTCACAAAATGGCAAAGGAAAGAAACGTCCTATAATAAAGGAAGCAGGGAAGCCAGGGAGTGATTGCAGAGTTGACCTAAGTCTACACCGAAAAACACATTCTAGATTTAGAAGTGGCCAGTTCAAACACTGCTGTAGTCAACCCAGCGCCAGTAAATGGTGTGTGGATGCTCATTCCTCACCTTGCAATGGGGCTGCATCTATTTACACACCCACCTTACCAAGCACCCTTCATAGTAACAGAGGACACCATAGAGTATCCATTGTTTACCCTTGTCTGCAGCTGCCAAGGTCACTTCAGAATCCCATACTGCACATCCCCAGCCCAGGAAGACTCCAACACTCACACCTCATACCGAGAAGTCTGGGTGTCCAGGGTGAGTCTTACTGTACGCAACTGTTAAAAATCGAAAGCCAGACCCCTGTAAGTCAGGTGCTGTCTGTATTTGTTCCATGTGAGGAGTTGTAGTTCAAGAATAAAGGACACAGGAGAAATAACAAAGGGGAAAGACTGATAGAGTAAATCAAAGTAACAAGCTGCATATATGCATATGCAAACACCAAGAGTAGAAGGCAAAGGAAATAATATGCCAAGGGGATGATTTGCAACAAATGGGTGTTTAGCTTCCTCCCCCTTCCTCCCCTCCTCCTCCCCTTCCTCTTCTTCTCCTCCTCTTCTCCTCCTCCCCTTCTCTCTTCTCCTCCTCCTCCTCTTCTCCTCCTGTTCTTTTCTTCTTCCTCCTCTTCCTCCTCCCCTTCTTTTTTCTTCTTCTTCCTCCTCCCTCTTCATATTGCTATGATTTGGGGTGCTGAGGTTGAATCCAGGGCTTGCACGTGCTAGGCAAGTGTGATACATCTGCAGCCATGCTTTCAAATTTTCTTTTCTTTCATTCTTTTTATTTTTAAAACTGGTGCATATTCACTGTATACAGTGCTTGGTTTAATAAATACGATTTCTTTCTATTATATCATGGGTTCTGACCGTGACACACACACACACACACACACACACACACACACACACACACACTCTGCTTCTCTCTTCCATCTCCTTTCCACTTTCTCATTAGTCTCCTTCCAAGTTTCTCTTGTGCTTTCACACCAAATTTGTGTGTAAATGCTCATATATATATGTATATATGTGTATACACACACATATAGGTGTATTCACACACACACATCTAAATGTTCTATAAAAAAAACTATGCTCCCCAGGTGAGAGAAAACATGCGATTTTTGTCTCTCTGAGTCTGTCTTATTTCACTTGATATGATTATCTCCAGTTGCATCTGCTTTCCAACAAATAACGTAATCTCATTCTTCTTTTTGATCGAATAAAACTCCATTATATGTATATGTGTATATATACATGTGTATACAAACACAACACACTTTATCGCACACACACACACACATACACACACACCACACCACACCACACCACACCACACCACACACACTTTCTTTATCCTTTTATCTATTGATGGACATCTAGGCTGACTTCCTAACTTGGTTATTGGTCATCAGTAAACACCAATGTTCGTCTATCTCTGTGGTACGTTGATTTAGAGTTCTTCCGGCATATTCCCCGAAGTGTTTGGCTTGATCATTGGTAGTTCTAGTTTTAGTTCTTTGAGGAACTTCATACTGATTTTCATAGTGGCTGAATCCATTCACATTCCTAGCAACAGAGTACAAGCGTCCCTCTTTCTGGCACAATTGCCAGCATTCACTGTTTTCTTTCTGAAGCTGTTCTGATCATGGCGAGATGGAATCATGGTGTGGTTTCTACTTTCTACTTCCCTGACTGCGAGGGATGTTGGCCATTTTTCCCGTTTCTTGGCCGTTTTCATTTCATCTTTTGAGAAGTGCTTATTTCATTAGCCCATTTGTTGGCTGGGTTGTTGTGGGGGTGGTATTGTGGTCTGGGTTCTTCATATGTTCTGGACAGTAATCTTCGGTCGGATGCATACCTAGCAGTATTCCTCCCGGTGTGTAGGCTGTCTCAGCACTCGTTTCTTTGCTAAACAGAAACTTGAAGTTTAGCAATCTCAGTGGTCAATTCTCGGGATTATTTCCTGAGCGATTACAGTCTTTCCCAGGAAGTCTGTACCTGGACTCGAATTTCTGAAGTGTCTTCCTTCAGTTTTCCTTTAATGACTTCAGAGTTCCAGACCTTTGGACTATTTTGAGTTGGTTTTTCTACAGGGGAGAGAGAAGGTGTTGGTTATTCATTAAGCGGCGCTGTTACCATGTGAGAAAAGCCATGGGGCGTGACAAAACCCACCATCAGAGTTTATTCGGGAAGGAGGGACAGAAGAGAAAGTGCTTAGGCCTATGGAAGACATTGGGGGGGGGTGGAGAAGAAGGGGGAGGAGTGACCGGCTTTTTATAGATTCCCCCACACATGAGCATATGGGCTTACGGAGCTATGCCACGCATACACATAGATTGTGTGATCACACTACACACAAATTATGCAATCACGCAGAGCGGATTACGTAGAAAGTAGAGCCCTGGAATGACTAATAGGTTTTTTTTGTTTTGTTTTGGTTTGGTTTGGTTTGGTTTTTCGAGACAGAGTTTCTCTGTGTAGTTTTATTGCCTGTCCTGGAACTCACTTGGTAGCCCAGGCTGGCCTGGAACTCACAGAGATCCACCTGGCTTTGCCTCCCGAGTGCTGGGATTAAAGGTGTGCGCCACCACTGCCCAGCGTTGTCCAGGGCCTTCTACTAATTTTAAGATTGTGTTTTAGTTCTATGAGGAATGCCATTAGAATTTTTCTGGGAGCTTCCCTCAGACTGTCGATTGCTTTTGCTAATTTAGACGCATTCCCTATATCAGTTATGGCAACTCATAAGCACAGGGGTCCTTTCCATCTTCTCAAGCCTTTCATTTCTCTCTTCAGTGTTTTAAAATTGTCAGTATAGTCTTCCACATCCCTTAGTTAGACTTACTGCTTTATGTTTTTAAAGTGTTTGTTTTCTTGATTTCTTTCTCAGTATTTCCACTATTGGCATAAATAAAAGCTACTAATTCTAGTTTTGTATGTTGATTTTGTGTCTTTCTCTCCACTGAAGCTGTTCAAGGAGCTTTCTGGGAATGTAGGGCCTTATGTACAGCATCATTCTCATCTGCAAATAGGGATAAGTTGACTTCCTCCTTTACTATTTTTGTCCCATTCATTCCCTTTCTTGTCTTAGGGATGTAGCTAAGACTTCAAGGACTGACTTTGTTGAATGAGAATACAGGGAGTGGACATCCTTCTCTGGTTCCTGATGCTAGTGGTTACTCTTGAGTCTTTGACTGTTTCATATAATGTTAATAACAGGCTTGTCATGTATGTGCTTTATTATGTTGAAGTAAACACCTTTTGTTCCTCTTTAGGACTTTTGTCATTAAGGGGTGTTGGACTTTGTCAAAGGTTTTTTTTTGAAATAATTAAAATGATCATATGATTTCTGTTCTGGAGTCTATTAATATGATGTTTATATGCATTTATTTGCATATGTTGAACTATCCTTGCATTCCTGGAATGCAGTCTACTCAGTCATGATGAATGACCTATGAATTTGAATTTGGTTTGTAAATATTTTTATTAAGAATTTTTCATCCATGATCATCAGGAAGACAGCAGAAAAATAATTCGATTCATTTGCTGTGTTCTTACCAGGTTTGGGAATCAAGGTAGTACTGGCTTCATAAACAGGGTTGGCAGAATTCCTTCCTAAGCCATAACAATACTTAGTACATCATAGTTCAGAATAATTAGCAGAGACTCTACCTGTGTGTGGACGTCTATTTAGTTGTGAGAATTTGAATTACTATTTCTATCTTGTTGCTTGTTATAGATCTATTTGTTTATAGACTCTTGGTTTAGTTTGGTTACTTATTGATAACTTATCATTTTTTCCTAGGTTTTCCAATTTATTAGAATCTAAGTTCCCAGAGTACACCCCAGGGAGCCTCCGGATTTCATTGGCATCTGTTGGAACATCTGCCTCTTCATCTCAAATGTTATTAATTGGTGTCCTCCCTCTCTTTTGATTAGTTTGACTACAAGATTGTTTAACTTTGCAAAGAATCATTGATTTTTTTATATTGTTCTTTTCATTCACATTTTATTAATTTCTGCCCTGATCTTTATTATTTCTTTCTGTCTACTGACTATGGGCTTGGCTTTGTTTTTATTTTTCTGAGAACTTGAGGTGCATTATTAATTTATTTGAGATTCCTCCAACTTTTTTATTTATTTATGTATTTATCTATCTACCTACCTACCTATCTATCTATCTATCTATCTATCTATCTATCTATCTATCTATCTATTTATTATTGGTGTGTGTGTGTGTGTGAGAGAGAGAGAGAGAGAGAGAGAGACAGACAGACAGACAGACAGACAGAGACAGAGACAGAGACAGAGAGACAGATGTGTGTGGAGGTCAGAGATTAACTTTATGGCATCAGTTCTACCCTTGAGCTTTTATGTGGGTTCTGGGAATGGGATTCAGGCCATCAGGCTTGCATTGTGACTACTTCACTTACGGAATCATCTCAGTAGCCTTCTATTGTTTTAACACTTATTTGTCTGTGGTGGGGTGGGGTGCACACAAGTGAAGGGCAGATTACCAGTTGCTAGGGTCAGTTTCCCCCCTTCCATCATGTGGGATACAGGACATTGAGTTCAGGTCCACCCCAGACTATGTCTCAGACCAGATATCCACTACATGGAACTCTATGATTCTGACTCAAAGTTTCTTCCTTCCCTAGAGTCAATTAAGCAGCCAAGGTCTGAGAGTGCCGTCCCATGGTGCTTGCTCTGAGTTCTCAGAATGAGATATGCATTGAGGGACTTTTGCCTCCATAGCCAACTACCCAGCAGGAGCCTTTTTACATGACTTCTTCCCCCTGCTCTAGTGGGGTGCCAACACTACCCCTCTTGCTGCTCTCGCTCTCGCTCTCGCACTCGCTCTCTTTTAATGAAAGTATACTGTAACTTTTCTTGGTTTTTCCCTGGATCCTAGCCCACAGTTCTTTTTCTCTGCAGCTGTGTTCACACTGTGAGCAAGTACTTCTTTGTCAGGCCAAGTCCTCCAGAATAGACTCAGGACTCCCCCGTTCTATTCCCCAAAGTTCCCTCTCCAGTTTTGTTACTGACACTGGTGTCTCCACCATCACCCAACGGTTAAGATGGCCGTCCTCCGGCTGCACCTGGTTTATTCTTCAGATCGTCTCTAATCTTCTGCGCGGGTATCATGCCATCTTCTTCCTTCTACAGCGTTTTTTCTCCTTTCTCTTTCATTCTCATTTTCATGGGGTGGGTGGGTTGGTTTAGACAGAATCTTGCTGTGTGTCCAGGCTGACATCAAACCCACAATCCTCTTACCGCCACCTCTTGAGTACTGGGATTGCAGTGTGCACTGCCACACCTTTTTTAAAAATTTAAACCTTTCTTTAAAAAAAGTAACCATTTTTTAAAAATTTAAACTTTTTGAGAATCTAAGTTAAGAAACCCTCCACAATTACATATGGGCATGTATACCTGCACAGATACACACACACACACATATATACATATGTGCGCACACCCATGCACACACACGCATACATACACATACATACACACTCACACTGACACAGATAAACACACACAGACGTAGACACAGATGCATTTATGACACACATATCTTCTAGGACTATTAGACTCCCCTACACCTCTCCTTGGACCAAGGCTGAAAATGTTTCATCCAGAAAAAAAGAAATCAAAAAAATTACTTAAGAACCCCCCAAGGCCAAATTACTAAATGAGAAAAGGTATGACAGAGGATTCTCTGCACAGGAAATAGAAACAGGGAACACAAGGACAGGCAATCAATAGCGCTAAATAATGCCCCGGCTTTCTTCCTCCACACCGTCAGCTGATTTCAGAAAGCAAACTTAACGCTGATGAAGTCCCAGGAAAATTGCCATCTGCTGGTCCCCTATCTGAAGTCACTTAAAATGCCCACGATGTGCCTGACACCATCAATACTTCTCAAGCTCTGGGGCCTTCTTCTGGGAAGCCACACTCATGGAATAAATTGGAAGAGCAAAGTTCCTTCAAAGCTTTCATGGCCTCATTTAGAGGCAATGCGGTGTGAGAGCAAAGCACCTCACACCGAGGCTGGAGGTGGGAAACAACTCAGGTGAGAACAGAACGCTCTGCTGACCTTAGAAGGAAAAGGAGAACGCGGTTGTGACGTGCCAAATGAGGGCGGACAGACTTGTGTAGTTAATACAAAATGGCGGTGGGATTTTGATTTTTTTTTTTTTTATGTATTCCACTCAAAGCATGGGGAGGCCATTATCCTTAACATAGACTCTGAGGAAGAGAAGAAGTTTGTGGGTGTGAGTCTCAAATTCGGGGATCCAGAGTTAATTAATGAGTTATTTGAGACCCTCAGGATCTGTGGAGCGGCTGGGATGAACTCAGAATTCCCTCTCCTCTCCTCCCCTCTCACTCCTCTCTCTCCTCTCCCCGAAATTGTCCCCTTCCTCTGTTCTCCAGCCTCTCCTCCCCACCCTCTCTTCTGGTCTCCTTTCTTCTTCTCTTTTTATTTGTATTTGTGCCTTCCTTAGAGGGATACATCCTTCTTATACTCATCATCATGACTTGACTGTACCACTAACCCCATCATAAAGAATTCACAATCCCTATCGGTACTGAACGACGAGGATCTATATTATAAAGCAACGTGATGTGAATCAGCTCACTTGGAGGGAGAGAAAAATCCTCATCTTGTGGGCTACGGCTCTTGTCTAGATCTCAAGCTGCATGCCTGTCTTCTTCCACCGCTGAGCCACCAGCATCCAGAACAGTACTTGGCGTGTGGTCGCTGCTCAGCAGATAACACGTGGAGGGAGTAGATGAACAGGATGAAGAAAGCTTCCCCTGAGACATAAAGAGACACCAAGCTGTGATCTGAGATCATTTGCTGATCATGGAAAGCAAATCAAAGATTTTGGAAATGCCTATACTTGGAGCACGGGGCTGAAGCAGTTTCCCCCTCTTCCCAGGAGATGCGCTAAGGGTGGTACCTAAATTGAGATGGATAATCAGACCTGCTGGGAAAGTTGGCTGGACCTTGGGTATCCCTGCTCTGTAGGAGTTTGAATGACGCTTTGATGAGTATCCACTGGTTTCAATAACTTAGAGCTCATCCTGGTGCCTGGGATCAGGGTTGACACTGAAGATGAACTAAAGGGCAATAAGAGGCTGAGAGGATGAACTGAGCATGCCCAGGGCTGCACGCAGAAGAGTGAGTTGTCCAGTTCCATAGACAGTGAAATCCGATGAATATCCAGGAAACATACTCCCAGGCAGAGAAATATAAAGACAATTTTTATTATCAAATTAGTATTTCCATGAGATTAGAGAATACACAGTGCTTTTTCAAAGGGTGACTGTGTGAGTTTAGACCATTTTACTTTAAGATGAAAATCATGATTGTTGGATTTGAAAATGTAGAAAAGCCATGAGGAGCATATTAAAAATTGAAGGAAGTATAATAAATAATTTAAATCATCTGTTCAGAAAAAGAAAATCTCCCAGAATTCAGAGAGAAGCATGGAGGGATAAAAGAAAAGCAAAACATCAGAGTCAATCTGAAATTGGCCAAAACAAAAACAGTCTGGGGTAGGAAATGCCTACACAGAGCAGCAAAACTAACGGAAACAACTCTCAACTAGATACAACTGGGAAAGGGTTCACATATTCCATGCATAGAAGATGAGTCCAGAATTAGTAAGGTTTTTTATTTTTAAAATAGAATCAGCCAAAATAAAAAAGAATACATGTAAATTATGAGATTAGTAAAAGAAGAAGAAGAAAGTGGAAAACATGAGCACAATATGCAGAGGGTGAGGAAGAAAATAAGAGGAGACATGAAATACAATGACAGTATTAGCAGAAAGACACTGGTCATCACAATAAATATAAGCAGATCAAACTTCTCTCTACAAGGACAAAGATTATCATACTAAGTACAAAAGCAAATTCTACTTGGACTAGAATAATAATGTTTAAAACAAAAGAATGGATGAAAGATATAAGATAATCATTAATATGTCAAAGGAATATTGTGACAATATTAATATAAAATCTTAATTCATACCAGGTATTTTAATGGGAGGACAGGAATAAACCTTTTTTATTTTTTATTTATTTTTTATTTTTTTGAGATGGGGCTTTTCTGTGTAGCCATGGCTGTCCTAGAACTCTCTTTGTAGATCAGGCTGGCCTCAAATTCGTAGAGATCTGCCTGCCTCTGCCTCCCAAGTGCTGGGATTAAAGACCACTGCCCAGAAAGGATAAACCTTTTTTTTATATAAAAGTGAGATTCTCATTATAAAGAATAGTAAACACTAGTCACTAAATAACATGGAATTCTAATACACAAAGCAATCAACTTGATGACTTATAGTCACTATTTTATCTACACATTCATTTACAACCATGATAGAAAAATTAAAATGAGAGTCACTTCTTGTTCTAAACATCTAAAAATCTTGGCAGCACTGATTAATCAACTGTTGTCAAGCCAGTCCGACCTGACAGTCAATGAAAACTTATCAGCTTTATAGTGAAGCAGAAAAACACCAACTATGAGGGAAAAAATAATGCACTGAACCCCAGAGGTGATACTGATGAGTATTTGAAGATGTTAATGTAATATAACTCCATTTCATACATCAAGAGAACTAAAGAATGGCTGAAGAAGTTAAGTGCAGCTGTTAGAAAACACACACAAAAATGATTTAACCCACAGAGAAAAATTATACTACATGAAATAAGACACACAAAATCTGGGATTACCTGTGGCTTTGATGTTACGTATGGAAAGATTAGTGAAGTGGACTCATATGCTAGGAAGTTTTCAAAATGAAATGGAAAAGAAGCTGAAAAACACTAGGTGATGATGCATGTGCCATGGGAAACTTCAAATAAAGCAGCATGAAAATGTCCAGGGGAAAAAAAAATCATGCTCAAAGAAAAAAATGGCAGTTTTGTACATTAGATAGAATGTATGTACCAAAAGATAAAAAACAAGTTAACAAGCTTCAACCACAAAATGAAAAGAAAAGAGACTCACTGGGGGCACCACAACCAAGTTACTTACAAATAATTATAAAGAGAAGTTCTCTACAGCAGCATCCAAAGAAAGATGTATTAATTACAGAGGAACTAGATGAGTATGACATCAGATTTCTCATCACAAACAACCCAAAATGGGGTATATTGCAGCAACATAGGCCTGAAAGAAAAGACCTTTTAAGATCCGATTCTACAACCAACAACAGTTTAATAACAAAAGACAAAATAATCTTCAAATACACAATCTTGAAGAATTTATCTAAAGATAACAATGACAAATTTAAAGAAATCCTTCAAGGACTGAAGGGATGGGTCATCAATTGAGAACCCTTGCCATTCGTGCAGAAGACCAGAGTTTGGTTCCCAGCATCCACCTACAGTGGCTTGCAACTGCATGTAACTCCAGCTCCAGAGGATCTGATGCCCTCTTCTGGCCAACTCAGGCATCCACACTCACAAATCTCTATCTCTTACAGAAAGAGAGAAAGAGAGAAAGAGAGAGAGAGAGAGAGAGAGAGAGAGAGAGAGAGAGAGAGAGAGAGAGAGAGAGAGAAAGAGAAAGAGAAAGAAATGATTTTAAAAATCCCTTCGAAGATACAATGATAATATACAGAAATATGAATCTACAAAAGGAATGAAGAGTCCCCCAAATGACAGCTACCTCAATAATAATAAATAATTCCTTATTAGCTACATCTCTCCGAAGATCATTGATCATCTGAAGCAAACACAATGGTGTGAGTTTACAACATATGTAAAAGTAAGATGTATGATGAGGCAGCAGCTGAATGCAGGAACCAAAGCAAGGGAGGACCAGGGCAGAGTGAGCCGGACAGAAGGGTCATCGTATGGCAAAGTTAGACAATAGAATTCATTCAACCTGAAGAACAGAGGGCAAACAGACACGGGGTGGAATGTGCTCCGAAACACGTGTACCAAGTAAGAACATCAAAAAGCGCCCGTGGACTGGAGAGACAGATGGCTCAGTGGTTAAGAGCACTGGCTTCTCGTCCAGAAAATCCACATCACAGCATCTGCATGTTGGCTCACAACCTCTGGATCTTCATTTCCAGGGGATAGGATGCCTTCTTCTGGCCTCCTCAAGCACTGCACACATGGCACACAGATATACATGCAGGCAAAGCGTTTATACACATAAAATAAAAAAAAGTATTGAAAGACTATGTTAAAAATGAGTAAATAGATATTTAAATCACAAGCAGCTTTATAAGGGCACTGGCACTGAGAATTTCTTCAGCCACATGGAATCGAACCAAGAATCAGAGACATAAAGGAGAAATCTCCTAGTGCTGGGAAACAGACCATCACTTCTAAATGACCCGCTGGACAGAGAGGAGGATTCAAGAGGGATAAAAAAAAATACACAGAACTGAATAAAGTAAAAATACAGTGTATCAAAATTGGTGGACACAGCCAGGGAATTACTGAGGGAAATTTATTACACTACACTCATGCATAAACAGATGAACAGTTTCCAATCAGCAATCTAAGCTCCCTCAGGAATCTTGGAAAACAAAAGCAGAATAGACTCAAAGCAAAAGAGCAAAAGAGAATAATAAATCTAAGATAGGAAAAAAAATCAATGAAAATTTAAAAATAGAAAAAAAAAATGAAACAAAGAACTTATTCTTTGAAAAGATCAATAAAGTTAAAAAACTGGCAATACTCACAGATGACACATTTCCCAGTATCAGCAACAAAAAGAAAACCACCATAGACTCTGCAGGTCACAAAAGGACGTTAGGTGGGGCCGTGGTGATGTCTCACGGGAAAAGAGGTAAGTTCTGGTCCCTAGCACTGGTGTAGAAAGCTGGGTGTGGCAGTGTGTGTCTGAAACCCACACTGGGGAGGCGCGACAGGTGGAGCCCAGGACCTCAAGGCAGTCTGAAACCATAAGAGGTGGATCAGTGACTGAGCTGCGAGTGCCACACCTGCACACACTCAACACATGTGCATGCACGCTCAGGCTCACACACCCACAAGGACATTAGACAAATCATTCAAACTACACAGGGTAACTTCGAAATTGAGATGACATGGACTAGAACCTTCTTTTTTTTTGGTTTTTCGAGACAGGGTTTCTCTGTGTAGCTTTGCGCCTTTTCTGGGACTCACTTGGTAGTCCAGGCTGGCCTCGAACTCACAGAGATCCGCCTGCCTCTGCCTCCCGAGTGCTGGGATTAAAGGCGTGCGCCACCACGGCCTGGCGGACTAGAACCTTTGAAAAGCACAAACTAATGCAACTCATCCATTACTAAAGCAGGCAACTGAATATCCAATAATTTATAAGAAATGAAGTTTATAATAAAAAATCTGAGCGATTTCTCAGTCAGTAAGGATCAAATAAGGAAGGAGAGGCAGAGGATACTGATTATACAGATATGCAGGAGTGTGAAATGACACAGGCAGCCTAAGAATGTATTATTCTCAAATGTTCACACAACAGTTTTTAAGTTAATGATTTTAGGAATCACAAAAGAAAACAATGGATCCAAAAGGGGGAGGACTTCGTTGATGTCTCTATATACTACAATGCAATCAAATAAAGAACAGGCTGCAAAATAAATAAAAACCACTTAGAAAATTAAAAGTGCCCTCATAAATAAAAAAGTCAAAAATAAAAATCACCTATCACAAGGCCTAGGAAATAATTAGAGCAGTGTGTATGGGGACTCAGGGGAGTCCGGGGGCTGCCCCCAGGATAACGCATGATTTCAGTATTACTCATCACAAAACAGAGAAAGACCAAAACAGCTGGAGACCAGGCTGGCCTCAGACTCACAGAGATCCACCTGCCTCTGCCTCCCAAGTGCTGGGATTAAAGGTGTGCGCCACCACCGCCCAGCTCAAGAAGTTTTTTTTAAAGGCACATTTTTAAATGGACTGAACTAAAAATGAAAATATTCGACAATAAGTATGACATCAATGACTTGGAAAAGAAATGGAAAGGGAACTGTTGAATTCTAATTATTAAAATGCGAACAAGAGTGCTGGCAAAATCAATCAGAAAGAGAAAAGGCTAAGGGGTGGGAGTTTGTTAACATTCAGACCAATGTTTGTGGAAACAGCAAAGACTTGTATAATTCTCTCCTCCGTGAGAGCAATGAAGGAGCTGGGAAACTGTCAGAAGGGATTTTTCCAGGGCTCTGAAAAAATAAGCCAAAGGCTGCAGCAGTGTGCAGAGTATTTGCTTGGTTAAAACGGCTTAAGGTTAGGGTTAGGGCTGGCCTTAGAGCTAGTGTAACGGCTGGGGTTAGGGTTAGGGTTAGGGTTGGGGTTGGGGTTGGGGTTGGGGTTGGGGTTGGGGTTGGGGTTAGGGTTAGGGTTAGGGTTAGGGTTAGGGTTAGGGTTAGGGTTAGGGTTAGGGTTAGGGTTAGGGTTAGGGTTAGGGTTAGGGTAGAACAGTATTTAGGACCAGTGGTATTTTCCTCGCTGTAACCCTACCTCCCTCTCTGAAATTCTGCAGATGCTTTGAATATGCCTTATCTCAGTGTACATTGTTGCCTGGTTGCTACTAGAGTGATCCCAATAGTTCTGTATCCCTTTCCAAGCCTGTTTCCTGTTGAATTTCTGGTGACTTATGAGCTCTCCCTCTTCTTGGGTTATAGTTTTTCTTACCTTATTTACTTCTTACCTTGTTAAAAACATAAAGATGTTTGTTAGCTACTATCCCAGGCAAGTCTTTTGACTTCTTGCCTTCCTGAGTTGATTGGCTGCAATGGACAATATAGACAAAACCAGCAGGTAGGTTCTGGTGGAGGAGCTGGGAGGAGACTTACATAACTCTAATGTTGCAATAAATTCCATCTGCCTCCCCTCCCCCAACCCACACACCTCAATGTCAGAACTCTGGCCCTAAAATGTATATGAAATTCAGGGAGCTGGGTATATTCTAGACATCTTTCATTGATAGAGTAAAGTCGCAGGCCTTGTCATTTCCAGTGTCAGAATGGAGATTACAAAGCTATTGTAACCAGGACCACCTGCGGGTAGTGTAAGGGAAGCCATGAAAATCTGAAATTGAGAACTCATAAATGAACTCATGCAGCTTCAGGCTCCTATCGCCACCAAGAAAATTCCCAGAGGTGGCTCAGTGATTGACAGCATTGCTGCTTTTGCAGAAGACCAGAGTTCCAATCCCAGCCCCACTCCCCTTCTCAGGTGTCTAGCGCCCTCTGTTGGCTTCCATGAGGACACATGTGCAGGTGGCACAGAGAGACACATAGGCAAAAATAATAAAATTAGTCTTTTTTAAAAAAGAAACTGGTGTGGAGATTATTTTAAATTTTTAAAGAAAATTCATGATCTTTTAAAAATTACATTTTATTTGTTTATGTGTGTCTTTGTTTATCTGTGTGTTTGTTGACAGGGGTGTGCCATATGTGGAGATCAGAGGACAATTTTGGGGAGACATTTCTCTCCTTCCATAATGTGGGACCTGGGGACTGAACTCAGACCATCATGATAGGCAGCAAGCAGCTCTACCCACTGAGCCATCTCACAGACCCCAAGAGGAAAACTCAATGAGGAGAGAAGAATCTGATGAAAAATTGGTGTAGAAAAGCCAGTTGTCATGTGCAGATGAGATTGGATTCGTAATTCACAGCATATGCAAAAATTAACCCAAAATGGATCAAAGACAAAACACAAAGGCTAAACACATAAAACTATTAGGGAAAAACAAAAATACTCTCCATTAACCAATAGTTTCTTAGGTTGAAAGGGAGCTGGAGAGAGGCCTCGGACATTGACAGCACATCCTGCTCTTCCCACAGCCCATTTGTTCAGTTCCTAGCCCCCATGCTGGGCAATTCACAGCTGCCTGTAATTCCAGTTCTAGGGGATCTGGTGCCCTCTTCTGGCTTCCTTGGGCACCTGAACTCATGCGCACATACCCACACACCAACAGGCACACATACACATGAAAAAATAATAAATTGATCTTGGTAGTAAATAAAATAAAAGAAGTTGAAAAGCTACCCATAGGATGGAGACAATATTTGCAAATCACTTTTATGTGACAATAGTATATCCAAGAAGTACCATGAACCCAGAATATGTAAAGACCCCTTAGGATTCAACAATAAAGGTACAAATAACTCAGCAGGCCAAGAGTAAAAATAGGCACTCCCCCCAAAAAAGATACAAATGGTAAATAAGTGTGTGATGAAATGCTCAACATTATCTTTCATGTCTTTATAGAAATACAGATGAAATCCATTCCATTCCTTCAGGGGGATGGCCATAATCTTTTTAAAAATAGTTGATTTAAAGGTGTAATGTAGAGAAAACTGGTTACCAGAGGAAGTTTTATGATGGTACAGCCACTTTGGAGCGGTCAGTTCCTCAAAGATTAGAGTGACATATGACCCAGCAATGTCACTCCTAGAGGTATACAGAAGAGAATGAAAAACGTACCCAGCAAAAAAAAAAAAAAAAAAAAAAAAAAAAAAAAAGCACTTCAATGTTAAGCATTATTTGTAACATCTTAAAGTGTAACTAATACAAGTGTCCATCAAAAATGACAGGAAAAAATCAACATACACATGCATCAGAGGAACAGTATGTAATCATAAGAAGGTATAAAGCATCAATACACCCATTACAGGGATAAATCTGGAAAATATTTTTGCTAAACGAAAGAATCCAGGCACAAAAGGATATGAGTGCTATGATCCTGTTTATATGAAGCATCTTGAATGATCAAGTCCAAAGACAGAAAGTGGATTAGTGGCTGATGAGCTGGGGGAGGGAGCCTGGGGAAAGGCAGCTTAAGGGGCACCGGGTTTCCTCTGAGTTATAACAGTGTTCTAGAATTAACTTGTGGTGATGTCATAAAGTTGGTGAATAAAGCAGGGAGCTATGAATCTTCAAAGGGTCAATTTTATGGCATGTGAATAGTATCTTAGTTTTTCAATTATTCTATTCAGAATAATGAAACTGCTTTACTATAGACCTAGAGGAAAGTGCCATCTTAAAGCATATATTACAGAAATCACAAATTGCTAGTCTCAAAAAATGATGCTTAAGGATCTGGAGACATGGCTCAGAGGTTAAGAGCACTGGCTGTACTTGGAGAGGACCTGGGCTCAGTTCCCAGCATCCACAGGGCTGCTCACAGCCATCTACAACTCTAGTTCCAGGATATCTGACTCCCTCTTCTGGCCTCTCCCACACATGGTACACAGACATGCAACACACACACACACACACACAAAATGTATTTTTTCAAAATTTGAGATTTTTGGTGAAGCAAATTCTTTTGTAAGACTTAGCTCCCTGAAATGGATTCAAAAAGAGATAGAAACTGAAACAAAAATAAAAACAATAGGGCTGGGGAGAGGACCTGAGTTCAAATCCCAGCACTGAGGAGCTGGAAACAGGGGTGGGAGTGGGGGGATGGGAGAGGGGGAGAGAGAGAGAGAGAGAGAGAGAGAGAGAGAGAGAGAGAGAGAGAGAGAGAGAGAGAGAGAGAGAGAGAGAGAGAGAGAGAGAGAGAGAGAATAAAAGAGTGAAGCAATTTACATAGACTAAAAACTATAATTGGACATTTTTTTTTTAAGGAGAGAATACAAAGCACTGTGTCTCTGTTGTTTAATTGGGAGGGGGTCATCCAGACTCAAGTCTGATAACATTTATAGACAAACCCAGGAAAGAAAGCCAATAACCAACTGTGTTTGGGGATGTGGATATGAAATTTCTTTTTCTTTTTTCTTTTCTTTCTTTTTCTTTTTTTTAAAGGATGATTGAATCAAGCTGCACATTAAGAAAATAATATACTACCACCAAATAGGGCCCATTATGAGAATAAGAGGTCAATTCAACATTAAAAGTCTACTATTTTAACTAACCATATTAGTATGTCAAAGATGGCAAACAATATTAAATTCTTTATATACCAAAAATAATGCTCACAAAATTTGATTTTTTAATTACATTCAATCAAATATCAGCATTATGAAAAGCACTAAAAACATAATTAAATTCAGTAAAAGCAACAACAAGGTCCCAGCCATCAGTGTTGCTTAACTTCATCTTATCACCGCCTGCCAATGCAATTTGTCATAAAACCTAATAAAAACGCGACTATTCCAAAGGCTAACTAAGGATTCGGTAATAAAAACATATATACTAAAAATAACAAAATTTTATTGTTTTGTACTCTTCAGGGAAACAAAGTTGTCTCTACCTACATATCATAAACTTTCTTGCCATTCTTATAGATAAAACATTAAATTGTTATCAGATTATTTTAGTAACTTCCAAACCATTTGCTGATTTCTAGAAGTTGTTGGCGCAACTTTAAAAACACAACTATCACAAATCAAGTGAGCAATAATCTGACACACAGAGCACATCTAATTCTCCCAGCCACTTAACCACTAATTAGTACTAGGTGGCTGACTGGTGTCACATGTCTCTTAAGATCACAATATTGTTCAAATGCTGATGAATCTGTCAGCTTCCACTGAACACCCAGCAACCAATCCAAACATTTCTAACCTTTAAAATATTCAGTTTTTACATTTTCAAATCCATTATTCTTGAGGCCATGCAGAACTTGAGGACTATAATGTTGTACGACCACATGCCATATAACACATTTAATCAGGGAGGGATAGGCAGCCTGTCAGCTGGTCATCTGCAAAGACTGCATCTCCTGTGATGCGACAAGCATCTGAGGTAGTCAGTACCCTCTGCCATGGTGCACAAATGTGGGATCACCTAGCCCATACTCCTCAGAACGTTTTCCCACTGCCGAGTGATGCATGACTGTATTTAATTACAAAAATCATTTCATCAACCTTCATTTACCTTGATCCATTTGGAGAGCCAAATAGTGGTCATACCAACAGTAATAATACATTTTAAAACACAGTTTAGTGAGAAAAAAATTAAAGAAAAATTTTTTTTATGTTTTTGCTTTTGCCATTAAACACCAACTACATTTTCTGACTGTTTATGGATTGGATGTATTTTCTCTTCAATGTTTTCTCCCATCAGAAAGAGTCTATTATCTTTATTTCTATTAAACCTCTTTTTTTCCTTTGGTTTTCTGTGTTCCCACATTTTTTTAGTGTTCATCACATTAATCTGCCTCCAATCATTAGTAAAACTTCACATTAAACTGTCACTATTCCTATTTTACTTTCAAATTAACTTACAGTGGAGTTTCTTTCTAAAAGAAAGAGGGCAATTTTCTCAATGTTTGCTCCGATTACACTATTTTTGTTAAATTGATAAATTCAAAAATTTCAAACTGCTTTTGCAATCCATCGCAGCCCAAGCATTCTAAGTCCCATTGTTTCAACTTTCAAATCTTTGGCTCTATTATTAATTTTTCCCTGAAACTATATAATGCGTGACAATAAATCAAACACTAATTTAGAAGACATTCATAATCACTTACCTACTTTATACAGGTCAGCCACAGGGATTCTCAACTTCAGTGAATCAGACAGCACCTGATTAAAATGTCCAAGAAGTTTGCTAAAATGTTGTTTGAAACTGTGGGTTCTCTCCCCAGCTCTTCACAGGCTTATACGAAATCTAATAAGTTTTTCATGGAAATATTGTTCATTGGAACCATTTTTCTTATGTGTCAACAATAAATTTTGATAAATTATTTCAGGTGCTTTTCCTTCCTGCCTCATGAGATCAACAAAAGCCATTAAATTATCTTCAAACTCTTGAAGTTCTCGTGTTAAATAAATTATTAAAACTATTTTATATGAAATGGTTGAGACTTCATCAATAATGATTGACATTTTACTGCCTTGATTTATACATATTCCAAAAAGTTGTTTTCTTCTCTCAGCAGATAAATATTTCTGCAACAAGCAAGTCCATATATTTAGATTGCAGTGATAAGCACATATTAATGGCATTCCTTACTTGAAGCTTATTAAATATTTTATGTCTGAGGATGTACAATTATTTTTAAAGACACAGACAGTATTCTCTAGATGTTTTTCATTTGCTTTATCAATATTTTGATAAACTTTAAGAAATTTTATTACAAATACTTATCATGTGAAATTGATTCCTAATGATTTTTATGATTTTTCTCATTGATGAGAGAAATTATTCTTTATTTAAAATGCAGGTTTTGACAGACATAATCGTCACTCTTGTGAAATGGGGAAATATGGTATTTTCAACTTAAAATCACTTTTTAGATTTGTTGATTTTACTTTTATGTGAGTGAGTGCTTTTCCTGTATGTATGTATGTGTACCACATGCATGTCTGGTGTTCATGGAGGTCAGAAGAGGGTAACAGATCTCCTAGAACTAGAGTTACAGTTGGCTGTGAGCCACCATGTGAATGCTGAGAATCACGCCCAGGTCTTCTGCAAGCACAGTCAGTGCTCGTAACCAGTCACCTGTCTTTCTAGCCCTCAGCTCCTTTTATTTTAAGTTCTTATAGAACAACTTTCGGGAGTCCATCGGAGGTTCTGGGGCTTGAACTCAGGCCATCAGGCTTGCAATTCAGGAGAACTTTTACCCACCGAGCCACCTCAGCGGCTCCCTTTGAGCTTTGAAACATACGAAGTTTTGAGCATTCTGATGATCTGGGCAACTTACCGGTTCCAAGTGCAGCCTCTGATATGACAAAGCCACCACTTTATGTCTGTTGATGTGACCACATTGCTGTCGTTGAATTCACTTCATTACTGTTCTCCTTTGCCATCTCTACAGTTTCTAAAGGTCCCAGGTTCTGGTATCTGCACAGTATCAGAGGCTGCTTCCCCACATAGTTCAATGTTAGGAATGTGGCTTCTTTGTTCTCCCACAGCCAGAAAATTCATGTTTATAATACTTAAAAAGAACACGGAGGAACTTATCCCAAAGCCTGCTGTATCTTCAATCTGGATTTCATTGTTAATATTTTATTATGAAGTCTTGAATTTATAAACATCAAAAACACTGCACAATTACTACTTACACAACTAATTATAGCCCACTAACAATAAAAGCAAAGCAGGAATGGCTGTATTTAGAAGCAGGAGTAATTGCATAATTTAGCCTCAAGCCATAGTTCTCAAACTTTTTGTCCTCAAAATACTTTCTCATTGTTAAAAATGATTTAAGATACCCACGGAACTTTGGTTGGAGTGAGTTATGGCTGTGGATACTTACTGTACTAGATGTGAGGACAGAACATGACTTTACTGTTATTTATTTAATTACAATAACGATAATAAAGTCATTCAATGTTAGCATAAACAACATGTTTGTGAAAATAACTACATTTTCCAAAACAGAAAGAAAAAGAGTGAGAGCCGTGCCACTCTAACTCTTATGAACTGCTTTGATGTTCGCCTTAATAGAAATCAGCTGGCCCCTCCCATCTGTTTGCATATTCAGAAGGATGGACTCCCTCCTGTCACGCAGCCTTCAGAACATTCCGGTCACACGGACTATCTCATGTCACGCAGCTTCCAAACATTCTAAAAACATCTATGCTAAAATCAGGGGAAAGGGGGGCAAATGAGCCCTAGTCCCAGAGGGATCCCTAGGTCGCCAGCCTGAATGCTTTAAAACACTTTGTAAGTGCTTTATAACCCTGCTTCAGGCATATAGTACACACTTCTGAATGGTGCCAGGCAGCCGTGCTGCCGTCTCTGAAACGGGGCAAACTGGCAGAAGAGATTGCTAAGATGTTACTGTGATGGGGGAGCAAGCTATTTCAGTGCATGCCATCCCCATGGATTTGAATTAACCAATTTACATTAGAACATATGTCATTAACTGGCTTTGCTGCACTTTGCTGTTTACTAACATGGTTTACTAACATTCAAAGACGTCTCAAAAGGTAAAGACTGGGTCAGACGTGCTGGACAGCATCATTAGAACATTGGTCTTGCTGAGGGCTTTAAATAGTTAATGAGGAAGTTACAGTCTTCATTCATGCACTGCCATATGAAAGCCAGGAAGAACAAATGAAAAAAAAAAAAGGTAATTAGGGATACTGAGTAAAGAAAAGTTGTTGCTAAGACATCCTACTGCTGGGGCAGGAGAGACGGCTTAGTGGAAAAGAGTGTCATTGCTATTGCAGAGTGCCGGAGTTCGGTGGCCAGCCCTCAGGAAGGACAGTTCATAACCACCTCCATCTCAACCTTTAGGGCATTAGCACCCTCTTCTGGACTCCACAGGTACCCGCACTCACACGTGCACATACCTATACACAGCACACACATAATTTTAAAAACAAATCTTAAAATATGTTGTCGCTGCCTATATGAGAGGTCCAGAGATGGCTCAATCAGCCAAGTGTTTGACATGCAAGCCCGAGGACCTGAGTTCAGATCTCCAGAGCCCATGTAGGATTCTGGGTGCAGTGGTGCCTGTCTGTAATTCCAGCCTCAAGAAGGTGATGACAAGGGACTTGCTGGAGCTGGAAGTCCAGCTAGCTTCAGTGAGAGACCTTGTCTCTAAAAATAAGGTGAAAAGCAACCAAAGAAGATGTCCAGTGCACTCACCAGCAGGTACACACACACACACACACACACACACACACACACACACACACACACACACAATTATATGTATGGGAATACTGACATCCACATCTATGTCTAATTTTCCTGAATAACAAGGGCAATTTAAATTTAATAAAATATGCATGACACATATGAAGAACAGAACTTGATTCAAGGATATAAAAGAAACCATATTATTATCCAAAACAGAGGGTTCAATGGCTCGATGTTCTATATTCAATACTATTTCTATCAACATAATGTTATTTTTATACTTGATAAAATTAAAGGTATTTGTATTAAATTTGATTTAAAATATACGTAAGAATAGCAAAATAAAGGAAGAGAGAGAGGATAGGAGGGAGTCAGAAAGGGAAGAGTAGACAGTATCTGTTCTGCTTTGTTAAATGCTAATATGTATTAAAATGTGCAGTATGAAAATAGCAAGTTCTAAAACCAGAATAAATAATCACATAAATAAAACAGAGCAGATACTTTCCCCCAAAGACCCAGCATGTATAACCTCAGATTCTAAAATGAAAAGAGAATTATTCCATAAACAGTGGTTCAACTGGCTACTATTTTGGGGGGAAGTTAAGATGCCTAAGTTACAACACACCAAAATAAATCCACCAACATTAAAGATTTAAACATCAATGAGACATTTAGAGCAACTGTACACAGATATAGAAGAACAGATGCAATCGTGAAACAGAAAAGGCTTTTCTACGCAACAACAACAAAAAAATGAGAGATTTGACCAGATAGCAAGAAAATGACTGCAGAAAATAATGCATAAAGTAAGAAAAAGCCGAGTCAATACTCTGGATGTTCCAATAGAGAAGTGGGCACCAGCCCTACTCACAAGTCAACACAGGCAGCCAGAAAGCAAAGAAATTCCTGACCCAATGCAAGGAAAGAATGAGGCTGGGGGATGGCTACATAGAGAAGCACTCGTCCAGCTTGCAGTGGGGTCCTGGGTTCGATCACCAGTACTACAGAAACAAACAACTAACCCCTATCTCAAGAAACCAGTTTCCATCTACCATATTTTCCAAGTGTAAAATTAATCACACAGTCTATTGGTTAAAACAAGGAAAAAGGAAAGTATAAATTAGAAGCGTTTGGAATGGGGGTGACCAGGTGAATAAACTTAGTAGAATTATTTAAATGCACATAATCCATAGCACAGCAGTTCCATTTCTTTAAAAAAATACATTTTAAATTTATTTACTTGTGTGTGTGAGTGTGTGTGTGAGTGTGTGTGTGTGTGAGTGTGTGTGTGTGTGTGGTGAGTGTGCATGCACACACACGTGCAGGTGCCACAGTGTACGTAGTGAGGTCAGAGGACAACCCACCTGGAGTCGGTTCTCTCTTCCTGCCATGTAGTACCATGTCCACGTAGTACCATGTCCATGTAGTACCATGTCCATGTAGTACCATGTCCATGTAGTACCATGTCCATGTAGTACCATGTTTTACCATGTCCACGTAGGCCCTGAGGGTCAGACTCGAGTCATCAGACTTAGCAGCAGGCTCTTTTCCCCCAGTGAGCCATCTCATTGGCCCAACAGTTTCTTTCTTAAGGAGAAATTCAAGTAGGTTCATAACAGGATGAATGTGTTCAGGATGTTCTTCACAATAGTGTCCCTTCAAGAAAAAAAAAATACCAAAACCATGTTATCAAATGATAATGTAGAATTTCTCTCCCTCCCACCCCACCAGACCATATAAAATAACAAGATTAATTATTTAACTGATGTTAGCTGGTATCATTGTTCTTTTTTTTTTTTTTTTTTTTTTTTTTTTTTTTTTTTTTTTTTTTTTTTTTTTTTTTTTTTTTTTTTTTTTTTTTTTTTTTTATATACAATATTTTAGTATGTTTGTGTAACTGTATCATAAGAGAATGTTTTTCTATGCTTTGTGACATACCAAAAAATCATATAATAAAGTTATGTTCATACTGACAAACTATTAAGCTACCGTAAATATGATACAATATCATTCCAAGCAACATTTTGAATAGGATTTTGTTGTTTTTAAAAGTTTACTATTCATGCATCTGTGTTACTGTACTGGCTACTTTTATATCCACTGACCCAAGCTAGCATTAGCTGGAAGGAGGGAACCTCATTGAGAAAATGCTTCCATAGGACTGGGCTGTAAGGCATTTTCATAATTAGTGACTGATGGGGAAGAGCCCAGCCCATTGTGGATAGTACTATTCCTGGGCTTCTGGTCCTGGGTTCTATAGGAAAGCAGGTTGAACAAGCCATGAGGAGCAAGCCAGAAAGCAGCCCCCCTCCATGGCCTCTGCATCAGCTCCTGCCTTCAGGTTCCTGCCGCGTTTGAGTTTCTGCCCTGACTTCCTTCAATGATGGACTGTCATGTGGAACTGTGAGTGAAATAAACCCTTTCCTCCCTATGTTCATGGCATTTCATTGCAATGGTAACCCCACCTAAGACAATTATAGATAATCACGGACAATATTTGTGAGCTGTGCACTAAAATACTAACAGCTTGAGGGTGAGTTTAAATACAGTTTTCCTTTTTGCTCTTTTTGCTGATCTGTATTTTTCAGCATTAGATGTGGATGGCTTTTACAATATATTTATCTTGAATTTTGCATGACTAGTTACCAGTTGAGTTTGGTCCTTAATACTTGAGGGGTGCTGTGGTGGCTTAACGTGAATATCTCCCCATGGGCTCACATAGTTGAACACTTGGTTCCATGTTGGTGGTGGTGTCTGGGGGGGGGGGGGGGGTTAGGAGGAGTGTCTTCGCTGGAGGAAGCCCACCCCTGGGGCGGCCTGGAGAGCTTCTGTCTTCACTTTATTTGCAGTTTTCTACTCTGGTTCTTGCTGATGGTAAAGGATGCGATCTCTCTGTGGTCTGCTCCAGCCCCCTTGTCAGCTTCTTGTTGCCTTGTCCTCTTCCTACGCTTTCCCCCATGATAGATTCTCATCCCTCTAGATCAGTGGTTCTCCACCTCTGGGCCACAACTCCTTTGGCAAACCTCTCTTCCCAAATCACATTTATATTATGATTCATAGCAGTAGCAAAATTACAGTTATGAAGTAGCAACAGAAATAATTTTGTCGTTGAGTATAACACAAATTGCTAAATGGTCTTATTTTAAAAAATGGAGCCAGATATTGGGGTGAAAGCTGAAAGATCAGAGAAGCAGAGCAAACCACAGCCAACCTCACCTCACCAACTCCTCAGCCGATCCTGTTTCCATGAATCCTCAGACTGAGGATTCTGAGTCCTCACCCCTGAGGGATTCAGTTGAACTGCTGCTTAGTTCCTGTCTCCTCATGCCTTATGTACCATTCTCCACCCAGCCATCACTTCCTAGGATTAAGGAAGTGACATGATGCTGTTGGAGGATCTAAAGGAACAAATGGATGACGAGAAGAGACAGCCAGACCCCTGGCTTCTGGAAGATGGAGCCCACGGACAGCCTTCTCAGGCTGCAGGGAACGCCCCCACCCCCACCCTATTCACAGACAGTGTTCTTTCACAGACTTAAGGCCCCCTTCAGGGAAGCCCTGGAGAATGTGGACTCCACCCCACTCGCCCAGCCCTCCGGTACTAATACTCTCTACTACTTATTTCTTTCACTACTGACCATCATTGTCCTTTAGGTCAAATCGCTCACACAAGGACAAATACGGCCATGCTCAGCTATCAGGTCAACTTTTCTGTCCTCACCAAGCCAGTGCTAAGTGACGTACCACCCCACAGAACTCCATGCTTGTAGATCTGTGTCTTTCATCAGACCTGCCTTCCACTAGTTCTGGAACTCATCTGACTTGTTCCTGACACCCTTGTATTTAGCCAGACACCGTAAATCTGTTAGTAATCTTTGGAAATTAGCAACAAATTTTTTAACGTGCCACCTTTCGCCAATATAATCCATCCATTCATTTGTTCATTCCCTCAAATAAATGCCCAGCAGAGACCATCTTTGCTCTCACACTCACTGCTTTCCTGATTAAATAGGACCTACCAGCAGCTGGCAAACACCAATTCCAGTGACTAACAAGGTGGCCAGAGCGATGGGGTTAGGCCATGGGCTAAGAGAGGGCTTCCATCTTCCTGCTCCCTTTACTCAGAGCTCTCACACCAGCAGGGACAATCCAAGGATTTGAGTATCAAATAATGATTCAGCCACATAAACATAGCGGGCAACTGACTCTGTATTTCCGAACTTGTTTCTTTGCTTGTGAGCTTGGGACCCAAAGTAACATATATTATGGAGTGGTGTAGCCGGAAGGTTTCTCCGATCCTGCCCGGCCCTGCAGTCGGGATGAACTCTCCCACCCACATCCTGCAGCTGCTTGGCCCTAAGTAAACACACAGAGGCTTATAATATTTACAAACTGTATGGCCTATGGCAGGCTTCTTGCTAGCTAGCTCTTTCATCTTAAATTAACCCATTTCTGTTCATCTATGTTTTGCCCATTCCTATTAATCTGTTTTGCCAGTGGCTTTACCAGTCTGTTGGCATCTTGCTTCTCCTTTAGTGGCTGCTGGCATCTCTCCAGACTCCACTTTTCTTCTTCCTTTTTTCTCTTCTTGGATTTCCTGCCTGCCTCTAAGCTGCGTTGCCATAGGCCAAAGCAGCTTATTTATCAACCAATGGGAACAACATATACTCAGAGTGTACAGAAAGACATCCCCATCAGAATTGCTTTGACCCCTGCTTATTGAAATGGTGCAGGTGAAGTTGACAGAATTGGGCCCACTAAGTGGAGCCTTAGCTGTTGCTGGCATTTTCCTTGTGATTATTATATTAGAGGAGTTAGGTCTAGTGGCAATGAAGGACCTTGCCTGACCCCACCACCTTCCTTTCTCTTGCTTTGGGTCGTAGTGGAGCCTGAGAACTCCCTAGAACCTGTGAGGGTATGAAGGTCCAGAGGAGGTGTGGCTTGCTTAAGAGCATCCAGTAACCCTATTGACGTGGACCCAAGACCCAGACCTCTTGCCTCCCAAGCTGGTGCCTTCCAATAAAGTTCCCACCCCCTTTGAAGAACAGAGCCTTTAATAAAACACAAGTTTCAGGGATAAGGGGCGTGTTCCATTCTCCTGCTTTAGCCATGGTTTTGTTGGTATAGGGACTGACATGCCATCAGTAGGTGGTGAAGGTGGGCTGATGTTCCCTCTACTGTTTTACACTTGCCAGTTCCGTCTTGACAGTGTGCATGCAACCCTTCTGGTTGGCAACAAAATTGTTCTGGACTCCCTGCATGGAAATGTGGCTGCCCTTCATGTGGCTTATGAACTCTGAGCACAGTGCACCCAGGCATTAAAACACTGCCTTGTAAGGACCAGCGTGTTCCCCCCCCCCAAGGATGCCAGTCAGTACTTCCTCACCCTGAAGAATGACAGCTTTGCCAAAACTCTGGAGGTGATGGTTCCACGGCCACATTTTTCTTACAGAAATACTCCCTGAAAATTGACCAATAAAACCCCCAAAGAGTACTCAAGAAGGGAGCCCATCACCTCACATTTTAAAATTGCAGTTGACACAAATCCAACTTCTTAAAATTCACCTTTTCCTTAGCGTACAAAATAACAGGTATTTAAGACATTTTTATACATGTGTATCGTTGACCTTCACCCACATTTGCTCCCCATCACCTCCTCCTTGCCCCTCCCACTGTCCCATCCCTACTCAGCCTCAAACAACACCCCACGTCTCTTTGTATCTCTATCCCGATTGGTGTTTCTTCACAGGACTCAGCACACAACGTAGCAGGTTGTTCTGAGCTTTCTGCGTATGTTTCTCACTTGCCTTCCTCTCTAGAATATGAACTCCAGGTGAAACACTTTGTCCTGTTTGCTGCCCATCTTACTTACAGACACCATAGGACCTACATAGAAGCCATCGAAAAAATAAACACGCTTGCTAAAGATTTTTCAGTGTCTTTGGGGCCTGCAAGATGGCTCAGCAGGTAAAGGCATTTGCTGCCAAGTCTGACACCTGAGTTCAACCTCCTTAGAACCCACATGGTGGAAAGAAAGAAGTGATGCCTACCATTTGTCATCTGACCTCCACACACACATGCATAAACATGCACTCAAATGTGCTCTCTCTCTCTCCCTCTCTCTCTCTCCCTCTCCCTCTCCTTCTCCCTCTCCCTTTCCCTCT
Organism: Peromyscus leucopus; assembly: GCF_004664715.2. NCBI lineage: Eukaryota > Metazoa > Chordata > Mammalia > Rodentia > Cricetidae > Peromyscus > Peromyscus leucopus. The sequence continues at coordinate 60,676,440 of NC_051064.1, read as the reverse complement.
TTCTCTCTCCATGAAGTTAAAATGTTTCTAAAAGATTTCAGAGTCATGAAATTTCATTTCCATGAGTATCAACGAGAAGATGACCTATGATAATCCTTTGTCTCAGACAAGAATCTATTGGCCAATTGATATAATTTAACTTGTTTGTAACAATTAACATGAACCCTACAAAGTGGGAAATTAATGGCAAATAATTAAATTTAGTAAAAGTGATTAGATTAAAACAGAAATGCAGAGCGCTCCCTCAAGCAGTCCACGCCTCCTTCAGAAGTAACCCTGAGGCACCCCGCCTCCTCTCTTAGGAGCCAGTTAGTCCTCACAGCTACCTGGGAAGGAAGGAGTGAGACTCAAGGGCTTCTAAACATTCCTCAGAAAGAGGATGAATTTACAGATCGGTTTGGAAGAGGTTCATTCCGAAAACATGTGGTTTTCCAGTCCACGAACATGTGATGTCTTTTAGTATTACTTAGATTTTCTTTGTGTTTTTCTCTGTAATGTTTTACAGTTGCAAATGCACACATCTAGCATCTCTTTTGTTAAATTAAATAAGTATTTTATTCTCTTTGTATTTTATTGCTAGCGGGCTGGATTTATTTCACTGTGCAGGGAATCACTTGATTAGGCTGTTTGTAGAAAGATCATTTGCTTTTGCAAATCTGTCCTGTCTCCTGCTACCACGCTTCCAAAGGCTTCTTGGTTCTAGCCACTCTGTGTGGGTTCCTTAGGGAACCTGGGGTGCAGAGTCTCAGCTGAGGTCAGTCACTCCTCCTTTGTGAACTTGTTTGCCTTCCTTTTATTTTCTCATGCTGTGGAATAATGCTTTTGTACATTGATTTAATAAAACACTGATTGGCCAGGCAGGAAGTATAGGTGGGATAAGTAGACAAGGAGAATTCTGGGGAGAGGAAGGCTGAGTCAGGAGACACCAGCCTGTTGCCCAGGGAGCTACATGTAATGGCACACAAGTAAAGCCACGGAACATGTAGTGACATATAGATTAACAGAAATGGGCTGAGTTTAAGTGTAAGAGCTAGTCAGTAGTAATCCTGAGCTAATGACTGAGCAGTTTTAATTAATATAAACCTCTGTGTGTTTACTTGGATCTGAGTAGCTGTGGACCGGGCAGGACACAGGAAAACTTCAGCTATATTCTCGCTTTGTTTATTTTGTCCTTTGCCTTGTTTCCCTGCTGGAAACAGCCCGTGTGGTCACACAGAAGCAATGACAGCACACCTTCTCTGTTCCTGATGTCAATGCTAACACCGTCTTTCAAGGTTTTAAGTATGATGGCAACCTTGGCTGTTTTATAGACACCTCGGTCCCCCTAGCTTTTTGACATCTTATCAATAACTTTAGCAGTTAGATTTTTGTCTGACATCTTCTCTGAATCTATAGAGATGATTGTGGAAATTTAAAAATTTTTTTTTGCCCTTCAAAACTATGTTGATTTTCCCATGTCAAACCCAACTTTGAATTCCTGGGATAAACTTCTCTTGATCACAGTGTGTTATTAGTTGGATATGTTGTGTTAAATGCCAGCCTTTGCTGAGGATTTTGTGTCTAGACTCAGTAGAGACAACAGTCTGTAGCTTTCTTATGACACCTTGCTCTGTCTCCGGGTAATATTGGCTATATTGAGTAAGTTAGAAAGTAGCCTGGTGTGGAGGTGTATTCCTGTAATGTGGGTACTCCTGGTGTGGTGGTATATTCCTGATAATGTGAGTACTCCTGGTGTGGTGGTGTATTCCTGTAATGTGAGTACTCCTGGTGTGGTGGTGTATTCCTATAATGTGAGTACTCCTGGTGTGGTGGTGTATTCCTGTAATGTGAGTACTCCTGGTGTGGTGGTGTATTCTTGTAATGTGAGTACTCCTGGTGTGGTGGTGTATTCCTGTAATGTGAGTACTCCTGGTGTGGTGGTGTATTCCTGTAATGTGAGTACTCCTGGTGTGGAGGTGTATTCCTGTAATGTGAGTACTCCTGGTGTGGTGGTGTATTCCTGTAATGTGAGTACTCCTGGTGTGGTGGTGTATTCCTGTATTGTGAATACTCCTGGTGTGGTGGTGTATTCCTGTAATGTGAGTACTCCTGGTGTGGAGGTGTATTCCTGTAATGTGAGTAGTCCTGATGCGGAGGTGTATTCCTGTAATGTGAGTACTCAGGAAGCTGAGGTAGGGGTTCGAGACTGGGCTGAGCTACATAGAAAATATGAAACCAGCCTCCTATATGGTGGGCCCATATCCCAAAAAAAGAAAAGGGAAAAAAAGAAAAGAATTTCCTTCTCATATATTTTGTAAAATTGTGTTTTTTTTAAATCTATGATAAAACTCTCACCAGTGACCTCCTTCAAAACTTGAGGTTTTTTTTCTTTGCAGAATGATTTCATTGCTAATTAGATTTTTTATTATGTATTCTATACATTGCATGTGTCTATTCTGGTTTCCAATCTCTTTTTGAGTCATTCTGATCATCTGGTATTTTAACACTTGATCTCTTGAAATTATCTAATGTACTGGCACAGAGTGCAAACATCCCTTTATCATCTTTTCACTTATATAATCAACCAAATTCAAAGAATCAACTCATTAAAGAGATACTTTATTTTAATTACATGTATGTATCTCTGTGTGGGTGTAGGTGCTTGTGAATACAGGTGCCTGTGGAAGTGAGAGGAGTCAGATCCCCTGGAGCTGGAATTGCAGGTGGCCGGCCATAGAATCACCTAATGTGGGTGCAGAGAACCCAAAACATGTTCTCTGAAAGAGAAACTTTTAACTGCTGAATCTATCTCCTCAGCCCCAAGAATCAACTTTTGACTGTTTTCTATTTCTCTCTCCTCTCTCTGTCTCTCTCTGTCTCTCTCTGTCTCTGTCTCTGTCTCTCTCTCTCGTAGTCTTTATTATTTACTCTTTTTCTGTGTGTTTGGTTTTTTCTCCTTTTGTCTAATTTCTGAAGGTCAGATTTTATATATATATACATGATATAATCACAAGAACAGTGTTGATGGACTTTGTATTCACTTCAGATTTTATCTCTGGCACAGGTATACATTTTCCTCTCAGGACACTTTTAGCTGCATCCCATAAATATTGATGTGTTTCCATTTACAGTAAGCTGAAGATATTTTTCTCACTACCTTGTGGTTTCATCATTAACCAGTTTATCATTTACATGTATATTTTTAAAATTTCCTAATGTTTATTCAGTCCCAAAATTCCCTTCCATTGTTGAGTTCTAACTTAATTCTATAGTGTTTGGAGAACATAGTTTATATTATTTCAATCTGTTTGGGTTTATTGAGATTTGTTTTATTGTCTAATATACTGTCTACTTTGGAAAATGTTCCATATGTGCTCAGAAAGCGTGTGAATTCTGCTTTTGTTGGATGGAGCATTCAGTAGATGTTACTCACGTCAGCTGATTGGTAGAGCTGTGTAAATCTTATTGCTAAGCATTTTGAAGATAGGGTATAAAATGATCATTATTGCTATATTTCTTTGTATTATTAAACATCTGTTTTCACACTATGAAAACAGTGAGCTCTTTTACACACTGTCTGCTTGGATTGTCCTTTTCCATCCTTTCTTTGTGAACCATCTCGCACGGGTTCTTAGTAGGGAGCATGTAGGTGGCTTGCGTGCTTTGGTCCAGTCTGCTATGGTCCTTCTGACTGAGGTGATGAGAGAGATGCTGAGTTTTAATGTCATTACTGGCAGGCTAGAGTTGAGTTATATTTGCCATTTGTGTTTGTTATGTATCTGTCTTTTTCTCCTTATATCTCTTTATTTCCTTATTTTGTCCCAAATAAATATTTCTTTGTAGCATTTTTACTCCATTAGATTCTTTAGTTATGTTCTTATTGGCTCCATTAAGGTTATAATATATGTGATAATTTGCCCCTGGGAACGTCTAACCAGTATGCACTGAATTCTGGGAAAATACAAACCCCTTCCCCTCCCTAACTCCCTCCCATATTGTGCTAATGCATTTATATAATAACATAGAATAAACATAACTATGTAAAGGTGACATTATTTTTACATCTTTTGCAAAAGTGAAGGGGGTAAAACAGAAATGGGGGAAAGAGAGAGACTCTGATAGTAAGTCACATATTTATTATTTATGGCAGTTTTCACTTCTCCTTGGAGATTCTGATTAGCATCTGGTTTCAATCCCTTTCTGCCCAAAGGACTTTTTATATCGTCTTGTAAGACAAGGCCTCGAGTCATGACGGCTGCTAGCCCTTTATCCACTGACTTATATTTTAATCTGGGACTCTCTTTATTTAGCTCTTGTGTGAAGGATATTTTTGATTACTGTAGAATTCTTCTTTTGGCAGGTTTAGTGGGTTTTTTTTTTAAACCAATGCTTTTTAATATGTCCCTTTGGTTTCCGTTATCTTATATGAAAAGGCAGGATTGAAGTTAATGTGCTGTCTAGATGTGTGGAATCATTTTTCTCTTGCTGCTTTGTGTGTGTGTGTGTGTGTGTGTGTGTGTGTCTATGTGACAACTTTGGCTGTCATTCCTCAGGAGGGTGTCCATCTTTATTTTATTTTTCTAAGCCAGGGTCTCTCATTGGCCTGGAACTCACCAAGTAGAGTAAGCTGGTTGGCCCATGAGACTCAAGGATCCATCTCTATATGCTCAGTACTGCGATTACAAGCACAAGAGCATACCATCTTTCCTGGCCTTTTAAAAACATCTTAATTTTTTTTTAATGTGGGTTCTAGGGTCATCATGCTTATAAGGTATGGTGGTTTGAATGAAAATGGTCTCCCTAGGCCCATAGGGAGTGGCACTACTAGGGGGTGTGGCTTTGTTGGAGTGGGTGTGGCCTTGTTGGAGGAAGTATGTTACTGTGGAGGCGGGCTTTGAGGTCTCGGATATTCTCAAGCCATGCCCAGTGTGAGAGTTTACTTCCTGTTGCCTGTGGATCCACATGTAGAACTCTCAGCTCCCTAACACCATGCTGCATGCTGCCTTGCTTTCCTCCATGATGATGATGGACTAAACCAACTGTAAGCCATCCAGTTAAATGTTCCCTTTGTAAGCGTTGCCGTGGCCATGGTGTCTCTTCACAGCACTAGAAACCCTAAGACAGGAGGTCTGTGTCTCTGACTAAGCTCACCCCACTCCTCTCTTGGGAGTTTTGCTTTTTGTCTTTTGAGGCAGGGACTCCCCACTGTAGCCTTGGCTGGCCAGGAAGTGACAGAGATCCTCCTGCCTCTGCCTCGGCAGTGCTGGGATCAAAGGTGTGCAACACCATTCTCAACTTCTCCAGCTGCTTCTAAGATGTTTTTCTTTGGTCTTTGTTTTCCACAGTTGAGCTATGGTGCATGCGGGTGTGGGTTCTTTTGTTTTGAGACACAAGAATATCTGTTCTTTTGTTACTTATTTTCTTTCCATTTTTTTCTTTCTGTCCTCCAAAACGGGTCATTTGTACTGATCTGTTTCCTCCCTCCCTCACTCCCTCCCCACCTCTCTGCTGTGTGTGTGTGTGTGTGTGTATGTGTGTATGTGTGTGTGTATGTATGTGTGTGTGTGTGTGTGTGTGTTGTGTGTGTGTGTGTGTGTGTGTGTGATGCATGTGGAAGCAAGAGGTCAATATTGGCTATCTTCCTCAGCCATTCTCCCCTTAAATTTTTTTTATAACAAATACTTTTATTGATTATTTGGGATTTCTCATAACGCACCCTAATCATCCCTACTTCCTAGTCCTCCCAGGTCTGCTCCCCCCATTGTGGCCTCCTCCCCCCACCAAAAAAAAAAGATTTAAAAAGTCCAATTTGTGTTGTTCATATTGACACCAGAGCATGGACAAGCTCCAAGAGGCCAGCCTCTTAAAGAAAAGTGAGTCCCCACTCACACCCCTCCCTAGTAGACATCTCTTGTGGAGAACTAGACTTCAGCATCATTATCACAATTTTTAAGGTCTCTTTGAGCCGGGCGGTGGTGGCGCACACCTTTAATCCCAGCACTCGGGAGGTAGAGGAAGGTGGATCTTTGTGAGTTCGAGGCCAGCTTGGGCTACAGAGTGAGTTCCAGGAAAGGGGCAAAGCTACACAGAGAAACCCTGTCTCAATGCCCCCCAACCCCAGAAAAAAAAAGAGTCTCTTCAAATGCTTCCTGTCGAGGTTGTTACTTTTGGGGGACACTGGGGTGGGGGCTGTCACAGAAGCCTTCTATGTCTCTCTTTCTCAACTGTGGGTCTGCCGTCATTGATGCCACTGCAGAAGAAGGTTCCTTGTCCTTTATAGTCAGCAGGAGAACAGATCACGAACTTCCACATGGTGTCTGGTCACAGCACAGACCACAGACATCCATCTGGCCTCCGGCATCAGCTCTTTCCACGGACCTCAACATGGTCTCAGGTGGCAGTACAGGTCACGGACACCAATATTGTTCCTGCTTGCAGCCCAGCCCATGGATGTCATCGTGGCTTCAAGTGGCAACACAAACCACAGACATCACATGGCTTTCAGTAATAACATGGGCCACCGACATAAGCATAGCCCCTGGCTGTAGCTGGACACAGACATGGCCCCTAGCGTCAGCATGGACCACAGACATGGACAGGCCCTTGATCAGGAGTACAGGGCACGTACATCAACATGGCCTCTCAGCGTTAGCTCAGGCCTTAGACGTCAGCATGGTTCAGCCTCTCTCCACCACATCTGCATCACTGCATTCCTCTATCCTCCCCACCACTCCACTGCAAATTCGTACACTGCAGTGGCATTGAAAAACTGCATTGTGTTACTCAGTACATTTTTTGTCCACACAGCTCTTCATGCAAATACTCATTGCCATGAGTCATTGGTCTGGCTCAAGGCCTCTGGTCTCTGAAGCACCATAAACACCGGACCATTGCCATGACTTCTTTGAGCACAACAACGCTTCAGATTTTCATCTTCAGTGTCGATGACGTGCTCCTGGATCTGGCTTGGCAGCACCAGCCCCTCCTCGAGGCCTAGCAGTTTGTAGGTGGAGTAGGTGTTGGGATTGACGGAATCAAAGCTCTGGATCTGGGCCTGATGGCTGCCAAGTTGGTCAGGCCACCCCGCTGGACCACAGGCTCTTCCTCCACCTTAAGTTTTGAGACAGAGTTTCTCACTGACACTGGAGCCCCTCAGTTCAGCTGGACTCACTGAAAAGTAAGCTGCAGGGGTCTGCCTGTGTCCATCTTCCCAGTGCTGGGACTATAGGCACAAGCTACCATATATCTGGCTTACATCCTGTGAGTACTAAGGATCGGAATTCAGGTCCTCATGGTTCCACAGCAGGTATTTTACTGACTCAGCTCTCCCCACATCCCATTTTTTTTTTATTTTATTCTTGCATTTCTTTTCAAGGATATCTTCCTAAGGGCCAGTCCTGGGTCTGTGTTTTAATAGTCAGTGGTTGTCAGAGTTCTATTGAGACACTTCAAGCAAGTAGGGCTGCCATCCACTGCTGACATCTATCAGTGGGTAGGAGAATAGACTCGAAATGCAGGGCACTTTACAGTCTGCTCCAACATTCCCTCTTTCCTAAGCCCTTTTGGTTTTCCCACACGTGTGTGCAGCCTGGGAAGGCAGCCAGACTTTTGTGTTTTGGCTTATGCCCTCATTTGGTCTCTGTTGCCCGTATGTGTCGCCCCAGCCAGAAATATGCTTGCCCTAACCTTGACCAGAATCTTAGACTAATAAAGCTGCTCACCTCCATGTACAACCACCGCCAAAGGCAGCCTTTTGTGTGTGCTATTGTACTTGTGTGTGCCTCTCGCTGTGACCCAGGAAAGTCCTCTGACTTCAGCAGGACAACTGCCTGTCCTCACAGCCTGCCACACTCGGCAGACCCTGTACGTCTCCTGAACTAGGAGGTTGGGCTCAGAAGCAGCCCAGGCCAAGGCACCACTGAAGTACTGCCCTTTGCCTGTTCTTACCCAGCATCCAATAGTTGGATTTGTCCATTCGCTTCTGTGACAAGGTAATCCAGGCTGGCCTTAAACTTTCATGTCCACACCCTCCCTAGACCTAAGACTACAAGCATGCTCCAGTACATCAGGCTAGTCCATAATTTCAAAGTCAGGCTATAGTTTTAAGTCCGGATTCTGATCGTTAGCGTATATGTTGGTTCTCTTCTCTACTATTCCATGTAGCTACCATGTTGATTTATAAGCATTACTGTATTTAGTACTCAGGACAATACACTTTTCACTTTCCTTATTCTAGCTCTGGGCTTGAGGACAGCCTCGGGTGTAAGAGGTACTAGGGGTGACACAGAGGAGAGAAATTGGGTCCAGGGAGAAAGACATTAGGCAAAGCGAAACAATGGGTCAGTGGGTCTGCTTGAACCTGAGCTCGGGTGCTCTGCTTCCAGATGATGGCCTGGGTATACCACCGGCCTGATTTCTTCTGGGGGAGAACTGGGGTAAGAGTACTGCTCTCCTCTCCATCCGTGCCCTGTCCCTGCCCCAACACAGCTCCAGCCCAGCCCAGCCCAGCCCAGCCAGCCCAGCCCAGCCCAACCCAGCCCAGCCCAGCCCAGCCCAGCCCAGCCCAGCCCAGCCCAACTCCAGCCCAGCCCAGCCCAGCCCAACTCCAGCCCAGCCCAGCCCAGCCCAGCCCAGCCCAGCCCCAGCCCGATTACTGGGTCCCTGGAGCTCCCTGCCCCTAGAGGGCGCTGCTGTCATCATAAAGGGATCACAGGTTGCCTAGAAAAGGGATTTAAAGTTTGGTTTAGGGCAGCTGTACACATTCTTTTGTTCTAATTATAGAAGGATTAATCTGCCTTTAATAGATAACTATTAATAATTCATATAATTATCTTTAATAATAAATTTCTGTTTAAAAATGGCCATTTCTTATTGCTTTTCCCAGGGACTTCCCTTCAGTTCTGGGGTTTGGTTAAAGCATTAGCCGATCATTAAAGCTTCCATGAATGGAAAGTTAATCAGGCAAGTTTTTAGAGAAATAAGGATCCGTTTCCAAAGGAAGAAGATGTCAAAGAATTGGTAACGTTCAAATAAATAGATACATGTGCATGAAAGTTACAAGAAAAATAAAAATATTTTAAAGGGCTCAAAATCCTCCTGCCTCAGCCACATGTGATTTCAGATTCTCTAGGGCCAGATCTCTTGGTTCTGCTGTGGCTTTCCTTTGTTGTTTTTGTTCAACTACACATGTTCAGCTCAAAACGGAGAGTGTGGTGGACTCTTTCCCCTCTGGCCTGTACTCTCGGTCAAGGCGATTGAGATCTGAGAGAGCCATCCACTGGCTTCCCGGCCCTTTGGCTGTTGGTTAGTTTGGCCAACAGAAAACACTAGCAAGAAAACGGGAGATTGGACAGGTTTAACTCTGGTTTGGCAGTGACCATGTTCTTCTATTTAACACCCAGCTCGTATGGGCGGCTTTCTGCTCAGGCTACAGGTTTCCCAGGGTCCTGAGCAGGACACCTTCCCTGTGTGCCCTAAGAATGGAACCCACTTGCCCATCTTGATAGGCCTTGGTGTGTGTACTGCCAAAGCAGGCTTAGTAGACTCTGCTGCTCTTGCTAACCCATGATCTTTCTGTGCAAGCACACGCTAGGTCGTCGGTTCTCAAGCCGTGGGTCGAGACCCCTCAGCGGGCGGAACAACCCTTTCACAGTGGTCATGTGAGACCATCTGCATATCAGATATTTACTTTATGACTCGCAACAGAAGCAAAATTACAGTTACGAAGTAACAACAAAAATAATGTTATGGTTGGGGGTCACCAGGACATATAAGGAACTGGGTTAAAGGGTCACAGTGTTAGGAAGGCTGAGAACCCCTGATCTAGAGGAATGTTCACTTCTTTGATGCCTTTGGAGTGCTGGGACTTCATGGAACTCTGATGCAGAGAGTTTTGATTAGGAGCCAAGTGCTGTGGTGTTCACAGTGTCAATTTGACACTTAGAAGACAAGCTCTGGGCCAGCTTATGAGGAACTATCTAGATGGAATTAATTGAAGTTGAAAGACCCATCTTAACTGTGGTCAGCACCATCCCATGGTCTGGGGCCCTGGACTAAAAGTAAAGGAAAAAGTAGGCTGGACACCAGTGTTTATCTGTAGTCGGACTTTCTCTGTCCTGCCAGTCAGCTCCCAAATCACCACATGGAAACTTATTATTAATTATGAAAGCTCAGCCTATCGCTTAGGCTTGTTTCTAACTAGCTCTTATAACTTAAATTAACCCATTTCAATTCACCTATGTGTTGCCACATGACTCGTAGCTTTACTTCTCCTCCTGCATGTCTGTTCCCTCTTGTCTACTGGCGACCCAACCTTCTTCTTCCCAGCATCCTCTGTGCCTGGAAATCCTGCCTAGCTATTGGCCACTCAGCTCTTTATTAAACCAATCACAGTGACATTTCAGTCTCTGCTTCCTGACTGTGCACTGGGTGTGGCCAGGGCTTCAAGATGCTGTCACTATGATTTTCCTCCCGTAATTGACCATCCTCTGGAAGTATGAGCCAGAAGCAACGCTTTCCTCCTTAAGCTGCTTTTGGTAGGTATTTTGTTGTAGCAAGAAGAAAAGTAGCTAATACAAGGGCCGAATAAGGAGTTCTAAGACTTTTGAGGTAGGCCCGGCTTGGGTATTACTTTGCTATATGACCTTTCCACCCTCTGGATTTCAAGAGCTTCATCTGTATAAAGAAGCACCTGAATAAAATCAGAGGCCTTTGTGCATCTTTTTTTCCTATGTGCCTTGAAAGGAAATATGAAAAGTCTCCATAATGACACACTTTTAAAAATATATTGTTCTCTGAGTTTGAGGCCAGCCTGGTCTATAGAGTGAGTTCCAGGACAGTCAGGGCTACACAGAGAAGCCCTGTCTCAGAAAAAAAAAAAAAAAAAAAAAAAAAACCCGGGAAAAAAAAACCAACACCAACAAAAAAGTATTGTTATTTTAAATAGTTATAAAGCATGCAGTTTGTTATTATTAATATTTAAATATAAAATGTTTACATCATTGTTTTCAAATATATCTAATGCAATTTCAATATCCTAGTGATTTTTGGATGCAATATCATTTGTTTAAAAAATAGATGATGGCAACCAGTTAAGCCAACCAGGTTCCTTTACTCTCAGGGGATGACTTTGCAGTGATTTCTAACACCCCCCTCCTTGGTAGCCTATTTCCTATATGGACTGACCTATGTTTTGGCATATATTCATGTCTCTGATCTCAATATTGTCCACAGTATAGGCTCCTGACAGGTCGGTAGGGTGCCTTTGTGAATCTTCAGAACACAACAGGTCATCATGTACATTCACCCTAAGCTGCAGAATGGCATGTGATTGAGGCCCTGCATAGAGCCAAATTCCCCAGCTACCAGAAGATCCGTATCTCAAAGAAATGGGACTTCTCAAATGTAGATGAATTTGAAGATATGGTAGCTGAGAAGCAGCTTATCCATGATAGCTGTGATCAACTATATCCCCAACTGTGGTCCCTTGGAGCACCACACCTTAGGGCTTCTACCGGGCTGTCCTACATCCTCATCAAATCATGTTTAGTAATAAATCTTGTAGCAGGAATCTTAAAAGTTCTTATTAATAAAATCAAACCTGAGCCAGGTATTGGGGTGAACACTGGAAGATCAGATAGACAGAACAAGCCACAGCTACCTCACCTGGCCAACTTCTCAGCTGATCATGTTTTCTCAGACTGGAAGCCTCTGTGTCTTCATATCCAAATGGCTCTCAGCTGAACTGTGCTGCTCAAAACCTAAAAGCTTAACCAGCAAAATGCTTAACCGGCCAAAAGCTTCTAGTTTCTGGTCTTCATGCCTTATATATCTTTCTGCTTTTGCCATCACTGCCTGGGATTAAAGGCTCACTTCTTGGGATTAAAGGCGTGTATCACCATGCCTGGCTGTTTCCAGTGTGGCCTTGAACTCACAGAGATCCCAGATGGATTTCTGCCTCTGGAGTGCTAGAATTAAAGGTGAGTGCCACCATTTTCTAGCCTTTGTATCTAGTGGCTGTTATGTCTCTGACCCCAGATAAGTTCATTAGGGTGCACAATATTTTGGGGAACACAATACCACCACAAAATCTCACATCCAGTCTGAGGAAAAGTAAACAAAAACATATGGCTCCCTTTTCATGGCACCTCCTGGACAGTAGGCTGTGTTAAGATGAGGCTGAATGTCTCCTTCCCAGCCAAGAAACTCACTGCAGTGGATGACGGACTCAAGCTTTGTATGTTTAATGAGAAGCGCATGGCCACAGAAGTAGCTGCTGATGCTCTGTGTGAAGAATGGAAGGGTTGTGTGGTCCAAATCAGTGGTGGGAATGGCAAACAAGGTTTTTCCATGAAGCAAAGTGTCTTGACTCACAGCAGAGTAGACCTGCTGTTTAATAAGGGGCATTCTTATTATAGACCAAGGAGAGCTGGAGAGAGGAAGCACACGTCTGTTCCAGATGCATTTTGGATGCTGGTCTGAGTGATTTCAACTTGGTTTTGTAAAAAAAAAGAAGAAGAAGAAGAAGAAGAAGAAGAAGAAGAAGAAGAAGAAAAAAGAAGAAAAGAAAAGAGAGAGAGAGAGAGAGAGAGAGAGAGAGAGAGAGAGAGAGAGAGAGAGAATATTCCTGGACTGACAGATATTATTCTGCCTCAGTGGCTGGGGTCCAAAAGAGCTACCAGAATCCTAAAGCTTTCACTCTCTCTAAAGAAGATGATGTCTGCCAGTGTGTTTTCAGATAGCCATTAAAAAAGAAAGTCAGAGGTCCAGGATCAAAGCACCCAAGATTCAATGTCTTATTACTCCATGAATAACACAAACACAGACAAATTGCTCTAAAAAAAAAAAAAACAACACACTAATAAAAATAAGGAGGAGATATGCTAAACTTTTGGCCAAGAGAATGAAGGAAGCCAAAGAAAACCACTAGGATCGTCTTGGCATCACAGCTAAATGAATACTGTGTTTATAGATGGAAATTTAAAAGTTTTATGTTTTCTGGAGTCATAAGGCTTTCATTCATATATATACATATATATATATATGAATATATAAAATTGAGTCATTAATGCAATTGGGGACATTGTGAGTCAAAATTTGGATCACTTTGTTAAACAGGAAAAAATGAAATGAAAAGAAGTTGATGTTGCAACAAAAAGGATGGAGAGTGATGTCATTAAAGACATCTCTGCTCCCAAAACGTCCGGAACCAGATATCCCCCTGCCACAAACTCAGGTGATGCCCCCACAGTAAGAGCAGAGGGCTGGGGAGACGGCTCAGTGAAAAAAAGTGCTTGCTGCACAAGCTTGAGGACCTGAGTTCGGATCCCCACCACTCATGTACGAAGTCGGGCACAACAGTGCACACTTGTAATCCCAGCATTGGAGGGAGACGGTGGTAAGAGGGTTCCTAGAGCTTGCTGACCAGCCAGGCTAGCCGATCGACGAGCTCCAGGCTCAAGAGGACACTGTCTCAAAGAACAAGGGGGAGAAAAATCAAGGCATACATTCAGTATCAGTCTCTGACTTTTATAGGCACCTGCGTACATGTGTGTGCATACCCACACATGTGTCCCTGCCCTTCCCCCTGAACACATGAAATAACTGTAATGGATAATCAATGGAGAAGGGTGTTGAAGAAGATGAGACAAGAAAATAATCCAGGTTCCTTCCTTTCCCTGGGAGCCCTAGGCATTTCAGTTTCAGAGACTCTAGACACAGATCTCTTCAATACCCCGGCTGGCCAATCAGTCCCGTTGGAAATTGTATCCCCAGAGACTATGGATGCCTTGACTTGAGAGCAGCTGAGCTTGCTGATTTCTGAAGGAAGGACACTCATGCATGGGTGGCTTCTTGGAGCCACATCTGAGAGGGCCAGTGCTGCAGTCAGACACACAGTTGTGTGGTGTGGGCAGTTTCCATTGCTAAAGTGGGCTGTCTCATTTCCATGATCTGCAAAACGAAGATGCCCACTGCTGGCCAAAGGCCAACCTCAACGGTGCTTTTCCTTGGGTGCTGTCCACTTGTTTTTTTGTTTTTTGTTTTTGTTTTTGTTTTTTTTTTTTTGGAGACAGGGCCTCTCACTAGCCTGGAATTTGCCAAATAGACAAGGCTGGCTACCTAGCTAGATCCAGGGATCCAAGTGTTTTCACCCTCTCAGGCCTGAGATCACAAGTGCATGCCTCCAGCCTGGCATCTTTACCTGGGGACTGGGGACCGAACTCAGGTCCTTATACTTACAAGGCAGGCGTTTTACCAAGCAAACCAAACCACCTGCCCTGCCCCTCCTGGGGATCCTTTCAGGGTTGATTGAGATAACAAATATAAAGAGCCAGTACATGACGAACGCTTGAAGAAGAGTTCGAGAATTCTGGGGATTTCTCCCAACCAATGCACTCTGGGAAGGAAGCCAAGATCCCCCTTGTCTCCAGTCACCACCAAGCAGCCTGTTTCCCTCCGTCAGTGCCCCGAGTGAAGGCGATGCTGTCACTGAGACTGTCTTGGCACCCCTGTGACAGAAAGCAGAGCGCTCGTTGGCTCACTTTCGTGTGTTTAGTTTTTGTTTGGGGTAAGTTTTTCCAGCTACTGAGGCTTTTTTTGATTTAAAACGAAATGTTTACACCAGTCAATATTTACCCACAGGCCCTGACCTTTCTTTCTTCAGGAGGGTTGACCATTTCTGGTATCTCCCACCAGAAACAACAGCCATGGATTTGGACGTTTGGAGAGTGGTTTTGGCAGGCTTCCTGGGGTTCCCCCATTTCTCAGGGAGAGGATTATAATCAGCCTGTGCGCAGGGTGTGTGAGCCCAGAAAATGACAGTTGCTGCTTTCCAGGAACAGAAAGAAAATAGATACTCACTCGTGCCCTCCTGGAAGCGCTGGGGTTGCCTGGGGGCCAACTTTGAATCAGGCGATCCAATATTTGAGCTTTCTACAGGAGAAAGAAAACGAGACATTGATATGCTAAGAAGTCACTAACTGAGTCACTGTAGCTACTGCCTGCTCTGATGTCGCTGCTATGCTAACTTTATTGCTGGCACAGTGGCTGGCAGTGACTGCCACCTTGACTCCAGATGGGGACCTCACTGCACTCTGTTTCCTGCAGGTGCAAAGAGAGCTCTGTTTTCTCTCTCCAAAGAACCACTTGTGCACATTTTCCTACTGCGCGTGCATGCATACAGCACACACACACACACACACACACAAACACACACACACATACACACACCCCTTCTTCACTGCCCTTCAGAGCTCAACTGAAATGGATGCGTCTTGGGTGGTGCTTTGTCTAAATGACTTTTTTACTTGAAATTTAGTTTTGTTCTGAGGCAGGCCTGAGAGCTTGGTCTGGAAGGTGCTTGTCATGCTGGTGTGAGGATCTTAGTTCAATGCCCAGCACCACCGGTGCAGAACGCTGGATGTGGTGGCATGTGCATGGAATTCTAGTCCTGGGGAGACAGTGACAGGTGGGTCTCTAGGGCTTGCCAGCCAGTCAGCCTAGCTAGTCAGGAAGCCAGCGAGAGACCCTGTCCCAGTGGGAGAACCTGCTTCCAAAAAAACAAGGTAGATGGTACTTAGACATACAGATGCATATCTCTCTCTCTCTCTCTCTCTCTCTCTCTCTCTCTCTCTCTTCTCTCTCTCTCTCATTAAGAAGGGTGAAAAGTCATAGGTTGTGTGTATTTATGGCCCAATTTCTTATCCCTCTCTGTGTCCATTCCTTGAACCATGCAATCATAATACCCTCCCAACTGGACTCAGGTCCTACCGTATGACTAGATGACCTGCTTTGGCCAATGGAATGCTAGCAAAGGTGAATTTACACACAAGTTTGCTGAGTGCATGCACACTGAGATCATGTGCTTCTGCCCCTCTGCCATTGTCTGGGCTAGCCTGCTAGAAGGTATGAGGCCTGTGGTTCAGAACCAAGTATCTCAGTATGTCCTAGCCAGCACAGGTCAGCTAAGAGTCACTTAAATCTAGACATGTGGCCAAGTCCAGCCAAGCCCAGAACCTTCAACTGACCTGCAGACTGATGAGGGGAATCTGTGTTTCTTATCTGAAGTCATGGTGTTTGGGGGATGTTTGCTAAGCTGCATTGCTAGGTAGTAGACAGTGTGTATAGAATACGGTTGTGGGGACAGCCCTGCTCTCTGGGAACAGAATCCTGGGAACACTGAGCCCACATATAACCCTTCCCGAGGGCTCTGGAAATGGTGAGAATTGGAAAAAGGAGGAAGTCTTAAAAGTAACATTCAGCTACTTCTACCATGAGGTAAGGGATCTACATCAGTGAGATTCAGCATCGATAAAGATGCACATAGGAAAGAATGCAAGCCCTAGGATGCAGCATCTGGGTCCAAAGCCCAGATCTATGCATGTGCTTCATGTCCTTGAGCAAGATAGTTTAAGCTCCTGGTCCTGTGTCCCTTACTTGTGAAACAGAAAAGCAATAAACAGCACCTACCTCATAAAGCTCTGAGAAAGAGCAATAGGTTTTTTAAACCTTAAAAAATTTAAATTGACAAATAAAATGTGTATTTTTTAGTGTACAACACAATGTTTTAAAATATGTATTCATTATGAAATGAACGCTAAGCCAAACTAATTAGCATACACATTACCTCACATGCTTTATCTTTCCTGGCGAGAACACTTAAAATCTACTCTCTTAGTAATTTTCAAGTACACGATACGTTGTCGTTAACGATACTCCCCGGGTTGTACAACACAGCTCTTGATCTTCAGTCTCCTGCCGGTTTGAAATCTGTGTCATTTTACCATCATCTCTGTTTACATCATCCTCAGCCGACGAGGATGCTCTATACCCTTTCCTGAGCTTCCCGCCTCTCAGATTCTACATAATAGGTGAGATCATAGAACATTGGCCTTTCTCTGCCCAGCTCATTTCCCTTAGCACAATATCCTATAGGGTTATCTATATTATCACAGATGGCAGGGTGTCCATTTTTTTAAACTTATAATCTGTTATGGATGAACACCATGTTTTCTTTATCCATCCATCCCTTAATAGACAGTTAGATCAATTACACATCTTGGCTCTTTTGAATAGTGTTGCAATCAACGTGGAAATGCAGATGACTGACATTTTGCTCTTACTTCTGTAGGCTATATACCAAGCAGCAGAATTGCTGGATCATATGGTCTGTTTCTAGTTACTTGGGAAACTGCCATACTGATTTCACAATGGCTATGTATTTACATTCCTATTAACAGATTCTGGGGGTCCTTCCTCACCACTTCCCTGTCAGTACTTGTTATTTTCCAGTTTGGGGAAATAGTCATTGTATCAGGTGTGAAGTGGTATCTCACTGTGGTTTTGAATGTCATTGCCCTGGTGATTAGTGGTGCCAAACACCTTGTCATATACCTCTTGGCCATTTGTACATTTTCCCTAGAAAAAAATGTCTATTCAGGTCCTTTGTCCATGGTTTAATGGGGTTCTTTGCTTTCTTGCTATCAACCTACTTGAGTTTGTTTATTTGGGGCACTACTCTCTTATATTCTGGCTTATTAATAACTTCTTCTATTCTGTAGATTGTCTCTTCCCCTGGCGGCTTGTTTTCTTTGCTATGCAGAAGCTTTGTTGTTGAAGTTGTCCCTCGTGTGTGGCTGTCTGTCTTACATGCGCTTTTGCAGCAATACCCCAAATGTCACTGCTCAGACCACTGTCATGGAACTTAGGTTCTGTGTTTTCTACTAGCTAATTGACAGTTTTATGTCTACACGTAAGGGTTTAGTTCATTTTCAGTTGATTTTTGCGCGTGTTTTGAGATAAAGGTCTAGCTTCATTCCTCTGTATGTGGATACCCAGTTTTCCCAACACTATTTATAGAAGAAACTATCCTTTGCCCCCTGTGTGTTCTTGACATTTTAGCAAAAACCAATTGATCTTAACGCACTTTGAATTGCTCATTGTGAGGCCTGGGTTAGTATTTGTTAAATAAATATAGTGTGACCTCATTTATGCTCAAGGCTTGGTAACCTCTGGGGGCATCTGGGCCATGTTGTCTTTGATAGGGTGGATACACTTGCATCATGGGAAGGCTGGTTTTCATTCATATAGGTAGCCATTAACTCTAAAGAACTAAATGCATACTCAAAAATGGCGAGGAAAATAATTTTTCTTTGAAAATGTACTCCATCGTACAAACGTGCTGCTCTCACGTACTTCTTGAGAGGCTGGGGGAAGTACTGGATGTGGGGTTTCAGGAAGGGCAGGAAGAATGATGCTATCTGGTTTCCAGAAAAATTTCCATTCCAAGCTATTGAAATCTGGGTTTAGGCACCTAGAAAGGAAGTCCTCCACTTCTTGAAAAGCTGTAGTGAGAATATCTCTGCAGACACTTTAAAGCTGGGCTTTTGCTACACTGTCTTTTAAAGTAACATATGTGGGTCAATGGCTTGTAGTTCTGCTGTGGTAGGGAAGGCAAACAATGGAGAGGCATATGAGTGTGTGAGCGTGTGTGTGTGTGTGTGTGTGTGTGTGTGTGTGTGTATGTGTATAAACAATGCATGCGAGTGTGTATGTGCAGTGTGTGTGCGCGTGCGTGTGCGTGCGTGTGTGTGTGTGTGTGTGTGTGTGTGTGTGTGTGTGTGCCACATGCACGTATGTACAAGGCCTCTGTCCTTTCCTGTCTCAGAGTTGATAAGGTATGGGCAAGAGCTTATCCTCATCGCCCCGCTGACTCCCCTGACTTCCTCTGACTAGTCTTTCCTCCTCTTCCCCTCCTTTCCTTCACAGTACTCCTGGGCCATTATCAGAGCCTTGGACATTAGAAGATTTCAATTACATAAAACTGCAAGAACAAAACCACCTCTACCCATCTAAATCACAGAAAAGCAGAGCGGTCTTGATTTGGGCCAGGTCCTTATAAGGAAGTAACATCAAAGCCTCAACAAGACTATGTTGTAGAGAAGCTCACAGCCAATGGACAGCCTGGGAAGACCATCCCCTTGGATAAGGACAAAAGACTCATGGAAACTGGCTGCAGGGAGTGTTTTTACAGGGGGAGAAGGGTCTGATGACACAGCAGTGACTCTGGTGGCCAAGGTTTCCCTTCCACTGTGCATCATGGACATCATAGTTGATACACAGTTTTCAAATGGGACCTTCTCTTTCATTCTCTTTTTTTTCTTTTTCTTTGTTGGTTTTTTTTTTCGAGACAGGGTTTCTCGTGTAGTTTTGGTGCCTGTCCTGGATCTCGCTCTGTAGACCAGGCTGGCCTCAAACTCACAGAGATCCGCCTGGCTCTGCCTCCTGAGTGTTGGATTAAAGGCGTGCGCCACCACCGCTCGGCTTCACTTCCCTTCTTTATGGCTGTGTTACAAACAACTTCCAACAGTAGAGGTTTTAAAGAACCATTTCGTTAAGCTTCTGGGTTATCAGGTTGGACTTTGAACATGGCGTAGAAGAGAGAGATCTGGCTTTGTTCCATGATGTCTGGGGTCAGTAGGAGAGATTTGAATGCTGAGAAGGGAGTCTGCATCTGGGTACTGGAACGATCCAGGGGCTCACTGCTTGTCGGCCTGGTTCCTGAGCAGGGGTGACCCGAAGACTGGGGACCATGAATTCATTACCAACTAACTGTGAGATGAGTACACATCTATTCTTTCACAGCTTCTGTGGGTCAGGAATCTTCTCTAAAGGTTGTAATTACAGGTGTGCTGGTTAGTTTTACGTCAACATGTCACAAGCTAGAGTCATTGAAGAGAAGGGAACCTCAATAGAGAAAATGCCTCCATAAGATTGGGCTGTAGGGCATTTTCTCAACTAGTGATGGATGGGAAGCAACCTAGCCCATTGTGGGCGGGGCTACTCCTGGGTTGCTGGTTCTGGGTTCTATATGAAAGCAGGCTGAGCAAGCCATGAGGAGCAAGCCAGTGAGCAATGCTCTTCCATGGCCTCTGCATCAGCTCCTGCCTCCAGGTTCCTGCCCTGTTGGAGTTCCTGTCCTGATTTCCTTTGATGATGAACTGTGATGTGGAAGTGTAAGCCAAATGAATCCTATCCTCCACAAGTTTCTTTGGTCATGGTGTCTCATCACAGCAACAGCAACCCTGACTAAGACAACAGGTTTCACAGAAGGCTCATCGGGGAGAAGTCTGCATCTATGTGCACTTATATGAATGCAGAGGGTCTCAGGTGCTTGTGGTTAAGGACTGGGTATGGCTATTGTCAGAGGCTGTCTCCAGTGCCTTGCCTTACTTTGCCACAAATGGCAGCTTTTGAGCAGTTGGGTTTCATTCACAATGGGCCATAACTCCAAGTTCAAAAAATTCTAGTGAAAACTCTACTGTCTTTCATGCCTGGGTCTAGGAAGTCATTCTCCTTGACTTCCTGCTTATCCAAATTTGAGGACAAGAGAATTAGAATTCATTTCTTGAGGAAGAGAGGTACTGTCTTACATAGGGTGACTATTGCTATGATGAAACACCATGACCAAAACAACTTGGGGAGGACAGGGTTTATTTGGCTTACACTTCTATATAACAGTTCATCATCGAAGGAAGTCAGGACAGGAACCTGGAGGCAGGAGCTGATGCAGAGGCCATGGAAGGGTGCTACTTACTGACTTGTTCCCCATTCTTACTTAACCTGTTTTCTAATAGACCCAAGGATCACCAGCCCAGGGATAGCTTCACCCACAGTATCCTGCCCCCACTTCATCAACCACTGGCTTAGTTCAGGTTTTATTGCTGTGAAGAGACACCATGACCACTTCTGGAACACAGCTTCTGTGTGCTGACCCTAAGGAAACACTTCCAGAAGACTTCACGTCAGTGATGTTCGTCTCTTCTTCCTAACAGCTGAATCTTCAGTCCCAGCTGACCGGGATCCATTGTCCCGGTCAAACAAAGATTTCACTTGAGTGGTTCAGGTATCTTGTTAATCACAGCTGATTCTTCAGCTCCAGCTGACTGGGACCGCAGATTCTTCACACAAATGGCCTGTAGAGTCTTTGCTTCCCTCTGAAGCTTCATAAGTTAGGACTCTGTTGTCTGCTCAACCTTCTTATCTTCCAAGCTCCTACAGCACAGCCCACGGAGCTCTCCACACTCAATGGCTTTTCTAGCCCAAAGTTCCAAAGTCCTTCCACGATCCTCCCCCAAAAAACATAGTCACGTCTGTCACAGCGACACTTCTTATCCTGCTACCAATTTCTGTCTTAGGCAGGGTTACTATTGCTATGATGAAGCGCCATGACAAAAGCAACTTGGGGAGCGCCTTAGGGTTTCTATTGCTGCAGTGAAACACCATGACCAAAAGCAGGTGGGGAGGAAAGGGGTCATTTGGCTTACACTTCCACATCACTGTTCATCACTGAAGGAAATCAGGACAGGGATTTAAACAGGGCAGGAACCTGGAGGCAGGAGCTGATGCAGAGGCCATGGAGGAATGCTATTTACGGCTTTGCTCTCCATGGCTTGCTCAGTCTGCTTTCTTATAGAACCCAAGACCACCAGCCCAGGGGTGGAACCTCCCACATTGAGCTGGACCCTCCCCCATCAATCACTAATTAAGAAAACACCCAATAGCTGGATTTTATGGAGGCATTTTCTCAATTGAAGTTCCCTCCTTTCAGATGACTCTAGCTTGTGTCAAGTTGACATAAAACTAGCCAGGACAGATACCATGGCTGGCAACTGTGGACTCTGCCACACTATGCTGTTAGACTCCTATCGATCACATTTGTGTGGGGTTAATGTGATAAATACCAAATACCAAAGCAACTTGGGGAGGAAAGGGTTTATTTCATCTTCCAGTTTACAGTTCACCATGGAAGGAAACTAAAGCAGGTACTCAAAGGCAGGACCTGGAGCAGAAATTGGAGCTGAGGCCACAGAGGAGTGCTGCTCACTGCCTTTGTTCCCCTGGCAAATAATAAAACTACCACACACCAAAATGAACTGGAATCAAAGTCTAAACAACTCTATGAAATTCTGTACAGTTAGAATTGGCATTGGAATGGAAGCTATGGAACTTCACATTAAATTTTACAATTTCAGCATTGAAATATATATATGTTTGTTTCAAGACAGGGTTTCTCTGTGTAGTTTTGGTGCCTGTCCTGGATCTCACTCTGTAGGCCAGGCTGGCCTTGAACTCACAGAGATCTACCTGGTTCTGCCTCCCGAGTGCTGGGATGAAAGGCGTGTGCCACCACCGCCCTGCACATTGAATATATTTTATGCACTTATCCACAGGTAATGGACATGAGTTTCTAAGGAGGCTATAAAGCTAATTGTTTTTCTAGGTCTAATGCTGTCATGGATTTTTTGTGTGTGGTGGATCAGTTACTTAGGCCCAGCCACGTAGGTATATTACTGCCCACAGTGGTCTGGGTCCTCTTACATTAATCCAAGAAAATGCCGCATGGATGTGTCCACGGGCCAATCCGATGGAAGAACTTCCTCATGTGCAGTTCCTTCCTCCCAGCTATGTCAAGCTGATAACTTCAACTGTGACAGGGGTTATAAAGAATACAGATGGGACAGTAGAAGGACCAGTGGCCTGCTAAGGGTGACCATATGCTTTTTTTTTTTTAATCCAAGCAATGACACTACTACAGTGAAAATTAGTGCTCTCAGTAATCACACTTGACACCAGACAGAACTCTCTAGAATAAACCAGCATGCCTCATCAGCCCAGACGTGCTCAATCACCCTCTTTCAGGATCCTGTCTGGACTTGGCCTGGGAGTCCCAGGTGGGGTCTATCAGTAGGAATGAGGACTGTGGTGGTGGGGGATGTGGGTGTGGGGGTGGTGAGCCCAGTGAGATGAGGAATGTGGCCCAGCAGGAATGCAAGGAAAGTTACTCACTCAGTTCCAAGTCACAGATTCCTTACTGAAATTGTTTTCACAAAACAAACTCAAAGAATGTTTATTGATTTAGATAATTTAAACTTCCAAAGAAGCAGAGCTTCAGACCTGGCTGGATCCAGGGTTTCTAACCATGTCATCAAGACCCCCCCTTCTTCCTATCTTTAGGCCCTGCTTGCCCATGTCAGCTGTGATGGTACACCTTGATGGCCAGCTCCACAGGGTTTAGATTCACCTTAGGTGATAGACCACTGGTGTATCTGTGAGGGAAGCAGGTGGTGGGAAGACACGCTCTGAATGTAGACAGTGCAATCCGTGGGGTGGGGTGATTCTGGGAGGCAGAAAAAGGGGGAAGTGGGCCAACCCCTCCCATTCATCTCACTCTGCTTCCTGACTGTGGACACAATATGACCAGCGATTCCCATCTCTGCCACTGTGCTTTCCCAACACGATAGCCCATACCCTCTTAACTGTCTGCCGAAAAAAACCTCCCATCCTTGTGGCGCTTCAGTCACAGCAATAAGAAAAGCAAATGGCACCTCACTAGCTTTCTTCACAGGGTACCCTGGGAGTCTGTAACTTTATGTCTCCTTAGCAACCTCAATGGAGAACAAAACTTGCAGCTCAGACTGTTGGATCCAAACATCATTGGCTCTGTCTGTCACATGGTCCGTGAACCAATGTGTGAACGGAAGGGATGGAATGCAGTAACTGGACAGACCAGGACGGCTTGCTGTTGGTACTCAGGGTTAGAGTAACTCTGTGTGGACCGAGTCTGAGCACATAGAAGGCTTGTTCCGTGTGTGAGTCCGAGGTTTGTTTGCTGTGACAAAAGACCCTAGAGAACAAGGCAGGGAAGAAAGAGGGACTTTGGTTCACTTTCAGAGTGTTCTGTCCACGGTGGCTGGACCTGTGGCTCTGGGCGTGAGACGAGGCAGAATCTCACGTCACGGGATTATGCCAGAGGCTGCTCCTGATGGTGGCTAGGAAGCAGAAAAAAGGGCCGGCCTGCCTGGTAGACTTCTCTTTTCATCCCACTTGGACACCACGCTGTTGCAAGGGGTTGCCCATAGGAGGACAGATCTTCCTGCCTCATTTGATGTCCCACCTGGAAACATCCCCCAAAACACACCTGGGGTGGGACATACTAGTGTTCTGAGTCCTTCTCAATTTAGTCAGGCTGACAATCCAGATTTACTTTCACAGTTTGGGAGATAAATCGAGATACTGTCACCAGAGCAAGGGAAATAGAAACAATGTCTCCAGTTCACCTTCATTATAAACTGAAGGATGGCAGCCATCAAGATGGATGGGAGAAATGGCCTGTGGATTATAGCTGTCAGAGGCCAAACCTGACTGAATCTGTCATTCACATCTCACGACAGCCCTATGAAAACAGTGAAATTTATTGCCTTCTTCTTTTTTGATAGATGCAGAAACTGCAGCTAATCAGAAGAGGAAGGAAGTGTGTATCAGTTACCCACTGCCATAATAATGCTGTGTAACAAACTACCCCAAACCCAGTCACGCACAACAACAAGTGTTTGTTGCGGAATATTCCTTTACACTGTGTGAAGATGTGTCACTGTGATTGGTTCAATAAAAAAGCTGAACGGCCAATAGCTAGGCAGGAGGTACAGCAGGGACTTCTGGACAGAGAGAGCTCTGGGAGGAAGAAAGGTGGAGCCATCAGCCAGATGCAGAGAGACAGCAAGACATGCAGAAAGAGAGGTAAATGCCACGAGTCACGTGGCAACATGCTGATGAATAGGAATGGGTTAATTCAAGTTGTAAGAGCCAGTGGGACAAACCTAAGCTGTAGGCTGAGCTCTCATAATTAATAATAAGTCTCTGTGTCATTTTTTGTGAGCTGATGGCCCAAAGAAAAGTCCGACTACAAGTGTTTCTGCTGCTCACACCTATGTGGACTTGGAATACAATGGAGATGGTCCTTCCAGGCTCCTCCAGCTCTCTCTACCCCTGAGGATAGCCAGAGGTTGGTTAGGCGTTCACACATCTGGTGGGTGGCTAGAGAAACTTCTTTTTACCTTTCTCTCCTGGTTTTCCAGAAGACCACATTACTGTGAACACATTCTCACAGTAAAGCTCAAGTGCAAGATGAACTGCAAAGTCAGTCAGTAGCACAACAGCACTTTGAAAACGTCTGCTAGCGAGTCTCACCAACACCGCCTGGGCCAAAGCAAGTCACAGCGCTAAGTGCAGACTCCAGGACCATCTGTTAGATCCTGCCGCTTTGGAGAAAAATGCAAAGTCACATTACAGAAAGGGATGGGCCCAAGGAGATGTGCGGAATTAGGTCCTTTAACACAGTCAGTCTCCCACAGAACAAAAGGAGGGTGTAACTTTCCTTGGTTCTTTGAGTTTGCTAAATAGAGATGAGTAGATGTTGTTTCTCAATAGACTCTGGATAAAATTCAGAAGGATTAATCATCACTTTACCTTATTGAAGCAGCTTTTAAAGACGTTCCTTTTTCAGCTGCTATGGAAAACATGATGGTTCATCAAAACCTAAAAATAGAATTACCCCGTGAACCAACAATTTCACATCTGTCTTTATACCCCGATGAACTGAAAGCAGGCAACTGAACAAACGTTTATATACAATGTTCATATACAATGTCCACAGCAGTGTTGTTCACAATAGCTAAAGGTGGAAACAGCCTAAGCATTTACTGGATGAATGCATAACCAACATGAGGTATATATCCATACAATAGAATATTATTCAGTCTTAAAAATAATGAAATTCCATTAATTAATAGGTGGCGGAAGCAGGAGTCCTCATTGACAGCCAGTTTGTTGAAGGCCAATTTGTTGACTCCTACGATCCAACCATAGAAAACATGTCAATGTCAGAGGTGACATATAAAAGTGATACTCCAGAACATGGGAATCTGCTCCTGTGCTGGAACATTCGTACACAAAATCAGCTTTGTAAAAAAGGAATTGGGAGCAGAGTCTTTATTTTTGTCCCTGCCTGTTCCATTCAGCAGGAGCGCTTTGTGGAGATGTCAATCTTGAAAAGAAAGAATGAAAACACATAAATAAATAAATAAATGAAATTCCGGCACATGCAACATCATGGAGCAATTTGAAGACATTATACTAGTGAAATGTGCTAGGCACAACAGGACAGATGCTGTGTGGTTATTTATGGGGGTTAGAAAGAGTAGTCTATATGGAGATAGAGTATATCAGTGGTCCCCAGAGGCTGCTGGGAGCTAATGGGGATTGATGTTTGATAGGCTCAGAGTTTCTATTTGGGATGATGAGGAATTCTGGGTTGTGATGGTTAGCCAGCAACATGAAAATGCTCAGTCACATCCTATAAACTTTACACTATGTTACATACATTTCACCATAATTTAGAAATGCAGGTTTCTTCTGTACTTAAGGTTTTAGTTGGGCCACCAATCAAATAGCCAATGAATTTTCAGTGACTGTCAGTCTATGTGAGGATCTGGGCCAGCCAATAAGAAATCAACAAGCTTGACTCCTTCTCAAGGGTTTCTTAGTTAAGCTGGGAACAGACAGCTACAGCAGCAGAGAGGACAATACTGGGGGATGTAAGATGTCCCCCACAGAAGGTTCACGGTTGGGTCCATGTCTGCTGCAGAACTTGGGAGTGGGGCCTGCTGAAACACAAGTACCCAGGCCCCATCTGGCTTGGCAAGCTTGTCAATCAAACATTCTCAGCAGACTGAGATGCCCAGCCAGGGGTCCACATAACCCCTAAGCCACCTCAACCAAGTTAATTTTGAAGGATTACATCTTACGGATAACAGTGAAAATTGCAAAATCTCACACACACACACACACACACACACACACACACACACACACACATGCACACACACAAATTCACTTAAAAATAAGCAATAGAAAATAATACTGAGGAAGATTACTGACTCCCATATGCAGTAAATATCGTGATTGACTACAAATTGTGGCAGACCCTAAATCTCTGTGGTAAAATTTAGAACACAAAATTTGCCTAGGAAAATTGGACCTGTTAGGAATAATGGCCACAAATGAAAACTCACATCATTAGAAAAAAAATCAGCAGATTTTGATGCAGGTAAGATCAATGAATCTTTTTTTTTTTTGGTCAAACAAGCAATGAAAGATTCCATTGTGTTTAAAATAACTTCAAGGTCAGCTTCAAGCTGTTCTGAACATCTCAGAGTTTTACTTTTTCTTAAACTTTTTATTTTGAAATAACATTAAAGTTATAGAAAAGTTGTAATAATAATACAAAGAAGGGCTGAGGATATAGCTCTGAGGTAGAGCCCTTGTCTGGTATAATCAAGTCTCGGAGTCCAATTCCCAGCAAAAACGCACACATACAAACATACCACATACCCACCATACACACATACCACACATGCACCACACACCACACACATGCACCCACACTACTCACACCCCACACACACCCCACATAAACCACACACACACACACACACACACACACACACACAAACCACATACATACCACACACACACACACCACATACACACCATACACACACGTAGTACAAATAACTTTTGTATACTATTTATTTAAATTTGCTAGTCATTAATATGTAATGGCATATTATTGCTTTGTCATGCAGACATGTATGAAAGACTCTATATGTAGGCATATATAAATAATACATGCATTTATATACTTACATGTTGTGGAATATTATTTCATGGTGTGTTATATTTGTTTGTGCTATGAAACATTTGTTTAATGATGCAAAGATGTGTTGCATTTGTTTATGTTTCATTTGTTTAACTCTGTGAAGCTGTGTTACTGTGCCTGTCTAATATACCTGATGGTCTAATAAAAAGCTGAACGGCCAATAGTGAAGCAGGAGAAAGGATAGATGGGGTTGGCAGGCAGAAAGAATAAATAGAAGCAGAACTCTGGGAGGAAAAGAAGAAGGAGCAAGAGAACAAGGAGGGGAGGATGCTAGGAGCCAGCCACTCAGCCACACAGTCAGCCATGGAGTAAGAGTGAAAGTAAGATATACAGAAGTAAGAAAAGGAAAAAGCCCAGAGGCAAAAGGTAGATGGGATAATTAAAGTTAAGAAAAGCTGGCAAGAAACAAGCCAAGCTAAGGCCAGGGCATTTATAATTAAGAGTAAGCCTCAATGTGTGGTTTGTTTGGGAGCTGGGTGGTGGAACCACAAAAGAGCAAAAGCAACTAACAACATTTTGGCATACAAACATGGGTTGAATTTCCATGTAGGGCCCGGGAATGCTGGGAAAAAAAGGCACAGCTCCTTTAAGAGGCGCTGCTGTTAGCTGGCAGCACTAAATAGAAACGGTGAGCTGAGTAAAAACCACTTGTGGCAACGCAGGTACTGGCTTCCGATCAGCTAGGAAGGTTGAACGCAGTTCGTTCCTGGTCACGCACCTCTGACCTGGCTATGAG
Source organism: Peromyscus leucopus (assembly GCF_004664715.2). Lineage (NCBI taxonomy): Eukaryota > Metazoa > Chordata > Mammalia > Rodentia > Cricetidae > Peromyscus > Peromyscus leucopus. Next base: position 60,648,169 of record NC_051064.1, on the reverse strand, counting down.
TTTTAGGCTTGACTTTCATGACTCCAGAAGCAGGTGGAGCCAGCCACCAAAGCTGTATGGAGGTCTGTGCCACTTAATAGTTTAAAGTTTGTTCATATGGTCAAAAAAGACCAAAAGGTACTCAGTAAAGACAGATCCAGACAGGAAAAAACCTCTAAACAGGTTCCAGGGGGTTTTACAAGGTGCATAGGCTTAAGAAAGAAAGAAAAAGGGTATGGACAGTCATAGAAAGAAATAAATATTTTAAAAATAATAATGTCTTTAAAGAGAGAAGTAAAATTTAAAAAAAAAAAAGAAGAAGCCACACAGAGGTGGAAAATACACAGGGAAGCTGGATCCTGTATGTTATTATATTGATTTTGAATTTTTTGTTGTTAATAAGCAAATAACAGCTGCTAAGAAACATGAGATTGAAAGGACTGCTAAAGGCCGGGCGTTGGTGGCGCACGCCTTTAATCCCAGCACTCGGGAGGCAGAGCCAGGCGGATCGCTGTGAGTTCGAGGCCAGCCTGGGCTACCAAGTGAGCTCCAGGAAAGGCGCAAAGCTACACAGAGAAACCCTGTCTCGAAAAAAAAAAAAAAAAAAAAAAAAAAAAAAAAAAAAAAAAAAAAAGGACTGCTAAAATAAACCAGCCTATATACTTTAGGAATGCCTTTACTTTAAAATGGAAGTAAAAAATGCTTAGGAGAAGAGGTTTTGCTTTTGTTTCCACAGGATACAAGAGGCTGTGGATTTGTTCCAGGTTAATATGGATCAGGTTTGATCAAGGGAGAGCTCCTGAACCTTGACATGTGATATCTATCAACAAAGGTTATAGCTGGTCTTTCCAGGACTTGGCCATTATCTCAAATTTTCTCAGGGACCCTAAAGATGCCTTTACCTACAGCCAGCAGGAAGCAGTCTGGAGAACATGATGCCCACATTCCCAAGAAGGGGTGTGGGAGGTATTTGGTTATTTAGTGGGCCACGGATGTTTGTTATATTTAGGGGAATATAGAATAAAAAGACAACTATTAATCTCAGATATTTTGCATTGTCATGGATTTTGGTATATTGATACAAATTTGAAGTTATTTTTACTATACTGTATATATGTTTCTATTCTTGTTTGGGGTATTGTGGTTATACAGCTCATTTAAAATTACAATGTATAATTAAGAAATGAGGTTGGTAGTTAATATATAATAATCAAACTTGTAGTCACATTAGGTATGTTTTCAAGGTTAAATAGATATATTTATATAGATAAATGGTCTTCAAACACTTCAAAGACCTGTAGAATATGGTATTTAAAATGTTTTGTTAACCTAAGGTTTTTCATGACAATGAGACACATCTGCTCCTGGCAGCATAATTTACTTCAGAGATGATGGGCATTGAAGAAATTCCTTATGGAGTTTGCTTTCATTGTGGCAAGGTTAGCCAGTGAATAAAGAACTGCTCTTGGTTTTGACTGCTGACAATGTGCTATGCAGACTGAATTTACAGGACCCACAGAAAAGTGACTACTGAACTTTGCAAAAACAAGACAGTACAGTCCTTCGAGATTTTTGCTTCACAGAAGAATCCGCCAGACATTCTGCAGGATACAGAGGAAAGCAACTGATGAACTTTGCCAATACAAGACAGGACAGTCCTTCAAATTTTCTGCTTCACTGAAAAGCTTGCTGGATATTCTGGACCTACAGGCTGAAGATGGATGCCCCAACATTGCAGAGAAACTTTGGGTGACTGTCCAGGCAACAAGATATCTCTGTTGTTAGGTAATATTTCATTTTTCTGGGTCTTTGATAGAACTAAAGACTAAATAATTAGAGTTATAGTTTTCCTTAGTTATGATAGAAAGTAAGTTAGGTATAAAATGTTAGACTTGGCTGGGCAGTTGTGGCCCACGCCTTTAATCCCAGCACTTGGGAGGCAGAGGCAGGCGAATCTCTGTGAGTTCAAGGCCAGCCTGGTCTACAGAGTGAGTTCCAGGACAGTTTCAAAAGCTATACATAGAAACCCTGTCTTGAAAAAAACCAAAAAAAAAAAAAAAAAAAAACCCACAAAAAAAAAAAAACTAAAACAAAAAACTTTGGACTCACTAAGATAGATAATGTAGTATTTTCTCTGAATTTGCTAAATGCAGATGGACTGAATATTGTAAATGTAGTTCTTGATAATTGTTTTTGTTGTATGTAGTTTTACTATGTTAAAGTTAAAACCTTTCATTTTTATTTAGACAAAAAGGGAGAAATGTTGTGGAATATTATTTTAAGGTGTGTTACTTTTGTTTATGTTGCATTTGTTTAACTCTGTGAAGCTATGTTACTGTGCCTATCTAAAATACCTGATGGTCTAATAAAAAGCTGAACAGCCAAGGGCAAGGCAGGAGAAAGGATAGATGGGGTTGGCAGGCAGAGAGAATAAATAGAAGCAGAAATCTGGGTGGAAAAGAAGAAGGAGCAAGAGAACAAGGAGGGGAGGATGCTAGGGGCCAGCCACTCAGCCACACAGTCAGCCATGGAGTAAGAGTGAAAGTAAGATATACAGAAGTAAGAAAAAGAAAAAGCCCAGAGGCAAAAGGTAGATGCGATAATTTAAAGTTAAGAAAAGCTGCCAAGAAACAAGTCAAGATAAGGCCAGGCATTTATAATTAAGCCTCCATGTATGACTTATTTGGGAGCTGGGTGGTGGGCCCCCCAAAAGAGCAAAAACAACCAACAACACTTATATGTATGCTTTACACATATACACACACAAAGATATGTTATTTTCCCAGTAACAATTTGAGTTTGTGCTGTTTCTTGTCTCAAATGTGTACTTTATAAGGGTGAGAACATCATCTTATGTGACATCAAAAACAATGATTAATTCAAAAATTTAACACAAAGAAACATGATTATCCAATATAGACTATCCATGTTGAAATTTCATTATTTCTTTACATCATTTTTTCACACTCTGGTTCAGGGCCCCAAACAAATAAAAAGTGACGTGGAATCTAGGGTCCCTCTACTTTGAAGGATCATGATTACTAGAGCCGCAGGATCCTTCTGTGGGTTCATTATTTGCCCCTGCTGATGTGAGATAGCAGCTTCACCTCTTGGTCTTTTAAGCATTTGTTATTTGGAAAGACACTGGCCAGTTGTTTCAGAGTGTGTGTCTCCATCTGAGTTTTCCTGATGGTTCTTTGTGTTTAGTTTTGTATATGTAATTTTCTTTACTACTTTTTTTTTTTTTTTTTTTTTGCTGTTGTTTGTTTTTAGGTGGCCTTGTGTAGCCAAAGTTGGATACAAAGGAGAAATGTAGCCAAGGGTGACCTTGAATTCTTGATCCTCTTGCCTCCGTGCCTCTACCTTTCTAATGCTGGGATTACAATGTGTTCCATATGCCTGGTTTATGCAACACTGGAGAGCCAATCCACGGCTTCATGTATGCCAGGCAAGCCTCTATTTATTGATTTATACCCCCAGACTCAGATTATGTATTAAAAATACTTATTTATTTACTTATTTATTTATTTTTTTGAGACAGGGATTCTCTGTGTAGTTTGGTGCCTGTCCTGGATCTCGCTCTGTAGACCAGGCTGACCTCAAACTCACCTGGCTCTGCTTCCTGACTGCTGGGATTAAAGGTGTGCACCACTGCTGCTAGGCTAAAAATATTTTTTTTAAGTGTGTGTGTGTGTGTGTGTGTGTGTGTGTGTGTGTACACATTCATGCAGCAGGTAACTGCAGAGCCAGAAGAGGTCAGTGGGTGTGAGTGGCCCAATATAGGTGCTGGGAACTGATCTTTGGTCCTTAACCACTAAGGCCTCTCTCCAGCTCCAGGTTTTTTGTGTTTTGGGTAAGAAGTCCATACAAGTGTGTCTATTCTTGGTATGTTCATTAGGAAGTGCATATTTGCCCTGATTTCACTTGTACTGGCAATGGACCCAAATGGTTTCATGGCTAAAGTATCCTTTCAGACATGCTCCATCTATTGGAAGTTGTGTAGATAAAGCCACCAAGATCATCATCACTAGTAATGCCATTACTGGTAACATTTAGGACACGATTGTATGCTGGTAATCATGGATATGCTAAATCTCATATAAGACATGCGTGTGTGTGTGTGTGTGTGTGTGTGTGTGTGTGTGTGTGTATGGTTTAGTAAGTTAGGAAACTGAGGCTCAAGACAGTGATGTAATATGCTCCAGATCATATAGCTAGAAAGGGGCTGAGCTGAGGCTGAAGCCTGGCTGTGTCGGGGTCCAGGGCTTTACCCCTCCTATACATGCCATGCAGTGGGCTGACCCACTCACAAGGTGTCTCAGAGCAGAAGGAATGGATCGAAGCCTGCAGCTGGCCCAGGAGAAAAGGGGTGGACCAGGTTCTGTCACCACTGCCGGTGCTTTTCTCTCTTTCCTGTGGCCCAAGCCTGTTTCCATCCCGAGACATCCAGGAACTAAAATCAGGATGAAGTTGGCACCAGAGGCGCACAGCCTGCTGGCCTGGGGGCTCTGCCATCAACTCAGACCGTGTGGCCTTTCTGGCTGGGTGACTCCATCCCTCCCACCAAGGACTCCAATTTTCTTATACTTGTTAAAGTATGACTGCTTTAAGCCTTTAAATAACCCTGTGTGATAGGCACCTTGATTTGGCCGTTTAACAGATGAAAAAAATTAAGATACTCACAGCGGTGAATGTTGATGACCAGTGAGTGCAGATTTGTATGCAGGTCTACTGAAGCGAGCAGAGGTCACTAGGATGCTGGGCTTTCTGTGGAGTTCATGGGATGGCAGAGGCCAAGGAACAGTGCCTCGAACACCAAAATGATGCATACACACAACATGCTTTGGGTGTTGGATACAGGGACAGGCAGGCGGCTCACACTTGGCCTCAATTCTGCTTCCAGGCAGGGACCAGCAGCTTGACTTCTCCAGTCTGCAGGGCCCCTGTCCTGAATCTTTATTCTCTCTGGTCTTTCCGCCTAGGCTCATTTCTCTGGGGCGCAGGCAAGGCCTTAGGTACCTGCTTCTCTCGAAACTTCCCTACCGTGACTGCAAGGATGCCTTCCTGGAAAGTGAGTTAGCACTGGTTGATCTCAGTCCCTTTTGAGGAAGGAGAAGGATAACAACAAGGTAAAGAAGAAAATTCTCCAGGAAATGCAAGAGGCTTGAGAGAAGCCGCTGGTTTTGATGGCTGTCATGGGAAGCAGCAGGGATGTTCTGGAGGAACGCTGGGCAGGAGTCAGTCTGGCTGCTGTATGCTTTTCAGGGCATAAGCCTCAGCTTCCCCATCTTTAAAATGGGGATAAGTATCTCCTCTTCTTACAGAAGAGGGGGTCTATGTGCTCAGAAAATGCTGCAACTTATTTGAAAACATTTTAAGGGAGGTACGAGACTGGAGTGTGAGTTTCCTCCAGGAGCCCTGGCGCCTCGACTGGGCCCTTCCATGAATGCTACTCTCATTCCTCAGACTCTGCACACAGAGGCTGTTGGCTAGTTCCAGTCTCCATTCTGTTCCACGTCTCTCAGCCTCCAGCTTTGCTGCACGGGAGCACACACAGTGGACACACCCACTAGGCTTTTTAGCCAGGTCCCCAGGCTCTATGCTGTACCTTTCTGTCTCCAAAACACCTGCCTGTGGTGAAAGCTTGACTTTTGTCCCTCCTTCCCCTCAGCATCCTAACTCTGACCCCTGAATGTGGACAGGCTCCAGCAGGAGAGCTGTGGAGCGTGCCGGTCCTGAGTACAGCCCTGGGCTGAATATCTCGGGGAGTTCTCCAGTCCCTCCACAAGGCTGCATTGGATGGGTCTGTCCAGTGCCACATCCTTCCTATGCTTCCATCAGGGGGTGTCTCTGTGTACCAAGTGGCCCTGCCCTCTCCTTGGTCGTCGATGATCTGCACCCAGTGACACCTGAGCCAGGCCTAGCCAAGCAAAGCCTCTCTCTTTGGAGTTTGGAGTGGTGCCCAAATATACCTGTCAGCACCTGGTGGCTAAGCAGACCTGTGGGCGACCCATTTGACTGTGAGCCCAGAGAGGCAAGGACTCTCTCTCTCTTTCTCTCTCCCCCCTCTGTGTGTGTGTGTGTGTGTGTGTGTGTGTGTGTGTGTGTGTGTGTATGTATGTAAAACTAAAGAGACCTGTGTCACTGTGTGATGGAAGAGAAGAGAGGGAGCTTCTGCCTTCATTTTATTTCCAGCCCTTGGATTCCACAACCCAATCCCTTAATTCAACAAAACAACACTCTGTTTTTAAACCTGTAGGTGTATGTTCCTACCTTGTGGGGTCAGAGAACAACCTTGTGTGTCATTCATCGGGCCTCAGGTCTAACTCACCTTTTTTTTTTCCTTGTTGAGGCAATGTCTCTAACCAGCCTGGAGCTCTCCAGATAAACTGAATGGGTTGTCCAGCGAGTCCCAGGGATCCTTGTCTGTACCCTATGATGTTGATGTTTGCATTTTTTTTTTAAACAGGTGTTAGGGCACAAACTCAGGTTCTAAGCACTTTACTGATAGAGACATGTTTTTACTTTTAGCTTTCTAGCATGCTTTTGTTTCTGCTGATGATAACCAAAAGAGGGCTCCCAAGACTGGTGAGGTTTTGGAATCCCGTGGGTCCGAGTCAGAACCTAAGGCTCCACTTCATTCATTCCTGGCTCTGGCCCTGCCCTTTGTGATCTCAAGTAGACAATTCTGGCCTCTTCAAAAAGGCTTTGAGACATCGTCTACTTCATGCTGGCTGGGTGGGAGTGCCCCAAGTCTTAAGTGAGAAATATGAGAAAATCCCTAAAACATGCCTAGGAAGGACAGAGGTCTCCATACCAGGCAGCCAATAGAATTCCTGTCCCTCATCCTCGATTGCCAGGAGGCCAGGGTCACCCTGCTAAGGATGAATTGGTAGACTGCATGTGCTAGGCTTTTAGAAATCACAGCACATTGCAGGTGTGCTGGATACTCTTGGGGAGCTCTGTCCAGATGAGGTTCCGGTCTTCTGACCCATGGGTGGTGGAGAAGCAGGGAAAAAAAGGCTGAGGAGGACACAGGATTTTGCAAGCTAGAGGTGACAGGCTATCTGTCATTCCCAGTTGAGGGGTCACTGAACCCTTTTTGGAAATTGGTGGAAAATATTTTCTCCCTTCAAATGGACGTGTAGACGAAGTTTGTTTAGGGGTTAGTTCCTGGGTCCTTAAACCTATGCAAGGACCTATGAATTCACACTTCTGTTCTGGAGAGACCCTCTATCTGATGAAGATCCTGGGGGAGGATGCTCTGCACATAGGCCAGTCAGGTGTAACTTCTGGAGTCTTTGCTTGGAGTGGACTGGGCCCTTTCTCTTGCACCTCAATTTGTCCAGGTACTACAGTGGCTTGAAAAAGGGGTGTTTTTAAGCAAGCAGCTGCCGGGAATGTGATGGAAATCTCAATTATTGGTCCCTTACCTCAAATGAATGAACTAAAAACTCCAGGGTGAGACCTGCCCATCTGGAGGATGGTTCAGGTTCCAGAAGGGCTGGGCCAAGTTTTTCTTGACGCCTTATCTGCCCTGCTAGACACACGTATACAGTAACTGCTCAGTGAACAGTTAACCGCGTCCAGTTTTCCTGATTCTCAGAGTAGGGTTTTTCTCTTGATACCCACCACACCGTGAGTCTCCTTCCTTACTATTCTAGGGCATCCTATCAGGCTTAGCTTAGGCAGAGGAGGGGGCTTGGCCTGGACCTGGTAGATGCTCTGAAAACAGCACACCAGGGGTGGGTCAGAGAGACTGTGAACCAGAGGTCTCTCCAGATACCCAGGCTCCAGCATCCCGGAGGAGGAGAGGCAAGCAGGCAGGGGCTCCCTGGCAGAAGTAAGTCAAGGGCTTTGCCAGGCTCAACCGACTGCCAGTTCTCCTCCACACCTGATCCACACTGGCCTTGGCAGATGCTGCCAGATCTCTGCCGGGAACATACTTGTTAAGCTTGGGGGAGAAGAAACCACCACTTTTTACCTTAAATGAATCACTGATTTTAGGGTTTCCAGAAGTAACTAGAAGATTCCTCTTAACTTCTTATGTGACTATTTGCCAGGTCAGGGTGTGAGAGAGACCTGGGTTTCTTCATCCTGTTTCTTCCACAGAGGGCCACATTCCCACAGATTCTTCCAGGAGAGTGGTGTCTTTAAAAAATAATTATTTGTGTGTTTGTGGGTAGGGAGGAGTGCGGGGGTGGGGTAGGAGGTTAGAAGCGGTTCTTAGGGGACCATTTTAGAGCCCTTCATGTCCAGTGGAGTTTGTTTTTTAAACATTAAAAACTCCTACACGTTTTCTTAAGGTAGAGTCAGAAAAAGCACCCCGTTTACTACCCTTAATTTCCATTAAAATCCAAACCAAACCAAACAAACCAAACCCCACCCTTATTGTTTTTTCAAGGGAGGAGGTAGAGAAACATGCTGGTTCCTTTCTCATCTGATAGACTGCGATTCTTCAACTTTTTATTCTAAAACTCACCCAGTTGTGGGAAGGAATCTGGGGCCCTCTCCAGTTTCCATATAGGCCAGGCCTTTCTGTTTTATTATTTTTAAAATCTATTTTGGGGAGTGGGAAGACAAAACAAAACACACCAACTCTCTTCAATCTTCCTAAGTCATAAGAAGGAAGCTCCTCCAGTAAGAAAAAGTTTTTTTTTTTTTTTTTTTTTAATTTTATTTTAGGATTTTCCTAAAAGCCTGCGTCTTTTACATTTCAGTTCAATAAAGAGCCCTTAGTCAAAATTTTCTTTTTCTAAATTGGAGGAGGGGCTGACCCTTGTTCAACCTTCAACCTCTCCTTTTACCATAGGGCCAGTCTCTAAGCTTAAAAAAAAAATGACATTAAATTTTTTGGCAGGGGAGGGTAAAAGAGTCCTTCACTGGCATTTCACAGAAGAGAGGCTCCTCAAATAGTACATTAAAGATCAGACTCGCGGGGGGCTTAGGGAGAGTCCCCTTGGCCCTCAGTTCTCAAACTTATGGGAGGGGAACTAGGGGCAGCCTGGGCTACCCGAATATTCCCAGGAAGTCCTCCAATTGCGCTCTTCGAAACTTTTATTTTCAAAATCAATCTGATTTGGGGGTGGGGTGGGGGTACTGGGGAGGGGAGAGGCGTTCCCATTAACCCCTTCTGTCCCAACAGAGACCGCTCCCCAAAACTTTTTGGTGCCCCCCCCCCCGCCCCACACGAGCAAATGCCCCGCGCACGGGGCTGGCGCGGGAAAGTTTGGGGGGCCGGCGGCGGCGCGGGGGACCGGCGGCTTTGTGTGCGGCGCGGGGCGGCGCGGAGGCCGGCGGCGGAGGCCGAGGAGAGGCTGGGGGCCGGCGGCTGCTCGGAGGCCGGCGGGGGCGGTGCGGGGCGCGGCGCGGCGCGGCGGGCGCGGGCCGGCGGGGCGATCTGCGGTCCCCGCGGCGGTCCCCCCCGGCGCCCCCGGCCCCCGCCCCCCGGCCCGCGCGGGGCGGGCGGAGGAGGGAGCGGCAGCAGCGGCGGCGGCGGCGGCGGCGGCGGCGGCAGTGGTGGCAGCGGCATTGTGCGCGCGGCGCAGCCCGGCCCGGGAGGAGCAGGACGCGCCGGGGCCGCCTCCTCCCGCACGGACCGATGAGCCAGCCGGGCGGCGCGGCGGCTCCGCAGGTAACGCGGGGCCGGGGCCGGGGCGGGGGCCGTGCCAGCCCCGCGGGTTGCCGAGCGCGGGCGCCGGCTGGGGGCTTGGGAGCGGGGCCGGGCGGCCGGGGTGCGGGAGCGGCCCCCCTGGGGCGCTGCGGGGCGCGGGCGGCGCGGGGGCGGCGGCCGGGGCTGACGGGGACCCCGCACCGGGCGCCCCCCGCGGCCCCCAGCTCGGACCGGAGCCCAGAAACAAAGCGGCGAGAGCACGGAGCAGCCATTGCAGTTTGGACAATTCAGATTTTGCGAAAATGCAACCTTCTTCCAGCTCTCCCCCTCCCCCGAAATTTGCAATTTCCCCCTGACCCTCTCTGCGCTCAGGGTCCCTGGTGACCCCCCCAGGAGAGCTTTCCTTCCAGGCCCCCATCTTTGCAACAATTTTTTTTTAAAGGCCATATTTCCTTCTCTCAATTTTTTTTTCTAATTTTTCTTCAAACGGTAGTTTTTTCCCATTAAAACGACGCCACCTAGAGGATACTATTTTGTAAATAATAAAAAAAAGAAATTAAAATTGAAAAGAAATATTTTTTATTTCTTATTTTTTCCAAAGTTTCCTCTACAAGGCGGTGGAGAGGGGGAAAGATTCTTTTTTTCTATCTTTTTTGGAGTGAAAATTGTCACTTTGATCATTGAAGGAACATGAGGACAATTTTTATTTCTGAAGCCAAATCCAGATAATATGTAAATGAAAATTAAGCTGGAATTTGAATGAATTCAATTCTTGAAGGGAAGAAAGCAAAAATACCTCCTAAAAGCAAAGACAGTTTAGGTACCCAAGTCATTTTAGTTTGAGGGGGAAAAAAAAACTAATTGGAACGAGGGAAGGAGGGAAGTAGTTTAGTTTAAGGAAAGCTGGGAGAATTGGCTTTATGAAGCAATTACAAATTGTGTTTCATTGTAATTTGTGACTTGTTTTGCTCGGTGGGCAAGAATGACTAATTTTACCATTTGGCAGTGTTCAAAGTTTTTCCATTTCCAAGAAAGAAGGATTTAGAAGAGAAAATAGATCCTAAAATGTTGGCTTTGGACACACCCAAAAATTGTAGCTTTAAATTTTTTTTCATTTACATTTTACTGCATTTAACTCCTAAGATTCTAAGAAAAGCAGAAACTGGAAAAGTTAGAGTGAAATCCTGACTGTCTTTTTTCTGGTTTTTGTTAGGTTTTGTGTGTGTGTGTGTGTGTGTGTGTGTGTGTGTGTGTGTGTGTTTTGCTTTGATGGAATAATTATGACTCTTTCTTGATTTTGTTTGCTGCAAGGTCTAGGCATTTCTTGTTTTGTTGTTGTTTTATCTAGAAAATGTCAGGGACCTTTTCTTGAGCAATATTCGGAGGGGGAAAATGTCAATTCATATATTGTACAAACTGAGTAGCCCACAGATTTGTAGGAGAGGCCGCCATTAAAATAAGATATGCATAATTAACATTATTATGAAAAACTAACAGTGGATTCACAGAAGCCCATTTTTTTAATGGCACGCAAGTGAATCAATTGATGAAGATAGGGATAAAACAAATCCTCGTTAAAGAGAATTTCTTCTTCATATTGTTCATTCTTTCAACTAGAATATTATTATTATTATTTTAAAATTTGTGTTGGCTTCAGGTCTCTTTGTGATGTGGGGTTGGATAATTTATTAATATTTTGTATTTTTCATTTTTTTCATTACTTTCAAAGGAAAAGAAATTCATTAGCCTTGATCATTTGGGGAGTGTATGTGTGTGTGTGTGTGTGTGTGTGTGTGTTAGTGGGGGGTTGTAACAACAACAAAAAAAAGCACAAATTTTACTGACCCAGCAAGAAAATAAAAGATGAAAGGCAATGGCAGAGAGATGAAAATTCTGATTTGTATCCATCTTCCCTGGTAAAAAAAACACTTTGCTGAAGAAATGGACTAAAACACCAACTCAGCTTTTTCTAGCAGCAAAATTTATTATTTTCTTTGAAAGAAAAACTAATCAGAATACACACAAAAGCCAAACCAGGAGATGCTGGCCTTTGGAATTTGAAGTCATTTTTATAAACAATATTTTATGTGGAGATTTGGGCCTTAAGATGACTCAAAGGGAGGTGAGACAAAAAAGAAAAAAAATTCAAATGACAAATATCGACTGGATTCAAATTTGACTGATGAAAATAAGATCTCTGCTCCCAGACAAGGGAAATTTGTGATAAATCAGAGTCTGGTCGGATGTGCTGAGATTTTTTTTTTTTTTGAAAAAAAAAAAAAAAGTTCAAAAATTTCAGTCCAAAAGGAGTATGTTGGTAGCAGTTGGGGGGACCCTGTAGGACTTGAGGTGGGAGCTGGGGTGGGTTACCTGGGGTGGGGATGAGCCACCCTGGACCCATGAGCAACAGCCATCGGGTCTTGGAGGCCTGGTGGACCTAGTCTGTGCCTTGCCAACCTTGCCTTCTGCTAATTGGGTTTCTGAAGGGCTCCTAATTCTGTGAAATGAATCTCACAGAGGCACAGGTTTGACAGTCCCCATCATCGCCAGTGCATTTGGGAAATTTTCATTTCATTTCTTTTTTTTTTTTTTTTGTAACAAAATCCTTCAAGGTTGACTGGCTACATTCTGACATATTTGGAATGAGTTTTTTTTTTTTTTTCCTCCTTAAATAGCATAATTAAAAATATTTTTTTTCTGTTGAATTATTTAGGGCAATGTCTTTACGGTCAAGGAATTTTTAATTTCAGGAGTTCTGGAGGCCTCCTGAGATTGTGGGCTCAAGTTTAGCAGGACTGGAGGGGGACTGAAGTAGGGACATTTGGGTGAGGACTTCGGAGGAAAAGTCAGGACTGAAGAGAACAGGTTATCTCTAGTGCAAAGGAATGAAAATATTTCAGCCCATCCCTTTGTGTAGCCTGCAATCTGCCATGCCACTCAGATTCCTACGATCTATTCTGCTGAACATTTTGTTTTGTTGTCTGTAGTTAGGGTTTATGGCTAGACCTGCAAATCATTTGTTTTGTAGACCTTTTTTCCTTTTTTTTTTTTTTTTTCTGTCCTGAAGAATTGGTTATTCTCGTCATGTTGGATGTGTAGGAAATAGAGAAATAGAAGTGCATGCTGGTCCTGTTGGGGGCGGGGCTAGTTTTCTTTTGTTTCTCTTGGTGTCACTGAGGTGTGAGCTGACCTGGGCCTCATCTCTCTGCATCTACTCTCTCAGATGATGTGTGGCCAGAAATGGATCCAGGAGCTATTTTTATTAGTTCACGTCTGTTTATCATACTCATATAATATTGGCCAAAAGATTTGGCAAATTGGACTTGAGGGGTGGTAATTTGATGATGGCCTGGGTCATTTTGGTGAAAGATAATTTATATTCCCTCTCACAGTGGAGAGTCTTATTACTTAATGTTTTGCTTTTCTGCCTAAGGAGATTTTTTTTTTTCTAATAAGGTTTGAAATTTCAAGGACTCGATTTATAGTTTGACTTGGACCAAGCCAGGGAGAACAGCTTGCTTATACTTTGGAGCTCTGCACAGAGGTAGAGTTGAACAAGGCTGGCTGGCTTTGGCGGAACGACAAAGATGGCTGGTCAGCTGACTCTAGACGACGCACAGCCCATGGCTTGTGCCATTTGGGAACAGTTGTGAACTGTTCCAAGGTCAGATACATTTCTTCCCCACCTTTGCCTCGGCCCTTGGCCCGTTCTCTCTGCTGATCTCAGACTCCTTCCTCCTTCTTCGTGGGTGATGAGAACTTTCTTGCCCCGTTGGACTGAGTATAGACAAGCTGGCTTTTCACGGGCGTAGAGACTTCTCAATACTTTCACATTGTAGAATTTTATGATGGTTTGTGTCTTCTCTGTGGTAATGAGAAGTGGCTTTGTGGGTACTCAGGGCTAGCTCTCCTGAGGCCTTGGTAAGTGACCTTGGACGAATCACTATTTCCTGTGCTTGTGAAGTGAGCACATCAGACCAGTTAGAGGATGTGAATGCATTGGTTTCGCCGCTGATTCCGACTCTTTAAGGAGTTAGCTGTAGCCGCACCATCAGAGTGTTGAGAAAGCTGCGGAGGCCACATCTGGACTCCCACATTCTCGGGACAGAGGTGCCGTGGTCAGATGGCATGCATACCTCCGAGTCACTGTGTCTCGGTTAGACTTAGAGTCACCATTTGTTGGTGAGTTGCAGAGTCACTTGGCAGATCAGTCAGCCTTAGAGAAGAGAAGCTAGAAGAGAATGCGGAGACAGAACATAGCAGAGGTGCTTCATGCAATGTATAGGCACCAGCGCATGGAACTTACCTATGCTTGAGGACGTCTGTATATGATGAGAAGCACAGAAGATCCCAGTCCAACGGCATGGAACTAGATGAACTCCCTTGATAGGCTGGAAGTAACTTGAACTTCCTTGTTTATACGATGTTTTCTCATTTATTGCTTGATTGGCTGTAGGGAACTCTGTAGGGTAGGTGTCCTGGGCCCCCGCTTTGTTCCCTGTTTGAACGGCTTTACAGCCACCTGTGAATTCTTGGCTGTGTACATCAGGAGGCATGATAAGGGACACGCAGGCAGAGCCTGAGTCCTTATGCTGGAAAGGTGATGGGGAGTGGCGTGGAACTCTGCCTGGTAGGCCCAGTGGCTGTCATGGTTACTTGTATTTCCTACTTTCTTAGAGGCTTGCCAGAGAAGTCTTTCTGAGGTTAGCCGATGTCGGAGCTCTATTTACGTTCTAATCACTGGAAGTTTGTGGGTTGTGTGTGTGTGTGTGTGTGTGTGTGTGTGTGTGTGTGTGTGTGTGAACGTATTTCCTCTGCAGCACCTTTCTGGTCGTCTTCATTGTCTCATCCTTTGAACATGTCAGAGCAGTGTGGTCTAACAGAAATAGAATTCAAACCACAAGTCAGAGCTACATATGCTGTTTAGCATTCTCTAGTAATCTACTAAAGAGACTAAAAAGAAACAGGTGACATTGATTTTAATAAAATGTGATTTTAACCCTGAATTTGAACAGCGCCACCATTTTGACCCACCATCAATATAAAAAGTAATTAATGTGGCACTCTTTGAGTGGAGAGTATGAGTATTGGAAATCTGTGAGCATCTCCCTCCAGTAGTGACTCCCAGTTCTGACTGGCAGTCACGTTTCCTGCATTAAGTATTGATACGTGGCCATAGTGGACAGCGCAGGGCCAGACCCACATTCTGTCTGATTGTTGTTCAAGTTAGCCTCAGAAGGTTAGCAATGTCCTTCAACCCCCATGGTTTCATTGGTGGGGCTTCCTCCCTGAGTCCCATTTGAGTATTTCAGCTTCTGGTAGTCAAGTCCATGCGGCTAGTCCTGGTCAGAGTGGTCCACACCTCTGTTCTCTTAGTTGAAAATGACAGTAACTGAGGATGTGGTAGGATGTGGTGGGCATGTGTGCATGTGTGTCTGCGTGTGTACACGTGTGTGCACGTGTGTACGTGTACGTGTGTGTGTGTGTGTGTGTGTGTGTGTGTGTGTGTGTGTGTGTGGTGGAGGTGAAGCTGAGCCCTGTGTGAAGAGGGCAGTCATTGAGTCATTGGAATTTGGATTTAAATAAAGTGTGATCTGAAAGAGATGTGAAGAGGGTGGGGTGTGAGGAGAGGGAGGAGCTGAGGGGGTGTCAGCGAAATCCATTTCTTAAGTGAAAAACATGGGGCCATCAGGAAGTTACCTCAGGTCAGGTGTTATCTCAGATGCTCAGGAAGCTTCCTGGCGTTCACCCTGTTGGCAGTATGCAAAGCTAGGACCAGACTCTGAAATCCAACCTAGTGATGTGTGGTGAGCTTTGTGTCACTGTGGGAAAGTCACTTTTAGTTTTGGGACTACAGTTTCTGCATGTGGAGAAGGGGATGGATAGTTACCCTGACCTTGAAGGAGACTTTATGATGATATGAAGCAGCTGAGTGAAAACACCAGGCCTTGTGAGCTCCTTAGAGGGTGGACAATGTATGTCAGTGGACAGTTGATCAAGGGGCCAGTGAGTCTCCACCTGGGGAGACTGGGTCTCACTGACACTATGTACACTAGTTCAGGAAACATGGAGGCTTTTCTTTAATAGGTGGGTAGTGTTTCTCTCTAGGGAACAGCTGAATACACACACACACACACACACACACACACACACACACACACACACACCTTTTTCTCTCTTTAAAAATGACAGAGGTGATGCTTTTTATCAGTGTCCTGTCTTGTTCAGGGGTACTGAGTGTTTCCTGGTCCGGTCCGTTTCAAAGCCGGTGGTCTAGTCTTTAAAGAGGTGTGGTTACACTGAGGATCCTGCTTGGAGTTTCCTCCCTCATCTCTGTCCCAGAGCAGCTGAGACCCTTGGGAAGGTTCCTTTTCACCAGCTGGAGTTAAGTTTCTCTCCCTTCGCTCCTCCAACTCTGTGGATTCAAGCCTGAACTGGCCGTTTGCACATCTGTTTCTCCAGCCAGCTGGTGACTTCCTTAAGGCTAGAGATCATGGCTTATTCATCCTGGGGTCTGGCACAGAGCAGAAGCTCAGTAAATATTTGATGACTTAATTTGGCTTTTGGAAATAGCTCAGCTGGAATTGAGTCCGGTGAGTAGTGGATGACCAATTTGGGTTTGGCTATTTGGTCCAAACTGGTGTCTTCTTAGGGAGTCATGGGCAGTGTTCTCTTACAATTGGCTCTGAAGCTCCAGGCTCCCTTGGGAAAGAAAGTCAACTGGAATCCTCAGCAGGGCAGGGAGTGAACTTCCTTTGACTTTACGTGCCTTGGAGATTTTAAAAGTACTTATGACCACATTACCGCTCTCTCTTTTTCCCCCATTTGTGGGTGTGTGTTTGTGTGTGTGCAGATGTGCTGGCCTGTAAGTGTGTATGTAGAGGCCAGAGTGCACTCAGGTCTCTTCTTCCAGCACTCTCCACCTTCTATTTTTGAGTCAGCGTCTCTCCTTGAACCTGGAGCTCACAGTTCAGCCAGACTGGCTGGCTAGCAAGGTCCCAGGATTCTCCTGTCTCTAACACCCTCACCCCCAGGGGGGTTACACGTGTAGGCGACTGTACCTAGCTTTTACGTGGAGGTTGAGAGCTGAACCTGGGACTTGATGCTTGCATAGCAAGCATTTTACCCACTAGCAGCTCCCCAGACCTGTAATATGTCTCTCTCTCTCTCTCTCTCTCTCTCTCTCTCTCTCTCTCTCTCTGTGTTGTGTGTGTGTGTGTGTGTGTGTAGTCTGGTTGACATCGACTATTCTTAGTTGCTCTCTACCATATTTATTTACTTTTTTGAGATAGGGTCTCTCATTGAACGTGGAACCCGCCCATTCAGCTAATTTGACTGGCCTGCAAACTCCAAGTATCCTTTTCTGGGGTTACAGGCATGTGCCATCACACTTGGCTTAAAAAAAAAAAAGAAAACAAAAAACTTGTGTTCTGGGAGTTGAGCTCAGATCTTCATGTATACTCGGCAAGCACCTTACAAAGCTGGTCTAAGGACTCAGTATTTCTTTAGACTGGGTTGGAAGCGACAGGAGTCACCCTCTACTTGGTGGAGATACAGACTGTAAGTGGGGCAGAGCCAGCACCGCATGGAAGCGACATGCCAGCCATGCATGTGTTTGCTTGGGGAGAGGCTTAGCCGCTCGCCAGGGGGCTGTTTGCCGAACGCTGAACACAAGGGCCCTCAGACTTCAACTGGCTGTGTGATTTGATACCCAGCCAGCCTCATCTCCGGCCCAGTTCTGTGTTGCAGATGCCAAACTTCAACTAAAATTAATGATGGAAAACTGAGATTATTGTTTGCTTGCTTAATTTCTTTCTGTTTTATATGAAACTTTATCATTTTGACAGTTTGTGCCCCAGTTCAGCAAGGGAATGGGAATCTTAGTTTAGGGTTGACCACGTGTGTTCAAAGTTCACTTCCATGTTCATTGTGTGTGTGTGTGTGTGCACACACACACACACACACACACACGTGCGCGCGCGTGCGTGCGTGCGTGCGTGCGTGCGCGTGTGCGTGAGCGCACAAGTGTGTATGCAGGCCCATGTTGCTTTTCCACCTTGTTTGTTGAGGCAGTGTTGGCATTACAGGTGTGCACTCCCATGTGTGGAGTTTTATGTGGGTCCTGGGGATCTGAACTCAGGCCTTTGCATGCATCAGGTACTTCATCCACTTCGTGTTTCTGAGTTAAGGAGGTGCACCCAAGGGCTAGGATTCTTCGCACCGATCAGTTGTCCAGCTCCTGGTGGTGTATGCTGTGACCCATCCCTTCTGTTTGCCCCTGGCCTTGGCTGGGCTTGGTATCAGTGCAGAGAGGGTAGTCCTTCACCTAGAGAAGTATCTGGAACTCTTGACCTCAGATTCCCCCTTCCTGCTGTGTCTTTGGGCAGGTTGCCGTCTTTTTGCTATGACCGTCTCTAAAAGGTGTGAACAGCCTGTGGTGTCTCCTTCTCTGTCTCTGCCCTCCCCATTGCAGAACTCCAGTGTGACATTATCCAAGGGCTGATTGGATAGATCAGAGCTGGAGGGGCAAGGCCTAGTCGCTGCTCTATGCCCCCCCCCCCCCCCCCCCCGCCAAGTTCTTTATTCTTTGCCGGTTATTTTCCTTATCTGTAATGTGGGGATGACAGTACTGGCGATGATGGTGATGCTTATGGTTGTGAGATGTGAGAAAAACCTTTGTAACGGACAAGAGGCTTTTCATCATCATTGTGCTGATTTTCTGCTGCCTAATCCAGGGATGGTAAATAGGTAACATACATTCTACCACTTCCCTTTCAAGCCCGTGCAGACATTACTAATCAATCATGGCCGCCTTCTTTTCCCTTCACTTGACTAGTAGCCTCAGTGTGCTTCTTAGTATGAGGCTCTCAGTCACTTGAGTTTAGCACGGGACATGAGCCAGTTTGTCCTTCCCGATCTAATCACGTTTATCCCCCAACACACAAACAGAGGAATGGAGGCTGGGGGAGGAAGGTGGGGTGACTTGTCCCCAAAACTCAGCAAGTAAGCAGAAGGAGGATTAAAAATCTCAGATTTCTTGACTCCATAACGAGTGCATTTCCTGCAGTATGCACATACCCTGTGTTAAAAGGAATTAAGGCTAATTTGGTCTTGAGAAATAGCCAGAGAATCCTGGCTCCTCCCTTCCTTGTTATAATTAGACACCCTTGGGGCTGTCATCAAAGCTGGGCTGGATGGCCTGCTTCTCAGCCCAAACCAAGCAGACTGATCAGATTTCAAAAGGAGGGTGCTGGTGTAGGCATAGCATGGCTCTGGCTGGAGAGGGTGTCCCTCCCTCCCTGGTAGAGTCTAGATGACAGCGGAGGGGGATGGCAGGCCCTGGGATCTCTGGAAGGTGGTGTGAGTTTGTGACGTGCTTTCTGTTTGTATACAGAGACAACAGAGGGATGCCTTCGACCTTCCGTGTCTTCATTTCTGTATCTGGGAAATGGGCTGGTAAGAATACTTCCCAGGAAGGAACTGAGTTGACATGTTTGAAAGTGATCTCTGTGTAACTCTGGCTGTCCTGGAACTCACTCTGTAGACCAGGCTGGCCTCGAACTCACAGAGATCCGCCTGCCTCTGCCTCCCAAGTGCTGGGATTAAAGGTGTGTGCCACCAGCACACAGCTTGAAAATGCTTTTTAAACACCAAAGCCTCAGTGTGCTTCTTAGTATGTGACAGACTTCGAAGTGCTTAGGAACAGCAAAGATGTGGAGGAATACACTGGCAATGACTCTGTTCTTTTCTTAAACAGGGAAGGAGGGAGAACGAGGTAAGGATGGTATTGAGTCGACAGAAAAATGATATAAATATTTTGGCTGACAAAGCAGAATGGAGCCTCATATGAGCTAGAGAGAATAAGTGGAGTCAGGTGATACCAGGCTCCCAGTGGGCTGTGGACCACACAGGAGCATCACTGTGAAGTGAGTTGAACCTGGGCAGGGGTGCCAGCTAGGCTGGCATCCTTGGGTACCAGCCCTGGGCCTGGGCAGGGCCAGGGAGGAGTGAAGCCTGGCAGATCCCCTGTGGGTAAGAGGCCTGGTGGCCTTTGACCAGTCTCTGGCATTCAGTTTGCTCATCCTTTCCTAAGTCAGAAACTGTTCTGGCTTTGTGCTCTGGATGTTATTGTCCAAGACAGCTCGCCTGAGGAGCTGGCCACTCATCTTTCAGCTCTGAGCCCTGGTGTACAAATCCCCATCTGCCCCGGTATTTTTCTAGAAAAACCGGAGGAGTGAGAGGGTGGGGATTTTTTGTTGGATACATTTTGCAAGGAATTTGTGTTTGGCTTTATTTTGAATTCAGAGTTCTGTGAGCCAACTTGATGTAAGCAAGACGCTTGGGACGGCCAGAGAGAAGAGGTGAAGATGTAGCCGAATATTGGGGAGTTTTTTTTCTTTTGATTTCATCAACTGGAAGACATAACTACCAAAATTTAAGTGTGTTTATGAGAGTGTTTCTTCCAGTGGATGCTGGAAAAGCAGAGAGTGGAACTGATCCAAAAGACAGTTGAAACCCGCCTGGAATGAGGCCCCTGGGAGGGAAACTTCCTTGGGGTGCACTAGCTTTAGGTGGAATTTGTTGTGTATCTGGCCTCCTTTCTGTCTGAGTCTGTACCAGGACAGCTCAGGATGATGGTCTGAGCCCCTGCCATATAGTATATTCTAGAAATCACCAGCTGAAATGTGACTAGTGGATCCGCATCAGCTTTTTAAGGACTTAAGTGGGGGAAAAGTCTGATTGATGCCAGTTACAATGTGTAACTTTGGTGACCGGTTGAGATGACTTTCTGCATGGGCTTAAATAAGATACACTCTCAAGGTTAATTCACCAGTTTCCCTTCCCATTTATTTGTTTATTTGTGTACATTTGTGTCTGTGCAAGTGTGTGTGTACACGGGAAGACCAGAGATCAACCTCAGGTATCGTCTGCAGGCGCTGTCCACCTTGTGCTTTGAGAGAGGATCTCTCATTGGGACCCACAGCTCACCAGTTGGGCTAGGCCGGCTAGGCCGTGAGCCTGAGGGTCCTTCTGGCTCCATCTCCCAGGGCTGCGATTACAGGCTCATGCCACCACACTTGGCTTTTCCTGTGGGTGCTGGGAAGTGAAATCAAGACCTCTAGTACAGCAGTCATTTTACTGACTGAGCCACCCCTCAACCCCCAGCCTTCATTTTCCTAAAAAAAAAGAAAAAGAAAGAAAGAAAGAAAAAGTAATGGAGCTGTTAGGATCTTTGAAATTGCCCTCTGGGCTCAAATGATATTTCTACTGGCTAGTGCTGACCCAAGCCTCCTCGCTCCACTCCCTCTGTGGTTGAGGAAGCAAAACCCCGGAGCGCGAGAGCAAGCCTTACCTAGGGTTGTCACACAGCAGCCTCCTGAGTGAGCTGGACAGAGTTCAGGACTCCAGTGCTGTCAGGAGACTCAAGATGATGTGGGGTGGGGTGGCAGGGGTATAACTGAGCGGAGAACACAGACCTGGGAATGGGAGCTCAGCGGAGCGCTGCGCACACTGGGGGAAAGGGGGGGGGACAGGGACGACGACGACGACGACGACACAGACTGGTCATTTCCAGGGAAGAGTTAAAGAGTGTCCCATTCTGCTTACCGAGATCTCTAAACATTAGCCAAGACGTTTGAAAGAAAGTAAAACTAACAGGACAGGCAGAAACCGGTCTAGACGACACCTGTTCCCCTACCCTCATCCCTGATAGTTTCTCTGCCTGCCGGATATCACCAAGTGTAGACAGTCTTTGAGGTCTTCGTGTGTGGGTGTTCCAGGTGGGCCTGGAGACCCAGCTATACTGGAGGGCTCTGGGCTTCGAGGCCTAGGGGTCCTGGAAGCCCTTCTTTTATGGAGTCTGGTTTGTTCCATCATTGCTGGGAAAGCGGGGTTTCTGGAAGATCCAGAGTGCATGCAGCCTCAGTGGGCGAAGCAGGCAGGTGGGGGGCCCTCTAGCCCCGGCCTCTCACTTGGTCCTGAGTCCTGGAGGAGGACGAGAGCCAGCAGCGTGGTGTCTGACTTTCCGCCCCGGACTCTCCCTCTGAGTGCTCTGGAAGCTGAAGCCGAGGGTTGGAAATTCAGCGGTGGTTTTGTTTTTAATTGGGATCTCCGTCAAAAGGTCGCAGGGTGGCATTCATATTTATCTTACTTTAGTTTTGCAGAATGGGTTTTTTTTTCTGCCTTGAAGTCTTTCTGCCACTGCACATTGGCTGAGTGTGTATCATAGGCTGGGCACTAGGCTAAGCAGTTAATAGCTGGCATCTCATTTAGTGCAGTCATCCATGAGGCTTTTCAGGGGCACACACTCGCACACATTAAGTTTATATGTATGTGTGCGTGTGTGTCTATGTGGAACCCCTGAGATCTGCCTGTCACCATTCCCCGGTATTGGGGTTTCAGATGCATGCCCCTGTGCCTGTCTTTTACCGGGGTGATGGGGATCTGAACTTGGGTCTTCTTGCTTATACAGCAGAACTTTTTTCCCATTCAGCCATTCCCTGCCCAGGCCCCTGTTGACTTAGCGTTTTCAATGTGAGTCAGTTGCGGTTGGAGATGAAAGGAGGTACTCCACTCTTGCCCAGGTAGCTTAGGAGGCAGTTGGATTCAGGTCCTGGTGGACACAGAATTCCAGGCCCTGTCTGAGCTGTGAGCTCTTGTTCTGTTATACAGCCAGGGAGAGTGTGGTGACACACGCAGTGTGTGGAGTTATTGGCCGGACTGGACTTGAGCCCAAAGTCTTGCAGACCCTGCCACTCTGCCCTTCACCTTGGCTGCGATGGATTTTTCTGACTGGGATGTGGGGAAACTGTGCTCCCCATTCTGTTCAGCATAGGCTCAGGACCCCCTGGCTTTTATTCCCCAGATTCTTACAAGCCTCAGCGGGCCAGCGGGGTGTGTTCTGTGTGCACAAAGCCTCTAATACGGCGTTTGAAAACAGTTGCAGGTCTGCTCTAATTAATTACATTTGACATACTTGGAACTGGGGCCTCCCGGTTGCAGAATGCAAATTTCTACCCAGACAGATGTAAGGTACGCTTGCAGCCAAGAGCTCTGGTGCGTCCCAGCCAGGCTTGGCAATGTTGCTCACGCTCCTCGTGGGACAGTGACAGACAGTGAGAAGTGGAGTCAAGACTCAGCCCTGGGGATGCCAGGAGCCCACAGGCAGTTGGCGGAGAAATAGCCAGGGGTTTTAGGTCTCCAGTCTGGGGCAATCCTTTTCCCTTCTTTGAGCCTCAGTTTCTCATGCTGTTCAGCGAGAGCTTTGACTGGGTGTTCTCCGAAGGTATGTGCTGTTCAGTTGTTCAGCGGAAGGAAGGCAATTAGACAAGCAGGGTTTCTTCTTAGAAGGAAAAAGGCTGGAGTTTGGAAATACAGCTGCTGAGGTGAGGGAGGCTTGAATAGCGGGAAGCGGGAGGCTGTAGAACAAACCGAGCTGAGAGGAGGCAGGATACCTGATACATATGTTGCCACTTGCAGAGCCCGCAGCCGCACTGTCCTGCCTCTTAGACACACACGCATCTCCCCACCCGTATTAGGTATGTGTCACTCTGCAAGATGGTACCCTAAAACTCAGTGGTTTAACACAGCAACAGCCACCTCTGGTCTTCTGGTCTCTATGGGCTGGGGATTTGGGAGTATCCCAGGTGAGTTCTGACTCAGGGTGACTCCGTGGTCTCAATCACGTGGTGGCTGGGGCTGAAGTCATCTTAAAAGTTTTTTATGTGTACCTTGTTGCCAGGATTTTGAAGACTCAGTTGATCGATGGGGCTTCATAGAGGATGGTTCTGAAGGGACAGGGACCCTGTCCCTGTATGAGAGGGAGAGTGGGTGGGTGGGGTAGCATCCTTTATGATTCCATACTCCGGTAGCATACTTCACATTGATTGAGGTGGTTCCAGAGGTGTGCCCTTGTTAACACTACCTGCCTAAGGAGCCCCGACATGGCGTTGAGTTTTAGGATGGGAGATAGATCGACATGGTTATCTTGGGGGAAATGCAGACTGCTGTTCTGGTTACCCACCGATCAATCTGTCTGTCTTAATCCATCTCCTGAACCACCCATCTATGTATCCCATCCCTCCATCCTTTAGAGACTTGTCCTCCTGCCTCACCATATGCTCATCTGGCCATCCATCCGTCCGTCTGTCCGTCCATCCGTCCATCCTGTTTAACACATCTTGAACACCTGATATGAGCCAGGTTTGACTACAGGAACATTCAGCAGTGAGCTCAAAGGGAAGAGAGCCCAGGATGAACTGAGAACGTTCCCAGCGTTGGTCTCTTTATCCTCAAAGTAGTTCTGTGACATAGACTTACCATCTTTATCTTCATACAGAGGAGCCAATGAATGCAGTGGCTAGCTGGCCTGCCCAAGCCCAAACCAATTTGTGTCAGGGCCAGATTCGAACTGGGGGCTTCCTGACCACATTGTCTCCAGCTCCCTCCACAGATGAGGCAATTTGCTCTCCAAGTATGAAATGTCTTTCCAGAGTTCTTTCCTCATTCCTGTTTTTTTTTCCTAAGTGAAAATAGGTTTATTTTTTTTCTGACTATAAAAATAACACATTCATTACAAA
Source organism: Peromyscus leucopus (assembly GCF_004664715.2). Lineage (NCBI taxonomy): Eukaryota > Metazoa > Chordata > Mammalia > Rodentia > Cricetidae > Peromyscus > Peromyscus leucopus. The sequence goes on along the minus strand of NC_051064.1, from coordinate 60,623,998 downwards.
AACATTCACGCAGTCCTGAAAAGTAGGAAGATTATTCTTTAAAAAAAAAAAAATCACCTGAATTCTGAGATAACCACTGTTCACATTTTGATGAACGTTATTCAAGTCATTTCTACATATTTAAGTATTTATGATTACAGTTTTACACAAATGGGATTATATTTTGCATGCTGTTCTGTGGCTGGCTTGCTTTTTGCTTTTAAAACTGAAGATATCTTTCATCTGTGAATATAAACATTTTTTAACTGGACTGTATTTTCACTATATGTATGCACCCCAATCCAGCGTCTTCCTGGATTTTGGTTGCCTTCAGTATTATAATCCACACAGTGAGACAAGTCTTTGTACATGTTGCTGCCTTTTGGTAGGAGATTCTCCTGACCCCTCCTCTGAAAAACCATTTCTGGGCATGAAGACAGCTGTGGGTTCACCAAATTCTCTCCCTCGCCGACCTGCTGCCTCTCCTGGGAGGTGCCTGGTGCTTATCTGACACTCTGGCTGTCATCTCATATTACCAATCATGATATTTTTTTAAAAACATTTTTATTTATTTTATGTGTACATGTGTACAGAAAGGGGTGTCTGTGTGTGGTTGTCAGGGGACAGCTTGTGGGAATCAGTTCTCTCCTTCCCCTACTTGAGTCCGGGGGATTGAACTCAGGCCATCCGGCTTGGCATTACGTGCCTTTACCTACTAAGCCGTCTCGCCAGTCCTCTCTTCGGTTTGTTGTTGTTGATTTTGTTTTGTGAGATGGGGTTTGCTCAAGTAGCTGAGCCAGCCTCTAGCTCAGAATCCTCCCGCCACGGTTCCCTGAGTGCGTGGATTCTAGGCATGTGTCGCAATGAGTCTCTCTCTCTCTCTCTCTTCTCTCTCTCTCTCTCTCTCTCTCTCTCTAACTCTTTGGGTTTAGAGCTGCTGGTTTTCTGTTATTTATGTTCCAGATATTATTTTTTTTAAACAATTTTTATTACTTAGTACTGGTGGTGGCTAAGTAAAATGTTTAACTTTGAAAAACATTCATGTTTTTCTGTCTTAAATTTTGTTTTCTCTTTTTTTACATCATGCTTAGACTTCTTTGCATTAAGAATTTATAGTGAGAAAGCAAGATGTGGGAGGGCGGGAGATATTTGCAGACCATGCATACAGACCATGCATACTTGACAAGGAGTTGTTAGTCATGCTATAGATGAAACCACAGCAATAGTACCTCCAGAGCCAAGTTTGGTGGCACACACATGTGACCCCAGCACTCAGGGGGTGCAGGCAGAAGGACCAGCCTGGGCTACATGAAACCCTGTCTGAAAACACCAGAAAAAGAAAAAAGAGGAGGAAGGGGAGGAGGAGGAGGGGGAGGAGGGGGAAGGGGAAGAGGAAGAGGGGGAAGGAGGAGGGGGAGGAGGAGGAGGGGGGAGGAGGGGGAGGAGGAAGTCCTTTAACAACCAAACCACAAAAAGTGATCACAAGTCAGCAGCCACAACAAAGTAACTCAATTGAAAAGTGAGAAGGGATTCAAGGAATGCCATCCCCATGGCAAAAAGCATGTGACGTGATGACACAGTGCTGCTCAGTGTCACCAGTCTGGGGAAATGCAGTTCAAACCCATAATGAACTATCTTACCCATAAACGAGGGAGGGACTGACGGCTGCATGGAGGAAGGGAGGGAGGGAGGGAGGGAGGGAGACAGACAGACACTAAATGAACAAGTAGTGTAGGCAAGAATATGGAGAAATTGGACCCTGACTGTTGGTATCTGGGGTGAGTGCTCATATAAATGAAACATAGAATCACCCCATAGTGCATGCAGTACAGCCATCCATGGTGAGCACATAACCCAAAGAATTTAAATCAGAAGATAAACAATATGGCAGATCTACACAATGGAGTATTATTCAACCTTTGAAAGAAGATCTTACCCACAAGGACGTGAGTGAGGCTTGAGGACATAGGAAAGACAGTGTTCTTAGAGGTCCACTTCTGTGAGTTTTCTGAGTCAGACTCAAAACTTCGAAGGAAAATGTTTGCCAGCAGCTGCAGGAAGGGAGCAGGGGGTTGTTCAGAGGGTACAGGGGTTCCCATTCGGAAAACCCCCCGAGTTAGTTACACAGAGTGTGAGTATACTCAACCTTATTGGACTGTACGTGTTAAGATGGTTAACAGAGGAAAAGAAACAAGTCAAATATTTACATAACCTGACAAATCAGCCAGAATCAGAAAACAGAGAAATAAAAAGGTGGTCCTAAATAAATGCCCCCTCCCTCATATTCACCATGAAAACATTGGGACGTTTTCTTCTAGGTATTCATAAGCATATTTCTTATTATCTAAGTCATAATATGTTAGAATTTTGCTTCTATGGTGTCTTCTTAATGATTTTCAAGACTCGGTAATATTTGTAGGAGAGAATTGATATACTGTATCTAACTCATTTGTATTGTTGAAGCTTGAGGTTGGTCCTCAGTTTTCATTTCCATAAAATTACATCTTACATATAGAAAACAGATTGATGTCTTAAAGTCTCTTCCAAAGAGAGATGATGAGGTCAAAGGTGCGTATGAGTGGACTGTTTCCAGCTGTCTTGCCTCTGTTATGGCATTTATTGGAGGCTGCTTGGGAACCTCTGTTGACTTGGAAAAGAAACAGAATTCTTTTTAAAAATACCTTCTTGCTAGGTGTGGGAGGGCACACTTGAAATCCTAGTCTTTGGGAGGCTGAGGCAGGAAGTAACAAGGTCAACATAGTGAGTTCCAGGTCAGCATGGGCTGTGGTGTGTTTAAAAAAAAAAAGTCTTGATTTTGTTACTAAAAAAGGATTCAATAAAGAGAACAGAATTTATACACAAAAGGACCAATAATCCCATGTTTCTCCAACTTTCCAAAATGAGCCCCACTTATTTCATGTTTATTTTTTTTACATTGTTATTTATACTAATACTCATTTTCAGTAAGACATTTTAAATCTTATGTCGTTCACCAGAATTCCCTCATAATGAGTCTTCTTCCCACGTTTGTGCTGGCATTTCATCTTCAGATGCCGATGCCCTTTTGAGTGGATCCATCTGCCCACCATCCGTTCCGTGTTTGGCCCACTGTGGTGCTGGCCCGTGAGGGGAGGAGCTGCTGAGTCAGTGTGGACTCTGCTCAGAGCATCCTGTCTTGAGCTCTGTGCTCTTGACTGGGCGCCAAGGCCGTGGCAGGGAAAATGAACGCTGGGAAGCGCAGATTTTTGGAGGAAGAGACATTGAGCTTGATTTTCTGTTTGTGACTATATTTGCATTTAATTTATAGACCAAGTTGAGGTCTATAGATACACAGGGGAATTATTACTGTGCTGTATTCATTTTGTCCAGTAACATGGCTCTTTGTCCTCATTTATACTCCTGTATATGACTTAGCAGTTTTAGAGTTTTTCATCTAATTTTTGGATATTTATTATTAAGTGTTCTCTCCAGACATTTGGTATTTTTGCTGCAATTGTGAATGGGATAATTTTTCTCATTGTATACCATGAATATATTCTACCAAATTTGAATATGTAGTAAGTTTTTTCTTTTTTCTTCCTGTACTGGGCATTGAACCTAGGGCTTCTTGCATTCTGGGCCAGTGTTCTATCACAAAGTTGTCCCTCTAGTCATTGTCTTAGTTTTTATTTTGACACAGGGTGGAGTGGGGTTGGGGAGGATCACTGAGTTGCCCAGGCTGGTTTTGAACTCACTCTAGCCTGGCCTTGAGCTCGTCATGCTTCTCCCACATAGGTGGGATTACAGGCCTGCACCATCATATCCAGCGAACCGTTGGTTTTTGTGTGTTGGTTTAGTTAGAGGATGCCTTATATTATTTTTAGTTTCAGTGGATTCTGGATTGGCTCTGAGATATGTAAATACTGTTCAGCTTTGGCTCCCCCCGCCCAACCTTACCTGATCCATCAACTAGACCTAGAATAATTAGACAAATAGCAAGAATACAGTCTTACTGTTCCTTTGGTAGGAAAAATTCTACTACTTTCTGGTCAAGTGTGGTGTTTGATTTGGGTTTCAGAAATATGTTATCACTAAGTAAATGTCCTCTGAGTTGCCAAGAGTTCTTTACTTGTAGAATTTTATCAGTTCGGAGGTGTGGGCTGTGCTATAGGAAGGATTCTCACTTTTCTGTATTCGAAAATTTCCCCTTGCAACAGTGTGACTCGCCCCTCCCCCACTATAGAGCTACTTAGCAATAAGAGGGGGAAAGGGATGATGAATTTTTAACAAACGCCTTTTCATTATGTACCCAGATGGCCGTATGGTTTTTTTATGCCTTTGATCTGCTGATGTGATGAATTATATTAATAGGTTTCCAAGTATTAAACTATCCTGGAAGGAACCCATCTTGTTCACGGTGGTTCATTCTTTTAATATATCCTGGGTCCATCTTGTGGTGTTTCGTGTCTGTATTCATTAGTGAGATTGCCCTGTGGTTTTATTTTTAGTATGCTGTTTTTGTCATTTCTTCTTCTTTTTTTTAATAGTCGTGTGCTACTGTCAGTCAGAACACTTTCTGTCATTTCCAAAGGTCTGGAGCAGGGGGCCTTAGAACGGTTGAGGTCGGGCAGCTATTGGAGGTGGCTTCTGTGCTCTCTGTGGAGAAGGATCCTGAGTCCTTGTCATGTGTAAACAATGTATTGTTTTGTGAGAGCGTAGGAAACGAGAGTTTAAGTGTGCACGCCAGTTTTTTATTTGTAGGCCTGGCCTGGGTGATTTACACAGTGTAGGGATTGTCTATCTTTTGAAAGTTTAAAATAATTTAAATGAAAACTCTCTCTTATTGAATTTTGGGAGACATTTCCTAGTGTAATTTTTTCTCCATTAACTTTTGGGCTCTGTTCTTCTCAAGACAATTTTGATCATTTATATTTTCTTAGGGACATACTTATTTCATCAGAGTTTGAACTATATTGGCATAGGGCAGAATGTTAGGTTATTTTTGGAAAGGCCCTCTGTGTTATTCTGTCTCCTAACTTGATTTTTTTTTTTATAGCTGTTATACTTTCCCTCTAATTTATCGTTTGAAGGACTTGTATCTAGGGGCCATTTAATTATTTTTGTACTTATAGCCTAAATTTTTAAAGTTATCTGTCAATTCTCACTACTTGAAATATCTCAAATTATTGTACTTTTGTATTAAGTAAATTCACCCTCTCTTTTCTATAGATTTAAAATTCTTGAGCACTTAGCTCTTTATTTCGTCTTTTAAAAATATTTTATTATTAATTATGTGTGCCTGTGTGTGGGTATGTGCACATGAGTGCCCACAGTGGCCAGAAGAGGGTGCCGGATTCCCCTGAAGCTGATGTGACAGGTGGTTGTAAACCATCCAATGTGGATGCTGGGAACTGAACTCAGGTCCTCTGGGAGAGCAGAAGAGCTGAACCATCTCTCTAGCTACCTCTGATTTTTTTCTAATTAGTAGTAAAAATGCTTTTCTTATTAGCACATGCTTAGTGACATTCATAAGCCTTATTTTAAAACTTTACTGGCTTTTTTTGTAAGTATAAAGATTATTTAAAAGTGCAATTTAGCCGGGTGTTGGTGGCGCACGCCTTTAGTCCCAGCACTCGGGAGGCAGAGGCAGGCGGATCTCTGTGAGTTCAAGGCCAGCCTGGGCTACCAAGTGAGCTCCAGGAAAGGCGCAAAGCTACACAGAGAATCCCTGTCTCGAAAAAACCAAAAAAAGAAAAAAAAAAAAGTGCAATTTAAATTTCCTAATGATTTTTCTTTTGCTTTGCTTGTTTTTTTTTTTGTTTTGTTTCTCGAGACAGGATTTCTCTGTATAAAATCCTTGGCTGCCCTGGAAATCACTCTGTAGACCAGGCTGGGCTCAAACTCACAGCAATCATCCTGCCTCCACCTCAACCTCCCCCATGTGGCTCGACATGATTTTTGTGTTTATTTTCATTCTATTGTGATAAAATTTTGCCTGTAATAATTCTGCTTTTGTAACTTACTGAGAGTTTTAAATTTGTATTAAATTAGTATTAATTTGTATAAATGTTTCATTTGCTTGCAAAAGAAATACTTCTTATTTGTAGGCTTAATTTCTTACTATATACCCATTATCATTTACGATTTATCATTGATGATTATAGTTTTCAGATTTCCTGTAGGTCCCTAATCATACTATTTTTTATTAATTATTTCAATAAATTAAGAGTCTGTTAATGTTTGCCAGTGATGCTTCTGTTTATTTTCACCTTTTGCTCTTTATACTTCATTGCTAGGCCATTTAGCAGGGACATACCTCTCTGCTACACTGTATTGTGAATGCCTTTAACTGTTAAAATAAGTCTTCCCTTCCTGTTTTTTTTTTTCCCTTCTTCAATTCTCTGTTTTTCCTGGTTATTTCCTGCTCCATGGTTCATCTAAATCGACACAGAGTAACTGCACATGGTCCAGGCTAGCTTTCACCTTCGGTTTTGGTGATTTTTGTAATGTATGTCGTACTTCCTGCTTGTTCTTGGAGTTCTCCTGATTCTGTTTTACATAATTATTTTACTTTTGAGTTTTCTCTGCTCTTGAATAACGTGGTTGTTTTTTTTAATATCTCTCTCTCTCTCTCTCTCTCTCTCTCTCTCTCTCTCTCACTCTCTCTCTCTGTGTGTGTGAGTGTGTATGCATGCACATGTGCATTTGTGTGTGAATGCAGGTGAGAGTATGTGGAGATCAGAAGTCAACCTCAGATATGGGTCTTTCCACACTTTGAGGCAGAGTCTCTCCTTTCTTTTTGCCGCACATGCCAGGCTAGTTTCCAGTGATTCTCCTGCCTGCACTTCCAGCTTTTTGTGGGCGCTGATTACAGATGTGTACTCTGCCACATTCAGCTGGCTGAGATAGGTTTTTTTTTTCCTAAGTTTTCAAAAACTCAAGAGTTTGAGAATCTGTTTCAGAACATGAGATTTGATGGGTGTGATGGCCTGTTTTTAGTTCCAGCACTCAGAAGGTACAGGTAGGAGGATCATTTCAGGGCTACCCTTGGCTAAATAACAAGTCTGAGGCTAGGTATGAGGTGTATGAGACCCTGTCTCAAAAATAAATAAATAAATAAAAAATAAAAAATCAGAAAAATAAAGACAGAAAAAAGAACTTAACTGCTGTAGTAGTGTATAATCCTTTCTCAAGTGAATGGCTGCTTGGCTGACAGAAACATTTGTGGATTATCTCTTTTGGCCCTCAAGCACGATATAGCTGGCCTTTCATTTTACATTAGGTGTTGGCTCATGTTTTTGTTTGTCCTTTAGATTTATTTATCTTATTTATGTATGGGTATATTGCCTGCATGTATGTTTGTGCACCATGTGCTTGCTGGGTACCCCAGCCGGTCAGAGGAGACTGTCAGAACCCTGGTACCAGAGTTAGGATTGTTGTGAGCCATCTTGTGGGTCCTCTGCAGGGGCAGCTGGCGCTCTTCACCACTGAGCCAGCTCTGCACCCCTGTCCCCTGATGGTGGTGGTTGTTTTGTTTTGGTGGCCCTGACACAAACTAAAGTCACCTATTATGACGGCTAGTCTTGGTTGCCAACTTGACAGCATCTGGAATTAACAGCTGGGTATATGGGTGAGGGGTTTTTCTTAATTAAATCATTTCAGGTGGGAAGACCCACTTTTAATCTTTTGACGTGGGAAGAGCCACCTTAAATGTGGGCCACACCTTCTAGTGGCAGCCTAGGTAAAGGAGGTGGAAGAAAGAAGGTCTTTCTAGCTGATATTTTCTTATTCCTCTCTCCTCCACCTAAGGACCCTTCTGAAGGTGGGAGCTGGACTCCCACAGGCGTATGGCAAGAGCTCCGATAAAAAGACGGAATACTGCTTTGTTGTATGGCTGTGCCACGCTTGTCTGTCTGTCCTTCCATCAGCGGACGTTTGCATTGCTCCCTCCTTTGGGCCTCCATGAACACGAGTACGCAGAGAGCTCTTTGAGATCCTGCCTTCAATCCCGTTGGGTTGATACCTAGAAATGGGATCCCAGACTCCATGGTAATTCTGTATTTTCAACCCCCAAATGAGCGCTCTGTATTTCACTTCAGCTCTGCTCTGAGTGGGCTGGGCAGGGATTCCTTCCTCCATTCCACACCAATAAACTGAGGCGTGGAGGAGGGCAGAGAGCAAGGCAGTGGCAGTGTGGAGGCTGAGACACAGGTCCTGCCTCCTGGCTCGGTCCCCACAGTCATGTGTCATGCATGACCCTTCCTCATTGCCTGGTTTCTGAAGATCCCCATTTCCCCGTTGGTGGCGACCCCCATCTCCAGCTCCCTCCCAGGTCAGAATCACTCATGCCTTTGTCAAGCTCCGGTCTCTGCATCCCTGTTCACCTGCATCTTTCCGTGGTCCTTAGGTTCTCTTGCCTCTCGAGGCCTCAGTTTCTGCCTCTTTGAAATGGGCCTCTCCTCCCCAGCAGCAGTTGCTGTGGTCCCTCTATTTGTCCCCCGCCTCCGGGCTGGCTGGCCGCTGTTTTCTTACATGTGCGGGGAGCTGCTCACGGCCAAGCCAGCGTCTGTTTCCCCATCTGGTCCCAACTTCTTTCTTAATTACCCACTGAATTGGCGCTAACAAAACGCTGACAACTTGAGTGAGACATTAGCTGATCCATCATCGCCCGGTGCCAGGGCTTTACCAGCTTCTCCAGAACAGGATGAACTACAGAGTCAAGCGTAAGCTCTTGTTTCCTGGTCAGAGACCTCATTCTGGCCCTGTGGCAGGTGCCAGCCGAGGTGCAGGTCCTCCCGAGGTCTCCAACATTGTGGACCAAGGCTAACGAGACTGGAAAGTTCCCATGGCTCCGTCACAGACCTGGAAGGGAGGAAGTTTTGTTTTCTTTCCAGCTTCTCCCTTGGCCCCTCGTCCTCCACAAAATCTGTTTGGTTTTCTTCTCTGCACTTCCAAGTGTGACTTGGGCCGTGGTACCTACCCTGTGTGCCATAGTTAGGGGACATTGCTTGGAGTTCTTGGCCATGCAGTGTGCGCTGTCCACCCTTCTGCCGACATACCCCTGTTTTTTCAGGTGCAGGAAAAGGTGTCCGGAGATGCTGTGAACCTCCCCTCCCGACTTCTCACGAGGCTTCCATTTTCTCACTGTGACCAGGGGGAATAGAGTCAGAGGCTGATGAGCTCCACGGTCACCCGTCCTTGCCTCTGCTCCTCTTTCTCCCACTCTGGGAGCACTGTCGAACCTGTCTGCATCCGAGTTTCTGCTTTGTAGATTGAAAGGGGTCTCCATCAGTGAACCCAGAAGAGAGTGAGCCGAGCGTCTTGAGGCAATCCACAGAAAGTATCCGGTGCAGGGGGAGAGCATGCCTGCACGCTTTCTGCCCCTTTGAAGCCCTGGTGTGGCAGGGTAACCAACCTCAGCCTTTGGCCTGTGTGCAGACCTTTCTTACTTGCTTCAGTTTCTAATCGCAGTGCCTCTGCACCTGCTCTGCCCCTCACCTGGCTGCAACGGGTCTTCTTAGAAGGAAGCACTGTTGTTTTATCTTAAAATGAGATGTCTTAGTTGGGGGTCTCTATTTCTTTAAAGGTCTCCTAGCCGGGATTTTTTTGAGGTTCACCCATATATGACTCATAGTGATGGAGTGAAACTACCACATTTGGCCTGTGCAGCCCTCGACACACTTCCCCCGTCGCATTTGTATTTAGTGCTCTGCCGTGTCCTTCAATGAAGTGCTACATGTTGAGCATCTTAAAATCCTGACATCTGAGATGGACTCAGATCTGAAACCTTTGAGTGATGACGGTTTTGGATTTTGGAATGCTTTGGGGATTCGATTATTAGGGAGACCCAGCCAGTAAAGTTTACATAGATATCCCAAACTCTGGAACCCTTAACACTTCTGGTGCCAAGCATTTCAGAGAAGGGAGTCTTAGCCCATGCCACAGTGTGTGCTAGTCCCCTTCTGATGGATATCTTGAGTTTTCCCAGTTTCCGGCTGCTTTGACTGTAGACCCAGCTCTTGCTTGGTGCGTTGATGGAGGGTCCCTTCAGTGTTTGCCTTTTTCTGCCTGCAGCTTCCTACACCCCAAGCACAGCCACACCAGACACCTTCCCAGACAGACGGCGGGGAGTCGGTTTCTTACCGTTATCCAGGGCTGGAGCAGAGGGTGGTTAGAGGGATCAAGGCAGCAGAACCTTTTGTGTACTCGGTTGGTGAAGTACTAACATCACTGGGCTGAAGTAATAGTTCACGCTCAGCTTGACTTGAGTTGTGTGCCAAGGACTTCTTGGTGTGTGTTTGTGTCTGTCTGTCCATCTGTCTTTGTCTGTCTGTCTGTCTCTTTCTCTCTGTGTGTTTGCATTTGTACACGGAGGCCAGAGGTCAACGTACAGTGTCTTCATCAACCATCTTATACTTTATTTTTTTGACACAGGGTCTCTCCTTGAATCTCATTGCTGACTCACCTAGACAGCTAGCTGGCCGAGAAGGCCTGGGGATCCTCCTGCCTCCACTTCCCCAGCACTTGGGTTACAGACACACTCTACTGTTTCAGACTTTACACACACACACACACACACACACACACACACACACACACACACACTACATTCTATAAATATATTAATGTTGATATTGCATATATATTACATTTAACTTAGCTGTGTGTATGTGTGTGTTTGCATGCTAGTAACGGCACCCGCGATGAGGTCAGGGGACAGTCTGTGGGAGTCAGTCCTTTCTTTCTGCCGTCTAGGTCCTGAGGGCAGACCACCGAGACTATCTGAGCACAGATAGTCCTCAGGGCTTGACAGCGGGTACTTCAGCCTGCCGAGCCACATCGCTGGCATTGCCTAAGCCTAGCTTTTACAGGGGTTCTGGGGGTCTGGACTCAGGTCCTTGTGCTCGCACAGAAAATGGTTTGCAAACTGACCTGTCACCCCCTTTCAATTGTAAACTCAAGGTCGTATGGACAACACCGTCTTTGAAAACAGTTCAGACGACACAGAAGTTAAACGAGTCAACTGGAAAGGACCCCTACCTGGGCCTCTTCTCTCCAGCCCTGTGGTTGGCAGGGCTGACAGGGCAGTGTCCCTGACGGCAGCTGTGTCCCACTCGGGCTTCCTAATACGTTCACAGGCACAGATGTGTTCCACTCACACTGTTTGGCAGCGTGGCTTTTCTTTCTTAACAGGGTGTTGCAAGGTTGTTCCCTGGTAGCCCCGATAAATCTACCCCTGCTTTGCCTCTGTATTCGTAAGCAGCATTCTGTTGTAAGGGCCTGTGTGGTTCAAGCCATCAGTCCCCTCCTACTGGTACTTGGGGTGCCCTGGTTGCTATTACCAGAGAGCCCTGCCTTCTGGTACTGGCCAGGTGATGCTAAACCTGTTGAGCTTGGTGCTTCTGTATTTTGCTTTTGTTTTTATTTGATATTTTTGCCAGCTGTAGGATTCTAGATGAATGCTTTTCCTTCTAGTACTTTGGGGGTGGGCTTCACTGTCCCCCGGCGAAACTGTTTTCTGATAAGAAGGTGGCTACACTCTTCATCTTGGCTGCTCGTTATTTGAAGTCTTGAAACAAATTTCTGATGACTTAGGGAGATTTTTTTCTCTTCAGCTCTCATTTTAAGCAGTTTGATGTTTATGTACCTGAGACTGGTTGTTTCTTCGACTTGGGAATCATTGATTTTTCTGGGTCTTCAGGGTTTATAGTCTGCACTAAATTGGAAAACTTTAGGCCATTACTTTTCAAATACCCCATTTTGGGGTACTCTAATTGCATGTCTCCTAGCCCTTTTACGGCTGTCCTCCAGCTCACTGATGCCCGGGTTCCTTTTCCCATCTGCTTTCCTTCTGAGCTTTATTGTTTGTTCGCAGGGTCTGTTGAAGCATCCGGAAGTTGCCAGTCTGCTCTTCTTTCTTGTCTTAGCTGTCCATAGTTCTGCCCACTCTGTTGTTTCTCTCCCAGGATTGGACTTCCCACCCCTGAAAGTATGTTTTTTTTTTTTTTTTATTCTCTCGTGTCTCTATAACATGGAGGTGTATTTATAATAGCCATTTTAATATATTTAAAGCCTTTCATTTCTGGACATTTTTGACATTTTTGAGTCTTTTCCTGTTGATTGATTTTTCTACTTCTTTTGGGCTTAATAAATTTTGATTGACAGATTGTGTGCATCTCACTGTTTGCTGCTGGGTGTTTGGGCATCTGTCTTTTGTGCTTTGTTGCTGGGGTTGTGTTGGTTTTCCGTAGCTGCTCTGACAGATCAACAAACTGAGTGGCTATAATAAAGCAACACGGATTCATCATCTTGCTCAGTTAGGTACCACTTAATGATGCAAATAACTTCTGAGATATTTGTTAGAGGATTTTGTTGTGTGGACACTATTGCACGTGCTTATGAAAACCTAGAAGATCCAGCCTGTTACACTCATGGACTCTCTACAATAGCCTGCTGCTATTGGGCCACACACCTGTACGGGGTGTACTGAAGACCGTAGGCATGTGCCACATAGTGGTGGGGATCTGTCCTAGTTAGCTTAAACTCTCAACTTGATGCAGCCCAGACTCACCCAAGAAGAGAATCTCCTTTCGGGAGTTGCTCAGATCAGACTGGCCCCGTGGACATGTCTGTAAGGGGATGGTCTCAGTTGTTAGTTAATGTAGGCGGGTTCAGCCCACTGTGGGGAGCATCTTTCCCTAAACAGAGGAGTCCTGGCCTGTGTAAAAAAGCTAGTTGAACATGAGCCTGTGAGTGAGCCAGAGAGTAAGCCAGCTATCTGAATTCTTCCATTGTTTCTACTTCAAATTCCTGTTTGAGTTCCTGCCTTGACTACTCTCATTGATGAACTTTGACCTGGAAGTGCAACCTCTAAGTTGCTCTTGGACTGAGTGTTTTTTTTTATCACAGCAACAGAGAGGAAACTAGAACAGGATCTGTATATTGAAGCACGTCAGACCAAGGAGAGGTCCAGTGAAAATACAATATAGAAGAAATGGCCCGCTTGTATGGAGTGTTTACTGTGAACCAGGGGGAGCCTGGACGGTGTGGCGTAAGTGGTGAGCGACAGGGAAGGCCATGGATGTCACCTTGCACTGACTGCTGTGGCATGGGTAATCACTCAGGCCCAATCACACCGAAGGTATTAAAACTCTTCCTTTAATAAGGAACTAACCTTAGCTTACTGTAAACTCTCCTATTTAGTAAATTGCTTTTCTCTGGGCCCCATACTTTCCAACTTCCTTTAAATTCCTACCCTTCTTTTAGCACAGAAGTGCCTGGGTCCTCCCTTTGCCCTGCAACTTGAAACCCTCCTGGCAGTGATCCAGGATGCTTGGAGGCCCGCTCTTTGGCCTGTCTCATAGGGTTACTGGTCTGCATTGCCTGTTACTCAGGGTGGCAGTTCGCTCCGTCTTTATTAAGGTGGGCAGTAAATCTGGACTCCCCTTCATTATTTGAAGCCGCGGTGCTTCTTTAGTTAGTATTATTTGGCTCTAATGAGGGTACCTTTGGAAGAGAGCGATGTCTGGCCACACACTGTGCATTTTAACACTGTTAACCACTTCAACCATGGAGGGGCTGTGCTCTCTTGGACCTTGGAAAATCTCCTAAGGGCGGTGTTAGGACAGATGATGGGCAGGAAACTGCCTAGAGCTCCCTGGCTCCATGCCAGCGGCTGTGGCTCTGGAGGAAGGGTTTCCCTGGTAGCTTTCCCTTGATTCGGAATCTCAGGTGGCCCCCTTGCTCTTCTAAGCTATTCTTAGGCTGTATGGACACGGCAGTCCTTGTGACAAGATTTCCTTCAGTCTGTTTTGTTTCTTTCCTGACATCTGTGAGCATCGATGTCAAATTATGTCCAAGTGCCCAAAGTAGTCACTGTGAGGAAATTTCATTCCCACATCAGTGGAAACTCAGAGAGGCGGTGAGGCTAGCCCAAGATCACACAGCCCCTTCCCAGCAAAGCAAGGCTTTTCCCTGGCTCTTCCAGTTCACACAGTGGACCCCACGTTCTAGACGGGACCTCATCTTAGAGTCTCTTCAGTCAAAAGGGACACATGTCAGCATCCCTCCTACAAACCCAGCTGTTTGCTGGGCACGGCTGGCCTGAGTACACAGATGATGTCATTTGATGGGGCTCGCTCTTGCTCCTCGTGTTGACATAGTTCCCAGGCAGGCCCACTCCCACCACAAAGAGAGGCTCTCCCAGACTCTCAGACTGATCCTGGGTCATAGAGGCTGACCATGCCTACTCCACCTGGCTCTGGTGTTGGAGGCTGGGGATAATAGCCCTTACGGTTGAAGCACTTGGGTAGTAGGTAGTAGCCGCAATGATAAGATGGCTCTATGCTCTGGAGGAAGGTGTGGAATAGGCAAAAGCAAGCATGCCCACACCTCTCTGGCCTGTGACAGCAGGTGCTGCCTCTGTGCCCTGGGAACTCCATCACTCATGGTTCTCACAGTCTGAGTGTGGCCTCTCCGGTCTGGCTTTGGTTGGACAGGGGCACTTTGCCCTCCCAGGTCCTGTCCCTTAACTTCTGTTCAGCTAAGGAGACATCCTGGTTCTAATGTCTCTTGTTAGAGCTATCTCTAGTCCCAGGGTGCAGCACGTGGCTTCCAGCCAGGTACTGGCAACGTTAGGCTGGAGATCCTTGGCTCCGGAGCCAGGTTGTCCAGCCCCACTGTGAGGCTGAGCTGCGCCCAGGGTGGTCAGAGCAGAGGAGCAATGTGAGGGAGTCGCTATTGCGTGCTACCAGAGAAATCCTCCACATTGTGAGACTTTTTATGAGGCTCCCAGGACACGGAATCCTTATTCATTGATTGGTCCCAGGAAACTGGGCCCAGCAGACTGAGGACCCCCCACAGTCCAATTTCATTGGTAGGAGGGAGGCAGTTTAGAGGGTGGAGAGACCTCCTGGAGGGACCCAGGGCCCAGTGTTTCTGCATCTCTGGAAAGGGTGGCCTGTGAGATAGGTCCCCGAGTGAAGGCCTTGCCGCCATGCCCTACAAACGTGAGCTCAGTCCCTGGGGCCCACGAGGTGGAAGGAAAGAAAGCACCAACTCCTGCGGGTTGTCCTCTGACCCCCACATGTACACTGGCACCCCTGCACCCTCCCTCCCACGGTAAACACAGACGTGTCATTTTTTCAAACGTTAGTGATGGGTTTGCAGAATCTGCATACGATGAGGATGGAGTGCTCACTCAAGGCTGTGGTCCCCACCTCACTAGCTGGAGTGTCGTGGCTTCTGGTGGGATCATCGGGCTAGTTCATCCTGTTTTAAGGGGCAGCCTCCTCCTGTGACAGTCACTCCTTCAGGAGTGAGAGAGGGGTCACTGTTGGAAGAGCAGGTTCAGAGAGCGGTGTCTGTCCTGAAGAGGACAGCTGTGTGTCTACACTGCGGCTTCCGCTTCCCGTGCCTTCAGACACACGTGAGAAGTGACGCAAAAGGAAAGGGTGGGGCACGGTGGGTTTACACAAGGGTGGCACACGTGGGTTTACACAAGGGTGGGTTTACACAAGGGTGGCACACGTGGGTTTACACAAGGGTGGCACATGGTGGGTTTACGTGTCTCACTGAGAAACGTTGACATCTGAAGCCAGGGGCACAGGATTGAGGCCCAGACAGCCTACGGGATCTTCAGGTCTTGAATCTTGGGCTTGGAAATGCTCAGTGATTAATTCGTACCCTAGGTACAACCCTAACCCTTGGAGAACCACGAGTCTCATCTGCCGCCAGCTTTCAGACAGGTTGCTAGCTTAACGTCCCTCTGTAAGTGAAATCTTACACAGCAGCCCAGGGCACTGAATAGGTACAAATTACTCTCTTAATTGAGGAGGTCTGGCCACACTGTGACTCTGTGGACCCCAGGCACTTGTGCCTCTGGGGGAGTCCTTCCTTCATTAAAGAAAACACTAGAAGTTGTACCTTAATGACCAATTTTGGGGGGTTATAAAGGTGAAGATATTATATGTCAGTCATTTTCTGTGACTTGAAAATTCAGTTTATTCTGGCTTTTTAAAAGAGTGAAAGGTGTGTGTGTGTGTGTGTGTGTGTGTGTGTGTGTGTGTGCATGTGTGTGCACATGTACTTCTAAAAGCATTGTGTGCCCCACTGTGCCTGCCAAGCATCTGGAAAAAATTGGTCCTGAGGGAGACAAGTCCCTATTAACGTGAGTGGCCCAGAGGCCAGCTGGAGGAGGGATCTGTTTGATGGTCCCTGTGCCTGGTCACACGCTGACTTCTGTTTCCCTGGGTGTGTTTGAAGAACTCAGAAGACCGGACAGTGAGGGACATCAGAAGTCCCTCACACCTGCCGAGGTCTGTCCCTTCGGAAACTCTCCTTGAGATTTGATTGCTGTTGGGCGGATGTCAGGAAGTGGGGACCTGAAGATAAGACTGAGCTGGTAGACGGGATTAATGGCTCCCTCTCAGGGACTGACTGCCTGGGTCAGTTCTCACAAGAGCAGACTGCTCTCCAGCCCCTGCACTTCATCTGTTGGCTAAGCAGCCCCGTGCCCTTCTGCTTTTCTGCCACGGTGTGACAGCTTTGTCCCCACGAGGCTGTGCGAAGACTCTCCCCAAGGCCCTGGCCAGGTGGTAGCCCCCTGCCGTCAGACTTTCTGACTTCCAGAACTGTGAAGCAAAATACATCCGCCCTGCCTTCTTTTTCGGGGTGGTGTTGGGAATTGAACCCGTAGCCTCCCGTTTGGGGGGCTAGCCTTCTGCCACCGCGCTGCACTTCCGGCTTTCAGACTTGGGCTCCTGGTGACTCCCCCACTCCCAGGTCTTGTGAGCGCTAAGCCGATACTGTTTCTCACTCTTCAGCCCCTAAAAGAACAAGTTAGGTCTTGTCCTTCAACCTCCTAAGCATCCCTCCCGCTGACGGCTCAGCTTCCCAGCCTGGGCGTGAATGCCTTCGAGGGACCGGAGGGCGGTCCGCTCTGTTTTAGTCCTCCTCTCTGGTCTGTGTCCTGAGCCGTGGTGGGAGTGAGCCACAGGAGCCTGAGGCACACCTCTGCCCCCCACTGCGGTGTGACTCAGGGCGCCTCACTTGGGAAAGGAGAAGGGGCAGGTGGTGTCCTGTGTCCCCGCTGTGTGATGTGAAAGGGAGACCTGGGCACGTCAAGGGCAGTGGTGCCCGCAACTCAGATTATTCCGGGGTGTGGAGAGTTGGTTGGCGTTTGCCTGGAAGCCAAGGCCCGTGTATTCCTACCCCACTCGGTCCAGGGGGAGCTGGGACTTCGGCAACAGACGTGGAAGGAAATGTGGGCATCAGGAATGGGAAGATGAGGTGACTCTAGGGCGTGGCTCCTCCTCTTCTTCTTGTCCCCACTGGGGATGCAGAATTTCTTCTAAACCCTGTTAAGGACACTTGGTCACCCCAGGGTCCATCAGGCAGCTTCCCAGTGCACCCAGGGAGTCCTGTGCTTGTCATGTCGGGATAGAAGGAAGCGTGGTGACATGGCTTCCTCCGTAGGGTGTGCTGGCTCAAGGTGAAAGGTGTCACTGCCCGGAGGTCTGAGCCTTGTGGGGATGGACAGCAGGTTACAGAATGGACACGTCTCCATTTTTTCCTGTTCTCGAGCCTCCTCTAGGCTCTGGTGCTCACATGATGCTCTGATCCTGTATCCCAACTAGCTGGTACCTCCAGTACAGCCTGTCTGTACAGCCCCTCCCCCAGGCTGGTTTTTTGTTTTGTTTTGTTTTGTTTTTTTCTTTTTTCTTTTCTGCCATACTAAGTAGCTCTCCTGGATACTTCTTGATTCTCATCTCCATACTTTGTGCTTCTGTCTCTCCTGAGTAGCTGTTTATGCCATGGCTTTCCAGGCTACAGAGAAGATACAGATGACCCTATTCTAGCTGTTGGCAGAGAGCCTCCTAACCGGCCAGCCTCTCATCCCCGGTCTGGTGTTTGTTCACCTGGCTCCTGTTTGACACTTCATAATTACACGCTCCTGCTGAGGCCACTTAACAGGCCCTGCAGCCAACCCAGCTTTAGACTTAGAAGTTCCTGGAAACAGTGACATATTACTGACCTACCAACTCATGCATCTCTGCCAGCCAGGTGTGTTCAAGTGTGTGTGGGCTGCTCTGAAGCATGTCCTTGTGGGCACAGGGCTTTGGGCTCCGTTTCCATCTGGCTTCTTGAGGTGTTTTTCTTTCTTTCTCTCTTTCTTTCTCTCTTTCTTTCTTTCTTTCTTTCTTTCTTTCTTTCTTTCTTTCTTTCTTTCTTTCTTTCTTTTCCTTCCTTCTTTTCCTTCCTTCTTTCCCTCCCTCCCTCCCTCCCTCCCTCCCTTCCTTCCTTCCTTCCTTCCTTCCAGAGTTCATTTGATTATAAACCAAAAAAACTTGCACTTTCATAAAATGGTTCATCGGCCAGACTTTCTTTCATCTGCCCTTGCTTTCATTCACCTGCTCATTCCTCCATCAGTCAGTCAGTCTGTCCATCCTTCTTGCCTCTCTGTCCTCACCCCCGCTTCTACCGTCTTCCTCCTCCCAGCCTAAGGACAGGGACAAGGACCCCCCAGACTGAGATCTCAGAAGTCCGTGTACTTCCCAAGTTACTATGGACCTTCCTGCTTCCTAAGCAGTCACTTCCCATAGGATCTTTCTGTTTTATTTGAAACAACAATAAAGCCAAATTTGTGCTTCTTCGTTATAAAGAGTAGTAAGTGCTCCATTCTGCATAGAAAGAGTTAGGAAACAGAAAAGAACAAGGAAGAAAGAGAATGACCTGGAACCCTAGTTGGTACTGACCCTGGCTGGTTAAATCTCATCTGAGGGTTGGTTTTTAACCAGTAGTCTGATGGATACTGATCCTTACTTCTCTCCTGATTGGAACCCATTAGTATTAGAAGCTTTGTGTTTCCCTGTGGTTTTGCTCACAGGGCTCCTGTGAGTATACTGCTTGGCCCAGCCTGGCCCTATCTGGTAACTATTTGGCTATTTCCAGTTTTTCCCCTTTTACACATAATGCTTGAGTAATTTGTGAGTGAGTGAGTTTTCCTGTTTCTGGTTGTAGACGAAATCTCGGCCCTCACCCAGACCACTTTCTTCCCTAATTCTGATGTGTTTCACAGTCCTGGGGAGGGTGGTGGCATCTGTTAAGATCCTGAGCTGGGCCCCATCCCAGAGCTTCTGAACAGGCAGGCACAGCTGCCACTGAAAGTCTGCATGTCCAGCCGCCTCCTGGACCATGCTCAAGCATAGTGTGAGGCAGCGTCTCCTAGGAGGAAGTCAAGGCTATGGAGGTGGGGGTGTGTGGGCATCAGTAGACATCTCCTGGCTCCCATATGGGGTCTGCAACCACGGCCTTGCTATTCGTCATCTAGGCCCTTCTGGAGTGCAGTACAGGACCATATCCAGGGATCTCCTCGAGGTTTTAATTAGGGTGGCTTTCCCACAGTTGGGGCCTGGCCGATGCGGATTAGACCTATTAATGCCAGATCCAGGTGGGCTGTGTGAGATCCAGGTAGGATGATGGCTGGAACCTGGGGAGAGAAGTGACGGGTGATGTGATGAATTCTCATACATGTGCATGAACCACAGACTTTCTAGCATACGAGGGGTTAACAGTCGGCTGGCACAGCCTCCCCGGAGCCAAAGGGGGGAACTCAGGAGTAAGTCGTGACTGCCTAATTAATTCAATTAAACTACTTTATAAGCTCCACTGGTGTCAGTAAATTGTTCAAGTCTATTAAAAAATCAGTGGAACGTGATGAGGGTTTGGGGATGCCTTATCTTCCTCCCCTGCAGTGGGGGGTGCTGCAGGAGGGACGCACAGGTGTCACAGGTCCTGTCTGCTACCACCGTTGACCTGCTGTGCATACTGAGATCAGCCCTGCCCTCTTGGGCCTCAGTTTCCCCATCACACAATTAGTGATGGCCAGCATCTGAGCATTCCTCTATCAATAATGATTGTAATTGAATAAACTGGCTCCTAGCGAGGTGGTGTTTGAGTACATCGGATTTTCTTATACCAAAGTTTGTGTTTGTCCTGGGATCCCAGAGGTGTGCTAAGCCCCAGGAACCTCTCTCTTACATCCTTCCTCCAGCCAGGTCCTCAAGACCTGGAGGGCATGGCCCCTTGGGGGCTTGCCTCATGCACAGTTCTTTGAAGAGCGTATGGTACCAGAAGACCCACTCTTCACCTGGTACTATGGGTGCTCAAGAGTCACCTAATGGGTTCCTAATAGTCCTAATCATTCTGGCTGCTTGCTAGGGAGTTGGTGACCTCACGTGACCTTTTTTGGGGAACACTTGTTAAGGGAAATGCTAGCATAAACAATCTCTTAGGGGAAGAGCCTAAGGTGTGCACAGAGCCGGTCCATCTTGAAGCCATTGGAAATTTACTATTGGAATAGAAATACTAGGCTAAATGATCAAAACAGCCTTTCTGTTCAGAGGTGCTATCCACAAGACGAGGAAGGAGGAGAGCTACGCAGAGAAGTTAAGGCAGAGGTGAAAACGTGCTGGTCGCAATAGTCCATTTAGTTGCCCATCTTTAAACATTTGTTTTAATGTGACCTGTATGGTAGTGTGAATACATGCCCTGCTGCAACAGCAGGGGGGTGCAGGTGCAGCAGCAGCAGCAGCAGCAGCAGCCGCAGCAGCAGCAGCTCCCGTCTGCCTGGAACTTTCCCCGATTTCATGGGCGCTCTGGAAACTTGTAACGCTCACTTTCTAAGAACAATTTTCCATGTTATTTTCAGAGCACAGTGAGCATAAAGTCACTCATTTCCTTCCCAGTGAGCTGGAGAGGAAATCCTTACTGAACAGAGCTTTCAAACAACAGCAGCCAGGACAGCCACTGGCTGTTTATTTATTGAGCACCTACTATGAGCTAGGCACTGCCCTGGGATCCAGTGTCCAGAAGAATGATGCTCTGGGCCTGCCCTGAGTTAGCTCCTTGTACCTGTGGGCATCCCTGGACACCAGCTGTCTGTCACCAGGAGCTTTTGCCTTGGCTGGGCTGGTCCCAGGAAGAGGATTCTGAAATCCACAGAGTCTTTGTGATGTCTGCTGTCATCAGAGATGAGCAGGATAGATGAGCCCCTGAAAGGCAGGCTGCTAGTTCTTGGGAGCTTTGGGGATGCCAAGAGGTAAGGGAGAAGAGGAATAGGGGAGGTGTGTGACCTTGTGGGTGGTCGGCAGAGGGGAGAGGAGAGGGTATCCCGGGCTCTGAGGAAGAGGTTATAATTAGCTGAGGCTTTGTATGCAAATGGCATTTCAAGATGTTTAAAAATATCTTCTGAGGGAGGCTGAAAATAGCAGGTGGTCTCTGTGAACAGAGTACTGGGGAGCCACTGTGGTACTGGGTTGGCCTTACCACATGCATTTATAAGGCAGCCCAGTAAGAAGAAACTGTTACCCCATATACCAATGATGATGGGCAATTCTCAAGGTTGTGTGTGTGTGTGTGTGTGTGTGAGTGAGAGAGAGAGAGAGAGAGAGAGAGAGAGGGAGGAGGGAGGGAGGGAGGGGGGAGAGAGAGAGAGAGAGAGAGAGAGAGAGAGAGAGAGAGAGAGAGAAAGAGGAGGAGGGAGGGAGGGAGAAACATGGGAACACCAGGAAGCTTTTTTTTTTTTTTTAAACAGTGCTTTGAAATATTGATCAATTTGATTCCATTGTTTGACCCAGGGACAATTTTACTAGCAGAAAATATGACCGTGTTATATGACTGCAATAAAAAAAAAAAATCACAGGCATGAGCTTATGCTGAGAAGATGAACCAAGTTTACCTCAATGTAAGCTAGGCTTGTAGATTCCTGTCTCCTAGGGTTAGTTTGCTGTCCCTTCCTGGTACTGATGACCATCTTGGATGCAGATAGGAGGTGGCAGGACCCTGCAGACAATTTGTAGAAGGAAAACCTATAGCCCAGTTCCACTTGGCTTCACATTAGCTTGCCTTGTGAGCAGGAAATGTCCAGTGTTTGTGCATTGCAGAGGTGAGGTGTGCTGATGGGGATGGGAACAGGAAATGTCCAGTGTTGATGCCTTGCAGAGGTGAGGTGTGCTGATGGGGATGGGAACAGGAAATGTCCAGTGTTGATGCCTTGCAGAGGTGAGGTGTGCTGATGGGGATGGGAACAGGAAATGTCAGTGTTGATGCTTGCAGAGGTGAGGTGTGCTGATGGGGATGGGAACAGGAAATGTCCAGTGTTGATGCATTGCAGAGGTGAGGTGTGCTGATGGGGATGGGAACAGGAAATGTCCAGTGTTGATGCCTTGCAGAGGTGAGGTGTGCTGATGGGGATGGGAACAGGCAATGTCCACTGTTGATGTATTGCAGAGGCGTGGCTGATGAACAGCCATCCTTATATCTCATCAGCTGTGCACTTAACCATGAAGAACGCGGACGCTGGGTGACCAGTGCCCTGGTGGCCATGACAGGGAGATAAGGACTCCTCCTGCTCATCTGATCCCACAGGGAGTGAGAGGACCTAGTCCAGCTGACTGTGGCTCTTCAGCTGCAAGCTCAGAGTGTCTTGCTGTGTGACCCTCCATGCAGGACAGCATCTTCTCAGCAGGAAAAGCACCTTCTGTCCCAGTTCTGCAAGATAAACTTGGGGCTGGACTTCTAGAAGCAGCAGCAAGGTCTTCTTATGGGAAGTTTAAGCTGCGTGGCTGGCTGTGGGACTTCAACTTGTTTATGATGACCCTGCTTTGTTTGGGGGTGCTCTTTCACCTTGTTCAGAGGGAACGGGGTAAAGAGAGGGTAGGATGGGGCAGCCAGCTCCCACAGAGGCAAGAATGGAATGGAAAGACGGCCCCAGCTCAGTTTGACAGCGTTTATCTCCCTTACACCATGTACGACAGTCTCGGGGCCTCCGCACTGACTGTTCCTCAGCTGGCTTCCTTTCTGGCCCATTCTGTCATGTGGAGGTACCTTTCTCACCAAGGCTTTTCTTAAGGACTCTTTAAAGTTGCTCGATCCCCCATCCTTTTTTGGCTTCATTTTTTCCCCCTGTGGTTCTGTTCCCATCTAACAGCACGTACCCTTTAAAAAGAGATTTATAGGTTTATTTTCCCTGTCTAGGCTTCTCAATGGTAGCCCCGAGACAGGGTTTAACATTACTTATTTTGAGCTTCTCATTTTTTAAAAATTGTATTTATTTATTCGCTCATGTACACACATGTGCCACCGCAGATGCGGAGGCCAGAGCACAGCGTACAGGAGTTGGCTCCCTCCTCCTTCCATCGTGTGGGTTCCGGGGATTGAACCTAGGTGGTTCGTCTTGGCCGCAGATTTCTTTACCTCCCTCCCTCTGCAGCCATCTCGCTGGCTCCAGCTTTTCATTTTAAAATAATTTCAAACTTAAAAAAAAAAAACTTACAAAAATATTATCAAACATTTCCACACATTTTCACCCAGCTTCTTCAAATGTTAACACCTTGTATAATTATTGTATAATGTTCAAGTTATGCTATGAAATTAATATTGATACAGGAAATTAAATTACAGGTTGAGTTTCTTTTATCTGGAATTCTTAAGGCCATAAGTATTTTAGATTTCATACTTTTTCACATTTTGGACTATCTGCATAGACTCTACTGGTTGAGCCTCTTTAGTCTTAAAAATCAGAAATAAAAAGAAATGTGTTGAATCCAACATGTAAGTTTCATGTGTGCGAAGATCAGAAGACAGCATTGGCTGTTACTCCTCGGGCACCTTCTGCCTTTTGTTTGAGACAGGGTCTCTCAATGGCCTGGAACTTGGCCAAGTACACTAAGCTGGCTGGCCAGCAAAGCGCTAGGATCCACCTGTCTCCATTGCTCATCTGCACATTGCTGGGATCACAAGCATACACTACTGTTCCCCATATTTCACATGGATTCTGAGGGGCCAAAGTCAGGTTTCCATGCTTACTAAGCAAGCCCCTTTGTCACGTGAGCCATCTCCCCAGCCCCTAAAACTAAAGGGTTTTTTTTTTTTGTAAATAATTCATTATCTATCATACCATACCATACCATACCATACCATACCAATCATTACCATTATCATTACCATTACCATACCATACCATATCAGTTTGTCTGTCTCTATCCAAAATTTCTGAATTTCAGATTATTTAGATTTCTGGCTTTGGATCCGGCTTGCCTAAGTTTGTAGCGACAGTACTATAAATTGATCTCTGTTTCTTATGCAGAATTCACCAGTGGTCCCATGATGACCCTCCTCTGGCCCAGCATCCAATCCAGGATCCCACTTACACGTAGCTGCTGTGTCTCCTTTGGGGCCAGGTTCTTGGCCTTTCTTTGACTTCTGAGTCTTTGACCCCTTTAGTGAGCCTCTAGCGGTTGTCCAGGCCCACCCCCTGGCCTGTCCCTTGCTTGTCAGATGGCTGGAGCAGCTCAAATGGGACTATCCCACTTCTGATGTCACCTTCTTGTGTGTGATGTGCTGTGGAGGCTGGTGACTGGAGACCTTAACCTTGAGCACCCAGTGGAGGTGGTGTCCGCCTGAGCACCCAGTGGAGGTGGTGTCTGCTAACACATTCGTGGGCTGGCATTTGGAGGCTAGATCAACATTTCACCACCTTTTCTCCACCAATTTGAGCATCTCTTCTGGATTCCCGACTTCACAGTGAGGGCTGTGATTGTTTTCTATTTCCTTCATCCCCCTCATATTTATTAATTAGTGTTTTCCTATATGAAGAGCCCTTCTTTCTGAATTTCTTTCTTTCATTCATTCTCTTATTCCCTTGTCTCGATGTACATGTAGATATGTATTTTATGTCCAAATCCAGCAATGGTTGTAGACTTGGGATACATATTTTAGTGGTTTCCTGTCAGTGCCCGTCGTTTTTCTGTGGCTTACATTGTTGCACATTTGGCTAGTGGCTGACCCATCACAAGGCCCCCCTGTCTTTTAGAGTTGCCATCTTTCCTCGAGTACTTCTGGGCATTCTTGGGGGGCGGGGTGCTCCTGGCTCACCTCGTACCTCAGCCTTGAGATCAGTCCCCAGTCCGGGAAACAAGGGAAGAGTTCTGCCTGTAGTCTTCGCCAGCGTATTCCTGCTGCACACAGTGTCAAGGCACGTGGTAGGCTCCCAGGGAATCGTGGCTGGGCGAACAGATCGGTGGAGGAATCTGGAAAGAAAGATGTGGTGGCCGGCTTCCAGATGCCGCTCCTGCAAGGTTTGAATTAGCCTGTGTTTCCTCGTTTGTTGTCGGTCTTATTATGCATGTTAGTGGTCTGACAGGAGCCCAGGGCTTCCCAGTCATGTAGAGCCAAACACAGAGCGCAGCAGGGAGGAAGCTGGCAATCGAGGACCTGGCCAGCCCAGTCCTTGCCAAAGACTATGTTGACCCCCAGCCATGGTGGGCATGCTGCTCTGTGGCTCATGGCAGAGCTCCTGGGGTCCCATGGAGTGGGTGGCTTGGGTTGCCTGAAGCCACTTTTAGTCTCCAGAGACAGGCAGGACTCACTTGAATATTTTATGAGTATTTCTTTATGAAAGATTTAAAACTCAGTCACATTGGCTTTAGAAAAGCCTGCAATAATCAGATTTTTATTTATGAGTGTGTGTGTGTATGTGTGTGTGTGTGTGTGTGTGTGTGTGTGTGTGTGTACACGCTAAATGTATGAGTGTGCTTATCCCTGAAGAGGAAACTGGCTGGTGGGCCTTCTAGCCATCCCTCCTGGCAGACTCTGGTGCCAGTAGTGAACTTGGCAACTTGTAGCCATTTCACAGTCAGGAGAGGCCTGGCTGCCTCCTGCTCTCCAGTTGCCAGGTCTCGCTCAAGCAGCGTCAAATCTTTGCGAAGTGGAGCCTTCTCCATGGCACACGCAGCAGCCGCACAAGTACCGCCTTCATCTAGCTGCTCAGTTTGCCTGTGGGTGACTGTGTTCTTGCTGATTCTGCACATTTGGTCTTGGGAAGTGGGTGAGGGGAGGATGGTTGGCCTAACTCTGTAGAAGGAGAAACTGAGGCCCAGAGAAAGAAGTGATCAGCTCTCCACAGTGCAGAGGGAACGGAAATTCTAATGATCCTAAAATATTCTTCAGTCCATTGCAGAGCTGGCCCCAAAGAGTCATGTTATCCCTCCACCCCGAGGATGATTGACAGCGGTAGGTGGGGGCGCGGCAGCTTCACCGTGTTGAGCAGGGGACTGAGCACCTGGTCAGAACTAGGCAGTGAGGGGAGTTGTGGGCTGGACATGGGTGCTGTAGATCCTGGGGCATAGTTTGGGAAGAGGTCCTTGCCCCTAATGAGGTCACCCTCCCTTGCACCTTTATTACCCCCATGTTTCTGACCCGCTTCCCTCAGCCAGTTACCTTGGCAACAGGAATCACCTCTGTGGTGTCTTGATTTCTTTTCAAGAGAAGCTGTTAGTATGGTGGACCTAAGTGGCTAGGAGCCTGTGCTTATGAGGGTGGAGAGGGGCCAGAGGGCATACCCCACAAGGGGCCATGTTGGGGGCAAGGTACAGGAATATATTCAGTTTGTCTGCCTATAAAGTGGGCATATACCAACGTCTGTCATAGACAGTTGGAGGCATCAGCAAGTTAGTTTCAAGTGCCAGGCACAATGCCTGGCCCGTGGGAAGGGCTAAGTCATTGACAGTTGGTGGCAGTTATCATGGGAGATACAGTAGGTCTGGTAGCTTTCTGTAGCTCTCTCTCAGCCATTCCTTTGTGCACCGTCTGAGGATGGAAATGCCACCTAGCAGTCCCTTTCGTAAGTGGGCATCAGTTGGTAGTTACTAGGAGTTGTGTGCTCCCTCTGTTGGCACCCCCCCCTCTCTGCTGGCACCCCTCCTGTGTGCACATCAACAGCAGCTTTCAGACCTGGCCTTGCTCAGAGCTTGCCTTGGATCACACACTGAACAGCTTTGCCAACTTTGGTACTTGAATGTATATATTGATGTATTATAATGCTTTGGCATCCATCAGACCAAGGTTGGAATTCTGTCCTGTTTTGTGCACCCTGTGTCTTGTCTCTGCTTGGTGACTATGGGCACATCCCCCCTGCTCTCTGGTCTGCTTCCTCACTGGGTCACTAGTACACACCTGGGTATTGCTCTGGGCTTTGGATTGAAGGGATACACAGGGAAGCGGGCCCTGGAGTGGGGTGTGCTGAGTGGGTGAGAGTTACTGTTCTGGTTCGTTGGGATTCCTAGGTGGGAGGACTTTCCCAAGGTCAAGATCTGGAAATACTTTAGACCCCTCCTTATTGGTGGGATCTGTTCTGTCACCACCCAGTCATCGAAGGGGCTCTTCCTTGGTGTGACCCAGCAGAGAACCCTGCCTGGTGTTCCAGGTCCAAAAGGGATACTCTAAAACCAGTGGTTCTCAGCCTAATGCTGTGGCCCTTTAATACAGTTCCTCATGTTGTGGTGACCCCAACCATAAAATTATTTTCATTGCTACTTCACAACTGTAATTTTGCTACTATTATGTATCGTAATGTAAATATCTTGTATGTGTGCAGGATATCTGATATCCGACCCCCGTGAAAGGGTCTTTCTACCCTCAAGGGGTTGACCACAGGTTGAGAACCACTGCTCTAGAGGCTGATGGGTCTCGAGTCATTTAGCTTGGATCTGACTGGGCAGACCCTTGAGAAGAGGAGAGGACCTTCTGAAAGGATGGAGGAGGAGTTCTTCTGCTGCTGTTTTCTTGGGAAGCAAGGATTTCTGAACTTAGCTTTCTTCACATCAAATCCTTCTATTGGCAACTACCCACATATGAAATTCTTACAGAAATGCTTCTTTCAAAGCAAAGGACTCCTTCAGAAAGTAAATATTTACTCCTGATGTTTCCTACAAACCTGACCTGTCTTGTGTTTTCTTACTTTGTTGCCTCTGTTACTACTTTTGTTATATCAAAAGCAATATATGTTGACAGAATGTTTAGGTGAGCAAAAAGGAGTTGAGATTCCTTCAGTCCCAGACATAGTCATCGTGGATGTTGATGTCTGAAGGTTGAGATTCTAAAATGGTGCATCTATTGAGAATGTGTTCAACAGTGACATCACTTCAACATTTAGTTATCTGTGAAATACTTACTGCATATCTACTGTTGGGAGATACGGTCAGGGCCACATATGGACGTCAGTGACTCCAGAGAACAAGGTATGTAGTGAAAGGGAGAGAAGACCCCGGAGCAGACACAGGGCTGTGGGAAGGTCTGCAACCCACCGTGAACGCTGCCACCATGAGCGCTGCCACGGACCCTGAGAGTCCTGAGCTCATTAGGAGGTGATTGCGGTGACGTGGGTGTTGCACAGAGCAGAGGAGAGGTGGGTGGGCAGCTGTGCTGTTCGGTGGGAGGACTTGTGGTTGGAGTGTGGAGGCAGGCCTGAGCGGGCCTTGGTTTTGTTTTCTCCATGTGGTTGTCAGTTACTCCAGCAGCATCCTTTAGTGACCCATCTCACTGGAGTGGGCCTTGTTCCTCTGGTGAAGGTGGCTTGAAGGTATCGGCATGGCTCTGTCTCTGGGCTGCCGAGTCTGCTGCAGTGATCTACCTCTTGTCTTCGGTCAGCTCTCTGCTGTCTTGTTTACTGTAGCTGTAGAGTAGATTCTGAGGTTGGAAAGCACCAGGTGGTCCTCCACCTTGCTTATTCCTCAGGATGTGCTTGAGTAGTCTAGGTCTTTTGCCTTTTCATGCATCATTTACAATCAGTGTGTTTTATAGCCACACAGTAACTAGCTGGGCATTTCATCAAGACTGGATTGAATCCCTCCATAAACTTGGGAAGAGCTGATATCTTTTTTATATTTGTTTGTTTATTCTTTGGGTCTTTCACATCATGCATCTCTATCCCATTCATTTTCCCATCCCTTCTTACCTACCCTCTGCCCTTGCAAACCCCCGTCCTCAATAATATAAAATTTAAGAGAAAAAAGAAAAAGAAAAATAGAGAGAAGGGGAAAAAAAGTCTCATCATGGAAGCTGCAGTGAGACACAGTGAGTCACACAGTAAACCCTTTTATCCGTATATCTTTACCTGCAGGTGCTCATTACAAAGAGTCACTGGTCTGGTTGGAGGCCTCTGGTTTCTGCTACACTGTCGATGCTGGGCCCTCACTGGAACTCCTCTTGGTTATCCTGCTGTTGCCCTGTGTTGTGGAGATCCTACAGCTTTGAGTCTTAGGGTCAGGTCCCTTCCCGTGCTCCAGCAGATCACAGCTGGAGGTGGATGTTGGCATGGGCTAACACATAACTTTGGTTCTGGGCCTGGGTAGTTGCATGGTTGGTCAGCCTGCCAGCTCTCCACCAGTGTGAGGTCTCCTGCGTTGTCCTGGGGAGCTCACCCCTTGCGGCTATAAGCAAGGTGCGGGACCAGTTCTGCTTTATGTCCTGAAGGTCATATCTCCTGCACATCCAGTACCTTCAGGGCATGCTCCACTATGTAGCCCAGGTGGCATAGGGGCCATTCTCCCGAGTGCTGCAGCTGACGAGGGGCAGGGACAGCTCTCACAACTGCCTCAGGCATTGATGGGCAGTGAGGGAGGGCATCTCTCCCCCACCCATGCTGCCACATGGCAGATGGGTAATAGAGACAGCACTCCCATGCTCACAACTTTGGAACTGGCTCACCACACCTCCACCAATGGGGTTGGAAAAGCTGATATCTTGGTAATATGGAATCTTGGGAAAATACTCCGTGAAAATGGAATGTCTTTCCAGCTATTAAAGTCTTTGATTCCTTTGATTTTACTCATTTTGTCAGGTTATATTTTTTATGTCTAACTTTCTGGTGCTGATACAAATGCTGTTGTGTGTTAGTTTTAGGTCACAGTTACTCACTGTTCGTCTTCTACAGGAAAGCAGTTGACTTGGACATTGGTCTTACAACCTGCAACCATCCGGGATTGCTTGTTAGTTTTAGGTTTTTGGGTTGCTTCTTTACTACTTCCTACAATAGATGACCATGTCATCTATGAACAAAAACACCTACCTATGTACCCTGCCTACCCTCCTGTGGTGGTTTAAAAGAAAATGGCCCCCAAAGGGAGTGGCACTGTTAGATGGTATTGCCTTGTTGGAGTAGGTATGCTCTTGTTGGAGGAAGTGTGTCACTGTGGAGGTGGGCATTGAGGTCTCGTATGTGCTCATGCTACCACCCAGAGTCTCAGTCTACTTCCAGTTGCCTATATATCAACATGTAGCAGCTCCTTTCCAGCACAATGTCTGCCTGCATGCCATGCCATGACGATAATGGACTGAACCTCTGAAACTGTAAGCTGCCACCTCAATGAAATATTTTCCTTTATAAGAATTGTCATGGTCATGATGTCACTTCATAGCAACCCTAACTAAGAAACCTCCTTCCTTCCTTATCTCATTAACTAGGACTTCTATTATGAGTTGGTATGGGAATGGTGCTAAATGCCATCCTTGCCTTATTTCTGGTCTTATGGAGTGGGTATTTGGTTTCTCTTCATTAATTAGAATACCAATTGCATGGAAATTTTCTTTTGCATATATTCTTTATCAAGTTGAGGGAAGTCCTGTTTTCTTAGTTTGCAATCCTAAATGAGTGCTGGGTCTTGTCAAATGTGTGTGTGTTGATAAGGGTGTGTGACTTCTTTTTAGTTTCTTGATATGATGAATTACAATGAGTTTAAGTGTTTAACTAACCTTGCAATATGATCAGGATGCCTTATTGACACATGTGAAGTTGCCAAATAATAAATAGAAGATATTCTATTAAATGTAAAAAATGTATTTTAATTTTACTTAGTTCAAGATTTTCATCTCTCTTGATAGTCCTGCTTTAACATGTGATGTTTTTATTAACTCTCCAAATGTTTTGGGTTTTCTGGTAGCCTGTTGCTGAATTTCTAGTTCAATGTCATATGATCTAAGGACTCAAAAGCTTTCTGTCCATTTCAGCTTGTTAAGGTGTTTCCTGTGGCCTCGAGTATGATCCGTCTCAGTGGATATTCCACATGGGTTTGAGAAAAATGAATCCTATAGTATTACTGAATGAAATACTCAATAAATGTCAATTAGATGAGGTTGATTGACAGTGCTATTCAGTTTTAACTGTATTTGTACTGATTTCCTGCTCTCTGTATCTGTTAGCCACAGGTAGATAACATTAACGGTGGATTTGTTCACCTCTCCTTCAAGGTGTTTAGCCTTACATGGTGATGCTGTGTTGCTCTGTTGAGGGTTGAGGTTTTCCCTGCATACTGACTCCTTTATCACTGTGGAATGCTTCTTTTATGTCTGGTAGTTTTCCTTGCTCTGACTTCTGCTTTGTCTGAATTAGTGTACT
This sequence comes from Peromyscus leucopus, assembly GCF_004664715.2. Lineage (NCBI taxonomy): Eukaryota > Metazoa > Chordata > Mammalia > Rodentia > Cricetidae > Peromyscus > Peromyscus leucopus. Next base: position 60,592,806 of record NC_051064.1, on the reverse strand, counting down.
GGCCTAGGTGTCTTGTAATTAGTTGTTGGTATGGTGTACGTTTTTCTGTGTGTCTTGACTTTCAGTCCAATATCTGCCCAGGCCTCTGTGTGTATTTTTTATTTAATGTAGGTTATGGTGATATTTTATTTTGTACTAAAATGTTACTTGTATGTTAATAAATAAAGTTGCCCGGGGGTCAGAGCTATTAGCAAGCCATAGGAAAGCCGGGCGGTGGTGGCGTACGCTTGTAATCCCAGCACTTGGTAGGCAAAGCTAGGTAAGTCTCTGTGTGTTCTGGGATACAGCCAGCATTGGATACACACACCTTTAATCTCAATACCAACCATAGAAGACCTGGAGGTCTATACAGAGAGGCAGTGACGAGGTGGTCATGTGGTTGGGTTTACAACCAATGAGAAGACAGAACAGAAAGTCTATAGAAAGACTTTAACACAGGAAGTAGTTCTCTTTTGGAGAGGTAGGACCACCGCAGGAGGAAGGGTAAGGTTTTAGCTCTTATCTCTGACCTCTTGGCTTTCTTCTTTGCATTGGTTCTGTGTTTCTTATTTAATAAGATGGTTGGTTACATCTACAGTAGGTTTCTTGTAGACAGTATATAGTTGGATCTTGTTTTTATTTATCTGCTCTGATAGTCTGCCTCTTAATTATGTTTAGAACACGCACATTAAAGTGTTTGCCATGGTTGTCATTGCTTTCTATTTGCTGCCTGCATCCATTGTTTCTTTTCCTTGATTTTGTTAGTTTTTTTGGGGGGGTGGGCAGTGGTGTCTTCCACTCTTTTTCTTCTTTCTTTGATTTTAATTACACATTTTTTGCTTTCTCTTTTTTTCACTATTATCAACTCTTAATTATCCATGAGTAGGCAGTTTCCATGTGTAACACATCTCTTTTCAAACAGCACCCTGCCACTTCATAAGGAGTGCGGATACACTTTTCTTACTATAGTTCAAACACTCTTTGACTTCTGATAGGTACTATATACCCCATAAATCCACTGCACGTCAAAACTACCATTGCCACCGATGTATTTAATGTCCCTGGATCATCATAAAGTCAAATAGGATGAGTTGAACAGTTCTGATCAGGGGCAGTCTCCAGTCTCAATCCCTCACAACATCGTTTTTATTCATTTCACTTATGAATATGTTGTAAATGCAACCTTTGATGTTATGTCTAACGAGCTTATCTGTTGGATCGATTAAAAATAAGGAAAATAAAAGACTGATTTAGGTTCAGTGATTCCTCTCTCCTCGTTTACTTTTCTTTGTGTATACATTGAGTTTTTTTACCTGTATTCTTCTCTCTAAAGAACTTTTTAGAATTTTTTTTTTTTGGCAAGGTACTCCTTTCATTCTCTTTCTTTCTTTTTTTTTTTTTTTTTAATGTTGAAGATTGAACTGAGGGCATGTGCTCTACCTCTGAGTTTTAATTTCAACCCTCCCCTCCTCCTCCTCTTCCTTTTCTTTTATATCCTTCCTTCAACCCCTTCTCCTTTCTTTTCTTAGAAGTGTTTTGAGGTAGAGTCTCACCTACATAGCTAGCCCTGCCAGGCCTGGAACTCTGTGTGTAGCCCAGGCTGGCCTTGAGCTTTCAGCAGTCCTCCTGCCTCTGCTCCTCAGGTGCTGGGATTGCAGGGTTGCTCACCATATGCACTGGGCTTTCCTTCACTGTATGCAGTGTCATTTGATATGATCTGTAGGCTGGTGATTGTCCTCTTCCAACAATCTCTCTTCCTTATCATTTGTAAAGCAAAGTCTAAAGCTTTCACCTCCCCTCTCCATACAGGCGAGGCCCTCCCCACCACTTGTAATTTTTAATTAAGATTTCCCTCTCTTTGATTTTCTATACTTGTTTGAACTTGATGTGCAGATTGTAGAGGTTTTGTTTGTTTTTGTTTTTATCTTGGTTGGCTCCTCTCATCTTCCTGGATCTGTGGCTTAGTGTCTGCCATTAAGATATTTCTTCAGTTCCATTTCTTTATTTGTTGTTTCCTTCTGGGATGCTCATGATACACACACACACACACACACACACACACACACACACACACACACACACATTTGTAAATCATTGCATAGTTCTTAGGTATTGTGATGTGTTTTTTGAGGCAGTTGCATGTAGCCCAGGCTGTCCCCAAGCTCCCTATGTAGTCAGGGATGGCCTGGAACACCTGATTCTCCTGCCTCCACCTCTATGCTGTGGTTATAGGTATGTGCCACCAGACCTACTTTTGCTGTGCTGGGGATCAAACTTTGGGCCTCATGCATTCTAAGCAAGAGCCTTACTTACAGAGTCACATCTCTGGGCTCTGTGTTCCTTTTGCATTCTTTTCCCCTTTTTTTTTTTTTTTTTTTTTTTTTAAAGTTTGGAAAACTTTCTTTTTTAGCACTGTCATGTGTGGAGGAGGCAGGGATTGACATTAAATAGCTTCGTCATTCCCTCTCTACTTAATTTTTTTGTAATAGGTTGTCTCAGTGAACCTGGAGCTCACCCACTGGCTACACTGGCTGCCAGCAAGCCCCAGGATCATCCCGTCTTCACCTCCACAGTGCTGAGAGTGCATGTGTGCCGCCATGCCCACATTCATTTATTGACTTACTCATGTATCTGTTTGTATGTATATGTGTACATGCACATGTGTGCGAGCTTGCTCGAAAATACACCCAGTGTACATGTCGTGGGGAGCATATGCAGGTCAGAGGCTAACTTGGAGGAGTTGGTTCTTTCTTTGCATCATCTGGGTCCCAGGTGGTGAACTCAGGTTGTTAGTCTGGGCAGCAGGTGCCCTGACCTCCTAAGACACTTTCTGGCTTGCACTTTACCATTGTACACAAGTGCTGGAGGTCCAGACTCGGGACCTCATGCTTGCATGGCAGGCCTTTTATGGACTGAGCCAGTCTTCCTAGTCCTAGCAGTGTCTTTCGATCATTAAGAGCTTTCGTCTCTCTCCCTAACTTACCACCCGCTCGTGCATTGTGTCCACCTTCTCCATTAGAGAGCCCTTACTTAGTGCATTAATCACAGTTACTTTAAATCCACACGTGTATTTCATGTCTAAGTCTGGTGTCTACAGTATCTCCCCAGGGGTTTTGTTGTTGTTGTTGTTTTTGTTTTGCATGCTTTGTTATTTTTTTGTGGAAAACTGGACATGGCACATAGAGCCAGGAGGTCTGAAGTAATCTGCATTTTATCAGGAGGTTAAAAGCTCGGCATGACATCAAGTTGGAGGAACAGCAGTGTCTTAGTTAGGGTTTCTATTGCTGTGAAGAGACACCGTGACCATGACAACTTGTTTTTGGTTTTATTTTTCAAGACAGGGTTTGTCTGTGTAGTTTTGATGCCTGTCCTGATTCTTGATCTGTAGACAAGGCTGGCCTTGAACTCACAGAGATCCACCTGGCTCTGCCTCCCAAGTGCTGGGATTAAAGGCGTGCGCCACCTCTGCTTGGCCAACCACGATAACTCTTATAAAGGAAAAACCTTTAACTAGGGTGGCTTACGTTTTCTGAGGTTTCATCCATCACCATCATGGTGCTGTGCAGGCAGACAGTGCTGGAGAAGGAGCTGAGAGTCCTACATCTTGACTTGCAGGCAACAGGAAATGGTCTGAACCAGGCTTAGCTTGAGCATAGGAGGTCGCAGAGCCTGCCTCCACAGGGACACACTTCCTACAACAAGGCCACACCTCCTAATAGTGCCACCTCCTATGAGCTTAAGGGGGCCAATTACATTCAAACTACCACAAGCAGTAAATGGGCCCATCTTCTGTGATCTTCTGTGTTTGTCTCTCGAGGGAGCTGGGTTGCATTTACAGCTGGCTGTGTCTGTAAACAGCTCAATGCTTGGAGTCCCTTTGCTCTGCTGGGATAGCAGTAGTGGGTAGGTGAGGAAAAGCTTTTGTGGCCCTTGGTCCTTTTGCAACCCCAGACTTTGGACCACAGTGGGTAGTAGCAGCAGCAGCCAGCCAGGAGCAGCAGATGTGGCTCCCTCTAGTGCTGGAGGTTTCGCTCAGGCCTCAGGAACTGGAACCCTTGGCTCTGCTGGACTGGTGTCAGAAGCTATTATGTGGGCCTCTGCAGTCCCTGGCTCTTGACTGCAGTTTGTTTTGAGGGTTCCCTTGACAGTGGTCAGAGATGCAGCTCCCAGGCCTAGGGCATCTAGACCATTAGCCCTTAAGGCTGCCACACCACTGCTGTTGCTGATGTCAGGGCTACTGTACCACCGCTGCCCCCCCACTGGCTCCTGCCCCAGCGGCCTCTCTCTTGCTGCTTGCTCACTGCTCTCTGCCACTGCCAGTGTCTCTGCTGCTGCCAGGCTGTCACCCCTGTGCCTCTGCTCTTTCTGAGGCGACTCTCAGGTTTTCTTATGACTATAGCCCAGCCTTCCATTCTCTGTGGCTGTCAACACGGCCAGGCCACCTTCCAGCTCCTCCTCTTATGGAGGCCGCTCTGCTATCATTGCTGCGCTGCTGTGGCCACTGCTCTCTCTGTATCACCAGCTCAGTGCGCTCTATCAAAAATTGTAACTCAAGAGATCCCTTCGTTGGGTCTCATGTAACTCTGGGGTGGGGGGTTACAGTTGGAGGGGGAGTAGGGTACAACATGAAGGTGTCTCCCAGCAGTCTGCTTGTGTACCCCCCAAAGGGAAGTCACACCAGTCACTACTGACTCTCCTGCAAGTGCAGGGCTGCTTACGTCCACCGTGCCTTTTCCCGTGAGCACTAGTAACGACGGTCCCTTGTACCAGGCCATTGGGGAAGTTACCACCCCTCTGGCATTTGTGGAAATGGTTGTGGGGAAGAGCCAGTGAAAGCTGTTTGAAGTAGTCCTGGCTGGTAGGTAGCACACGTCAGGAGCTGGAGTTGTGATTCAACAGCAATTGGCTGCAGTTGTCATGGGCTTCACCAGTCAGTGGCGTGTTCTCAGCAGCACGTGCTGGTGCATGGTCATGCCGCTGGGTCTTTGACTGACAGTCCCCCTTCCTTCCTTCCTTCCTTCCTTCCTTCCTTCCTTCCTTCCTTCCTTCCTTCCTTTCCTTCCTTCCTTCTTTCGTGGTTTGTATGTGAACATGAGTGTTCATGTTAGTGTGCATGTACATGTGTATGTGCAGACCTTAAGTTGACATGGATGTGTTCCTCATTTGCTCCCTCCCTATTTTTGGAGGTCTCTCTCTCTCTCTCTCTCTCTCTCTCTCTCTCTCTCTCTCTCTCTCTCTCTCACTGATTGGCTAGGCTGGCCGGCCAGTGAGCTCCAGGGTTGGCTGTCTCAACCAGCTTCCCAGCACTGGGGTTAGAAACAGGCTCCATGTACCTGGCTTTTACGTGGGTGCTAGGATCCAGACTCAGCTCCTCACGCGTATACAGCACGCTCTTTATCAACTGAGTCACCTTCCTAGTCCCCGATGGTCGTTTTCCTAAGACAGCCGATACCAGAAAACAGTCTGAACAGCTGTCATTTAGGGCGTCAGGTTCCCCACCCCCCAATATCTTTGTTTATTTACAGGAAGATAAACACAGAAGTACTTACAATAAGAGCTTACTGTTAACACTGATGATTGATTTTAACAGTGCTTTTAACAGCCTTCACAGCTGCCCAGAACAGCAGGGAGAGGCGGGTTCCCCTCATGGGTCTAATCTGTAGGTCTCACAGGGCAGTGTCCTCTAGGGTCCTGTTTGGGTTTTCTTCTGTTCCTTTGATAGTGCCTGCCCGAGCCATGTAAGTCCATGTGGGGCCCTCTGTTAGAGAGGAGCCAATTGATAAAGGGACCTGTGAGGAATGTGCTCTAGAGCCTTCCCTATCCTGCTCAGTCCCAAGTGAGCCTGCTCCCCCAGAAAGCAAGCTTCACAAATGGTTCTCAGACCCTCCCCTGGTGAGACAGAAAGGCTCAGGGAGGTTAAGCATGGACTCATCCCTTCCCCCATCCTTGCCAGAGGTCCTATTGGAGGTACCTCAAGATTGTTACTTTTTCCTTCTTTTGGGGGTGGGAGCCAGTGAGGCAGCCCGAGCTGAGGCTTGCAGAAGGTAGGAGCTCTTGGTCAGCTCCGAGCCAGCCTGTGCCCTGTGGGCAGCTTCTGGCCCTGGCCACAGCTCCAGTGAGGGGTAAGCTGGTTCTTTTTACTTGCCTGTCCCTCTACCTTATGAGACCTGTGGCTTGTTCTGTGTCCTGCAATCCCCGTTGGACCTAAGACAAGCTGTTGAGTTTGGATTTGTGTTAGCTTTTTTCTCTTCTCTCTCTTATTTCCTTGATCTTTGTATGTGTAAATGTTTTGCCTGATGATATATATGTGCACCGTGTGTGTATCTGGTGTCCAAGGTGGGAAGAGGGTGTTGGATCCCCTGGAACTAGATTTTCAGATAGTTGTGAGTACCGCGCGGGTGCTGGGAACCGAACCCAGCTCCTCTGTAAGAGCAACAAGCGCTCTTGACTCCCTCTCACCAGCCCCTCAGCTTGTTCCTCGCTGTGACCTCCATGCCCTTTGTTCTGTGTTAAACTGGAGGCTCCCACTGTCTGGTTTCATTTTATTTTATCTCATTGCATTTCAGTTTGGATAGTTTCTGTCGGTTGGTTCCCAGCTCTGATTGTTTTCTCAAGCCGTGTCAGTCAGGTCTACCAAGGAGCCCATCATAAAAAGCCTGCGTGATTTCTGAGGCTGTGCATTTGTGGCCCGGCCTTCTCTCCTCACGCTTCTTCAGTAGCCCCTTTGCTTCTCTGTTGGTGGCTGCTGTGCGGGTTTTCCACGGCTACCCAGAACACTTTTCAGAGACGTTCAGGGTTAGCTAGTCCAGTTCAGAAAAGTCTGTGTTGTTTCTGAGGCTGGACGTGGTGAATGCTGTGGCTTTTGTTTTGTTTTGTTTTCTTGCCTTTTGGAATGCCATGTTTTGTTTTGTTTTGGAGTTAGACATGATTTATCCAGTAAATTATATGGGCGTATGTGAGACTAGGTCCCAGGCTATACTCGGTGTTTGCTGTCACCATAGATGCCAGGAACTTCAGTTCTCTCTCTCGTGTGTGTGTGTGTGTGTGTGTGTGTGTGTGTGTGTGTGTGTGTGTGTATCTGTGTGTCTGTCTGCCTGTGTTCTCACACTTGTGCCTGCAGAGGTCAGAGGACAACTTGTAGGCCTTAGTCCTTTCTTCCACCACATGGGTTCCAGGGATGAGTCTTAGATTGTCAGTTTGAGTGGCAAGTGTCTTTACTCTCTGGGGTGTCTGGGTAGCTCCCATTTTTTCTTTTGTTGTTGTTGTTGTTAGTTTGTTTTGTTTCTTGTTTTCTCTGCCTCCTGTCTTTGGGTTTCCCTGAGAACTCTTTCCTGAATAGACTATCTAGAAGCTTTCATTTGTAATTACTGGCGTCTTTTTCATGTAGTCATAGGGTGCCAGGGAGAGGAAACGGTCGCACTCTTAGGACTTAATCTCAGTTGCTTCATTTGTTTATTTTATTATGGAGTTATTTATTTAGTGTATGAGAATCTGCTTCCTTGGCCTGTGACCTTTGGAAACATGTCTGAGCTTTCTCATTTTCTGCCTCGGGGAGACCGGCAGGATAGGCACTCACTCTCCTGGGCTTGAGTTGCTGGGCTCCCTCCTTTCCCCCAGCTGGTTGACCACCCTTTGCCTACAGTAAACAGGGACAATCCACTCCTCCTGGCTTAAGCCAATGGGTTTTGCTTAAAACCTTTCCAGGAGATGTTTTGGGGATTTTGAGAGTAACAAACCAACCTTGAAAGGTGGAGACCCCCAGGAGCTTGGGGTACACTTTGGGCTGGCCTCCAGCAGTCAGATAGGCAACATTTAAGTGTCCTGGCCATCCACATCTCCTGGAAGAGGTTCTGGCAGTTACCTCTTCCTTGCTGAGGTGGAATGTCAGAGGACGAAAGGATAATTTCAGCGCACAGTTTCAGGGGTTTCCACCCATGGTCACGTGGGCTTGTTGTTCAGGGACTTGTGGAGAGACAGAGGAAGGGAGCTCATGGTGTGGAGCACTGTTGCTGACCTTGTGGGAGCTACAAACCAGAGGGTAGCCCCTCCCATGCCTCACTCCTTTTCCAGCCTCCTTTCCCAAATCTTTACCTCCTAAAGGCTCGTTGACTTTCCGGTAGCCACAGACTGGGACCAGCCTTGAGCACATGGCTCTCTTGGGACATTTTAGATCCAGCCCATAGCCATATGGCTCTGCTTTTGTGTGTCTCCAGTTTATAAGCGTCAATTGCTCTATGACTGCTCTATGCCCTGTGTTCTCCAGAGAACCTAAGAGGAGGAGTTTTCAATTTTTCCACCTCTTCTTGTGAGGACAGGAAGGATGATGTTTGAGCCGTTTACCCATCAGAGCTGACACTGGAAATCACCATGTGGTGGTTCTTGACACTCTCTGATGTCACGATGATTCTGGAGAGCTTGCTGTCTCTAAACTAGCCTTGAGACTGGTGGAGCCAAACAGGTCTGGGCATGCGTGATAACTTGTTCCAATGTCTTCATTCTTGGCTCTGGGATTTGGTTAGTATTCCTGCCCTTGCGAGGGACCAGTGGTGGATGGACAGGCTACAGGGCTAGATGTTTTGTGTCAAGGTCTACTTTCCTCTGACCTAGGGTCTTAGTTTTCCCATCTGTGCAATGGGGACAAGGTCAAAGCCTGCCAGCATTCGTGCTGTGATGAGAAAAGAAGTGCTTGGAATGAATAACTGGGTTTGGGAAATGGAGAGGGCCAGAAAGGGGGTAGAGTGCTGAGACTGGGAGCCAGCCAGGAAAAGTCACTCGGAAGCAAGCCTTGTGATTAATGGGAGAAAGTATTCTAGGAGCAGAACAGTAAGCGAAAAGGCCCTGAGGTTGGAATGAGCTGGCTGTGTTGGAGGAAGCAGCAGAACACTCCCCCTGTGGGGAGGCGGGGAAAATGAGAAAGTAAGTGGGTGGTAGATCGTCTTAGTGGCCACGGAGGAGGAGTTGGTTTTTTTTAATTGTTTCTGTTTTTGTTGTTTTGGTAAGGTTCTGGCATGTCCACAGGGCCTGGCTTGGGTTTTCAAAGGCTCTCCTGGCTGCTACGAGAAGAAACAGTGGAAAAGAGGATGATGGGAAAGGTGGAGTCCCAGAGACAGGTGGTGCTGATGAGGAGAGGTGTCGGGGAAGAGAGATGGAGGTGAATGGTGATGTGGAGCCAGCGTGCTCGCACACATCACACAGGTGATGGAGGTGAGAAGAGGAGGCACAACTTACCTCAGTCTACCTGTGGTCCCAGTGCTTGGTGGGATGGGACTTGGAGAATGGTCTTGGGCGGGAGCCGGGTGGAGGTGGAGATAGGAACCTTTACACAGTGTCTGAGCTGCCCGAGCATTGATGGTGAAGTCAGGAGCCAGAGACAAGTCTGGACCAGGCCAGGCATGTCAGGATTGACCACCAGCACGCGGGCATTTGACCACGGGCCTTGTGGCTCCCCTGGGAAGTGTGAGGGGAAGGAAAGCCAGGAAAGAAGGCTCCTCAAAGCCAAGAAGAAAGAGTCCAGGAGAGAAGGCAAAGTTAGCCATGTTCCCTAAGGTGAGGACCCTAAGGATCCTGTTGGTTTGGCATCAGAGGCCACTAGTGACCCTGGACACAGTGATCTCCATGGAGTGTCATGGTGGAGGTGGCACTCAGTGTGAGTAGAATCGGTGCCTGGGCATTGAGCAAGGGGAATTAGTTCAGGTTGCTTCAGGGAGTTCTGCGCAGGAGTCCAGTTAGGATCCAGTGGTCTATGGATACTTCCTAAGTATGAGGGGGAGGCGGCCTGTTTTGTCGTCCTGCCTGAGAGAGCATCTGGTGACAAGCGAGCAGGATGCTGCAGGAGAGCTGAGGGAAGTCGCCTGGGCTGGCATGATGGTGTTGACCCAGTGTCCGTCTGGGAAGGTCCAGCTTAGCCACTATGACAGGGCAAGAGCTGTCTCGTGGAGACGGAGGCGGGCTGCTGGGGTCAGTGGCGTGCTAATACAGTGTTTTGATTTTTCTTTCATTTTGATTTTACTTTCATTTTTCTCCAGAAAGCAACCATTGTGGAGAACAGGTTGGTTGTGGTTTAGGGAGCTAGACCACCTTAAACACTCCTGTTAGGAGTGTAGACCGTGAGGGAGATTATCAGCGGATCCAGGGCCCGCTGGAGGCCTGTGGTCTCAGCCTCACAGTGTGATAAGCCCCCAGCAGTAGGGGCTTGCCGGGGTGAAGCAGAGAGGAGCTGGGTTGAGAATGGTGACACACAGGGTTGTGGTGGGTCTGGCTTTAGTTATGACAGACAGCAGTGAGGGGAGGGGCCAGACGTCTGGAGTAGGTGTGATTGGATAAGGAGCAGAGGTCCTACGGGGGCCAGGGTTGGTGGAAGGCCTGGGAGTCTGAGAATGGACGCTTGAAGTTTCGATGGTGGTGTTTCTGGTGAGGCCTAAGTCTGAGGTGTTGACTGGGGGAGGTCCAGCTGGTGGGAGCGTTGGGGATAGGAAGACTCTGGAGAAAAAGAGGTTAATGAATGAACCGTGAGGGCCAGACTTCTGCCTGTTCAAGCTGCTAAAATTGAGGCCAGGCATAAAGGTGACAATGAGAAAGACAATGAGTGGAACTGCCCTCCAGCACGTGATACATATAATATATATATATTTTTTTTATATTTTTTTTTATATATATGTTTGGTCTCACAATGGTGTCCTCAGAGGGCCAGGGCCATGGCTGTCCCACAGAAGTGGGCTTCTGCGTCACTGCCGTATTTTGAAGGAGGTTGGTGGGACCGTGCCATGGAGGTGACATCAGCGAAGAGGACAATCAAGTGTGTGTCACCCCCTAGATCTGCCACCCCTGCATCCTCCTTGAAAGGTGGGGACAGCAGTTGTCTAATCCCTGTGTCAGTTGTGAGGAAGTGACAGGGTGCATAGGTGGTCCTTGAGCCCAGTGCCCAGCTGATGGGAAGCTCCCAGGGGAAAACTGGCTTCCAGAGACAGTGTGCTTCCCGAAGAGGATGGCTGGCGGGGGGGGGGGGGAGGGTGGTGGGTGTGGTGTGTGTGTGTGTGCATGGCCCAGAAGGGCTCTCTGAAAGGGATTATTTTGGTTATATTCGCCCTGGCAGGTAGGTAGAATGAGGTTTTCGGGTACTCGATAGAGGTACGTCTGATGGATTTATTCTGGATGGAGGCATGTTCTCAGGTGGGGTCACCTGGGTAGATGGGAGGAGTCAAGGGGGAGGCCTTGGGCAGCTCTGACAGTCTGAACATGGCAGGGCATGGTCCTTCATGCCACGTAAACTCACTTGCCATGGCAACTTCCAGAAGGTGCCATGGGGGCACAATGCAGAGGAGGACAGGACGCTTGTAATTATCTAGTCATGCTCAGGATCCCCCAATCCTTACCCTGTGCAAACACAGGCCAGAGCGACTGCTGATCTGAGGCCTGATTTTACAAAAGGCCGCAAGACCCCAGGGCTGAGCAAGGATGAAAGTACTGTGGATGGCCTGACTAGAACCCTGGTGGCTAGTGTGTGTGGGACAGTTACTTGCTGGAAAGCTGTCTCATGGCCTAGTCCCTTGGGTAGGAGCCTTGTGGCTTTTCCTGACCTCTCTGCCTGTCCATCCCAGGTGACATCACTGCCAGCTCCAGCAGGTTCAACTGAGGAGAGCTGAAGTAGGAGCTGCAGGGCCAGGGGTGGGTGCAGGAGCGAGCATGCCAATGTTCTTGGCATCTGCTCTCACCCTCGGAGCCACACTGGGCTGCATGTGCTACCCCCTGCTGGGTCCTGGAAGCATCCAGTACCATGCCCATGGTGTTGCTGTGCCACAGAGGAGGTGTGTACAGGACAGGATCTGGCAGCCTGGAATTCAGGCCGGCCTCTTCCTGCCTGGTCATCGGAGAAGCAGCAGACTCTTTTGTGCCCTGGGGTTGCTTCTGGGCAGTGGGTCTAGGTCTCTGCGCAGGCCCCTTTCTTCTTCCCATCTTCGTTTTTCCTCTCATCCACGTCAGGCTTAGCTGGTTCCATCAGTAACTGGGTGACTAAACGCTTACCTTTCTGCACTGGGTACTTCTTGAGGATGGGCAGAGTCTCTTAACCCTCAGTGATGTCCCCAAGATGGACACGTTGTCGCTGCTCAGAATATACGTTGAATGGATCACATCATGTTTACTTGTCTTTCATGGCAAATCCGGGTGTGGTGGTCCAGCGGCTGCCACAGAATCAAATCTGGCTGATTTCTCTAGTGTGTTTCAGGATTGGTGCCTTTATCTCAGGGGAACTGGCCATTGGCTTAGGGCACTGACTGGTGTCTTCAATCCTTTTCCAGGAGGCTCTAGAGGTCATGTAGTCTAGTGATCCAGCGACCAGACTTGAGAGGCCAGGTGGACCTGGGTCCACATTCTCATGATGACCAGTTAGCCATGCTGTCTTTGGCATCTCTCTTTCTCAGTATCTGAGCCTCAACTTTAAAAAAAAGAAAGAAAGAAAGAAAGAAACACTAAAAGCTACCTCAGGGTGACAGTGTGAATTTCAGAGACAGGAAATAAAGTTCCAACTATGACATTGCGAAGAGGCAATTCAGTGGCCGAGCAGTGTGGAAGGAGTGGTTGAGAACCTTCTAGAGTCCACCAGCTCTGAGGTAAATGGCTAGTTTGTTGCACTACCGTAAAGGACCTGGGGCTTCTGCAGAGGTGGTGTAGAAGGGTGGGTGGTGAAACAGCATCTGGAGTATGGAAGGTGCCCTGAGGTTCTCTCTCTGTGAGTCCCATCTTCATACCTGAGGCATCTGGTCCATGAGAGTCAGGTGAGACGCACGTGGAAAGTGCTTAGAACAGACCCGGAGCATGGGCTAGCTCCTTGTCCCTTATAGCCCGGACGTTTCCTACGGAACAGTTCAAGGACAGAGGATCGATCCCCAGTCTCACACTGTTTTTATTTTACTTTGTTTTCCGAAGATGCTTAGAAATACCTCTTCATTCCAGTGTTTTCAGAATTGCCCTGTGTTTGGTTTTTGGTGTTGCCCCCCTGCTTCCCACTGAGCTGTTGAATCCATCTGGAATTTCCTCGCCTGTATTTTCTCCAGGTGTCCCACTCTCGTCTCTTCACTTCACGAGTTCTGTTTGTTTTTGTGGTACCTGAGTCATTTAGTGGAAGTTGGTGATGGGAGCCGCACCGCTCTCCTGGTCTCCTTCCCCTCCCACTCTGGAGGTAACAGAATTTGGTACCTCTAACTCCCAGGCGCGATTTAGAATATGTTATGCAGCCGGGCGTTGGTGGCGCACGCCTTTAATCCCAGCACTCGGAAGGCAGAGCCAGGCGGATCTCTGTGAGTTCGAGGCCAGCCTGGCTACCAAGTGAGCTCCAGAAAGCGCAAAGCTACACAGAGAAACCCTGTCTCGAAAAACCAAAAAAAAAAAAGAATATGTTATGCATAGGTGAGATGTAACCATCCCAAGGGGCCTTGCAGCTGGGACTTTTCCTTTCCAAAACCTTATTTTGGTGTAATGTAGGCTTACAGAAAAGCTGTAAGAATTGTACAGAGAATATCTGAGTGTTGTTCACTCACTTTCCCCAGAGAGAGTTCCCACACGGCTGGATCCTTCTCCCCTTCTCTTCCTTTCTCTCCCCTTCCTGCCTTCTTGACTTTTATAGGACTCTGTTTCTTGATCAGTTAAGCCAACATCGCTATACACTTCAGGGTATATTTCCTAAAACCAAGGACATTCACCTACATAAATGTAGCACAGTAACCAAATTGGGGAATTACTGCAGAAGAATGCTATTATCTGCAGACCTGATTCTCACCTCCCATCTACTCCAGTGCCCCTACAGGAGAAGTCCTTCCTGTCTGACTTAGAAGCAATCTTGGGTCTTTCAGATCTTTATGTCTTTCAGTAGGCCAGGCTAGTCATGTTGTAGACTACCCCTCACTTTGAGTCTGTGTGGACTTTCCTGTTAGCTGAATTAAAGATAAGCGTGCTTTAGAGAACTCTCCAGAAGCATGGGGCTTTCTGAGCAGCTCTTGAGGGTCTGCATGACCAGGTACATAGCTGTTTTCTCCCCACATGCTATATTCAAAGTTTTCTAAATTCTCCAGTGTCTGTGGGCTGCCTTTGGACTTGTTCCCTTAAATGCACGGCTGGCTTACCTAGCCATTTTTTCACCTGTTTTAGGTGCTCAGTACTGGATCAGTGTGAGACCATAGGTTATTATTCTAAAAGATGTACAGAGTCTGTACCAGAAGCCAATCATTTGTTTTCTGCATGAGCTTGGTGTGGACTCCACAAGGTCCCCCAGGAATCCTCTTAGCATTTTGCCTAGCATCACTGGAATTTGTGAATTCATTTTGAAGGAAGTGATGTATTTATGGTGTGCCGGCTTCCTGTACAGAAAGTGCTCTCCTCACTGTTGTGTCTGAGGTTTCTAGGAAGGCCTCACCACGGTCTCCTGGGTGACCTGCTCTTCTCACTGACTTTGCTGTGTGCTCTTACACAGGGCAGGTGACTCACTCGGTGCTGGGAATTGAACCTAGGGCCTCACACATGCTAGGCAAGCACTCTACCAGTGCGCTGTATCCCATCCTTACCCGTTCTATTTCTCATTAATTATTATTGGTACCGACTTGTGACTATATATCCTGCATCTGGTTACTTGGCCAGAAATCTCTTTTTTCTGAAAATGCTCTTCCAGTTGGTCCTCTTAGGTTGTTGATGAATACAGTTGTGTCTGTAAATAATGGCAACTTTGCCGATTCCTTTTCAGTATTTATACTTCTGTCTTCCCACCCCCAGTCTTTTGATAGTGGCCCGGATCTCCAGAACAGTGTTGAGGAATACGGGCATTTTTGAGCATCCCCAACTCTTAACCGGAAAAGTGCTCCTGTTTTACTATTATTTGTGTGAAGTTTCTGAGAGCTATCTATTAAGAAGGTGTAGAGAAAATTCCTAGTAAAATAAATCTTTCTTTTTTGGAATGCTATTGCTTTTGTGGTTTGGTACCATATTTTATTTGCTAACATTTATTTAAGGAAGTTTGGTTCTGTATGATTTATTAAAAACTTAGTCACAATTTTTTGCTAACATTTATTTAAAAGAAGTTTGGATTTGTATGATTTGCATAAAATTTAGACACATTTTTTTTCCCCTCTAAAATTTCCCTTGCCCGATTTTAGTAGAAGTTTTGGCTTTGACTCCCACCTCCTGCCCAGCAATTCAGAAAATAGTTTTTTTTTTTTTTTTTTTTTCTGAGAATTTAGTATATTTGCCTGTGGAATTATTTGTTTAGTCACAATAATTTTATAATTTCTATTTTTCTCCCAGATTATTGGCCTATTCAAGGGTTTTGTTTCCTCTTGAGTCAGTTTTATATAGTTTTCATTTATTTAGAAAACGTCTATTCCATGTACATTTGAAAATACATCCATATAAAGCCTTCCTTATTGTCTCTTCTTATTATTAAAATTTGAATTTATTTGTATTTCCTTGACCAGGCTGAGGGCCAGACAGGTAACTATTTGATTGGTGATTTCAAAGCACCTCTCCTTGGTTTTGTTCTCAAGTCTTCTGATTTCTTTCCTTTAACTTCTTATTTTTCATTCATTTCCTTTTCTGATTTTTTTCTTCTCATTTGTCCCCATTTTGAATGACTGCTTCAGAAATATCCCCTGGGCATTCCTATATAGTACCCTCATTGTTCATTTTTAAAGAGTCTGCATTCTTTAGTCTCTTTAAAAAATACTCCCTTAAATGACCTTCAGGTTACAGTTACAAGTGGTTAAATTTTTGTGGCTTTCTTTTTGTTTAATTTTTAGTTTTATTGCTTTGTGGTCAGAGAATATGGCCTATATAACTTCTAATTTTTAAAAAATTGGGGTTTTCTTTGTGGCCTCTCACATCATCTGCTTGTGATTGTTCTGTGGATTTTTTGAGAAGTATATTATATTATAAATGTGTATGAAATATATCAAAAAGGTTAGTTGTGTTTTTTAAAGTCTTTTATTGTCTCATTTGTGGTTTTTTTTCTTTGTTTTAATCATGATCTGTCCATTTCTGGGAGGAGTGCTCAGGCTCCGAATTTTAATGGGCTTTCCTTCCATTTCTCCATGTATTTTCAGCGGTTTTCATCTGTGCATTTTTAATGGAGATACAAAACTTCCTTATTGTGCATCTTCTGACACATTTAAGATTTTGTTCAGCTGGGTGGTGGTCTACAGAACAAGTTCCAGGACAAGCAGGGCTACACAGAGAAACCCTGTCTTGAAAAAGCAAACAAACAAACAAACAAAAAACCAAAGATTTTGTTCCTTATAAATTTGTTTTTGTCCTGGGTCCTGTTATTACTTCCACATGTTATTGACATGGGTCTGGTGTAATTTATTAGTTTCTTATTTGACATACACTGCACAAGAAACCACAGTAGACTGTTACAGGCTCCTTTGTGTGCTGTCCGGCCTTCTCCTGGCTGCCTCCCCATCACCTCAGCCCCCCTCTGTTTTCCTTACCTTTTTGTGTCTCTTTCCAGCCCCTGACCTGCCTGCCTCACTCAGTTTGTGATGCCCAGTTTTTAACAGGGGGTTTTTAACAGGGGAATTTGCATACTATCTATCTTTAATACAATTACTTTATAAATTTTCAACGTCTTCCTTTTCGCCTCATTTTGATTTCCCCCACCCCTGCTTTGTTGGGTTGCCAAAGTTTTCTTTTCCTTTAAATTCCACTCTATTTCCTGTTTTTTCTGCCCTCCCCTCGTCCCAACCTTGGTTTGTTCTTGTGATTTGGAAGTCATGGTCCTCTTTCTCATTTCTTATGGGTAACTCTGTAACAAAGATGTTTAAACTTGAGAGCACGAATAAATTAGCATTGCTAACACCCCACCCCAACCCCTTGCAAAGAATGTCCACCCTCCCTGGCCCATGTAGAATTGACCTTTCCATGCACTTCTTCCTGGCTGGCCATTCTTCCAGTCTCTTCCTGGTTAATGGAATATGGAATTTTAATTTTCAGCTTTTAAGAGGGAGGGAACCCCATCTGTCTTATTTTGGGAGATCATAAGCCGCCTTGAGTCCTCTGTCACCGCTTAGATTTAGCTCTGTCTGGCCCAGTTACGGTCTTCCTTTTACAGTTGAATCCTTCCCTTCATGATCTCGGGGTGGGTGAGATCGGGCAGGTCTGGAAAGGACATTGTTTTCCTTGAGTGTTGGGTTGGGAGCTGTTCTCCAGCGCTCTAGCCACCGCACCCCTGGGCTTGTCTTTTTGTAGGTTTTTCCCTTATGGAGGCCTTAGGGAATTTCCGCCTTGTCTTCAGATTGGGAATCTTATCAGAAGTGTCTCAGTGTCCTGTTTTATTTCTCTTCCTCTTTGGTCTTTGGCTCTGGAAACTCTGGTCCTGTTCTCTGCTGCGGAGACCCTTGTGAGTGCTGGGTCAGTCCGTCTTTGGGGTAGAATGGTTGTGGATCTCTGGTAGCCAGAGTGCCTGGGACACCTAGCCCACTAAGACTGGCTTTCCTCATCTGGAGGAAGCTCTGGGACAAGGCTGGGGTAGGAAGGGTTCTTCCTGGCAGATGGCAGAGATGGAGACAGGATTTGAGTCAGACTTGGAGAGTGGGCAAGCTACAACCTCGGAGCTTCGCCTCACTTTCCCACTGAAAATGATGGAACTTGTAGATTTTTACCTTCATTTTATTATTTAAAGTGTTCATGTAAAAGAAATGACTTGGTGGGAGATACTTTTGCATGCTTGCATCTTTTTTCTTTCTTTTTTCATTTATTTAATTTTTTTTTCATTTTACATATCAACCCCAGTTCCCCTTCCTTCCCCTTCTCCTGTTCACCCACCCCCACCCCAATCCCATCCCCATCTACTCCTGAGAGTGGATAAGGTCTCCTTAGGTAGTCAACAAAGTCTGGCATACCAAGTTAAGGCAGGGCCTAGTGCCTTCCCCTGCATCAAGACCGAGCAAGGTATCCAACCATAGGGGATGGGCTCCAAAGAGCCAGTTCATGCACCTGGCATAAGTCCTGGTCCCACTGCCAGGAGCCCCACAAGCAGATCAAGCCACACAACTGTTCCCCACATTCAGAGGGCCTAGTTCGGTCTCATGCAGGCTCCCCAGCTGTCAGTCCAGAGTCCATGAGCTCCTACTAGCTCAGGTCAGTTGTCTCTGTGGTTTTCCCATCATAATCTTGACCCTACTCCTCCACCCCTTGTTCCTTCTCCCTCTCTTCTGCTGAACTCCAGGAGCTCGGCCAAGTGCTTGGCTGTGGGTCTCTGCATCTGCTTCCATCAGTCACTGGCTGTATG
This sequence comes from Peromyscus leucopus, assembly GCF_004664715.2. NCBI lineage: Eukaryota > Metazoa > Chordata > Mammalia > Rodentia > Cricetidae > Peromyscus > Peromyscus leucopus. Next base: position 60,574,559 of record NC_051064.1, on the reverse strand, counting down.
TAGGTTCTGTGATGACAATCAGGGTAGTCACCAATCTGAGTGCAGGGGAAGGCTAGTTCAGGCATCCTCTCCACCATTGCTAGTAGTCGTATCTGGGGACATCCTTGTGGGCTCCTGGGGATTTCCCTAGCACCAGGTTTCTCCCTAACCTCATACTGGCTCACTCTGTCAAGATATCTCTTTCATTGCTCTTCCTTTCTGTCCTTCCCCAAGATCAGCCATCTTGATCCCTCATGTTCCCATACCTATCTCCTCCCTTCTACTCCCCCCTCCCAGTTTACCCAGGAGATCTTAACCCTTTTTCCTCCCTGGGGTGATCCTTGTGCACTGTAGTCTGGTTATCCTTTGCTTTGCATCTAATTAATATATGGCAGAAAATTGGGAATCAACCTACCTCGAGACCACTCTTGGGCATATACCCAAAAGATGCTCAACCACACCACAAGGACACTTGCTCAGATATGTTCATAGCAGCATTATTCATAATAGCCAGAACCTGGAAACAACCTAGATGCCCCTCAACCGAAGAATGGATAAAGAAAATGTAGTACACATACACAATGGAGTATTACTCAGCAGTTAAAAAAAAATGGCATCATGAAATTTCTAGGCAAATGGATGGAACTAGAAAAAATTATCCGGAGGCCAGGTGGTGGTGGCACACGCCTTTAATCCCAGCACTTGGGAGGCAGAGCCAGGCAGATCTCTGTGAGTTCGAGGCCAGCCTGGTCTAGAGAGCGAGATCCAGGACAGGCACCAAAGTTACACAGAGAAACCCTGTCTCAAAACAAACAAACAAAACAAAACAAAAAAAAATCATCCAGAATGAGGTAACCCAGACTCAGAAACACAAACGCGGTATGTACTTACTCATAGGTGGATACTAGATAGATACTTGAACCGTAATGCTCCTCACCTACCCTTTTCCTCATCACCCCTCCCCATCTCTTCCTCATCACGCCCTCCCCTCATTATATTTGGTTTTTCTGGTTAATGAGACTCTGCTGAAGCCAGAATCTGGACATTGAGAGCGCTCTGACTTTGACATAACATGCTTTAGACTTTACCAGAACCCTCTTCGGTCCAGTAAATGAGAAGCGGCAGGTCTTTGTGCATGTTTGGTGCCCGATGTGCCCTCTTCTATTCTCTTCTGTGTGTGTGTGGCCACTTGTCAGCCGAACAGCCGCCCGCCCACCTGCGCATGTCCAGGCCGTGCATGCAGTAGGTGCTTAGAGAATGGTAGAGAGCAGGAGTCAGCAGTCCACTGTTCCTGCGCTGGGAAGTGATTTCGTCTCACCTCACCGGGCAGGGTTCCCTTGCATTTACAGTTTCATGAAAGATTTTATTTGTGGTTGAATGACAGCAGGAATTCTTTTAGGAAAACGAGAAGAACTGGTTTAGAACCATTGTGAAACTCCATTTTTAAGAGCAGCAGGGCGGGGCCCAGGCCACTTCAAAGGGGGCAGTCTAGAATTCTTGTTTACACAACAGAAAAAGAGGCGATTACATGGCTTCAGAGTTACCTCAAACTCTGTGTAATCTTCAGCTTCTAATGATTTTTTTTAACCCACTCAGGTAGTTAATGAACGTGTAATGTATTTAGAAGGATGCTCAAAGTTGGTTTCACCAAATGGACCACTGGCCCAGGAACATCACCAGGAGACCGATCTATCCAGGGGAGGGTATGGTATCCACATGTTTTCTTTTTGCTTAGCAGGCAGTTTTGAGCATCTGTGCTCTGTGTGATAGCCCAGCCACAAGAATGGGGAGCATTGGGGGAGGCTGGGAGCAGGGGAGGGCTGGGAAACCCTGGTCCACAGAGGAACGTGTCCTCATTAGCCTCTGATGGTTTTGGATATTGCCTCCTTGCGGTGGATAAGGGAACCCTTCATCCTGTTGGAGGGCTGCAGGCACCACTCAGCCCCTCTGATTAGTGCCAGAGATAACCAAGAATGCAGAGAGACTCAGGGTCCCAAATGGGACAGGCCCACCCAGTGTTGCCCTAGCCAATGGAAGGAAAGAGGGTTTGGTCTTCAGTTTTGAAAAGGAAGTGTTGGGGACTCACTAGCACCACCCCACCATCTTTATCAGGGCTCAAGACATGAGAGGTTGAAGGCCTAGGGGCATCTTATACCTAAAGTCCCAATACTTGGAGGCTAAGGTAGCAATGTTCCTTGAGTTCCAGACCTGCCTGGGTTGACCCAGTGAGTTCTGGGCCATCCTGGGCTACAGAGTCAGACTCTGTTTCTAAAATCTAAAGAGAAAACGAAGGGGGGTGATGGTTACATTTTTTTAAATTTTCTTTTAGCATTTTTCATTGATAAATCTGGCTAACTGGTGTGATGGGAGACAGTGGAGACAGGATGGCCTTTTCATGCCCTAGCTCAGCCTCCCACTGTTGGAACCCACTGGAATTTCTCCCTTTGCTTCTCCTTGGCTTTGTTGAAGAGTAGGAAGGGGATCAGAGAACTAGGCTCAGGCCTAAGCCAGCCCTGGAGGAGGGCCTGCTGCTTGCCGCCCCCTGCACTAGGTAGCTACATTTTTATTTAAAACGCCTTTGTTCTTAAACACAGATCACACAGCTATCCAGCAGAAATACAAAGCAAGCTGTGCGTGTCGCTTTAAATTTTCTAGTGGCCGGATTGAAAAAGATGACACAGGTGAAATTAATTTGAATAACGCATTTCACATAACCCAGGATCTCCACAGAGTTGCCGGTCCAACATGCAATCATAATAAGAATTCTTACAAAGCTAGTATATGTTTCTTATCTTGTAGAGCGTCTCCGGAATCAGTACATGTTTTTCAAGGACAGTGCACCTCAGTGTGGGGATGAACCCCATCACAATGGCATAATAGCCACATGGGCTATTATGGTGACCATGCTGGACACTGTGGCTGCACCAGGTATACATGAAAAACACAAAAACCCCAGTGACCAGCTCTGGAGAAGGGCCTGTGTCTTTCTGCTTCCTGCCTGTTTTGAGCGTTGGTCAGCCCCTCTTCTAGGAATGGAATTCCCCAGTTCCCTAGCCTTTCTTGTCCTGTCTCTCCGCTCCCTCCCAGTGGCTTGCCGGGAGTTTCTCTTCTGAACCCTCCTCTGATAGTGTATTCCTGCCTCCTGAATTGGGTTCTTCCCTCCCGTGCCTAGCTCATACCAAGGTGATCTTTGCGGTTAAGTACCCATTTTTCAGGGTGGCCTTTGTTCACCTCCATGCCCCTATCTCCAGCACCCGTGTTGGGTGCTGTTGTGAGGAGAAGAGGGGTCCTTCTTCTCAGCACCTTCTGCGGTGGTAATCGGCTCTTGAACACCTACCTCTCCAAGCCTTGTGCATTCCTGCAGCAAAAGGGCCCTGACTTCTTTGTTCTCTGATTTCTCCACAGCAGCTAGCGAGGTGGCTACAGAAAACTGATGATCAATAAATAGGAAATGAATGATGACGGTGGGCTGAGTCAATCGTGTGGAGTAGCCTAGGCTCATGGGACCCCATCCCACCCCCACCCAGAGGCCCCCAGACCTCTGACAGCCAGAGCAGGAGCTCAGCTCTTCCGGCCAGCACTAGCCTTCCTGCTTCATTTTCGACAGAACTGTCCTCTTCCTCTCCCTCTCTTGACTGGCTTTCAGTTGCCTATAAATTATATTTTTGGTGGCTGTTAATAAAAATATAGGGCTGGGGAAGAAAAAAAAAAGACTTCTCCTAATAGAATTTTATTAAATGGCACTAGTTTAAAAATGTCTCGTAAAAAGTTAATTAATTTGGGATTTGGGGATGAAAGGCGTGATATAAATGTCAGTTATTATTATTACAATTTCAGCCTCACGCTTATGCTCTGGATCCAGACCTTGATCTGGAGTCTCTGAATCCCATGGCCTAGTAGCTCCACTGACATGCCAGAGGCAGATTGGAGCTCTGAGGTCCTGTGGGGATGGAGAGGACCTCACCAGGGTAGGTGGTCCTGCCTGTTCATTCAGACTGAGACGAGGCCTTGAGAGCTGGCACCGTGGCCAGGCCACAGCTATTCTGAGTGGGAGGGTCTTGGCACTCCAGGGAGCCTCCAGCTACAGTCACCTGCCATATCAAGGTCATGGGCTTGTCCCCGTCACAGAATTCTGGGATGTTCTAGCTGTAAGTGAGCCATGAGCGTGTAGCCCTGCTCTCGTTTTATATAGAGGGAAACTGAGTTTGAAGGGGAGGCGGTGGCTCCTCTAACCCAAGGTCATGTAGCAAGTTAATTAAATTTATGGAGAAAAAATGCAGCGAATGCAATTAGTGAAATGGGGGAAGCCGTTGAAAAAGGGTTCAGACAATTTATGGGTGGCGAGTCCAGAATTTGTTTGCCCATGAAGCAGAGCCCTGGGACTTGCTCAGAGACAGACAGCCCTTGGCTCCTTCAGGACACCTCACCTTCACTCCCTGATGGCACAGATGGTACCTAGAGGGAGGAGGGGCAGCCTTTCCTTGTGTGTAATTACCAGAGTGGGGGGGGGCGCGGCGCTGCTATGTTAATTGAGTGGCTGCATGCTTGTTCCTGTCTTTTTAAAAGAGGGCATGTCAGCATCCTTTAAGAAGTAGGAACGAGGAGGTGGAGACCATGAATCTCTGTGGATCTCACAGCCTTGCTGGAGTCTAGCCTCAGAGCTGAGAGAGACCCTACACACTGGTTGGTCATCTGAGACCCTTGGTGGCTGCTCACGCTTTTCTGTAAGCATCTGGCAAGTGTCTGCTCGTTCAGAGATGGACTCACCTGCTTCTTCCTCCATAGCCTCTTCTGTTGGGGATGGTCTCAGAAAGGTGTGGCCCCGGGAGCTTCTGCCTAGCTGTCCTGCAGTCCTTACATTTTGGGAGTTGACATCTCCTGTCTCCCTGTTGAGTGAGGCCTCATTACTCAGAGTTACTAGTCATCAAAGTCATATACAGAGTGTTCAGGTGTGTGTGTGGAGGGCGGGGGGGGGGGGTGGGGGGGGGGGGGGGCGGGGGGGGGAGCGGTAGAGGCTCAGGTAGCAAGGAGGCAAGCTTGATCAACTCCAGCTGAGCTTTTTAGTGAATTTCCCACTACCAGTGGTTAGTATTGTCCAGGGAAATTTGAATTCAGACACAGTTGAATTTGAAGCTGGCCTCTCCTGGAACGAGATACTCCATCTCAGTGGTCCTCTGTCTCTGGACACTGGGGACAGGAACTACTCTGGAGTATTACTGTAAGCACCAAGAGGAAGGATGCCTGCCCTCCTGGGTACTGCTTGCATCAAACTTGGTGGGACTCCAGTCATGTCAGCCCTGACAGTGTCCTCGTGACTCCTGTCACCTTGTTGGCCCTCCTGGACAGGGAGTTTTTGAGGTGTTCATCTTTCTAAGTCCCCAAAATTCAGCACAGGAATTCCCACAGAGCCTACCAGAACCTTCCAGTTACATAGTCACATGCCCCTGCTCAGTGAGCTGGATGGGGGGACTCTGGCCTCTGCCTACATTAGGTTTCTCAGGTCTCCCCAAGCTGACAGGCCTGACACGAAGCTTTCTGTGGAGAACAGCAACTTCCCTCCCTTCTAGAAAAAAGGGAGGTCCAGGATGGATGTGTCTTTGGTGGGCACCTTGTCCTTCTTGACAAGGACAGTCCATGCTGGAGCTGAAGGACCATTTGACCAGGTAGGGGTTCTCCTCAGCAGCAGAGCGCCTCTCCCTCTGGTCTTCATGTGTCACACATGTTGTGCACCCTCATAAACAGAGTTGTGGAACCTTGGCTGCCTGTGTACTGTGGGTCCTCGGCACACTCCACTGCTACTGTGGACCTTGAATGCTTCGGGGACAGAAAACCCAGCGTACTGACTTCTCCTGGACAGCCAAGGGTGTTTGGGATACAGTGGTACACTGTTAGTAGACACAAATTAATTAGAAGACCTGCCCTGCCCAAGGCTCCTGAGTGGTGGGTCTTTGCCTGGAGATCAGGTCCTTATCTTTCCCGTGGAATGTATCAGGGCCCTAAAGGGTCTCCAAGGCCTTAAGCCTCACTGCTCCACAGTGGAGCAGAGGACGTGTGTAGCCTTGGGAATTAGAAGGTTCAGGAAGGATTCTGGGAAAGCATCTCCTCTGATCCTGTAGCGAGAGGCTTCAAACTGAGAGAATTCAACCATCGTCTGTTGTTTTGTCAGAGTTCCTGGTAGTCATGGCCCTCGTGTGCCATTCAGCCATCTCTGTCAGGCACAAGGGAATCCATGATCTCATGCCATGTACAGAAAACAGTGCTAGTGGGGGAACTAACGAGGACGGCTCTGCCCTCACCACCGCAAGGTCCACCCATGGTCACAGTCATCACTGCCTTGACTGCGAAGCATCGCACGTCTCAGCATTTGGAAACTGGGCAGCCATGCCTCCTTGTCCCCTGCCTTTCTCCCAGAAGTGGAAACGGAAGGGCAGCGATGCAGCTGGTCTCCTGTCGATTTTCTCAGCCTGGCCGTAGCAGGAGTGAAGCTAGAATCCTGGCTTCCTGGTTTCCAGTCCTGGAATAGCAGGGGCCACCACAGTAGTGAGCTTGCCCCGCTTTGGACTTCCTGTTGGGACATCTCTACTTCCACATGGAGGTAGCTGTGGGTTGCTAGGATGCTACCTGCCTTTGAGAAAATAACTAGAAGAGGAATGTTTTCCATGTAGCCACCATAGAGGGCTAGCTTCCCTATGTAAGTGCATAACTCAGGGGATCATGGATGGAGTGGTCCTAAAGAGGAAGTGAGTCTTTCTTTCTCTTAAGACTCCTTTCCTCTCTGTGGCCTGCAGAGAGAGAGCAGATTCCGTCCTTTAGAGTCACCCAGTTCATTCTCGCATCCTGCAACCCAACTTGAATGGCTCTGTTGCTATGGTTCTTACTGACTCTCATTCAGATTCTCCCCCTAAGGCAGATGCTCCTCTTCATCCCGACTCAGAACTGCCTCCTCTTGGCTTGTCAGCGGACCACACGGTCTCCTGGTGCAGTGGAGGGGCCCAGGCCAGCCAGCCGACACCAGCCGACACACGCTGGCTCCGCCTGGGAAAACACTGTCCTCCCACGTGTGACTCTGTCACCGCCGGTTATAGTTGGACGGCTCCAGGAGCAAGGCCTTTGCTAGGATTGCTTCCCGATTAACTAGGTCAACATTTCCAAAACCAATTTCCAGCAAAGTGGAGCCATCTGGTTAGTGTCATTCCCCACCCAGCCAGGCCAGGGAGTTGACATGGGAGGCAATTCCCTGGCTTTGGCACGGGGAGACCTTGTCTCTACCTGAGAAGAAAGTCACATTCCACGGTTCTTCTGTGATTACCCCGACTTTTTATTTTATCTGCCCCCCCTTCAAATCTTCCATTAAACCCCCGTAGATCTTGTTTCAAACAGGCAATTAGACTAACAACGTAATTATATCCCTCCGTGCTAATTGTAACTGGTTTAGGGGAAAAACAAAGAGAAAGAGGCTTTGAATTTTCTGGAAACCAAAAGCCATGTTGTAATTGCAGGTATTTCTTGTGTCTGCTTCTCTTAGTGTCACTTGACTTGGTCTAGACCGTCACTAGGACCACCCTAGAGCCTTTACCTGAGTGTGCCCGTGGCTCTTCCTTGTCCCTGGCCAGCTATAGTTTCCCATTTCTCCTGCCCTGCCTTTGCTGACCATGACTCTCGTCTCTGATTGATTGAACTGTATTCATTCACAGAAAATAAAGACAAGGCCATGAGGCCAAAGGATGAAGGAGATAGCTTTTCTTTCTGCTCCTGTTTGGGTTGTGTTCCTTGGGAGGTTGTGGGAACCCAGGGAGATTGGGCAGAATTGGCCCAGGTCCTAGGGTTTGAACCCAGGGTTGTAGGACATAGATGCCCTGGGGTGACAATTTCTGTCACCTTACTCATATTTAGCATTTGTCTGAGTGTGTCTTCTTGGGACAGGCCAAGGCTTGGTGAACGAACCTTGGTCCCTCTAGGCTGCATTCAGCCTGGGGAAGGAGTCAGGTAGGCAGTTGAACCAGTGCGGCCTTTGGGAAGAGTGACATCAGAAGTGCTCCACAGTCTTGAGTGGTGGACATCAAGGGCATAGGGCAGGGCTGCAGAGCATGCCCCAGGGTGTCCTGGTGTAAAGGCCATTCAGGGCCAGACTGGGAAGATGGGAGAGAAAACAGCCCGATGGGAACAGATACAGGAATGCAGGTGTGATGAACACCAGGTGTGAAGATAGCTGCAGATACAGGAATGCAGGTGTGATGGACACCGGGTGTGAAGATAGCTGCAGGTGAAGGAATGCAGGTGTGATGGACACCAGGTGTGAAGATAGCTGCAGGTGAAGGGATGCAGGTGTGATGGACACCGGGTGTGAAGATAGCTGCAGATACAGGAATGCAGGTGTGATGAACACCAGGTGTGAAGATAGCTGCAGGTGAAGGGATGCAGGTGTGATGGACACCAGGTGTGAAGATAGCTGCAGTGAGGATGCAGGTGTGATGCAGGGGTGGATAGCTGCAGGTGAAGGGATGCAGGTGTGATGGACACCAGGTGTGAAGATAGCTGCAGGTGAAGGGATGCAGGTGTGATGGAACACCAGGTGTGAAGATAGCTACAGGTGAAGGGATGCAGGTGTGATGGACACCAGGTGTGAAGGTAGCTGCAGGTGAAGGATGCAGGTGTGATGGACACCAGGGTGAAGATAGCTGCAGGTGAAGGGATGCAGGTGTGATGAACACCAGGTGTGAAGATAGCTGCAGGTGAAGGGATGCAGGTGTGATGAACACCAGGTGTGAAGATAGCTGCAGGTGAAGGGATGCAGGTGTGATGAACACCAGGTGTGAAATACTGCAGGTGAAGGGATGCAGGTGTGATGGACACCAGGTGTGAAGATAGCTGCAGGTGAAGGGATGCAGGTGTGATGGACACCAGGTGTGAAGATAGCTGCAGGAGAAGGTATGCAGGTGTGATGAACACCAGGGGTGAAGATAGCTGCAGAGAAGGTATGCAGGTGTGAGAACACAGTGGCTGGAGAAGAGCAGCAGCTGTCCTGAAGGAGGAGGGTATGGTTTTCATCTTGGTAGAAATGAGAGTCCAGGATGCAGTGCTTTAGGTGAGAGAGGATGACAGGGTCAGCCTTGTGCCTCAGAAAGGTCAGATAGATCAAGCAAGTGTAGGTGGTGTGTAAGTGGAGATAGGGAAGCCTCATGTGGAGCAGAGATCAGATCAGCATTTCTGGCTGGGAAGCCTGTGCCAACCACACCCAAAGCTTCTTCTCCAGTAAGGCGCCCTCTGTCCACTGTCCACGTCCAGATGAGTGAAGCTCTGTGGTTCTGTGGCTGTGGCCCTCTTAGATGTGTTTTTCCAGCTGTGCCTTTTGCCCTTTTGGCCTCAGCCCATGGAAGAACGGGTGTGTGTGTATGTGTATGTGTGTGTGTGTGTGTGTGTGTGTGTGTGTGTGTGTGTGTGTGTGTATGATCTCCCTTGTTTCAGAAATAGCTTCCAAATTGGGTGACAGATGTGACCACGTCTCCCTTAGGACAGATGTCACTCCATGGCAATTCTGAGGTCTGACATGAAGAGATCTTGTCATGCTTTAGAGGGAGATCTGCTTGGATCTACTTCCTTTCATTTTCTGTCTTCATACCTAGTGGCACCCTCTTTGGACTACTTGGTGCCAGGTGTTTCAACCCTGGGCTTGCCAACAGCTATGTAGAACTGGCATTTCATTGAAATTCCATTAACTATTTTTTCTTTTTTTTTTTTTAAACCAATGAGCAATTTATAGATTCATTAACTTTTTACAACACTTGTGAAATCAGGAAGAAGGGAATAAAGCAAATGAAATACTTGGTCCATAGAGTTTCACTCAAAGATGGTGGGCCTTAAAGAGGGACCATAAAAGGTGGGCGATGAAGGCCAGGCTGAGAAGCATTAGGAAGGTCTGAGATCTTCTAGAAGTATCCAAGACTAAAGGACTCAACACACACACACACACACACACACACACACACACACACACACACTTTTCCACTAACACTTAGCCTTTCATCCAAATCTGTTGAGTGGTTTCCTCCTGTCACAACATGGCTGCTGTCTTGTGCTGATGGCCTATGGGAGCTCACCACATCCGGCAGTGACTGCACGTATTTCCTTAGGCTGAAGTCGGTATTTTCTTGTGGCTCTTGTTTTCTTTCCTTGAGGGGAAGGTTGGATGACTTGATGGTTGAGCATGTGGGCTTCGGGGCCAGACAAGCTTGGCCTTAAATATTGGCCTTGTTACACACAGGACAGTGTGATTGGGGACATGTGACTTTGTTAATCTAATCCTCTATTTGTATGAAATTGTAGTAGTGCTAGAATCTCTAGGAAGTTCCAGGAAAAGGACATGGATATTTTGTTACTGTGTTTGAACTTCTGGTCTTCCTTCCTTGACCCTTCTGGGTGCTAGGATTGCAGACATGCACTGGCTTTATGGGGAGCTGTGGATTGAGATGCAAGGTAGACATTCTGCCTTCTAAGCTACATCACTAGTTCATGAATAAACTTTAGCACACAATTACCTGGTGAGGATGAAATGGAATGTGGCCTAACTCCACTCTCATTCCAGCCTGGACTGTGTGATTGGACCACAGGATTGGACCACTTTGCCATCCACAAGTGTCCTCAGTTCACTTCTGTTCCACCAACAGCAGGACCTATCAACCTTTGACCCTTCAGTTTACTCAGTTGTAAAGAGAATGAGTGGCTCCTCATAGTGAGGCTGCTAGACAAGATCATCATGCTGGATTCGAAGAGCCTTTTTGGGTGCTGAGCACTTCAGAGGGCCTGCTGTTGGGGTTACCACCACTTGTGTTATAAAAGCTTAGCCAGTTTGTATATTGTATTACAGAGCCACTTGGAGATTTGCTGCCCCAAGGGACCTCAGAAGGGGAAAATGGGGGCTGGAGGGAGAGGGCTCAGCAGTCAAGAGCTTTACTGCTCTTCTAGAGGACGCGAGTTCAGGTCCCAGCACCCACATCAAACTTACCACAACTGCCTGTCACTCCACCTCCAGGGGATCCAACACCATCCTCTGACCTCCAAGGACACTATCATGTGGCACTCACATATGTATGGCGGTCAGAGGTTAATTTCTAAGCGACATCTGTCTCGAGAGCTTTGGAAGCTCATACTTGGTGGTTGTGATCACAGAGCCCCATATACAGCTTAGCTAAGGAGGAGATAAGGCTGTGGAGGTTTGCAGCCTACATTCAAACACATACGACCTTGTGCACTTTATTTTTCATGCATACAACATGCTACCTGGCTCAAAAGGCCATGCATCAATGGTATATCTTTTATACTGAATACATCCACTAGTGAAACTGATGTGGCTACAGGAAGGGGAACTGCAAGCCTAGCTTTGGAGAAGGCAGTTGTGCTTGGTACAGGGAGGTTAGTGTTTTGGGTAGACTTCTGAGAATCTTGCTATGTCTTCAGATGTTTTCTTTAATTTTTAAGTCCTATATCTTCACATAATTTCCCAGCTTAAATTAGACACAGGCACTTTCAATGGTCTACTACTTTGCTTCTGTATTTTGTTTACTATGGGTATTGTGATAGGTTGGCTTGTGGAAACAAGTTCCCTGGTGATGGATACAACAGTATGGATGGTGACGGTGAAGAGTTGTTACTTGCATAGAGCTTGATCTGTGCTGGCCATTGATCTAAGAGCCTTACAATTTTGAACTCCTCTTCATTGAATGATTTCATCAAATCAGCCCAGTTTATGAAAGAGAAATATGATGTGGGACCTTGGAAAGGGAAAGAACTTGGTATTTGTCTTAGAAGATGAGAATTTAAATCTGTGCATGGCTTCTAACCATATGACATTCAGTAAAGTGACCCAAAGCCTGCTCATTCCTCTCTGACATGGAAAGCCTGACTCCAGCCTGGTGAGCTGAATGAATGGGTGTAGCAATCCCCCATCACTAAGCAGATGATGCCCAGGGCTGATGGGACATGTCTTCCTCCCAGGTTTCCCAGAACCCGAGTCATCTTCCCTAGATAGCAGGAAGTAATTTTAAGAACATGATGCTCATATTCCCAAGAGGTAGGGTGGGTGGTTTTTGGTTGTTCGATGGGCTATGGATAATTGTCATTGTTTAGGATGGTTGGTTACAAGTTGTTATTGTTAATGGTCAGGAAAAAGGCTAAACAAAGGAGATTAGATTTAGGGTTCTTGTTTAAAAAAAAAAAGAAAAAGAAGAGAATATAGAAAAAGATAAAAGGTAGATTATTGAATCTACTCTGAAAAGAAAAAAAGAGGATATAGATATTATAAAGAGAATCTACTCTGAAAAAAATATAGAAATGATGGATAAAGAGTAGATTACTGAATCTACTCTGAAAAGAAAAAAGTGAAAATATGGATATGATAAGATAAAAAGGTAGATTATTGAATCTACCTTTAAAAAGCAATTATTAATTTTAAATATTTTACATTGGATTGGATTTTTGTTTATTGTATACAAAATTTTGAATATTGATACAAATTTGAGCTTAATTTTGTTAGAAAAAATGCTGTACATATATTTCTAATCTTGTTCAAGGCATTGTATCTGTAGAGCTCGTTTAACAGTGTGATGCAAATTGCTAGTCCTTGAAAATTATTACCAAATAATTAGGGTATAAGAAATGCAAGTTAATAGTCATTACAATCAAACATGTAGTCATGTTAAGTATGTTTTCAAGGTAAAATAGAAATATATTTTAGACAGACAGATCATCTTCAAACGCTTCAGAGATCTATAGAATATGACATTTAAGATGTTTTAATAGCACTGATTTTTTTTTTAATGACAATGAGATATATCTGCTTCTGGCAGCACCAATATACTTCAGAGAAGATGATGGCCATCGAAGAAACTCCATATAGAGTTTACTTATGTTATGGCAAGTTAACCACTGGGCAAAAAAATGCCCTCACATCAACTGCTGACATTTGCTGTCCAAAATGGACAAGCAGGACACAAAAGAAAGGACTGATGAACCTTGCCAAGGCAAGGTAGGAAGGCCCTTTAGAAAATCCTGCTTCACAGATGAGTCTGTCAGATGTAGCTGGATATTTCTCTAGTCCTATCAGAGCCTACAGCCACTCAGATCCAAGTAAACACACAGAGACTTATATTACTTATAAACTGTATGGCCGTGGCAGACTTCTTGCTATCTAGTTCTTACATCTTAAATTAACCCATTTCTATTCATCTATAAGTTGTCACATGGCTTGGGGCTTACTGGTATTTTATATCTTACTTCTCATGGCAGCAGCTGGCAGCGTCTCCTGACTCAGCTTTCCTGTTCCCAGAATTCTCCTCTCTGCTTGTCCAGCCTGTACTATACTTCCTGCCTGACAACTGGCCAATCAGAGTTTTATTTATCAATCAATCAGAGCAACACATTCACAACATACAGAAAGACATCTCCAGCAGTCAGATATGCTAGGTCTGTAGGCCGAAGATGGATGCCTCAACGTTGCAGAGAAATATTGGGTGACTGTCCAGCAACCAGCTGTTTCTGTCATTTCTCACATTTTTTGGAAGTTGCTTGTCTGTACTTCCTGCTTACTTAGGTAATATTATTTCCTTCTCGGGTCTCTGGGGGAGTTGAAGATTAGTTATAGTTATAGTTTTTCTTGTTAACAAATTCAGAAAAGATACTCACTAAAGATGTGTAAAGTATATACATTTGAAAGACATCAAAAGATAGTTTTTGGTTGGTAATACAAGTTAGGATAGAAAGTGAATTAGGTACAACATTTTGGACTCACCAAAATAGGATAAATAATAGAGTTTTTTGTCTGAATTTGTCAAATGTTAATGGCCTGGATATTGTTAATGTAATGTAAAATAATTCTGGACTGTATATATTGTATATACTTATTGTATTTAGTTTTTCTTATATTAGTTATAGCCTTTTATTATTTTAGACAAAAAAGGGGAAAATGTGGTGATATATTGTGTACCCTAATAAAGCTCACCTGAGGATCAGAGGACAGAGCCAGCCACTAGATTAGACATAGAGGCCAGACAGCGGTGGCACACACCCTTAATTCTATCACATGGAGACAGATCCGTCTGGACCTCTGTGAGTTCAAGGACACCCTGGAAACAGAGCCAGGCAGTGGTGGCACACACCTTACTATCACTCAGAACAGAGACCTCTATCTGTGAGTTCAAGCAAAAAAAGCCACATTCACACACTTTAATCCCAGTACTGGGAAGCACACACACCTTTAATCCCAGGAAGTTACGGCAGGGCAGAGAAAGGCATATAAGATGTGAGGAAACAGGAACTAAAGCAGTTCCATTGAGACCCGATTGGGTGAGGACTCAGAGGCTTTCAGTCTGAGAATTTGTGGAAACAGGATCAGCTGAGGAGTTGGTGAAGTGAGCTTGGCTGTGGTTTGCTCTGCTTCTCTAATCTTTCAGCATTCACCTCAGTATCTGGCTTTATTATTATTATTATTATTATTATTATTATTATTATTATTATTAAAGACCATCTAAGATTCAAACAACACTATGTAGACACGCTCATCTTTGGACACCAGAGAATACAGAGCATGGCCCCTGCTGGGGAAGATGGATGGTCCAGCTGAGAAGACAGGCCATAAAAAGATGACTGAGTATCCCAGCTGCTTGATCAATACTGTTTGAATGGCTCAGGCCATAAGTGCTTTAACAAAACAGGGAGGGAGGCGAGAACTGAGCCTTGAAGGCAGTCTTCCATAGAATGTATCTAAATCAAGCCTTTCCCAATAGGCAGGACAAAGAGAATCCCAGGGATGCAGCTGTGCCCTGGTGTGGTAGGAATGCTGTTGTCTTTAGCAAACTTAAACAGCAACAAAAAGTTGTAGTGATCTGGAGTGGCCCTGAAGGTGGAAGAATTTAGAAGGAACCCAAGGAGCTTCTGTCCCTGAGGGTAGTGATTGGTCTGGTCAAGGGATGCTTCCTGAGTGCTTGGATCTCCTGGGTGGTGGGTTAGGACAGCTAGCCTTCCATGTTTTTGGTTAACAGTAGGCTCTCAGAAAAGGCTGGAAGTGAAAGTTTTCATGGAGGTCATGCAGGCATCCCCCCTCATGTGTCAGGGGTGGAGACTGTGGATATATTTCACACACTTTCCAACTGTGATCTAGAGATATCAGAGGGTTCCAAAATTCCACCTTGTTTAGTTGTGGTGCTTGGTAGAGGACTACATTTCCCAGGTGCCTTTGCTATCTGGCCTTCAACTCCTTCAGCCCATAGGAGGAGATTGGAATAGAAGAAGGAGAAACCTGGAGTTTTTCTCTTATCTCTGCTTCACGAGATGTTTCCTGTGTGGCTGCAGCCCTCCTCTTGTGGTTCTTTCCAGTTGAGTAGCTCTTGTTGTAATTTTACTCATGTCGAGCGGCTTTAACTTTTGGCACCATATCGTTCTTTGACTCTCCAGGTCCTGGCTGCCAGCAGCGGGTCCCTAGATGCTACTCTGCCCAGAGAGCTCACAGTCCCATTAGGGGCCTGAGCTCATATCTCTATGTTAAATTGCCTATATTTAAAAGACCCTCAGTGATTTTTTTCCTTCTTTAAAAAAACATTGTCTGCTTGTTTGTTCTTTTATTTATTTGTTTTGGCCCATCCACTGGGGAGACATAACTAGTTGGGCCCAAAGAATGCCCTGACTGGGCGCTCCAACACCCCACTGTCTCATGGAAGCCCATGTGAAAAGTCACAGCGTCACAGCTAATCCATTTTTTTTTTTTTTGCATTTGAGAAGAAAACAGAATTATAGAATAATTTTAAAATAGTCTGGCTGCCCAGATTCCCCAGCAGGCACCCACTGGGGTGTGTAGAATTACCATCTTCTTAGCTTTGTAAGGTTTTGTAAGGTTTCTCATTTTGTTGGGAAGTGGGTGACTCCTTCCTTTCCAACTGAGAGAGGAACTATTTTGATTTTGAAAAAATTCATGCAGTTGTTCCTCCTCCTCCCCCTGTTTGCCTGGACTGTTGATCTTGTGATGTATTTATAGAGCTTGTGGTTGGCTGGCCAGGAGTTATTTTGCAAGAGGAATTCATAAGATTTTAACTTGGAGCGTGTATTCTAGACTTTTTTTTTCTTTCTTAAAAAAAAAAATCTTAGAACATTACTTTGCCCTTTTATTTTTCTTACACACACACACACACACACACACACACACACACACACATACACACACATTTTCTGTGTGGATTTGTTTCTGGGTCTCTCTCTGTTTCTGTCTCTGTCTCTCTCTGTCTCTCTGTCTCTGTCTCTCGTGTGTGTTTGTGTGTCTGTGTGTGTGTGTACATATATAAAATAAACATTTTTTTTCTCCAAAACTTAAATGTCCCAAACTCCATTGTGTTGGGATATTTTGCATTGTGATGACCTGAAAAGTGGTATTTGGAGGGTCAGGAGACTCCATCTGTACAAAGAAAGTATTGGGCTAGTTTAGAAGTGTGAGCAGGCTACCATCCTCAGCTTAGTTCACTGTAGACATCGGTAATGGATCATCACACTCTCTAGAGGTGCCCTAATGTGGCTCCAGACTCCTCTGAGCACATTGTCCCAGGCAGCCTCTGCTAACTGATTAAAATTGGCACTGAAATAAAACCTGCTTACCATTCTTGGACTAGATGATTCCCTAGACCCCAGTTAGTACCACCGTTCTCTCAGTATTGGCAGTACGATTCATTTATGTTTTCAACCAGTTGACTGGTCCCATGAAGCCCCACCCACATGTAGCACAGCCCCAGCCCTGGATGCTGTGGAGCCCCAAAGAAGCGTCAAACTGCTATCCACCCTCCGGGAGCAAGACTGCAGGCGTTGATGGTGGTCCTTGGTGTCTTGGGTCCTTAGTGCTGTAGGGCCAAGTTGTCCCTGTGATGTGAGGGCTTCCTGGTCAGAATAAACCAGGCAGCAAGACAGCAGGACAAAGAGACAGAGTCAGGATACTTCAGAACTGGGGGAGTCCTCAGAAACCCTTTCTGTCAAAATTCTTTGTACTCGAGGAAACTGGGGTTTGGAGAAAAAAGGGACTTGCTGGATTCGTAAATGAAAATATATTTTACCTCTTGTTTATTCATATGGATACTTTTAATTTACTTTTGGGTTTTTAGACAGGGTCTTTCTATGTAGCCTAAGCTGGCCTTGAACTCATGTTCCCCCATCATAGTCTCCTGACTGCTGGGATTATGGCTGTGCCTCACCACTCTGGACAATAAATGATGGTTTTATGAAGCCCACTGCTGAGAACCCACTTTAGGAAGAGGTCATTATGTGTGCAGGTCGCAGGGTGCGCCAATTGCTGTTTAGAGAGCTTTGTATTGCAGATTCAGCCCTCAGGAATCTTGTGAGTGCTGTTATTATCCCCCTTTGGTAGACAAGGAAACTGAGTCAAGAGTTAATGTGTCCCCCAGATACTGAGTTATGGAGCCAGAGTTTATTTGAAATCCAGCCATCAGCCTCTGTATGCCATGCTGAGAGTCACTGTACAAAATCTGTCTTGCCGGAGTAATCAGGATTTTTTTTAAGCATTAATTTTATATCTACCATCTGTGTCGTCAGAACGACGGTCTTTGGGTCTTTAGGTCATGGAACATTTTAACACTGACTAAGAATGTCCTGGCAGCCTTGTAAAAGAGCTGATTTTTAGTCTCTGTTTGACATTGGAGGAAAAGGAGACTCAGAGACAGACTGTGTCTGGAGCAAGGTCACAGCGCAATTGTCCGGGCAGAATTTGAATTCACGTCCACCTGGTTTCACAGGTCAGTGTTAGAGGGCTTGAGAACCTTCCAATCTCGCACTCCATTGGGCAAACGGGCAAACTGTGGACCAGGAGCATTCACCCCAGCAGGCCATATAGGCTCTTCTCTTCCCTGGCAAGGTCATCTGGGCATTTTACAGGGGGTCCAAGCCTCAAGTCTGTTCTTGATGCATGGCGGGTTGGCCTCTTCCACACCCATCTCTCTTAAAGACAGCCCTATCCCTCCATCCTTGGCCATCTCGTTCAGACTTCACAGCCCTTCCTGTATTTATAATAGACTTTTTTTTTCTCTCCAGGAAACAACAACAACAAAAGTTTTCTTTTTTGTGCACGCCCCTCCCCCACTTCCTGCTGCTCTGAAGTGAATATTTATCACGTCTTTAATGAGTAATCTGAGTCTTGGCATGGGGAGAGTGTGCCAGAACATGGTTTATGGCTGATCTGGTTTTAACTCGCTCCAGGCGGTTTTCCCTGGAGTTTTCTGTAAAATCATAAACCTGGAGAGAGAATTTTTGTGGAATTCGGTCACATGACTCATTCTGCTGTAAACTGAGAGGTTAATCGTGTGACTGCAAAGAGATGCGCTTTTTTCCCCCCTCTTTTTCCTTTTCCTTTAAGAAAACAAACAGAGCTGCATCAGTGCGCCCAGAAGAGGGTGTCCCCTCCAGATGACAGAGAAAGTCACTCTCCAAGGTCACCTTGCAGCCTGGCAATCAAGCTGCCATTGGAGTGGGACCGTCCAGGCCCAAGCCCTGTGAGGTTTTCCCAACTGGTCTCTGTGTCCAGCCCACTGTGAGGCTGGGTCTGGCCGTCAGAAGTGTCCCCACATTGGAGAGTGGCGGAGGATACATGCCATGTCCTGAGCTGCTCCTGCATTACAAGATTATCTTCTTTAGGGTTTTCCTGTTGTTAATGGTGCTGCCACCACCATGGATGGAAGACCCCATTTGGAGCATGTGACTGATCAACTTATTTCATCTGTAACCATAGCAGGGCGAGATGGACACAATACCTCCCATCTTCATTTACAGAGAGAAGAGTTGGACCACTCTGAAGTCCCGACTTGTCTAATAGTTGACTTGGTGCCCATGCTGTCAGGGAGGACACTCCTGTTTCTGACAGTGGCTTCCTCTTCCTGCTGTGGATTTTGAACATGAAGGTTTTGTGATTTCTTAGCCCAGACCTGAGCTGGCCCTGCCTGGGTTTCCACTTCTGACTCTCCCTACTTTTAAGATCTCTGCTCTGAGCTACTTTGAAGACAGAATTCTGACAATGTCTGCTCTCCCGAAGGCCCTCATTTTGGATGAAAGATGGACAAGGGCCTCCATACTATCTCTGTCTGTCCTTAGAAAATATAAAATGAGTTTAACATATTTAAAAGCCACAACACCTCACTGGGCCTGACCCAGGAGAACTCACTTTCTGAAGCAACATTTAGAAGCTTTGTGACCCACCCAGTGTGGGGAAGGCAAGAACAGACATTGAGAACTGGAGCCATCATAGCGCCCTTTGGATTCGTGAGTGGCCTTGAGGCTCCAATTCTGTTGGTGACAACTGGTCCCTAGACTGGGAACCAGGACTGTGCAGTCTGGAGATCCGTGCCTGGCAGTGCAGGGGGACTGCTCTTACTTCTAAGGTCCCATCAGAGGTGATTCTTATCTTACCTTCCTCCTTTTTGTGCAGGTCGGTGCAAGCAGGTGATCCCACCCTCTGCACACACTGGAAGAATGGCAGGGACTTCCTAACAGCACAGAACTCTATTTTGAGACGTAGCAACAAAACCTTGCTCCCGTCTGATCAACTCCCACGTGTCTGTTTGGTACTGGGGCATTTTCTTCATGCCATCTTAGTGGATTGATCCCTGCCTGGAGGGCAGCCTGGCTCTGGCTTAGGGGGCTAGTCAGGAGCACTCGGTGGGAGCCTGTACACACTGGTAGGCTGGTGCCCCATCCAGAGGTGGAGGCTGCAGCATGGACAGTATGGCGCCCTTGTCTCTGCCCTGCACCTGGTGTGACGTTGTTCCCTTCACTTAGCTGTGTGCAGGCTCTCTTCACCTCTCCATCCTTTACTCCCTCCACTCAGCCTAAATGCCACGCTCCCTTTCCCTCCCTTGGATGGACCCTCTAGTCTTGTTAGACCCTCTTGCTAGAGACGAGCTTGGAACCCTGCCTTTCTCTTTTGAGCACATTCTTGATAACTGTAGCCGTTGGTGATAACTGTAGGCCATTAAAAGTCCCCATTTGCTCTCTCCTCAACTGTTTCTGTATAATTCTTCCGGTGCCCAGCCCATCATAGGTAGTCATACACAGAAATGTCTGCATGAATGAAGAAAGACCGTGTTTGCTTTCAGTCTGCCCAAGGCCTTGCTTAAACACCTATGTGTTTACTGGAAACAACATTTATCTGAGTTCCAGTTCTTTCTTCCCCACATCCCCTCTGCTGTCCCTGCTCACCCCTCAGGCTTGGAATCCCGGGCAGTCAGTGGCTTTGAGCAACCATGTTCAGTTGGGAAAGGAGACACACATTTGAAACCCAAGTACCATATGAACAAAGTAAATGATAGAGTGAGGTCTGAGCAGCATGGTCTAACTGGGGAGATTATAATACGCTCAGTTTGGGGGAACAGTTTGAAGCTCTTTATAACTTGCAAAGTTTTGGCTCTGCATTGGCACAGTCAGCCTGCTTTGGTGAGCACCAGGGGAATACAAATAAGGACTCCCTGAGCCTGGGTGGGGTTGGGAGGCGAGGTAGGAAGACACTTCGTCCACTTTGCTTAGAACCAGATTTTGCCCCAAGGTTTTGGAGCTGAAGGTGCGAGTACAAGAAGGGGATGGATATAGAGTGAGGAGAACTGTGGGAGCCACGCCAACTGCTCACAGCCATGTGACGCCGAAACATTTCTTTGGCCCCTGTGGCTGCTGGGTTAATTGCTATCAGAAGGGTATGGCTAATAGTGCTGTCTCCTCCTCAGGATCTTCAGGACAGTCCACATGGCGCAGTCCTCTATCCCTCCATGTACTAGGGTTGTTAACGTTGGATACCAGAAAGCTACCCATTTTTCCTTAGTGTTCCTGTTCCACTTTTTTTTTTTTTTATATTTTGTTTTGTTTTTTAATGCACCCAACCGCAGCCTCACCAGCTTCCTCCTCAGGGCCTGTTTGCAACACAGCAGCCATTGCAGTCTTTCTGAACACCCAAGGCTCTCTAGTGGCCTCTCAGGGCCCCCTGTGAGGTGACCTTCATGACTTCTCCTTGTCTCTCTCACTGACTCTGCTCAGTCCACCAGCATCCTTTTTGGTCATGAGCACACTAGGCATACCGCTGGCCTGTGGGCTTTGCAGTGGCCATTCAGCCTGGCCCAGGTACCTCATGGCCAGGCCTTCACCTCCTCCGTGTGTTCTCTCGGAGGTGCCTATCCTGACCACCTTTAATTATGTTCACAACCCACAGCCTGGCCTTGTGCCCAGCATTCCTGACATCTCTACCATTGCCCCTGCATAGAACTCTTCAGGAAGGATACATACTTTACCGATTACGTCTAGTGGTACCATCTACCACTTGAGTGCAGCACTGTGAGGGTAGGATAACTTGTGGAAGGTACAATGAGCCTTTTTTTCAGACTGTCAGCCCCCAAATAATGACATGGAGAATTATTACTAATTATGAAAGCTTGGTCTTTAGCCTAGGCTTGTTCCTAACTAGCTCTTACAACTTAAATTAACCTGTTTCTATTAATCTACATCTGCCACATGGCTTCTTACCTCTCCTCCATTCTGTATGTCCAACTTCCTCAGTGCCTTGCTTCTTCTCCAGTTCCTCCCTCTCCCCGGAAGTCCTGCCTATTCTCTCCTGCCTCCCTATTGGCCATTCAGCTCTTTATTAAAGCAATCAGAAGGCACCTTTCACACAGTGTGATCAAATATCCTGCAATAGGAAGGCACCCTGTGAGTGAAGAGCAGGTGACTTCTTATTCCTTGCTCACTGGGGAAGGGAAACCATTATGTGATTCATTTGGAGCCAGCGCTGGCTATTGGAAGGAAAAGGATATGTTAACGTGGTCCTCCATAAATAGTAAGGAACATAGAATTATCCCCTGGGAGGCCCTGGGGCTCTGACAGCTGCTTCTGGCTGGGAGAGCTTCACCCTACCTACAGGGCTGACTGTACCAGTTGACATACAAGCAGACTTTTATTTTAAAATTTTAAACTAGTGCGGGTGGACGCTAATCCAGCATCGGAGCAGAGGCAGGCGGATCTCTGTGAGTTCGAGGCAGCCTGGCTACCAATGATTCAGAAAGCACAAAGCTACACAGAGAAACCCTGTCTCGAAAAATCAAAAAAAAAAAAAAAAATTTAAACTAGCGTACATACTAAATGTGGACACCCACACATACACACATATATTTTATGGACACCTAAGAATGTGACCTTCATGTGAATCGGTATGATGGAGCGTGCAGAGAGCTTTCCTTTGCATGTGTCCAGTTCCTGCGGATACAACAAACAGCAAAGTGTACTGACCGCTGGAGGTTTGTTCAGAACTCGGTACAGTACTTAACACATAGTAGGTTTCCGTGAAATCCAGAGCGAGGAGTGACCGGTCATTAAAACTCAGTTAGTGAGGACTGGGGAGCAGCTCAGCTGGCTGAGGGCTTGCAGCACAAGTGTGTAGATGCGAGCCCCCGTGTGAGAATGGAGGAGCAGTGTGCACTTGTGATCCCAGCGTGGAGGAAGTGAAGGTCCCCGGGGACCCTGGGACTCGCCAGTCTAGCTGAATCTGTGAGAGACCTTGTCTCAGAAAGTCTGGTAGAAAAGTAACTGAAACAACCACCTCGTGTCGACCTTTTACCTCCATCTGTGTGAGGACACGCAAGCACACATGTATGTGTATGAGAGCCTTCACACACATTTCATCCATGTTGGATTCCCAGTGTGGTTTGTTCACCAGGCCAACCTTGCAGTCAGAATTTTCTGAGCAGTGATTCCTGTAAACAAATCCAACAGTATGTTGTTGAGTGTTTTCACTCAGCCAGGTACTGGAGACATGGCCGCGTGTGGGGTATGGTCTTCGCCTGGGAGGTGTGGCATCCCAAGAAGGGTGGCCCCGCCCTGTGGAGTTGGTGGAAGAGTCTGATGGTAGTGTCTTAGCAGTGCTGGGAGAATAATGCACAGGGACAAATTAAATCTCCTTGGGGGAGGGGAGCCAGTCAGTCCTCCAGGGAGGAAGTGATTTTCAAGTTGCCATGGGGGATGGCAAAGCCAAGAGCCTAATTATACCACTGCGGAAATGCACCATGCAGGGGCCTGTCCTGGCGCCATCTTGGACATGCCCACTCTAAGATGGTGGCCCCTCCACCTTCACGGAGGTGGGGGGATCACATTTGTGGTACCACCCCAGCCTCTGGCTCCGCTCTCTTATCACAGAAAGGCATTTCATTCTTGGCGATCAGGCGGCCAGGGCCCAAGGAGCTGTTTTTCCTCCATTGTGCAAGCATGACAAATCATTAATTTTTGATTGATTTGCTTAGAATTATGGGCGCCCCAGCATTCTTCCCGCCACTGAACAGCTGTATAACAAATGAATATATCACAGTGCACAAAAGATTGGAGATCTAAGAGAAGCAATTACATTGGCCACCCTCCCCCTCCCCCACCCCTTTCCAGCCAGGAAAGGAGGAAATTTATACCAGAAATTCCTCAAGTGGCTTTACAAAAAAAAAAAAAAAAAAGAAAAAGAAAAAGAAAAAAAAAGAAAGGAAGGAAGGAAGAAAAAAGAAAGAAAAAAAAAAACAACCTTTTCATAATTGAATTAAATCTTTATCTCTTTGTCTTTTACAGCTGATTTCCAAACACACACCAGTTTTCCATATGCTTGGTTGGGTTCTGTCCATTCAGGAAGAATCTTTAAGAATGAAATCTCAACTTTTGAATTAAAACCAAAATGGAAAAAAAAAAAAAAAAAAAAAGAAAGAGAGGAGAAGGCTCATATTTTACCCTTTTTTTTTTTTTTTTTTTTTTTTTTTTGGTTGCTGCTATGCCTTTAAGATTTTGGAACTGTACCCGTGCACTAAATGTGACCTCCATAACTTTTAAATTAAGAATTTATGCTGGCTTGAAATTTATGAAATATTTCAGCATGAAAGAAAGCCTTTTTCCCTCAGGAAAATTGAGCAATAAATCACAGCGCTGTGGATTTACTGCCCTAGAGCCAGCAAGAGATAGGATTTTTTTTTTTTTTGCTTCATTCTGAAAAAAAAAAAATGTAATCATATAAGACAGCTTAGCTGCTGTCCTCCCACTCTCTAGAATTTTTAATTTCAGCTGTTTCTGCTTGGATTTATTTCCAATATTCCTGCTCGGCTTTTCAATTTCCTCAGTTATTAAATTTTAATTCAGTGCATTAGCATTTAAATTAAAAAAGGGTTTATTTTATCGAAATCGTTGGCCAGCCCCCATCCCCGTAGCACACGAATTGCCTGTTTCTGCCATTTGCACAAAATGTGAAATGCAGCTAATGTCTTACAACTTACATTTGCACAAATTTAGAAATAAAAATTCTGGGTTTGGAATAATATTTTCTTTCCAAGAAAACCCTTAATAAGAGAATGGAAAAGAACAACTTAACGTGCATTTGGGAGGGAGGGAGGGAACCAAAAATAGCCTTGCCCAGGTGCTGGAGAGAATCTGGGGTATAAGGAATGGATGGAGCTGGGAAAGAGGGTGGGGTACCATCTCTACTCCCAGCCAGCAAGAATGAGAAGGAGAGTTCCCCACTGACCCATCCATATCTCATTGGTCATAGAGTTGGGGTCCCTCAACATAGAGTGGCAGAGGTGGCGGGGGTGGGGGGTGGGGGAGGGGTCTGAGTTCATCCCACTGTGCCCACCCCCACTTTAACCTGTGGAGAGCTTTGGGTCTAGAGGAATTTTGCCTGAAGTTCAAAGTAAGACCCAGACAGAACCAGGGTGAGGAGCTACATCCTTTCGGAGCATGTTCATGTGACCACAGCAGTCACATTATCTGAGCTGTTACAACTTGGGCTCTCCCTGGACTTGATGCTAAACAGTAATTGGGGTCACCTGGACCATTGGAAATAGCCTTGGGGTTATGGTGGTCTGGTAGAACCTACTGACATGCCTTCTTGAGCAAGGGATTCTGGGAAAGTTCAGCCTGGCTCTGCAGCTTGTTCTGCTTTCTCAAGCCTTGATTTCCTAGGCCCCGTGAATGTTGGTTTCTGTAACTACTTCTGGGGCTGCTAATGGTTATTATTGCCACGTTAAATATTTTAACATATGTGAACATATGTGGCCTTATTTATCTCATGCCAGTCACAGAAGCTGTGCTTGCCATGTGCTGTTGTGATAGTGACATGTTATCTTGTAGTCCCCCGCCGTATCCATTGCCCAATCACCCTCCATCCTGTCCCAGAATTCCCACATGGGAATGGACATTTCCCAGTGTAGATAGTCCTACCTTTAGCAGCTCTGGTACATGGCACCCCCCGCCCCGCCCCCGTTCTCTGCAAAAGAACCTATTTCAACAAGAGTTTGAATAATTGGGAACATTTCGTCTTAAGTGACCTCCAGCTATATGAAGCCAAGAGTCAATGACAGAGAAGCAGGTGAAGACTGCCAAGTGTGCCCCCAACAGAGCATCCATCCCCCTTTGCTGCACATTCACTGTGTGGGACCTAGCCAACCTGGCAGAAAATTGTGATGGGAAGGCCTGGAGAGATGGCTCAGCATTTAAGAGCACTTGCTGCTCTTGTAGAGGACCAGAGTTTGGTTCCCAGCACCCATATAGTGCAGCTCACAACTATCTATAACTCCAGCTCCAGGGGACCTTACACCTTCTGACCTTCATGGGTACCTGTATAGATGTGTGCACATAAACCCGTGCCGACACATGCACACACGCACATAAACAGAAATAATAAACCTTTTACAAATTGTGAGGGAAAAGACAACATTAAAAGTGTATATGAAATGTTACAAATCCACACCCTGAGTTCAGTCTGAAAGGTAACAGATTATTTGGGATTGCACAGTTTCTGAAAACTCTGCGGATCAAACATCTCCTGCTTTGGACCTGCCTGAACACAAAAGCAGCCTTGCATCAAGCTGAGGAATGCAGGACATATGGAAGCGGCCGTAGCTGATCCCATTCCTTTGCTTCCGTGAAATGACAGGCCTTTCCCACCTGTTTCTTCTGATGTCACAGGTTGTCATTCTTTCCAGACCATACATGCGCGTGGCACCTTTTCTGTCTCCATCTTTCCCATTGTCCGCGTGTGGCGATTGGGAGCTCCATGGGGTCACTTCGCTCTTCTCAAACATTGGCAGAGGACAAAGGATTCTAGGGCTGAGAGAGGTAGCTTTTTGGTCTGTACTCAGAGCTGTGAGACTTTGTATAAAGAAAGTCCTTGAGCCTCTGAGTGGGGACGCACAGTGAGCATTACAGGGGAGTAGGCATCCATGCCCCACACTGGCACTCACTGAGAAGTAGACAAGGGGGGCCTGTCACAGGGACCAAGCAGGTGTTGGCTCTGAGACGAGGAAGGAATGAGGACCGAAGAAGCAGAAATGTCACCACGGCTTGCCTGTTACCCTGTAGGACTGAATGTCACTCCCGAATAACCTGGTGTTTGGGTTTGGCTTGTTTTTAAGAGAAACTGAAAACATGGCCTTTGGGGATGAAACTTTTTTTTTTTTTAATATCGATGATCTGTTCGAGTCAAACCCAGCCTCATAGTTTCGCCAGTTTTTTAACTGTAAGCACACATCAAAAGACAGCTGTAGTTTTTACTTTGGATCCTCAGCCCTTCGTCCACAGCTCTAAAAGGTAGAAAGCTTGGAAACAAAAAGACCGTGACCTTTAGGCAGTAGAACTTAACCAGGGGTGGGGGGGTTTTATCATGTGGTTGTCACTCAGGAATCCATGCAGGGTGGCTGTGTGTGTTTTTGTCATGGAAATAGCAGGGTGCTAAGTTACCAGGGTGCCACAGACCCTGCCAGGAGTGTGGGGAAATGTGGGGGCATGCAGTGGGTCTCTCTCAGATTCTGGATAGTGGGCACATACTCTTGAGCTGTGGACATGTTCTAGAATTACTGTGGCTGCAGGTAATTTCAGATAGCCAAGAAAGGGCATTGCCCACAGCCAGTGATGGAGGAGGATCTTGGCACTGTTCACCTTCCTGTAGCCTCCTTTGGTCTCTGTGCCAGAGCCTTCCTGATCCCTGGACTAAGAGTCATGACCCCAGGCCATTGTCAGTCAGGCCTCATAAGACTGGAAGCAGCTCCCAGGGCCATGGTCTCTCCATCCGAACCAGGATTTTCTGATTTGTGGAAATTTCATTTGGTCAGTTTTATCTCCCCACCCCCCTCGCCCCCAAATAAAAAGATTAAGAGCTGGCCCCCTCTCTTGCATTCCTCTGCTCATAGGGTGGGGGGACAGAATATTTTAACATAATGGGATTTTTCCCCTCCGGTTGGTAGGAATAAATCTGCAGCTACTGTTTTATTGGAAATCCCAGCAGAAAATAAAAGCAGAGCAATTCAATCTCAGATTTAACTAGTTACTTACTTCTCACTGGGTCCCCAGGGTGTGCGGTTACTGGCTTTGTGTTGGCAGTAGGGGCCTGTGTTGGCAGTGGGTCCTCTCCTGGATTTAAAGGGCCAAGCAGATGGGGGTGGGCAGGTGTCCAGACTCGCTCCTGCCAACTGAGGACTCCAGTCCTTCGTCCCTGGAGGGATGGAGCAGCAGTCTGTGGCCCGACTATCCACCTGAAGGCGAGTGTTCTGTGAGCGCCGCGCAGGGTAGTAGTGGTGGCTAGAATCTATGTCTTCTGCCTTGGCTGATGGAGGTGTTCTGGGTTTCTTTTGCAGGCTGACGGAGCCAGTGCAGCCAGAAGGAAAAGCACGGTTAGCAGGTACATCCCTCACCATGCCACGCCCCTTCCTGTCCCTGGTCTTGGCCACTGGGAGCATGAGAAGCATCTGTACACCCTCAAGGATCTGAGCTGGTGGGCAGTATTTCCCATGTGCCCTCTGCGGGCATCTGTGACATGACTCACTGGAGAACTTAGTGAGTGGCTGCGAAAGTTGGCGTGAGCCCAAGCGGGGAGCTCAGCAGATAAGTGGCAACTTTAGGGTACCAGCCCAGCTTAATATGGCATTCCTGGGCCCACGTACTTGGGACTGGGTTTTCGTTCTGAACCCATCACTCCAAAGCAAGGCAGTGGGCCGTCCATGGGCTGGCCGAGGGGTCCATCCTCACCCTTGAAGTTGGCAGGAGATGGGAGGAGACGGCCAGAGGAGAGCTGGGTTAGTATTGCCAGACGAGGGAGGAAGACAAAGAGACATGGCCATGAGACCTGCGTTGCCCAGTTGGCACTTGGCAAGTTTAGCCTGAGTGCTGCTGCTGCTGTGCCGTGGGGAAAGCCTGAGTGACCATGTGACCTTTGCTTGAGGCCTGAGGAGAGAGATGGCTCCCTGGCACAGAGAGTCAGGGGTCGCCTGCGAGACTGGAAGGTCATATTGGAGTGCCTCATGGATTCCCTAAACACCGGTTCTTTCAAGTTGATGAATTTTTTTGTGGGAGGTCTGAAGAAGGCTCTTTCTGTGGCCACATTTACTGGGAGAACTCTGGAATAAACAAAGGGTTTTTTTTTTGTTGTTGTTGTTGTTTTTTCTTTCTTTTTTTTTTTTTTTTTTTGCTGTGGGACATTTTAGACTAAAATGTGGTTATTGACTTGTTCGAGTGGGGAAGGAAAGGGGGGGGGGATGATAATAATCATGTTTCTTAAACCTAATGAACTATGGAACCCTTTATGGAGATTGACCTCCCTCACTTACGTGTTCCTTGGAACACCCTTTGGAAATCCTTGGGAAGTGTGTCCGTTGAGCTGAAGGGCAAGGTGTTCAGCTTTGTTTCAGCGGGTGGGGGGGGTTCGTCATGACACCCGGAGGGAGGTCCCTTCAGCACATGTGACCTCATAGGGTCAGGTCCATATTTTATGCAGTGCAGGAGACGGTTAAGTGGGGGTGATACAGGAGGAGTGTGTGTAGGCTGGAATGGAGGAGAGTGGTTTTTTTTTGTTTTTAATTTATGTTTCTGTGATAAAATATTTTTTGACAGAAACAGCTTAGAGGAGAGTAGGTTTACTTTAGCTTAAAAACCGGGATGCAGTTGATTGTGGGGAAGCCAGTGGCGCAGTATCCTGACACAGCTAGTCCGTCATGGCTAGTCAAGTGTGTGTGTGTGTGTGTGTGTGTGTGTGTGTGTGTGTGTGTGTGTGTGAAAGTGTGCATGCGTGCTCACTCACTTGCTTATTGGTGCTCAGCTTGATTTCTCACTTTTGTACGCTCCGGGACCTCTTGCTCAGGGAATGGTGCCACCCACAGTGGGATGGTTATTACCACACAGTTAAGACAGTC
Source organism: Peromyscus leucopus (assembly GCF_004664715.2). Taxonomy (NCBI): domain Eukaryota; kingdom Metazoa; phylum Chordata; class Mammalia; order Rodentia; family Cricetidae; genus Peromyscus; species Peromyscus leucopus. The sequence continues at coordinate 60,545,370 of NC_051064.1, read as the reverse complement.
CCCCACAGATCTATTTATCTCCATAGGCTAATCCAATGTAGACACTTCCTCATTGGAGAGACTCTCTTCTCAGGTGATTCTGGGTGGTGTCAAGTGGACAACTGAAGCGCTCAGATTGGTGGGTCAGGCCAGGCCTGTGAACATGGTTGGTGATATTGGAGGTAAAGCTTATAGCGCTCTGGGTGCAGCTTTTCCTGGAGCCTGGTGGTGGACTTTGTGTGTGGGGGTCTGTGGCCTCCAAGGGAGTGGCTTCTATAAGTTCAGGAGTGGAAGGGGCCTGGGAATGTGTATAGTCTACCCTCTCGATGTACATGTGGGGACACTGAGGCTCCGGCAAGGAACTCTCCTGCTCAGGGTCATCAGGAAAGTGAGTGACCGTGCCAGACCTGGAACTTGTCAGAGATGGTGCCTTCCCCTCTCCTGCACTCAAGTGGGGGCATAGCCAGCTGCTCCCACCCTCTTCCTCGTCGGCCTTGCACCTGCTGGAGTGTGCCTTGGGCTGTGTACTGGGTGCTTGGATGGGTCAAGTCGTAACTGATCCAGCCGGCTTGTGTGGCTTCTGTGTGCCAGGCACTGTTCGAAGTGTTGCATCCACAGCCAGGCAGAGAAATGGAGCTCCATCCACACTGTGACTCCGATAGGGATGAGGTACTGGTGTTTGTCATCTATACATTGGCCTGTCCTACTCCAGAGCACGTATCTGGGTCATTGTAGCCAGAGCACATAGATGGGTTTCCCCATAGCGCTAGTATGTAGTTGTGGCTGTGCATTGACTACAGTCTCGTGACCGTGGTCAATGGCAGAGTCCAGAGACTGATTATTGACTCCTACCCAGGGAAGGACAGAAGGAGGGTTAGGTGTGATACCTTTTCCTGACCAGCCAGGGCTCTCCACCACTTAGATTTAGGGACTGAACCCCCTGCGAGGGACACATTTGTATTATTCTGAGTGTCCGCTGAGGCAGCGGAGGTAGAGGGATTGATGTGCCTAAGGATGCTCAGCTGGAAAGAGGCAGGGGGGCCAGGCTGCCTGCCAGTCTGACGTCTCTGATGTCTTTGCCCACTCTGCTCTCCTGCTTCTCCAGGTAAAGGGGCTCAGTTAGGAGTTCACTAGTGAGCTAGGGGTCCGGGAGGAGGGGGTTGCTGTTGGCCTGGTGGTGTAGACTGACTACTTGGAAGATTGAGGGACAGATAGTTTATGAGTTCAAAGTCTACCTGGGTTGCAGAATGAGTTCAAGATTAGCCTGAATAACTTAGGGAGATTCTATTTCAAAATAAAAAGGAAGGCAATAGAAAAGGAAAGGTAAGGGTTCCTGGGTAAGTTTGTGTGATTCCTTGACTGGAACTCACAATAGACTCTAGAGCAGTGGTTCTCAGCCTTCCTACTGCTGCGACCTTTAAATACAGTTCCTCACACTGTGGTGACCCCCCAACCATAAAATTATTTTCATTGCTACTTCGTAACTGTAATTTCGCTACTGTTATGAACTATAATGTGAATATCCGTGTTTTCTGATGTCTTAGGTGACCCCTGTGAAAGGGTCACTTGACTCCCAAGGGGTCACGGCCGACCCGCAGGTTGGGAACTTCTGCTCTACATGACCACACAGTGTGGCTGGTGAGTGGCTCGGTGGCCCCAGGAGTGGCTGACATGTTAAAGTGTCAGGGGAACTTAGGCCTCTAGAGAGTGTGACCCTGGCCAGGCCGGGTGTGGTGGACACTGGCACATCAGAGCTTACTCAGCCAGTTTCAGATGGAAAAATAAAGGTTTCAAGCCCCCCCCCCCCCCACCGCTTCCCCACACCAAAGTCAAGACTGAGACTAGAAAGCCGTGGGCAGAAATGACCTTGAAGGGTGGACAGCGCCCTCTGGAGGCCTGTGCTCCCTGCCTGTTAGGGCGTCCTCTTACCGCACCAAGCGCCCTTTTACCCCTGTGCCCTCTCTTTGGCCTAGAACACACAATTTTGTTATTTTCCCCCCTGAGGGCCTCTGGCTAACCCCCAAAACCAACAGCATGGCCTGCTAAGGAATTAGAGTTAAATTGAGGGGGACAGAGGAGAGGCGGGGTTCCTAGTATTAAGGAGCAGACAAATGTAGTTCACAGTACTTCCCTGTCACCCAGGCCAGGCTGCTCTTACAAGCCCAGTGATCCAGGGCTTGGGTGATGCTGATCGAATGTGCAGGTTGCTACCCACGTAACAGCGCAGCAGCCAAATGCTGCTTGTCCCAAGGGGCCGGGGACGGTACCTGGAACGTTCTAGAGGAAATGCAGGCTTTATGATGAAGCAGGTACAGATGGCTCTAGGCTTGCTGTCTTGGAGAACTGTGCCCATTTGGCCTGTGGAAAGAGCCTAATGACCTAGTAAAACCCTCCAGACAGCCAGAGATAAGAGAGGGTCAGCCACTCATGCCTCCTTGCATATGGCAGGTGTGCACAGATCCTGAAGATGGGAAAGCCGGGTCTCATTCATTCACTCCTTCATTCCATAAGATACTACTTAATGCCTAAATTCTGATGATACTGCACTGGGCACAACAGACTGCAGGCCCTGCCCTCGAGGAGTCGGGGTTCTGGTGGGGCAAATATGTAAAGTGCCTGCTTGTGGGATCTAATGAGTGCCTCGGCAGAAAGAGCGGGGAGGGTGGCAGGGAGACTGTCAGAGGCTGTTGTCTCTTCAGCTTGGGTGCTTAGTCACTAAAGGCACCACTGGGGAGGGGACTCGGAAACAAGGACATGAAAGAGGCCAAACCTAGCGGTTCTCTGAGGGAAGTGTGTTCCAAGAGAGAACTACAGGTGCCAGGCCCTGGGGCTGGGGCATGTCCTTTGCACTGGAGCAGCATCCAAGAGGGCACTGTGACTTTGGCACTTACTGTGCTCGCCATCAGGAGGCACTAGGGATTTTGAACAGAGATGACGCTGTATTTGATTTGAAAAGGGTCATCATGCCTTTAAGAGGACAGGAGTGGGGGGCAAGATGTTAGAGGAGATACTGCTGAGGGTTCAGACCCACAGGGCTGTAGAAGGTAGGCATAGAGGTAAGCACGCGATGGCCTGTTGTGTTTTGAGCACATGATGGACTGTTGCGTTTTGAGCTGGAGGACACTGACTGGGAGAAGCCTATATCTGAAATGCACAGCCTCCTGCTTGGTCCTGGGACAGCCCCAGACTGGGCACTCATATCCACATGGCACCTCTTTTCTCAACCTTGGCACTCCCCGCTTGGTTGGTTGGTTGGTTGGTTGGTTGGTTGTATATCTCTGCCTTCCCTCTAGCCATGCTGAGAACCAGGCAGCTCACACAAAGTCTGCCTGGGTTCGGATCCTGGTGTTGCCACTTACTGGTTGTTACCCGACCTGCGTTTTGGCACATTTTGGTTACCTCATCTGGACGGTGAAGGTTGTGTCAGTTTCACACCTCAGTGTGCTGGTAATGTGGCTGCCCTCTGCACGACGCCCAGCCATAGCAGGTGGTCAGGCGTCATCCACTTTTCTTGTCACCATGCTGGCAGGGTGTAGGGGAGAGGGTGAGGATGGAGCTTGGTTGTTGAGGGACCTTGGGATCTGGTCACCATGCCTTGACATCGCACGTGCTTTCTTTGCTCCTCGGAACACCTTCTAAAGCGGTGCCTGATGTCCTCCTTCAGATCCAGTTGAAGATGCCCAAGGTCACTCGTACAGTTGAATAGCTTTGTGCTTAACTGAGTCTTACCCTTAATGTCAAGGCCTTTTACCAGTAGACTGTGTAATCATGACCTCATGTGTGAGCTGCATTCTTTAGAGAGTAATTCTTGCTTAGCATTCTGGTTTTCAGCAGTAAAATAAAGGTTGTCCCAGACGGTTTCATTAGCACTGACTTTTGTTTTGTTGTTGTTGTTTTGGTTTGGTTTTTCAAGACAGGGTTTCTCTGTGTAGCTTGCGCCTTTCCTGGAACTCACTCTGTAGCCCAGGCTGGCTCGAACTCACAGAGATCCACCTGGCTCTGCCTCCCGAGTGCTGGGATTAAAGGCGTGCACCACCACCGCCCAGCAGCACTGACTTTTCATTAGTAACTGTCACCTAGCTCTAGTGAATGATACAGTGTAGATGGAAGAGACTCTTTGAGAATTGGCTTGCTTTAGTCAGGAAGCTTCTTCCTCTGGCTCCAGGCTTATGCTCCCAAGTGACAGAGCTTGGATTTGATGTCCAGAAATGGCCCTTCTCCCTCTGCCAGACTCTAGGCAAAGTGTGGGTCCTGGACCCTCTTAGCCTGACGGTTGACTGTAAGGTCTGTGCCCTTGCTCCAAGGGACTGGTTGCTTTTCTAGTAGGCAGAGTTCAGTTTTTGCTTAATCAGTTACTGCTAAACCTAGACTAAGTAGAGAAGATTCTGGAACGTTCACATGCAACTCTTGCTGCCCGACGGAGACAGCCAGAGAAATGAATGCACAGCCTCGCTCACATGTATTGGGATCCACAGGTCGTCGTCACCAAAGAGCATTTGAGTTTGGGGTGACCTTACACAGAGAACTGAGCAGGGTCTCCTGGGACTTTCGCTTGGCTCTCTCTGCTCTGCATCCTGCTGTGTGTGTTCTATGAGCAGAGGGGGTTCTTCCTGAGAAGCTGCCTCTGCTGATGGGGGAGGAAGCACCCTCACTCAGCTGAAACTCGCTCACACACCAGTCAAAGCATGCTGGTAAAGAAGGTCGCCCTACTCCATAGCTGCCTCCTGGTTCCCTCCTGTCTGTTTCTCACAGTCTCTGCCTCATCTTTGCTGCTGGCTGGACAGCAGCCACGCCCACCACTCCTTTTGTTTTCGTTGGGGCTGAAAATTCCCCGGTTCCCTTCATGTAGAAAGCATTCTTGACCGATGGGCTGAAAGGGTGGCCATCCTTTCCATAGTCCGAGCAAACATCACATTTTGTCTCCTTTGTAGGAACTAGAGAAAATAGCTACTTGTTGGGTCCCTGATATGGACAGATGTCTGTGTGGGATAAGGGAGGTCCAGGACCCCAAGGATACTGAGTCCTATGATGCTCAGGGCCCATCTGAAAATGGGTTATATTTGCCTGTCATCTCTGCATGTCCTTCCATATGTTTTGGATTTCCTCTGGGTTAGTCATAACTGGTACAGTGTAACTGTCCTGTGATGGGTTGCTAGACCGCATAGCTTAGGGAGTTATGACAAGGATACATCTCTGTCCTCGCCCAACACACACACACATACACCCAGACAATCTAGCACTTGGAATGTGGACATGGAGCCCAAGGAGACAGAGAGCCAGCTGTATGTGGTAGCATACAGGGTGCCTCATGCTTGGCTGACCTTTAACCTTCTGAACTGTTTGAGTGTTGGCATTAGCATCCCTGAAGGCACATAAAGAGAGGGGCGGTAAGCAGTAATCCAGTGCTAGCTAACTCTACATCCAGTTTCTCAGCCTCAGGGCCCCTGTGAGGGTCACAGCAGGACAGAGTCTGTTGTGGGTCTGTCAACTTGAGCTCATTGTTCCCTGGAGAACTCCGTACTCAGAGACGGCTAGGTACGAGAGACGCTGTGTATCACCCACTCGTCTTAAGGTCTGGCGGGGGATTGAGGGGAAACCATCGGAGGGAAGGACTACAGAGCATCTACTAGCATGGGACCAAAAGGAGGAGGAGCGGCCGTCCTGTGAGGAGCTTCTCCCTCTGTCAATCCTAGGAAGACGTGAGGGGCAGGGAGAGAGAGGAAGGGGAGTTATTAAGCCATAGGCTTGTCTGGAAATAAGGTCAGTAGTCAGAATGTTGATTCTGGTTCTGAGACCTGCAGGAAGACTGCCCATGGGGCCTCCTGCCCTCTGGGATCTGTCTGTATGAGCCCGTGTGTCCTGAAGCAGGGCTGTGTAGGATCTTGGGCACAGACCCCCTCATCAACTCCCTATTCTGCCTATTCAGAGGCTGTTGTGTGGGTGTTAGTGGCTGGGGCAGCAGTGTCATTATGTGTGAGAGCAGGGAACAGGGCACCTTTGAGACAGTTCAGAATTACAGTGCTGCCAGGCCCGTTGGCAAAGCCAAGCCATGTGTTGATTTAAAATGCTACTAATGCTAATCCCTTGTAATGGCCAGGTCTGGGTCAGCCTCCAATGGGATGTGTCCCCGTGCCCATGAAGTGAGCTCCCGGGTCTTAAGCAGAACACCCTACTAGCTGAATCTTGGCATTCGAGATTTGATGGGGTTGCCTGAGACTATTTCTTTTTCCTGCTTTAGTTTTCAATTAACTAGGGAATTTTCTCTTAATATTTAAATCTTAACGTTGTCTCTCTGAGCGGCAATATTAGTCAGTGTTGTGGCTGACTGACACCGTGCATTGAAGAAAATTAAGTGCCTAAGAATTATCTCAAAGTAATGATGTATTTATGTATTGTAGGTTATTTTGAGTTTCTAGAATGTTAAGAGTTGTTTAATAGGTTAATAGTTTCAATCTATTAATTTAATCTTTTCTTCTTGACTATTTATTAAAATATATCAGTGATACATGACAGGAATGGAAGCACAGACAATTTGGAGGGTTATTGAGGGGCAGATAATGGAGCAAGGATTGGAAACTTGGGCAGAATAGTAAGTACAGGCCCCGGGCTGGTCCCGTCTCTCCAGCCTGAGGTCTCACTCCAGAGTCCTTTGGCGCCCTCCCGGTCTCTCAGTCCGAAGTCTGTCATTCGGCTGTATGTCCAAAGGACACATTGTCGCAAGCAACTACCTGAGCAGCATCATGGAGAATTAGAGGTTGACAGTGTGCACCAAGCCCAGGTAGCTTTCTCTGGGGAGGAGAGGACCCCTCCACTCTTCACTGTCTCTGTCCTGTATGGGTACTCCCTATTTCTTGGAGTTCCTGGCGCTCGTCCCACATCTGTTTATTCATCGGCAGGTGTTTTCCCAGTCTCTCTTCTTTTGAGAAGTGAAAACTAAACCTGTCCAAATAGTCAAAAGCCTCAGCTTTGGAGTCAGGCAGACCCTGGCAGGATCATCTTTCTGTGATGAGGAAGCTCAGAGACCCTCCAGAAGTCACATTGTCATTATTCCTGTCCCTGCCTCCTCGTCTGTAATGCAGGAACTGCCTGCCTTGTAAGGTGCCATACAGGATAGTGGGAGCAGCTGTCCGGCATCCAGTGCCACAGCTGGACACTACGTCACAGAGATCCCCTTCCTCCCCACACTGTGGGTACCATTCTTATCACCACAGCATCACCGCAGCATCACAGCCAGCTTCACCTCTGCCCTGTGCACTGATGTGCTGATGTCTAGTCATTTTCTGTTTGTATTGTTCTCTCAGCAGACCTTGGCTGCTCCCCACCAGGGCCCAGGCACAGAAGACAAGCACAGTGAGTGGAGCTGTGGCCTCTGGATGTCTCTCAGAGTTGCATGGAAATCATAGGTGCAGGTGAGGGCTTGGAGCAGGATGCATTAGAATGGAGGAAGCCTGCAGATTCCAGGGCCTAAGCCTCACTCAGGAGTGTTTGCCCTGGTGTCTTAGTTAGGGTTTCTAATTGCTGTGAAGAGACACCATGACCACAGCAACTCTTACAAGGATGAGATGAGGATTCCACACAATACACAAGAGTAGCCAGAAGGTGGTAGGCCCTCGGGTGAGTTCAGTGCCAAGTGTGGGGAAGGGGAGAATCAGCGGCTGAAGACAGAAAGTACCTTGCATGGAGACTGGGGCGGGACAGCCGCATTTAACAACCCAGATTTCATGGGGCCTCAGAAAAGCAGTTCCGGGGATGCAGGGGAGACCAGCAGCTCTATAGACTATAGACGGAAGCGTTGCCAAGGCAGGGTCAGTGATGACCCACAGGAAACAGTCTGACTGAGGTCATCAGTGGGAGGGCAGCTTGGTGGGGAACGGCGGACTTGATCTGAGGTCAGCCTCTGCAGCAGGGTCCTATGACCCCTGCAGGCATGCAGTGTGTGTTTCGGTTTATTTCCGATGCCAGCGTCGGTACGTTCTGGAGACAGTAGTTAAATGGAGCTTGAGGCAGAGTGAAATTTTGCTCTGGAGGGAGTAAGCAAGGCACTGTTTGCATGCCGCAACAATTAGTGCTGCTTTCAGTGGATGAGCACCATGGCAAATGGCACCTTTGGAAGAACTAGGCTGACTCTAGGGGTGCGGGCAAACACACTGCTTCCCATCATATAGTGAGAGACACACACCTGAGCACACAGGGTTCACCCCTGTGTGGGCGTGCTACGTCTCAGGTTGAGAAACTGAATCCCAGAAGCCTGACGTGGTATCACCGGGCTGATGGTCCCAGGCACTCAGAAGGTGGAGACTCAAGGAGCAGTTGAGCTCAGGAATGTGAGACTGGCCTGGGCAGCATAGTGAGACACCCACCCCCGCCCCCCCATCTCAGAAGGCAGAAAGCTTTGCAAAATCAGTCGAAGGGAGTCAGCCTCAGGGTTCAAGTCCAGCGAGTTGATGTCTCTATTTACTGGGACTACGTAGAACTTCCTATGTTAGTATTTTCGGTGGACTGGTATAGAAATTATGCCTAAGAACAACATTGTCTGGCTCAGGTACCTAGGGTCACTTGGGACCTGTCTTCCAGCATTCCCAGGCCTTGGATTCACTGATGACGTCATCTTAGGCTGTGGGTTTGTGATTACCAGACAACAATAGAAGCCAGAATTGTTTTTACCCTATGTTGGTTATAAGTCAACGTTCTGTGACCTTGGACATGACCTTCGTTCACCCGAGTGCACTGAATTGCTACTGTATGGTACGCCTAGTGCTTTGGGTTCCCCATCTGGCAGCAGGCCTTGAAAACGCAGGTGGACTGGGTGGGTACGTCCACTTGAACGGCCAGGTAAGACTCAGAGGAGGAAGATTGTTTCTGGGGCTTCATTCCGAGTCTTTGGGCACAGGAGACCAGCCACATGCCTAGGACAGCAAGCCAGGAACAAGAAGAGTGAGCACCGGGGGGAGAGGAGGGCTGGATTCAGAGATCCCACGGCTCGGAGGAGCCACCGCTTCAGAATTACTTCTCTACAGTGTGTTTTTTCCCCGTGGCCTATCCAACAGGTTACAGTAGTTCCCCACCCCCACCCCCTCCACTGCTCGCAGTTTCGCTTTCTGTGGTTTCAGAACTATATCCAAAAATATTAAACAAAACAATTCCAGAAATACACCGCCTGCAAGTTTTTCAGTGACTTACTGCTCTCTCTATGGTGTTGTGAAATCCCATGCCGTCCTGGGTGCTCAGGACGCCGGTCAGGGTATCCACAGTGTCTACCACCCACCCCTTCCACTAGTGCTTACCGCGGTTCTCATCTCAGCTGTCTCAGCTTGTGTTTAAGTGGCTCTAATGCCACTTAGTCATGTTCCCAAACCACAGAAGTCGTGATGCAAAGAGAGCCGAGCACAGCACCCTGGTGGAAGGACAGGGTGCCTTTGGTGCTATGCGCTAGAGCTGTGGGGCACATAGGAAAAAACGTCCACACAGCCCAAGCTTCAAGCATACACACAGGGGATCTTGAATACGTCCCATACAGAGAAGAAGAGCCTGTTGCACCTCAGATTGGGTGGCTTAGAGCCACAGAGGTTTATTCCTGCAAAATCTCGAGACAGCAGTCAGAAATCAGCGAGCCAGCAGATTAACACTCACTCTGGAGGCCTCTAGCGGCAAAATGTTTCCTCTTGCTTCTGGCAGCTGTCATTGTTCCTTGATGTATGGCCACATCTACCTGGATGTCCAGTAGCTTCCTCCATTTCTCTGAGACCTCTTCTATCTCTAATATCTGTGCTCTCGGCAATACTTGCTATTGCACATAGGATGAGTTCACTTCCAACATCCTTACATCTGCAAACATCTATTGTTGTTGTTTTCAAAGAAGCTCACATTTGGGGCTGCAGATGGTCTCAGTGCTTGCCATACAGCAGGAGACCAGGGTTCAGATCTCAAGTACTCACACAAAAGCCAGATGGGCATGATGGCATGCTTGTAATCCCAGCACCACTGGAGAGGTAGAAACGGAATGCTCAGAGCCAATTGGCGAGCCGACGGTTAATGGTTCCATGAGATCTGGATTAAGGGAGAGACCCTGAAGGTAAAGTGAGGTGTTAGCTTCTTGCTATCACCCCCCCCCACACACACACATAAGCCCACACATACACGTGCAGAAAAAGCATGCTCACAGAATCTAGGGTTAGGATGTAGCCATGCCTTTTGGGGGAGCTCCAGTCACCCCACTACAAGGAAGAAACTCAAATATCAGTGTCAGGCAACAAAACAAAGTTGTGTCTATTGAAAATGAAGGAAATGGGGTCTTGGAGTCCTACTCAAGGCCATCCTCACCATCCCAGCCTCCTGGGTGATTGTGAGCCTTTGTAGCAGAACACCTAAGCCCTCGAGGAACACATTTGGAGAACCATGACCCAAGAGATGGGCAGGAGCTTTCAGCACCTCTTTGGGCAGGGGACCCATTTGGTCTGGCCTCTCTCCGGTCAGTCCACATTCAGAGTAACCAGTGACCAGGGGCAGCAGGTACTTACTGAGAAATACCCTTCCAGTGCCCATCTTTGGATTTGATGTTGAAGTGTGACTCGGGTTAAATATAAAATTCACAGCATATCTTGAGCAACTATTTTGTAGTTATCTATATATAAATCTATTTTACAGCGACACAAATAGAATAGATTATGGAGTGTCAGCATGTAGATAGATTCTGAGTGCTTTTCCACTAATATACCTAATGATTCGTGCTGAGAATATTCAAGGGCTCCACTGTACATTTAAATGGATATAATTAAAATAATGAGCTCTATTTTAAAAAATGATATATGAAAAAAAATTTTTTAAGAAGTTGGAAGGAGCTGCACCACTAATTCAAAGTGATCTAAGTACTTGTGTGATGCCGTTGTTATTAGGACACCTAATTAAATGCGGAGCAGCTGAGGAAGAGAGAGGTTTGGGCTTGTAAATCTCAGTGCAGGAGTTGGGGAAGAGATGGAAGCTGCCCGTGTGTGTCCTGAGCACCACGAGCATTAACAGAAGGGGAGCCGGTAGCTCTGTGCCGTGCCGTCACACACATACCTGTGGAAAGAGAGCGGCTCTCATTATCCCCATCCATAGGCCGAGTCAAGGGGTCAGGCTGCTCACGCAGCTGCAGATGGATTTCCAGAGCGAGCTCCTATTTAGAATGTAGTAGGGTCGGGGAGGGGGCTAAAAGTCTTACCTGCCCTTGGGAGGAAGTCATTTGCTCGTCCTCACTCTAGAACCCCGGTGACCCGTCTGGAGGTCCCAGGGGTCAGGAGACATGGCCTCAAGTCCTGAGTTGGTGCCATGCCCTGAAGTCTCCCTGTACTATATTTCCACCCAGGCCTGTTGCAGATGGGTATGGCTACCTTAAGCGTAGATCCATCTGCTGTCTCGGCGAGCCCTTGTGGGTCACAGCAAGCAGAAGTCCCGATGCCTGTTCACCAGGTGGCATGTCTTCTCTTGATCGTTGAGCAGGTACAGCACTTATGGAGCATCTGCTGTGTGCCTGCTGTATGCTGGAGGTAGAGCGTTACACAGACAACTGTTAGGACGTGCACAGTTTGGTGAGTCATCAATGGACAAGGCTTTGCAGCCAGCAGCCAGGGCTAGGAAGAAAATAGACAAGGTGATGGCGGAGAGGCTGGACAGTGAAGTCACAAAGGGGACAAGAGGGCCAAAGAGAATTCATAAGCGTGCCCAGTCGCTGTGGGAGTCACCTGTGGGAGGGAGATGCGCCTTCCACAGAGGAGTTACGTGCTCGGAAGGCTTCAGGGTGGCCAGAGTGACAACATCATGAACCAGTGTCATTGTCATAATGATAACTGCTATTTGAAATTTGTGTGGACATCCACTTCAGGCAGATGTCCCCACCCATCCTCGTGTCCAGCGAGGATCCCCACGTAGCAGACGTGGAAACGAAGGCTCGGGGAGGGTTTTTTGAGGAACACCGCAGGGTCCGTGGGCGAGCAGGTTAGAGTGACACAGTGTGTCTGACCCACAGTTCCTCTTGCCCTCACGGGGTGGCCTGGAACTAATGAGGACCTTAGGATCGAGAAGGGGCATGGGGTCTCTTCAGGGTGGGTAACAGTGCTGAAATTGAGAATACGGCGGAGCAAGCTGGGGAGGAGACGGCGATGTTCCTTTCTGTCCTGTTTCTGAACTTGGCAAACCTTGGAGAGATCAGGCCTTGGGCAGGCCTTTGGCAGTTCTCTTCATGTCTGAAAATGTAACTCGTGGCCACCTTTCCTCAATCAGTATGTTTATTTCTGTCTCGAGCAGCTCGGGGTCTCCCTTCCTGGTTCTCAGCCGTGGTGGAGCTGGCGTTTGGAGAGCTGTGGGTTGAATGCATTGCAGTCCATGTGCTAGACTGTATGCCATGGAAGAGTCTTCCGTGCTCTCTAAATAATCTGTGTTCTATTGATCTCATCAACTACTCAAGGCTGAGTAGTTTCTAAAGAACAGAGATTTATTCAGCTTGCACTCATGGAAGTTCAAGAGCCAGCATGAGTTTGGCTCTTGTGAGGTCTCCCGGCAGGCAGCTTCACCAGGACCTAGTAGCAGGTCAATATTAATGGGCCAAGTACTCCGCTAAGGGTTTTCTGTGTTCACCCGTGACAACCCTTAGCTGTGCTTGCAGATGAGGAGACCCAGGCTTCAAGGTGAGGTGCTGAGTAGGGAGTGAACATCTGGCCCCTCCCCTGCTTTCCTTGGATGGTGGTTAATGGAATACCAGGCATAGTGTTTCACCAGGCTGGAGACTTGAGGCCAAGTCTGGAGTCAGATGGCTTAAGCTCCGGGGAGGGGCGACTACAAGCTTGCAGACAACTGCTGTGCCCTCTGTTGGAGAGAGTAACGGTTGTGAACTTATTTATCATGGGGTGGGGGGCATGTTATAAAGTATGTGGAGGGCAAAGAGCAACCTGTGGGAGTCAATTCTCTCCTTCCACTATGTGAGTCACAGGGATGAAACTCAGGTCATCAGGCTTGATGACAAACGCCTTTCCTGGCTGAGCCTTCTTGCTGGTCCAAGAGTCACTAACGTCGTCATCATCAAGGCTCCACTGTGGGGATCTCATTTAACTCTCATTATTTCCCAATCACTGCGCCCCCAGAAACAGCCACGTTTGTGGTTTGGATATTAGTGCGTGAATTTGGGGATGGGTGGGCACAGTTTGGTCCAGAGTAGCTCCCCGGTGGCCTTTCTCTGTGCCTCCCTTGTAAGCAGGCCCTCAAGGATTCTCTCTTTGCTCAGCGTCAACCTTTTGCCCCTCTAGGAGCAGCTGTGGCTAGAGAATCAACTTGTGCAGTGAAACCATTGCTCCTCGACTCTTGTAGCTTCTGAGACCCAGAGAGCAGGGCTTCTATGGGTCCACACCGCAGGGTCCAGGTAGATCCAGGACCAAGTCCCAGGCCCTGCTTCCCACATCTCCACGCCTTCACAGTGCTCCACTTTGCTCCACGCGTGGCCAGGCCTGAGCATGCCTTGAGTCTAGGCTTCTCTGAGCAGAAGAAAGGACCAGGCATAGCCAGGCAGTGTCCCTGGGCCTGGAATGAGATTCGATTTTCATCTTGTGCCTACCTTGCCTTACTCACCTTCCACATGGAAGTCGTGAGGATGGTTCACCTACTGAAAGGATGTGGGAACCCATGGAGAGCAATGGGGAAAGAGTGGCCCGGGTGTGGGGGCCAGAGCCCTGGCTGCGTGTGTTCGCCTGCGCCTGCCTTTATGACCTAGGCAAGTCATGGCTCTGTTCCAGGCTACAGAGTGCACTCAGCGTCCTGCCCAGTTCCATCCGACCTCAGGTCCTTGAGGATGTTCTCAAATGCTTGGAGAGCAGTCCTGTGCCAACCCATTGACTCTTTCACACCCTTACCACGAGAGCCTCTTGGGACCGATGTTTTCCCATCTAAAGTGGGAGTAGAAAAGAGCTTGGATGGGATCTGTGGTCCTGCTGCCAAGGAACAGAAACAGTGCGAGATACTTGGCATGCTCTGATTGTGCTGCTCAGAGTGCTGTTGGCAGACCAGACCCCCAGCTTGGCCTGGGGCTTGTTAGAAATAGAGTCTCAGGCCCTAGCCCAGGCTGCCTGAACCAGACCTCGAATCTATAAAGGCAGGCCTCCCAGCTTAAAGTTGGACAGGAATACATTGCCAGTAGCCAGAGGTGCCCCTTGAGGTAGCTTGTGACTTCAGTTGTACAAATGACAGGAGGTCAGCTGGGTACTCCTGGGAGTCTTTAGACCTCCACTTACCCAGATGTAAAATGGAGCTGATGGGGGAGGCCAAGGAGCCCTCCTTTGCATTCAATACAGAGCGTTGACCTAAGTCTGTATGGTGCTCAGGGCTGGTGGGTTCCCTGTGTGCCAGCGGGCTGTTACGGATCCCCTCTGAACGGCCTCTCTTCTTCCCAGGGAGCGCTTGAAGCGCAGTCAGAAGAACGCCAAGGTGGAGGGCCCAGAGCCAGTGCCTGCTGAGGCCTCGCTGAGTGCTGAGCAGGGGACGATGACGGAGGTGAAGGTGAAAACGGAACTGCCGGACGACTACATACAGGAGGTCATCTGGCAGGGCGAGGCCAAGGAGGAGAAGAAGGCGGTGGGCAAGGATGGAACTGGCGATGTACCTGCCGAGATCTGCGTGGTGATCGGCGGCGTCCGCAACCAGCAGACCCTGGGTGAGTGCTTGAGTGAGGACCCGGACCTCAAGGTAGAAATGCGTGGCCGGAAAGAGGCTGGCCTCTCTGAGAGACCATGTCTTGCTCCGCCCCAGGAAGAGAGCAGAGCTCCTGAGAATTGCCTTTGCATGTTGAATTCTAGCCTGCAGAGTTCACTTTCTTCCTGATGTGACAAGACCCCATGCTTCTGTCAAGCCTTTGTTGGGGTCAGATATTTAGAATATCTGCTGGCCCAGTGAATCCATCGCACCTTGAGACCCCAAGCCCCTGGTGAGGAACCAGCATAAGCCCTTACTGCTTGCTTGGTATCTTGAATGCATGTCCTGTCTGTCTTGTCCCTGGCTTGACTGGGAACTTGCGGGAAAGTTCCCAGGGCTGGTCCTGGTCATCTTTTGATCAGTGGCAGGTAGGTGCCTTCCTGTACTTGGAAGAGTCTGGTAATAACTTGCTCTAAGGCAATGATGATTCAAGCACTCAGATGGTCACACGGCCTAACAGGCCGGCTTAGCATATGTAGCGAGAGCCTGCAGGACATGAGATGGCATTGTGCCCAACTGCCCTATGTACAGAGGGCAGCTGCTCCTACACCACAATGCTTGACAGCCTCTTAAGAGTCACTTCAAGTGGGGACTTGGGCTCAGCCCTGCCAGATCTCTGCACAGATCCTGTGCCCAACATGTGAACATATTGGTGTGAATTCTTTTGGCTTTCAACATTGGCTCTCAGATTGGCTTTTGAAATCTGCCAAACAAAACATATTGGTGGCTTCGCGTCATTCCACGAGCCACAGCTTTGAATCCCAGAGACAGTGAAACAAGGCCCATGTTCCTTACCCTGCTCCCTAGTCTGGCCCCACGTGTACATGTACGTGTCCATCCTTACCTTCATCCGTGGTTGCCTTGCCCAGAGTGTTCAGGGGCATGCTGTTCCCTCCACCATCGCCATCTACCCTTCACAGTCTCGGTCTGGCCTGCCCTTCCTGACTTCTCAGCCCCTCTGTCTTCCTGGCTTGCATACTGTGTGTGGCTTACAGGGCATCAGGGGAGATGCCCTTTGTTTCCAAGGTTCACCCTCAAGTCCTGATGCCTTTTCTCCTTAGCTGCTGGCCTCTGCCTCCTGCTCTCTTGTCCACTGTTACTCAGTGTCCTCACGTGCATCACCACAGCATCCCATGACCAGCCATACTTCTGTGTCTCTCTGCCTGACATATCATAACAAATAAAAACCACATTCTATGTTGTCCTTCCTTACAAACCTTGAGACTGACTCCTGCCATGTCCAGAACTGTGGCCACAGCACCAGGATCCTCCAATAGCCCTTTGTCTTTGGCCTCTGATCATCCCAGACCTCTCAACACAGTATTCATCCTGTCATCCTGTCTGCTCTTGCTGCTTCCCCTTCTGGGAATACCTCCACCCATTTCCCAAGTCCAACTTGTCCTTCAAGGCCATTTCCAGGGCGCCTCCTTCCTTCCCTCATCTCCTCTGGTCAGAGGGGTCTACATGAACTGTGCCTGTCCCCTGCCAAGTTTGGGAGCCCCTGGAGATTGGATCTCTGGGACCTGCCTGACTTCTGCGCCTTGCTCCTACCCCACAGCATGGTGCTGGCTTCTGGGGAGCTGTGTTGTTGTGCTACTGTGATAGTCAGAATGGGGCGAGGTGATGGTGTGGTAAAGAGAGGTCTCAAAAGTAGTAGATCTTGGTAACTCGGAACCCTGAAAATGTATTTCTTCTTAACACTCTCCATTGTGGCTCACACAGGGCTCTACTTGTCTCTGAACTCTAGCACAAGTTAGCCATGTTCACAGATAGCCGAATGGCAGAGGATACCAAGCTCCAGATGACCTCAAGCAGGCCATTTATGGTAGAGCCAGAAGGGAGAGGTATAGATTTCATTGACAGCTGTCACACCAAACATCTGAGGGGGCCAGGAGGTGCCCACATCTCAAGAGCAGCATGAAGGACAGTTGGGCATGAGGAGGGGAGCCTTGCCTAACTTCTGCCCCTCAGCATTTTCTTCCCAAAGCCAAGGACCATGCTTCCTCCATCTGTGAATGGAGGTGAGGTTATGCTCTTATTCTCACTGACAAGGATATGTTAATACTCTTTAAGCCCAGCAACCATTGCTGCCCTTCCCAGGATGTCCTGTGAAGGGTAGCTGAGTGAAGATCCAGTCAGGGAGGCCTCTGGTAGGCAGGCCAGCCAGAAGCACCATTTCCCACTCAGCTGCTGCTCAACAGCCAGGTCTTTGGCTTGCACTGTCCATTAGTGTCCTGTTCTGTTAGATGAGGACCCACCCTGGCCACCTCATGGATGTGGGGATCGAAATAGAAGTGGACAGAACAGTGTTGACTGAGGAGCTCATCTCCGTGGTGCCTGTGATGGAGAGCACATCTAGGTTCTCCGACTCATGGTGTGAGGCCTCTGTACCACAGTGCCCACCAAACAGATTCATGGGTTATGTGAGGACATAGGATGTGTGCTAAGTGCCTGGTGCTGTGCCTAGTGATGAGTGGATAAGCTCTTAGTAGTATAGTCTGAGTGTTGGTAACTGCAGTTGGAATTTTCTTTGGGCTGCTAACCAGCTCCTAAATAATGACATGGAGAGTTATTAATTATGAAAGCTCGGCCTTTAGCTTAAGCTTGTCCCACTAGCTCTTACAACTTAATTTAATCCGTTTCTATTCATCTACATTTTGCTTTGTGGCTTTTTACCTTTCATATTGCATGTTTGACTCCCTCCGGGTCTCATTGGTGTCTCCCAACACCATGATTATCTCCTCCTCCTTCCTCTTGCTGTGCCCAGAAGTCCTGACAATACCTCCTGCTTAGCTATTGGTCATTTAGCTTTTTATTATACCAATCACAGTAATACATTTTTCACACACTGTACAAATATCCCATATTTCCCCCTTTTTGTCTAAATAAAAAGGAAAGGCTTTAACTCTAACAAAGTAAAACTATATACAATAAGAACAATTAGCAGGTAAAAATTACATTTACAATATTCAGTCCATTTGTATTTGGCAAATTCAGAGAAAATACTCCATTATTTATCCTATCTTGGTGAGTCCAAAGTTTTGCACCTAATTTACCTTCTATCATAACTTCAACTATAACTATCTAGTCTTCAACTCCATCAAAGACCTAAGAAGGATATAACATTACCTGAATAAACAGGAAATGCAGTGCAAGCCACTTCCAAAACTATAGAAATGACAGAGACATTTGGCTGCCTGGACAGTCATCCAAGGTTCATTTGCAATGCTGGGGCATCTGTTTTCGGCCTAAGACCTAGAATATCTGGCAAACTTTTCTATGAAGCAGGAATTTTAAAGGACTATCCCACCTTGTCTCGGCAAAGTTCAGCAGTCTTTTTCATTTGTGTCCTGCTTTATACAGTATACTTAATGTTAGCAGTTGAGGCAAGGGCAGTTTCTTGCCCATATGGCTAGCTTTGCCACAGTGAAAGCAAACTCCATATGAAGATTCTTCAACACACATCATCCTTTTATGAAGTGGATTGGTGCTGCCAGGAACAGAAATGTCTCAGTATCATGAAAAGCCTTAAGTTACTAAACATCTTAAATGCCATATTCTGTAGGTCTCTGAAGTGTTTGAAGATCCCCTATCTATCTAAAATATAGCTCTTTAACCTTGAAAACATACCTAACATAACTACAAGTGTGATTGTTATAGATGACTAACTACTAACGTGTGTTTTTAATTATCCTAACCAGTTTGTAATAATAGCTTTCAAGGACTAGAACTTTATATACATTTTAATGAGCTGCATAACTACAATACCTTAAACAAGAGTAGAAACATATGTATGGTACAACAAAATTAGCCTTAAATTTGTATCAATACACAAAAACCCATATCATTGTAAAATATTTGAGATGAATGGTTGTCTTTTTATCCTATATTCCTAAATCCCCACTAAATGATGACAAATATTCACAACCCACCGAGTTTACCAAAAACCACCCACCCCACCTCTTGGGAATGTGGGTATTATGTTCTCTAGACTGCTTCCTGTTGTCTGGGGGCGATGGCATCTCCAGGGGACTCTGAGAAAATTGAAACAATGGTCAAGTCCTGGGACGTGTAACATTTGTTGTCCAGTTTCAGAACTGTTCCCATGCAGAGGGATCAGCATATACGTCACCTGTCTTTTATTTTTTTCTGGTTTATTTCTTTATATCTGTAGCCAAGATTTTCAGGAGGTCTCACCCGATCAAACCTGATCTCTGTTAACTTTGAAGGAATCCACAGCCTTTCATTTCCTGTTGAAACAAAATCATAACCTCTCCCCCAATGCAATACATTTTCTGAATTCCATTTTAAAGTTGACATCCCTAAAATATCTAGGCTGGTTTATTTCAGCAGTTCCTTTTACAATCCCATGTTTCTTAGCAGCAGTCATGTGCTCATCAGCATTCATAAAATTCAAAGTCAACACAGGATACAGACCCCTGTATATTTCCCATCTTTACGTGGCTTTTTTCCCTTTATATTACTTTTTTCTCTCTTTAAAGACTTTATTGTTTTTAAACTATTGTTTTTTTTCCTTTGACTATCCCCATTTTCTTTTATTTTTTAAATGCCTATACACACTTTTAAACACACTGTAACCTGTTTAAATTTTTTTTTTCAGTCTGGACCTGCTGCTTTACTGTGTACCTGTGACATTCTCTGACTGTATGAGCCAAGCCTTAAACTCCAAGTGGCAGCTAGGCCCTCCACTGTGTGCTTCTGATGGTTGGCTCCACTCCCTCCTTGGATCCATGAGAGCCAAGCCTTAAGCCCACAGGCCTGGCAGAGAGCCTGTTTAACTGGGAGCTGCATTTAACAGAGGGATGCATTTAACCACCCCAGCTCTAGGGAGTTGGAGCCCACACTGTGGCAGGCGTTTTTCCTTAGTTTTTTGTTTCTACTTAACGTCCTGGCTGTTCAAGTGCTCTCTACATGGCAGAGCGGTGCCTCTGTGTGTGACGAGCATTGGGTTACTAGGCAGCTGTGTAGGGTTTTCCCCCCCAGCTTTCTCAGGCCCTATGTAGAAATCTGTGCCCCATGTTGGGCACCAAATGTAGCAGGCTTTCTTGGGCCACCAGCCCCCAAATCATGACACGGAGACTTATTATTAATTGTGAATGCTTGGCCTTAGCTTAGGCATGTTTCTAGATAGCTCTTTATTTTTTTAAGTTAAATTAACCCATTTCTATTAATCTATGTGCTGCCCTGAGGCCTGTTTACCTCATTTACATACTGCCCATCCTGCTTTCCTGCTGCCACTGTGTCTGTCTGTCTGGACCCCGGGTGGCTGGCTGGTTCCTCTTTTCTTTCTGCCAGCCAGCCCCACCTATTTATTCCTCCTCTGCCTAGCTATCAGATGTTCAGCTTTTTATTACACCAATCACAGCAATCCATTTTCACACAGTGTACAAATATCCCACAACAGGTGATGTAAAGTACCTCTTCAGTACCTGCTTTTCTCCCTAGTCTAAGAACTGAGTCGGTGTGGTGTGGACTAGGGGGCGGGAATAAGAAATAAAATCAGCGTCACATAATTTCTCGTTCTCTTCTATGTTGTTGGCCTCCCCAAGAGTCAAGTCTTGAGTAACTTGGGTAATTTCCTCATAACCTTCTCTTAGCACACCCTACTGGAAGAGGTGGTGGAAACCCCAGAGATGACCTCAAGGCAAACTACCATTTTGGAAAGCTGTGCCACATAGGACCGTGTGGCTCCTCTCCTGTCCACAAGGCAGATTCTCCTCCTTGCTGTGTAGTTGGTGCAGAGAGTCAGGCTCAGAAGAAGCTATCCTGATCTTGTCACCAACCAAGAAGGTCTTGGGAAGAACCCAGTGGATGTCTGTGTTGAGGGAAATAAACTCGTCTTTTGCTGGCGAGTGGATTTTACCTGAAGCTCCAATCCTGGTCTCATCCATGGCTATGGAGAGTTCAATGTTGAGGGTCTTGAAGGGTGAATGGTTGACTGTTGGAGTCTGTGCTGGGTGTACATGTGGACAGTGGGGCTATGCATGCTACCACTTGAGCTGACCCATCCCATAATTTTATAGGGAGGCAAATCTTGTGGAAAGCAGGAGAGTCCTTAGCCACACAGCACACTGGTGGTGTATTACTCCTGTTTCAAGGAGCCCACTCTCCTGATAGGGTCTGCCTTACCCCTGCTTTTGAGCATAAATGAAAGAGTGACAGAAAGTGCTGGCATGTGCACCTTCTGTGCCCTGGTGTCTGAGTGTGCTGAGCTCATGCCCCCGAGACACTTTGCAGCAAGCATGTGCTTTGCTGGCCGAGCACACTCTGGGCTCAGGAACAGGCTGTGTTACTGAATGGAATGGTGTCCCTGCTCAGTCACGCAGCTATGGGCATTGGAAACCTCCCCAAGTCCACACTGGACCTGCGCCATCAGATGGTTTTCCAGTGACGAAAATGGTATCTCCCTTGGAGAAACTAGGGTCATGGCCACATGGATGGCATTGACTGGGAGAGTCCTGCTGTAGGTGTTGGTGCCCAGAAGGCTGGCTGCTGTCTAGAGAGGACCTGTGCTGAGAAGGGCATGTCTTGCTCTTAGCATGTCAACGCAGTTACAGCTGGCATGGGATTTATTGGACAGACCCAGGGGTTCATTTTTTTTTTTTTTTTTTTTTTTTTTTTTTTTTTTTTTTTTTTTTTTTTTTTTAGCAAGAGCAGAGATGATATTGAGCTCGACAGTGTTGTTAGATAAAACCAGAAGTGAATGGATGAGTTAATAGATGCCTTGCCCATCTGACAAGCTATAGGCACAGCTCTGTCCTGTAGCCCGGGAAGGGGCTGGAGCATGAGGTTTCAGCTCCTTTGTGAAGAATGACATATGCAGGCATCACTATTGCCACTCCCAATCCCACGTTCATGGTAGGCATCACTAATGGACCCCTGTACACCATTCCATCAGTGTTCCTCAGAATCCTTAACACAACACACTGCCAGATGGCTGGAATCAGAAGATTGGAAGTGGAAACCCGTTTGCTATCACTATGCAAGATGGGGACAAGGAAAGCCAGCTGGGCTCACCACAGTCCGGATGTCATCATGGACCATTGACTGGTCCCAAGAGATAAGAATGGCAGGCACTCATCCCTGTTTTCAAAATGTACCCTCAATCAGTGAGTGCTCTTCTCTATGCTGTGGAGCCAACCAGGGGCTGGGTGGCCCAGGGAGGTTCATGTTCATGGAGACAGAGCCAGGGAACAGTCTTGCCTCCACTGGACTCTGCTTCTTGTGAAGTCTGAACCAACCAGGTGTCAACTGTGTAGGGAGGGACACGGGGACAAGCCTAGGACTGTGTGTCTTGGAGAAGCAACAGAGCCTGTAGGGGACATGGAGCAGGGTGATGGAGGCTAGATATCCACAGCCCACAGCATTTTAGGATACTTAACACACACACACACATTCCAAAAAGTCCAACCAGTATGGAGTGGCCACCAGGAAGTCATTTGTGTCAGAAATTGTTTGGTGACCAAATATAACCTGTGAGGGAATGAGTTTCTGGTCCTAGAGGTAGGCAAACAGAGAGGAAGGATGGCAGCCAGCCAAGCTACAAGAGAAGAATCAAGGGTCAGATAGAAACTAGATTCTGCAGGGAGGTGTCTGTCCTAGGCAGTGAATAGGTGCAAAGTGTACCCAAGAAGGAAGGACAGTTCTCATACACAAGCACGCCCACAAAGCCATCCTGGGAGAGGGAGTAGAGGAGGAAGGGGGAACCCCAGGCAGTAGGAAGCCACAGGGCTGTGGCTCTGGATGGAGTGATGAGTAGTTCCACAACTACTCAGACACAGCCACGTGGGCTTCGGTCCTTGACAAGTCCAGGAGGGAAGGTGCCAGGTCCTATTTGGTAGTGCCAGCTGATAGTGAGTTTCCTATTTCAATAGGCTGTTGGCAGGTCTTGGTGCCTGAGCCTGCCAGAACCAACACTTAGGTTTTTTTTGCTACAGCCACGAGGGAAGGAGGGGTCCTGGCTGCCCTCCCAGGCCGGTTTTCTCTGCTATTGAATCTGCGTCTGGGGTAAACTGGGAAGGGGTCTGGGTGGAAAACCCCTATTGGAAGGGGATCCTGGCTGTAAGTTAGGAGACCTGGGGTCTACCCCACTGTGTGTGGGATGCTCAGTGGTTTAAATCTGCGGGATCGTTAGGACAAGAGTTGTGAGAATGTCTCTAAAGGTGGACTAAAACACAGGATAGGTTCTGGCATCAGCTGAGGCCTCAGGGCATTGGCACCCCCAGGATGAATGCGGTGATGAGAGGAACCCCACAGACCAGTGCATCAAACACCTTTAGTTTAGTGCCTCCTAAAAGACTGGCTTTCATTTCTCACCAGTTGCAAAGGTTATAATTCCTGGAATATTGTATTGTTTTTTAAAGGCGGAATTATGGAAATAATCACAATGCCACTGCTATTTAGGGCCCACCATTGTCACTTTAAAAAGCATGTGAACAAGCTCATCTTTAGCAGACAGGAATTTTATATCCTTTTTCTCTCCTTGAACTATTTCTAGTCCACTTCCCCCATGGGGGTTTATCCTAATATAATATATTTTTTATGCTTGAAAGTCTTTTATTGATCACTGTTTCACACTCGTCTGCCACAACAAGAGGTACATAAATTGAAATAGAAATTTCTGGAGGAAAAAAAAATTTCCTGGGATCATAAAGCTCTACATTTTAAAACCTTTTAATTTTTTTCCCCCAGACCGAGTTGTGATTAGCATGCAAATTGTCAAAAACAAATTTAGATAAATAGTAAGTGTAAAAATAAAAAAAAAATATATCCAAAGCACACTTCTCGATAAAATGGGTAAGGCTTTCTTTCTTTCTCGATCAGCTCATGTATCTGTGAATTAATACTTTCTTACTGGTAGAATGAGACAGGACTTGGCCCTCCTTTTGTGCTGGTTTTCAGTGTTTGGAGGGCTGGAGCGTGTGAACAGGGAGCCGGAGACCATGGGGCTTGCTTCACTGTGTCACTTGATTCTTTGAATTTTTCCAAGATGTATGCCAAAAACCACAGGAAGGTCCGTCTTCAGACAGTATTTTTAATGGCCTCTTCATTTACAGCCCTGTTAGATCCGTGTGTGCGTGTGTGGTGTGTGGGGTGGGTGGGGGGGGGGGGGGGGGGGGGCGTGTGTGTGTGTGTGTGCGTGCGTGCGTGCGTGCGTGTGTGTGTGTGTGTGTGTGTGTGTGTGTGTGTGTCCACATGTGTAAGAATACAGGTATGGAAGCCGGAAGTCAGTGTGGGGTGTCTTTCTTACTCCGTCCCTTTATTTTTTTGAGACAGCGTCTCTTGCTGAACCCGGAGCTCGGCTGTTTGGTTAGTCTGACTGGATCCCCAAGGATCCTTCTGTCTTTGCCATCTCCAGCAGTAGGATCCCAGCTGTGCGCCGCCGGCCGCCGCCCCTGACTGATGTGTGGGTGCGGGGGCTCCAAACTCAGGTCCTCGCGCTTGTACAGCGGCCACTTCACCACGAAGCCCTTTTCCCTGCCCTTCCATCTCCATTCCGAGGGAGAGCGGAGAACTGGAAACCCCTGAACGGAGAGCAGGCTGTCTGTCCCCAGTCTTTAGATCCCGTCACTTCTCTGTGCTCAGAACGTCAGTGTTGTCCTGACCCAGGGAGAGCATCGGCCCTGCGGAAGGGTGAGAGCTTAGTGGTTAGCGCTTGGTGGTTAGCACTGGCAGACTGGGAGAAGCTGAAGGAGAGAGTGACAGAGGAGACCAGTGGGCAGTGCCTCCCCACCTGCTCTGATTGATTGGGTTAAGGGGGAAAGGGCTTTGAAGTTGACAGCAGGGAAGCGATTGTCTTACAGCCACTGTCCTCAAGCGCCCCTTTGAGAAGGCCCTGCTCCAGAGGGCGTTCAGTTGGAGGCCAAGCCCTTGGGAGCCTCAGGAAGCTCACTTGTCACAACTTCCCACTCCAAAGCCTGCCTTTATCAAGTTCTGGGAACTGGGGGGTGAGGGGCATAGATATCCATGGGCCTCAGGTCTGTGATCTTCCATCCATCTCCTTTGGGTGTCGGTCATTTTATATTTAGTCTAGGTGTCCAAGCTTCTCTGGACATGGCAGCTGGGTATACACACTTGCAGTCAAGGGTCCTACCCACATTTCCTGTCCTCAGAATACTGCTTCCTCTCCTGGTCCCCTCATACATTCCTCTCCCACAGGACTCCAGGCCAAAGCCTCTGCCAGGGATGTAGCAAAGTACTAAGTGGGAGCTGCTGATAAGGCTCTGTTTGCAGCCTGGGAGCCATCTTGCAGGGAAACAGGGACAGGGATGGGGAAAGACTGAACTGGACAGGCAAGTCCTGCCAGCCCGCCCCTTCAGAGCAGGAGAGTCCCTCCCAGAACTGAGAGTCCGTCCGTCCTGTCCGGGATGTGGTGTCAGATCTGGTAAGGACCCTAGCTCTGGAGAGTGTATGGCCTCACCACTAAGGAGAACATAACTTGCTTGGCATCCAGAAAGAGACCTGCTGTGCTGGCACAGGCTTAGCTCTGGAATCCCAGGGACTGGCTTTGAGTGTGTGTCCTCACCAGCCCCAGAGCCCCAGGCCTGGGCATCTTCAGCACCATGTGCTCGCCAGTGATGCAGTGGAGTGGAAAGGTGGGGAAGGGAAGCAAGGCCTGTACCTGCTCACCGGCGCTGCGCTGAGGACGTCCTCTGTGAAGCTGATGGTGACACTCAGTTGGGCAGAACCGAGCAACCTTGGGGTCAGGATGTGTCACCTTCTTGGTCCTCCCTTCCCTCTGTTGAAAAATGGAGATACTAGCGACCCCTCTTCTCCGGAGCTTTGAAGGTGTGTTGAACTAATGGGAGAAGCCCCCAAGCTGGCATCTTGTACTCCCCGCCCCCCAGGCCTACAGCCTGGGCAGATTCCGGAGTGTGCCTGCCTCTGCCTCTGCTCCCCCAGCTGTGCCGAGTCAGAGGCCAGCCCCATTCCGAGATGTCCCAGGTGACGGGCACTGCAACGTTTCACAGAGGAGCCAGCCAAAGAGGAAGCATGCAGGGCAGGAGTCCCAGGGCTAGGGGTGGAGGCTGGGGCAGGGGGCAGTGGTGGGAGTTGGTCTGAGCTGACAGTACCAGAGGCGTTCCTCCAGTGCCCCAGCACCAAAAAGGGTCAGGGGTGGCCATGAGAGGTGGACAGAGGTCAAAGTAAGCATGTCATGTGTCTCCTTCAAGGATCATTTTATTGGGAACTTTTTATTGGGGGGAGTGTTATGCTCATGTGCAAATGAGAATTTCTAGAAAACAAAACATCAGGAGAGTTGGCCTATCCACTGCTTCTGCCCTCCTAACAGCCCTGGAGAACACATGAATGACCATGGTCAATACTAATATTTTGTGTGTGTGTGTGTGTGTGTGTGTGTGTGTGTGTGTGTGTGTGTGTGTGTTGCATGCATGTGTGTCAAGGCCACAGGACAACCTCAGGTACTCAGTATCATTCCTCAGGTACCACATGCCTCCTTTTCTTGGATCCAGGCAGGGTCTCTCGTTGGCTCAGAACTCACCAAGTATGATAAGCTGGCTGTCTAGCCAGCACCAGGGATCTCTCTGTCCTGACCTCCAGTGCTGGGATTAGGAGTGTGCACCACAGTGTCTGTTATGTGGTGTCTGGGGATAAAATTCAGATCCTCGTGCTTGTAATGTTAGTACTATACCAGCTGAGCTGTCTCCCCGGCCCTGTTTATTTGTTTTGAGAAAGGGTCTGGCTCTTTAGCTCAGGCTGGCCTAAGATTCACTAGGTAGTAGAGCAGGCTAACCTTGAACCTGCCATCCTCCCACCCCTGCCTCCTGAGATCTGGGATTGTAGGCGGGTGCCACCTCACCCAGGTGCCAGCACAAGTTTTCAAATGAGGAGGCTGCCACATGGCCCTAACTACTCTTACTGATGTCAGCTAGGGAGACTGAGGCCCTGATAGCCCAGGTGAGGTGCCTGGTCATCCCCTTCCCCCAGCTGGCCTTGACCCAAAGCTCAATCGTAAGGCATTCTCCAATGTTAAGGGCTCTTTCTGATTTCTTACGTAATTCAGATGGAAAAGCTCCAGAAGGCAGCCCCCACGGTGGATCTGTTCGGAGCCGGTATTCAGGGACCTGGATTTTTAACCAAGCTTTGAGATATGCATCTGGTACGTGATGGCTGAGGGACCAACGAGGCCTGATCGGGGTCAGCATGGAGGGTGGGCACCGCTGGCCATGGCGGCCAGCTACATACCCTGAGCAAGCAAACTCTGCTAGTCTCTCAGGGCCTGAGGGGCCACCCTCCCTCCCCCACTCCCCATCCGGCCATTGTGAACAAATCTTGAGTCTGTACCCAGGGATGACAGGACGTCTGGAAATCTGGTGGTCTAGATTCTCTGGACAATTTCAGCAAGACTTCCTCTGGGCCACCGACAGCCACGGAGGAGAATGGTCCCCCAACCACCTGTGTGTGTGTGGTACCTCCATCCTTCCCTGCAGGACTTCCCAGCCTGCAGCAGCTGTGTGCCTCTGTCTCAGCAGCACAGGGCCATGTGTTGAGCGTTTGCCCTGTCTCTGTTGGCTATGACCCTCCTCCTCCTCCTCTCCTCCTCCTCTCCTCCTCATCCTCCTCCTCCTGTGCATGCTGGAAACTTGCTTCTGAGGAAAACGATTTTGAAATGCCGGTGGTAGCCACAACGCTCCCTTGCTGAGTGCCAGCAGTAACCAGGCCTTCTGCTGAGACTCACAGTCTCACCACGTCTCATCCCCATGACGATCGGTTCGCTTCACAGAGAGGACTCCTGGGCCTTTTCCTGACTGGCGCTCAGGGAGTTAAGATTTAGACCTCGGTGGGTTGCGGCTACTGCTCGGTGAGGCCACCACTCTCTTTTCTCTGTCCATGCACACCTTCTACCCACAGGGAACCTGGAGCCCCGGCACTGAGGGTGATCGGAAGGTGAGCTTCGGAGTCCCTCCTGCCAGCGTGTGGTACTTATCCTCCCTCTGTCAGGGGTAGGGAGACGGTCAGAAGCCTCACAACAAGGCAGCCTGAACTCTCAGCTCCGCACCAGCAGAAGAGGTGGTCTGCCTTATAGGCCCTCATTGTAAACAGTATTGACTCCGTAGACTGCACTCCTCTACAACCGGGCCAGGGTCCCACCTCGAGCCTCCAGGTCCTATTCTGGCTGTCACGACACCGTCACCAAGTTATCCCCAGGCCCGCTGACCTATCTGCCCCCCATTAGACGGAGGGCAGGGATCACATCTATCTCACTGCCGAGCCTCAGTGCCTGGCCATCCCCGATGCTCAATAAATCCTTGGTTGGTGGAAAGAAACTGGCAGAAACTGTTAGAGGGGGTGGAGGCGCCAAGACGACAGTCAGGAAGTTACCACTTGGTGATGGATGAGCCCGGCAGCAAGCCACCATGAAATACTGAGTCCTCGCTGTGTGCCAACTACGGGGCTGAGTGCAGAGAAATGTGTGCGCTCTGTTGCTTCGCGTTTGTATCTTTCCCAGTGTGGCAGGGGTGATGTATATGCAACCCTAAGAGGCAGACTGCTCGGTGCTGTGCGGGATTTGGATGCCAGCGGCCCTGAAGTAACTCGCAGTACCACGGGCACTGGCCACTGTCTCCTAGAACAGTGCTTCTCAACCTTCCTAGTGCTGCGACCCCTTAATACAGGTCCCCATGTGGTGGTGACCCCCAACCATAAAGGTATTTTTGTTGCTGCTTCGTTACTGTAATTCTGCTACTGTGATGAGTCCAAATGTACATAGCTGTGTTCCCCGATGGCCTTAGGCGGTGCCTGTGAAAGGGTCATTTGCCCTAGTGCTTCCTCTGTGCCAGAGGCTCGTGTGCTATCTGTGTGTCCTGCTCTCACTGGGAGAGGCAGGAGCCACAGTCCTGTTGGCACGTGAAGAATCCAAGCTGTAGACAAGTGAAAGTGGGTTCTAGAGGAGGAGCGGGGGTGGGGGGGGTGGGGGAGTGGAGAGGTGGGGGGGGGGGGTTGGCATACAGACTCTCCCAGGTGCTTGACAGAAGAGTCTCTGCTTCTGGGCACAGAAGAAAAGAGTGGCAGTTAGTGATCGTTACCACTCCCCATGGGTCTTCAGGGAACGTGGTTCTTGTGTGTTCAGTCTTGCCATTAACGCCCTTGCCTTTTCCAAAGAAGAGACTTGGGCACAGCCTGTGAATGGCAGAGTCGAGCTCCTTCACACTGAAGGAGTGATGCTCCCACCTTGACTGCTGGGTGCCAGTCGTTTCCTGAAAAGTCACGTGCCTAGGCCCCCAGACCCAGCAGCTTGAGTATGACCTGTGCTGGGACCAAGACCTCTTGCACATGCTTCCTGGCCTTCCTGTTCTAGAAGGTGGAAGCTGGGCCCAAGTAGTCTCAAGCCTGCAGGAGGGCTCTGCCCACTGGACATGGGCAGGCTCTTTACCTGGGGTCCCTGGCAGGTTGGCTGTGTCCAGCCTCCCTGCCATGGACTTTGTCCCAGACTCTACATGGTGGGTCATTTTGGGGGGGGGGGTCAGCCTTTTTAGTTCTCTGCACCTAGGAAAAGGCTCCAAGCAGAGAAGTCAGGTGTGTGTGTGTGTGTGTGTGTGTGTGTGTGTGTGTGTGTGTGTGTGTGTGTGTTGGGGGGTATTCTCTGTGACTGAGAGCACCATGGCTCCTTGGCAGATGTGGACTGCTGTTCTTGGTGAGCTTGTCTATAGTGGGACTGGACACTTGCTAGGGGGAGTGAAGGGCCAGCTGGAGGGCGGTGCACAGAGCACAGCCTGCTGTGGAGAAATTACCAAGGCCAGACTGATGGCAGGTGCGGAATGGGGACCCGAACCCCTGTGGCCTGATTTGAAGTCTGTGGTCTTCCTCTCTGTCCAATGCTGGAGTGACGTCCTTATGGTGTGGTGGCCCATCCCAGCACTCTGGGTCCCTCCCCTTTTTCCTCTTAATGTGTATGTGCAGGACTCAGTCCAGGCTGTCACCTTTATCCTGCAGATGATTCGGAAGCCGGGGAACAGAGGTGGCTGCAGGTGGATGTAGGACCCAGGCTTCATGAACTCCAGCTCAAGGCTGTCTCTGTGGTCCTCGACACCCTTTTGTCTGCCAAGGGACCTTGTGGGTCCTGGGCCTTGTGCTGGCACAGTAGCTCACTGTCCCCTGCTGTTTTCCAGGGTCCTACGAATGTGCGATCTGCGGCAAGAAGTACAAGTACTACAACTGCTTCCAGACCCACGTGCGGGCGCACCGAGGTGAGCGGCGCCCGGCTGCCCCGTGCTCTGCCCGGTGTCCCTGGAGACCCTGAGAGTTCATCCTCCTTCAGCCGTAGGAGTAGGGGCGTGGAGGGAGGGAGGAGCCTTCTTGGTGTGGGAAAAATAGTGTGTGTGTGGGGGGGTGGGAGGGGGGGGGGTGACAGTCAGGCCTTGAGGGCTCTAGGGATGCTCAGTAGGAGTATCACCTCCCCTTCCCCAAAAGGCCATGTGCTCATGTCATCTCTTGTTGCTCTGGACAACTCAAGAGAGGGGCCAGCAGCTCCTTAGTTTCCCTTTCTGGAGTTCAGGGGACAAATGAACTGGCACCTGCCCCTCCTGAGCTGGGGTCAGGGGAGAGAAGCCCAGGTTCAGGCCCAGGTGATCTTGAGCCTCGGGGCAGAAGTGAGCCTTTGTCCCTCATAGCATCCATGCGTGGACAACACTCCGGACTCCCTCCAGCTGCTCCGCTCACGGTCTCTCCCTTGGCACAGCGCTGCCCCGGCTTCATCTTTACCAGTTGCCTACCTCCTTCCTCTCTCTCTCTTTTTCTCACAGATACCGAAGCCACCTCAGGGGAGGGAGCCTCCCAGAGCAGTGAGTACTTTTCCCACCTCCTGGGTGGGTGGGGACCAAGCACTGGGCCTGGAAAGGAGCTGCTCCTTCCTCCCTGGGACAGCCTTGAAAAGCCTTTGAGAAACACGCTGCTGGAGACCAGGCCTTAGGACCAGAGGGGCCTTAGGAAATCAGAGCAGGCCTTCTCAAAGTGGGTGCTGAGGAGGGTTCTCTCGCAAAAGGCTTCTCTGGCCACGTAACTTTGGGAAACCATGAGTTGTACCCACATGGGCATCTTTGTCATGGGTGTCCCATGCCACCAAGAACATCTCCAGGAAGCACCTTCCTTGTACTTTGGATCCTGGCTCATGGACCTGGTTCTGTAGCCTGTGCCGGGGAATAGTTCTCTTGGAGGACCTTCAGCCTTGGGCACAGATGTCCTAGATGCCTGGTCCTAGGGTTTCAGATGCTGGGGCCCTGTGGTAGTTGCTCACAGGTCCTACCGGCCTCCACTTCCAACTCGATAACGCCATGGGATGATAAGCAGACAGCCCGCTGGGTTCACTCTGAGGTGAAACCTCTGCCCTTCCACCCACCCTGTGCACACCAGGAGCCTCAAGTGTTCACCCCTCCCTGACTGTCCCATGGGGGCCCATGTCTGGGTCCATCCATCGGAAGATGCAAACTAGAATCTTCTGAGCGCATTGTCCCTGACCACTCAGATACCACCCAGATTGCCCAGCGCTAGGAGTGGCTCAGTGAGTGCACTCACATAAAGGGCTGCCTGCAGAAGTGGGGTGTGTGTGAATGTGGTCCAGCTCCCCATGGCTGTGTGCACAGCCCCAATGAGTGAGGCCAGGCCCAGAGGGGCTCGTCTGCTGTGACTGTCGGAAAGCACAGGCATAGGGGGAGGGGTGCCGATGGAAGTCAGGAGGCTGGGCACCCTTGGAAGGGTCTGCCTCCTGCTTCTTGAGCCAAGGGTTCAGTTCCGCAGGGCTCTCTGTGGCTGCAATGTGACCAAGGTGCTTGCTCAAGGCCTAAACACTTTGTTTGGTAGGGGCCAAGAAGTGTTTTCTGTAGAGGACCAGGTGAGGAGGAGGCTGTGCCCCGGGGCATAGCATCTCCAGCCTCAGCCCCTCACTTGTAGTGGGAACTCCAAGGGGACAGGATGGGGCTAGATTCCCACCAGTGAAGATGGCGGCCAGGATCTGGCCCAGGGAGCCAGTATGACACCCTGTTACTTGTGTTTGTTGCACCACTATAAAATACTTAAAGATAACAAGTATCACTCAAAAAAGGGAGGTTAGGATATAAGCTAGCCTCAGCTGAAGAAGGGCCCCACCTGAGGCTAAGCCCCGAGAACACTGTTCTGGAGGCGCCCACTCTGGAGAGGTGAGCAAAGTTGATAGGAATCCTCTGTGTTCAGCTTGGCCAGACACCTGCCATAGACCGTAGCTCTGAGGCACAGCAGCTGTCTCTCTCCCCAGCCCAGCCCTGTCGCTGTCTGCTTCAATAACTCCTCGCTTCTCTTCTGGCCCCTGTGGTCTGCCTGTGGTCAGCCACACATTTAAAGACCTTCCTTATTTATCCTTCCTTCCTTGGCTATTCTGGGTCCCTGGCCTCCCTGGAAGCCTGTCAGTGGGCTGTTGTTCTATGTCTGGCTTCCACTGTGCAGGCTCCCTAGTGTTGGTGCTGTGGTGGGAGTGTTTTTAGACCTTGCTTCATTTTCCATTCCTCTATATGGGCCATTTCCCCCACGGCCAGAGTGCTGTCTCCTCTGTCCTATGTCCCAACCTAGGTCAGACCAGCAGCAGTGCTCTGTGTCTCGTGAGCTGATGGGTCGGCCTTGGCACGGGGCTGTAGAACATTGGATCTGAAAGGTGGAGAATATCAACTCCAGCCTGCCACCTTGCACATGAAGACCCTGAGTCTCAGAGTGTGGCAATTATGCAGCTTGTTAGCAGTAGAGGCAGGCCTGGATAAAAGGTCCTTGAACTTCCTCATCCAAGGACCTGTTGTATATTTAGCAGGGAGATAATCCAGTCACACACAGACATAGAGACACACCCACCCACTCACCCATCCTTCAGAATGAGGGGATCAAAGAGCAGTCCCACCATATACTTCCCTAGATCCCATCTTCATCTCCTAGATCTTCTTTGGAAAACCCTGCGCCGTGACATTTACCCTATTCGTTGGGGTGGTAGCCATTTTGACCTGTCTTATTTAGGGTTTCTATTGCTATAAGGAAACACCGTAAGCAAAAGCTACCTGGGGAGGGAAGGGTTTATTTGACTTACACTTCCTCATGACTGTTCATCACTGAAGGAAGTCACAACAGGAACTCAAACAGGGCAGGAACCTGAACCTGGAGGCAGGAGCTGATGCAGAGGCCAGGGAGGGAAGCTGCTTACTGCCTTGCTTCTCATGGCTTGCTCAGCCTGCTTTGTTATAGAACCCAGGACCACCAGCCCAGGGATAGTACCACTCAAAATGGGTTGGGTCCTCTGCTATCAATCACTAATTAAGAAAATGCCCTACAGCTGGATCTTGTTCTTTTCTTCATTATGAGGAGCTGTTGTTATTCCCATCTCAGAGAGGCGTTAGGGAGTGTGTCCAAATTCAGTCATATTTTTGCCAACGGTAGAGTTGGGTTTGGGCTTAGGCGTGTCTCACTCCGGAATCTGCCTCCTGTAGCAGGTCCATGGTGGCATTCCTGAGCCGCCCGGCTCTCGTTTCACTGGCAGACGCCTTTGGGAATAACTCACTCTCTCCCTATTCAACTCCTCCATTAAAGTTCTGGGACATGAGGAGACCGTGCAGATTCATCAGGGCAGATGGGGGTGGTTTTCAGTGATGGAAAGTTGGGGGGGGGAGATGTGTTTTATTGGAGCTGGGAAACGTGGCCTGTGGGGAGAGGAGCAGGTCTGCGACAGGAGAGGCTGTGGGCAGAGATACATGCCAGCAGAGAGATCGGCCTCGGAGGGCAGGCAACGCCGGGCAGTCTGAGAGAGGAAGGTCAGGACTTCATCCCAGCTGGAGTTAGCGCCCAGGCAGCTTTCCATGCTGGCATCTGGAGACGATGATGGGATTGTGGGAGAAGCTAAGGATTATGGTCCAGATGGGACAGAATGGAAGGAAAGGTTCCTCTGAGCTGCCTGGCTTGCCATGGGAAAGGAAGTGATGCTGAAGCAGAAGCCTAAGAAAGGACCCAGGGTCGCCTGATCTGTGTGCCCTAGACTTCCAAAATGAGACAGGGAAAATGAGGAGGGCGGAGACCACACCTCCCACTCCCCGCCCCCCACCCCCCACCAGCTCCTCTTTGGAAGACCCTGGTACTCCTTCCTGTGAATGTCTACAAGTGCCTGAGCTGTGGGTCCTCGGTGACAGTCCGCCCCTGCAGCCTTCCGGGACCACCATTCCAGGGATGGGCTGAGGGCGGAGGTGGGACGAAAGATGACCAGTGTCCTTCCTGTCCCTGAGTTCAGCTGAGAAGGGGAGCAGAACCCTTCTCACCCTTCTGCAGAGTGGTGCAGCCTTGGCGTGGAGTATTCCGTTGGCTCCTTCCTGTACTGGATGCTGAGGAGCAGGAAATGGGTCCAGAGCAAAGCACCCCACCACGGTTCATCCCAGCAGAGAAAGGCTGGGAACCCTGAGTCGGCTCTAGCTTGAAGTTCAGTGAATATTGGTCCCTAGCTCTCTCTTCTTCTCTCCATACAGCCTTGAGCAAGCTGCTGTACCTCTGTAGGCTGCCTAGGGACCTTGGGAGATAAGATTGATGGGCCCTCCATAGGTCAGCCAGAGGAACACAATTCAACAGGTCTGAGCCAGTTCAGAAGCAAGAGGTTGTGCCCTGGAGGGAAAGGTATAGGTCTGGTTGCTGCTAGCCTCACTGTGGGAGGCCTAGGGAACAGGCAAACTCGGACCAGTGTTAGCTGTCAAGTCTATAAAACTTAATGATTCAGAGCAACCCACCCTGGTTTTCTCCCAGTTTCTATGGTTGGGAATTCGAGTGTGGCTTTTCAGGGTCCTCTGGTTTCGAGATTCCCACAGGACTACAGGCAGATTTGGTCAGAGCTGTGGTCTCATCCCAGGCTTCAGCCGGTAGGTGTTTCTCCTAGGTTTGCTTGAGTGAGAAAGCCAGGATTTCAGGCCTCTGTACCTCTCAAACTGTTGCTCTGAGGGCCTCAGTTCCCACTGGCTACTCACAGAGGGCCAAACTCAAGTCCTTGCCACCTGCGTCTCCTCCCTGTGACTGAACTAAGAACACAGCAGCCAACCACAGACTGAGCAGGGGACACGTGGTGTGTGCGAGGCCAAAGCCCTGGCTGCCTGTCACCCAGCTTCCAGAGTGACATCCCATCACTTCGACCATATTCTCCCAATCAGAAGCCCCCTGAGAGGAGTCACACAGGGTGTGAACACTAGCTGCAAGGGCCATCAGCGTGCCTCTGAAGCCAGGCTGCCTTGCTGTAGGACTTGGGGCCGATCACGTCCCTTTAGTTCGCTCATACATTAATGGGAGACTGTTTCTTCCCTCTGTTGGAAAGACTGGTTGGGAGAACCGAGGGAAGGGCCTGGGGCGGCGCCTTGTTCTCAGTTACGTCTGGCCTTCACCATAGGAGCTGCAGTGGTGGATACTCCTCTGTGGTGAGAGATGAGACCCATCTAGAGCCAGGTCCTGGAGAACTTGAGTCTCACGGGGAGGGTTTGAGGGGTTGGTGTGGGAATCAGGCTCCCAGGTCTGTGGTTCTGGATCTCCACAAAGAACACCTGTTGTTACAATCCAAGCCTTACAGTCCCAGAATGCATTCTAACTCGGCCCTGGAGTGGAGGCTGAGGGGGTTGTGGAGGGAGACCCAGCTGCGCGTGGAAGAGGAGCTGCTCAGAGAGAGGTCCAGGGAGTGAGGAGGAGTAGCCTCTGTTCAGAAGAGGTGGGCAGTGCCGGGACTCAGATGGCTCAGGATCAAGTTCTCCGTGGGGCCCTCCAGTTGGGGCCAGAGCGGGTTGGTCCCGTCTGGGTTCCAGAGTCTGGTATACTGACCAGCAGCCTCACCGCAAGTGACCAGTGTCGTCCTTCTGTCCCACCCCCCGCCCCCAGACAATTTCAGGTACACCTGTGACATCTGCGGAAAGAAATACAAATACTACAGCTGTTTCCAGGAACACAGAGACCTCCACGCCGTGGATGGTGAGTCAGGCCCCTCACTCTTGGGAGTCACCTCAGAGAAAGCCTTCCTCAGGGGCACCGTCCCCTGTAACGCAGAGCCCCGGGGAGACGGATCTCGGCTGCAGGATTCTGGGGAGGGAATGTCCCTGCGTATCCACGTTCCCTTCTGTGGCTGATCCAAATGAAACTGCTGCTGCATTTTTTTATTTTTTTAGAGGTCAAAATGAGTCGAATGCTGAAACTTCGTCTCGTGCCGTTTTACAGTTTTATGTCGAGTGTTTGCATGCTGTAGCGAAATTAACCCAATTTGTTAAGATGAACGATGTCCCTTGAGCATCTTATAGAGGCGGAGGTTGGAACAATAAATTCAAGTCTTTTATCTATAGCGTTCTAAGACTCCTAGAAAGAGGGTTTGGGACCCAGAAAGGACTTGAGGTTCCCTATCTAGCCCTACACCTCAGCCACTGAGCCGTGATGTAACACCAGGCTTGCCTCTTCCACAGCCTCCCCTCCCCTCCCTTTTCCCTCTCCTCACCTTTGAGACTCCTCTGCTATGGCACTCATGCTGGGGAGTTGTGAGCAGCAAGTGTCTGGTGTGGGCCGCTGCCCCCAGGGAGGAGGAAGAATGGGCCAGGGTGGAGGTCAGGCCTCCTGGTGGCGCAGACAACCCCGTGAAGCTAGGCATGGCTGGAAGAGGTAGCTGTGGCCAGGGACTCACAGGCCTTCTGTTTGCTTTTTTCCTCCTGCGGCTGTCGCCTCCCGCCTGGGTACAGTGTTCAGTGTGGAAGGGGCTCCCGAGAATCGGGCAGGTAAGTCTTTGTGGCTGTCTGTTTTCCCTGTCTCCAGCTGGGGTCCTGTGTCCTGGCTGACCGGTATGCTAAGGCCATGTGTTCTCCCACAGACCCCTTTGACCAAGGTGTTGTGGCCACGGATGAAGTGAAGGAGGAGCCTCCGGAGCCTTTCCAGAAAATTGGACCAAGTATGCGGGACCCTGGGGCCAAGGGCTGGCGGGCGGGTCGGGGGAGGGAGGCGGCCTGAGCCACACTGCTAGAAAGGCTGTGGCCCAAACCTGCAGCCCTGTTGCCCACCTGTCCGTTGGGCTAAGCAGTCTCAGGACTTTAGCCTTCAAGGAACTGCAGACAGTGTGGGGTCAAGGCCAGGGTAGTGAAAGTAGCCAGTCCACAGTCTTACTTGATCAATTCGTTTATGGTGACCCCACAGTCTGTTAGTTTCCTGTACTTCAGCCTCCCACAGCAGTGAGAGAAATGCTCGCCGCAGACTCGGGAGATGTTAATGAGATCCCAGACTGCTAGTGCTGTAGCCCAGTGCCAGAACAATGTACTAGGTGCTCAGAGGGTGATGACTGAAGTCGAGGGACATCTCATTGAACAAAGCTAAGGAGGGCAGCCACCTGCAGACGCAGACACTTATAGACACTTATCCCATACAACCCCTCAGGACAGGAACCACGCCTGTAACTTGGGTGTTTTCAGCAGACTTGTCTTGGATGTTGTACAGATGTAGATGGCAGACATGGCCCTGCACTCGGGTAATTCACATGGAGATCAGGGGTGTGGGAGGGTAGACAAGTGAGCAGACAGTTAGAACCCAGAGCATCCAGATCTTCAGGGGTCAGAGAAGTCCTGCATGAGAACCAAGAAGCTTCCAGGGCAGATACAGGTAGGGATGGAGCCCCATGTCACATTCAGAGGTAGGGGATGTCACATTCAGAGGTAGGGGATGTCACATTCAGGGGGGGGAGGGGGGGGGGAGGGGGGGATGTCACATTCAGAGGTAGGGGGTACCAGAGTAGGGATGTCACATTCAGAGGTAGGGGATGTCACATTCAGAGGTGGATGTACATCAAGTATTCACATAGAGGGATGTCACATTCAGAGGTGGGGGAGTAAAGAGTGGGGATGTCACATTCAGAGGGGATGTAAAGGGGGGGGGGGGTGGGGGAGGGGGGGGAGGGGGGGATGTACATCAGGTAGGATGCACATCAGAGGGGAGTCATCAGGTGGGGATTCACATAGGTGGGGATGACACAAGGTGGGGTTCATTCAATATCTTAGAGGTGTCTCATTTCTTCAGAGTATTCATGAGTATCTAGACTTTGTAGGCAGAGCTTTTTATCGGGACTGCTGGCTCCCAAATAAACACACAGAAGTCTCAACATTAATTATATATGTTCGGCTGATAGCTCAGGCTTATTACTAACTAGTTCTTACAACTTAAATGAACCCATTTCTATTCATCTATTTTTTTGCCATGTGGCTCATGGCTTTACCTGTCCTCCAGCATGTCTTGTTCCCTCTGTGTCTCCTGGCAACTCCTCTGACTCCACCCTTCTTTTTCCCAGCCTCCTCTGTGTCTGGGTCTCCTGCCCAGTCACTTCCTGTCCAGCTTTTGGCCAGTCAGCTTCTTTATGAACAATGAGAGCAACACATTTTCACAGTGTACAGGATTATTCCACAGCAGACTTGGTCCTTAAAGGGCTGAGCCAGAGTTCAGAATGGAGAGGAACTTGGGTGACCACGAGGCTGCCAGGAGGAGACTAGATAGGGAAGGACCCCCCCCCCCATGGTCAGTGTAGGCAGGTACAGTAGGACCACAAAGAGGGAGACTCTTCCATCCAGCCCTTCAAGAAGTTCCAGCTTGTTCCTTTCACCTGTTTCCTGTGCCTCAGTTACTATCCTGCAAGAAGAGACCTTTATTGTCTTCAGCTCTTTATTACAATAAGGATCCAAGGCTGTTTGCAAAAACACACACCCAGACAGAATTCGGGGGTGAGGAAATCAGATGAGCTAACATGGAAGAGGGGTATGCTGTACAGAAGGGAGCTCTACCTGGGATCTTAGAAGGTTCTAGATGCTGCCCGTGGGGCCTTTCCTTCGTGCTGTCTGAGCATGCTCAGAGGGTAGTTCTTAGATTTCTCTCTGCTTCTTCCTGAGTCATTCAGGAGCCTGCAGAGGACATGGTGTCTGCAGAGGGGATCGAACTGCCTGTCGCGAGCATAGTAGACACTGGGTACTTGGGAGGGTGAAAATCACCTCGTGGATTGAGAAGACAGTGAGATGTCTAACTGAGAGTGAGACTGTAGGAGAAGCACGAACAGGTGCTTAGCCCTGCTCAGCGTGCTTTGGCTCACCTGGAAGCGGGGGACAGGAACGGTGGCACATTCTCCATGGCGAGAGAATGTATGTAGCAGTATCGAGCCCAGTTCCTGTCTCTTATCCAGGGTGTAAGACGAGGGATGTCACTGGGAAGCCATCAGGTGTTCGAGAGCAGGCCCACACCTACATCCCAACTCTAGTCCTAGTGCGTGGGACCCTCCCTATTTCTGAAGTCTGTCCGATCTACTCCACAGTGGAGTGATGACAGCCCTCCCTTTCAGGATGGCCCCAGGGATAGGGTGGGACTCTGTTGTAAGTGAGTTAGCACGGTCCTTGTCACATTGACTAAGTGGGACCTGCAGACTGCCCATCAAGATGCACAGTGTTCTGTGCCTGATCCGATAGGAAGCCCTTGCTAGGATCTGGAGAACTCCCCACGGAGTACACTGGGATTACCCTGAGGAAACTCAACCAGGGTTGGCAGCGGGCACCCCCACCTCTCCCCAGTGGGAGTAAGATTGCTTGCGGCAGCCATGTCGGAGTCTCAGACTGAGCGCGAGTGGAGGATGCTGCTTCTTGAAAAGACTGGTGCTATGGATCCCTAAAAAATATACTAGGCATAGGACAAGGGAGCCTGGTTACTCCAAGGAAAGCTCCGAAGGTCCAGGGAAGAGGAGGATTTCCGGAGGAAAGTGCTTTCCATGGGGCCTCACCTGAACAAATGGGAGAGGAAGAGACAAGGCCCTGAGGAGCAAGAGGGCAGCAGCTGGAAGAGTGTTGGTCGGGTGTCATGCCCGTCAGCTGCAGGCTGAGGATGACTGCTGTGGCTGTGGGCCGGAGGGATGTGGAGAACAGTTCCCATCATCTATTGAGGCAGGAAAGCTGGCCTCGAGTGACCTTTATGCTTGGATAAAGGAGGCAGCTTGATAACAAGCAAAAGCTCAACAATGCTGAGAACTCCAGCAGATAAAGAAGAAGGTGCAGGAAAAGCCCAGGGAAGAGTGTATCTCTGAACACTGCCTGTCACAAAGTCTAGACAAAAACGTTTTTGTACAACCTCCATCACATATTATAACAGGCTCGATGTGGTGGCACACACTTGTAAGCCTAGTACTAAGAAAGTTAAGGCAGGAGGATTTCAAGTTCAAGGCCAGCCTGGACTACAAAGCAAGAATCCTGTATCAGGAGGAGGAGGAGGAAGAGGAGGTTACCACTCATCTCCCACTTGGCCTGCCATAAAACAAACAAAAAAACCCAGAATCTGAAGGCTTAGCCGTAACTGCTACAGCTCTGGAATCTGGAA
Organism: Peromyscus leucopus; assembly: GCF_004664715.2. Taxonomy (NCBI): domain Eukaryota; kingdom Metazoa; phylum Chordata; class Mammalia; order Rodentia; family Cricetidae; genus Peromyscus; species Peromyscus leucopus. Next base: position 60,505,311 of record NC_051064.1, on the reverse strand, counting down.
GCCTGGTGGGGTTGGGTTCTGGTGAGGAGTCTCTTCCTGGTTTGCAGAGGACCTTATGTCGCCATTAAGGGTGATGGGAAGGGAGATGGGAGACTGAGATCTGGTGTCTCTCCTAAGGACACTAACCCCATCATATGGTTCCTCCTGATCTCACTGAATCCTCATTGCCTCTCAAAGGCCCCAATTCCAGATGGCATCACAGTGGAGCCCAGTGCCCGAACGTGTGGATAGGGGAGGGACAGTCCACCTTTGCATGGCCCTGTGGTAAAGGAGCCTGGGATTGTATGATGAAAAGACATCGGGATAAGATGAAAAGGCACAGAGCAGCGTAAGATGGGAAAGGGGAAAACAGAACACAGGAGCCGTATGAAAAGCCGAACCACCGTAACGACAGAATCGGTCTGCACAAAACCGATTAGCAACGTGAAGGACAGCAGTCACGGGAGACCATAAGAAACGTGTGAAAACGGGACCAGCTCTAGGTGACTGATGCTGTGACCAGTTGTGACAGACAAAGAGTGCAAAGAGCTAATGGAAGAAAACATTGCTGAGCTCACGGAGCCCTGTATGTGTGAGTTTGAAAGGTTTGTCATACTGTCAAGCAGAGTCAACATAAGGAGACCCTAAGCATCAGCAGATCTTAATGGCTTCAAAGGTGTAGCTAGAAAGAGGAAAATTGAGATATCTACCTGTAAAAAATAAGTTGTATCTACCTCTGAGTTCCAAGTAGACGTCTTGAGACTTCTCTGCAACATTGTATATCCAAAGAAAGTGGATATGTTTGGAAGGAAAGAGGCGGTAAGAATGTTACGCCTGGGCAAATTGGAATTGGCATGCAAATCAAAATGAGAAAAACTTTTTCTGAAATAACATACTTAGGGAACTGATTGATGGAACACATGTAGGCACTGGGGAATCTATAGTGTAAGAGGACTATGGACTCTGAACAAGTCAGTTTTAACCATTGTAAATCTAATTATGGAAGTTGAGTGTATGTGCTAATGATTGACCTAAATATAGAGGTGAGTTACCAAAAAGGACCAGGATTAGCTCAGTTGGTAGGTAAGGTACTCACCTAGCATGCACAAACCCATCCTGGGTTTGATCTCCAGCACCCCATAAGTCAGGCATGGTAGTGCATGCCATAGCCACCTTCAGCTTCATAGTAAATTCAGGGACACCATCATGCCACAGCCATGTTCAGCTACATAGTGAGTTCAGGCCCAGCCTGAACTATGTGAGACCCTGCCTTCCCCCCAAAAAAGAATAAAAATTGAAAGAAGAGAGACATGGGGTAATGCACTAAAGTGTTCCAATGCTGTGCACAGCGAAGGACTGGCTGGTCCACCCTGCGTGTGGTCCCAGACCAGCAGGATCAACCTCTCCTTGAAGTTTACCTGAAATGTGAATTCTGTGACTCTACCCCAAACCTGTGGCATCAGAATCTCTAGATTAGAACCCGGTGGTTGATCTATGCTGTGAGACTTTGTAGGGGATTTTTACATGTGCTAAAGTCTCAGAAAAGGTCTGGAGAAAGGGCTAGCGGTTAAAGGACCCAAGTTCAACTCACAGCACCCCCATCCAGCAGTTGACAGCATACACCTCTTCTGGCTTCCGTGGGCACCCACACACATGTAGCATACACACAGAGACATATAAATACAAATAAATATTTTTTCAGTTTAATAAGTACCAGGTTAAGCACCCTTTCTCAGCAGTGAAATACTTTAAATGCCACCCCCCCGTTAACTATTAAAGAAATATATGTTATATGCTTTCTAAAATAAAAAGGAATATTTAAAAATAATGGAACACAGGAGGAAATGGAAAAGCAAAGAGCTCGTATCCCAAACAGCCAGAGCTCAGAAGGACAAACTAGAGAGGGTGAGGCTAGAAAAACAGAAAATGAGCACAGGTTGGCTGTCCCATAGCTAAAATGCTTAAGACCTATTGGATTTTGGATTTTAAAATTTTTGCGTATCATAATGTACTATCCTAGGATGGGACCTGAGTCTAAATAGAAAATGTACTTACCTTTCATATATGGGTATAGATAACCTCTAAGTAATTTTCATTAAATATTTGTAATGACATTATGCGTGACACAAAGATTCAGAGCATGGAGTTTCCTACTTGTGGCGTCCTGTTGGAGCATTTCAGGGTTGGGGATTAGGAATGTTCACCATGTAAAAACCAAATCGATCATCGCAATAAAAGCAAGCGGTGTAATCTCTCCGGTGAGAAAAGAGGAGCTGTCAAGTTCATTGGAAATAATCCCAATCACTAATGGTTTACGAGCGTCCCACCTGGTTCATTCCTTATCTTTTCCCTTTGCTTCAGCCTGTCTTTCCCAGGGACTTGATTCTCTACTCCTTTAAAGAGATTAAAGGCCTCATTGTGGCGTTTCGAGACACTGTTTCCTTGAGTGTACATACTATGGGTGCGGTTTGAAAGTCGTGTGATGGTTTGAGCGTTCCGTTTCCCTTTCCACACGGCTTTTTGAAGACAGGGACATGACAGTTTCTGCTCAGCCTCCACTTTAGTGCCGTCCCGGCTTAATGAATGAAAGTATAGGAACATGTAAGAACATGTCATTAGACACATGCAAACAAGTAGAAATCACGACCTGATGGATCACTAGGAACTTAATAATATTAATACCAGACGAACTAATAAAATGGTTTAATTAAATGTTCGAACGATGCTTCCTAAACTTTCCCATGCATTAGAATGTCCTTGTTAAAACATAAATTTATGGGCCACACCTGTAGAAATTTTCTCTCAGCAGATCTTGGGTAAATCCAGAGATACTGGGTTTCTGTCAGGCTCCTGTGGTCCAGGAACCACTTAGAAGTGGTGTGTTAAGACCGAGTCTCATGTCATGTAGCCCAGGATGACTCAGAGCTCCATGTGTAGATGAGGGTCACTTTGAACCTCTGATCCTCTTCCCTCTGCCTTCCTATTGCTCGGATTGCAAGAGTTAGCACCAAGTTCAGTTTCCACAGAGCTGATGGGGGAACCTAGGATGTCCTGCAGGCTAGGCAAGTTCAGCTGACCACTCCATTCCCAGCCCTCCAGTAGAGAGTTTGAACCACAAGCTTTCTTACACCAAACAATAATGTACCTAAATAACAAAGTAAATCCAGGAAAGCAGTGGAATAGGAGGGTTTATCACAGCATTTAGACTTTCCTGGAGCAAGCAGACAAGGTTATATAATATTGGAATAATATAATTAATACAGTTGATCTAACAATCTTGACAAGAACTAAAAGGCATACCTTTTCAGCATTCATGAGTCAGCTCCAAAAATTGTTTAACTACCTGTAATCCTAAAGCCTCCAGGTTGGGAGAGGAAATCAAAAGAGACTTAAGAAGCCAGCTGAGACAAAGCTGTCTGTAATATATGTAACAAAATGTTGATATCATGAATCTATAAATAATGTGGTGATTTGTAAAAGAAATTCACAAAAGAAAAACTATACTTAATTATACAAGAAAAACAATTTCCTTAGAAATCAAGGAAATGGAAAATAAAGTCTGTAGTGTAATCGGGCTGTCCCTCCCAGGTCAGATATGCAAAATAGAGAGTGTAGGGATGCAGAGTGGTAGGGATGCAGTATGTGTGTGACCAGAGGCCTCCAGAAGGCGTGCCCCTCCCCCACCTCTTTATCCCTAGGAAGTCACAGGCAGGCTCCTGAGCAGTGGGCTTTTTTTTGTAATCATGTGCCAAACTAATAGGCAAATATGCAAAAGCCCCTGCAAGGACGTGTATTACAGCATTTTTTTTAACAAGGGGATGGGGTGTGTGGCTTGAAACAATCCGAATGTCCCCTGGTGGAGGGCAACTGGCTCAGCAAATTCCCAAGTCCCGTGGGAGCCATGCAGCCGATAAAGGCAGTCCTGGAGATCAATACTTATTGATTGGGCAAGATGTCCACAAAGTATTGTCGATTGAATACACCAGGTTACAAAGAGGATATTGATCAGGGCTGGCTAATTCAAGGCCACAGGAGCCAGACAAATGAATGGTAGCAGCAGAGAAACGCCCTAGAGGAGGGTGAAGGGGATGTGGGGGCAGGGTGGGGCAGCTGGTGAGGTCCTGGGGGAAGATGTTCCCCTTGGTGTAGGGATCGCAGAAGATAGCGTGTGTTTCTTTTAAAAGCTTTGCGCCTGTATTTATCAGTATTTTATCAGCACTGTCCCCTAATAAACCATTTTACACCAGACATCTTTAAAGGAGAATTTAGGCAGAACCTAGAGAGATGTGAAGATAAAAGGCTAGTGATGGACCAGCACAATGGCCCAAGGAGTAAAGTGTGAGCCTTGTCCGCCGGATACCTGAACTTGTCCTGCAGAACCCGTGCTGTTCCTCCCACCTCTCCATGTGCTCAGTAGCACACGTGCACCCACATGTACACCAGACACATGCAATAATTAATACGTAAATAAACAAATATTCAGGCCTACCGAGGACTAAGAAGTGTGACCCCAGCTCTGGTGGGTGGAGACACCAAGTCTTAGAGCTAAGGGACCATGGTGGTGACCCCTGCAGTGGGCAGGACTTGCAAGAAGGTTGATGGAAAGGTTGACTGCGGGTCAGCTGGGGTCCCCAGAGCGTCAAGGCTGCCAGGCATTGTTCTAATCGTTTCATACTCAGAGTTAACCTCACAGCAGTCCACGATGGTGGCCCTTCTGTTCCCTCCCTTTCACAGGTAGAACAGTGGAGGCACGAGGTGGTGAGGGGCTGGAGAGTAGGCTCAGTTGGCAAAGCGCTTGCATGCCGGCATGAGGACCTGAGTTCAGATCCCCAGGACCCATGTAAAAAGCCAGGTGCAGCAGCCTGTGCCTCTAATCCCAGACTGAGAAGGCAAAACAGGGTGGATTCCTGGAGCTCACTGGCCAGCCAGTTCCCCCAAATCAGTGAGCTCTAGGTTCAGCAAGAGGCCCTGTTTCAATAAACAAACAAACAAACAAACATCTGTGGAGGAAAGCACCCAAAGCTGACCTTGAGTCTCCACACGTATGATAACCTATGCACACATGTGTACATGGAACCGCCCCCTCTCCCCGCACCCCCGCCACACACAGAGAGCACCAACTGTCAGAGGTTATAGGAGACGCCACATTGGGATTTGAACCAGACCGTACCCCTCCACAGTCCGAGTTGAATCTGGTTGGTGGTCCCAGAATGAAGAGGAGTTTGGGGGCTAAGAAACTTGAGGTGGGGGAGGGCAGGCACCTGTTCTCATACCTCCTTCTCCTTCCGCAGAAACCGGCAATTACACCTGTGAGTTCTGCGGGAAGCAGTACAAGTACTACACGCCCTACCAGGAGCATGTCGCCTTACATGCGCCCATCAGTGAGTCCCTTCTCCAGCTGGGAGGGTGGGGAGACCTGGGAAGGGGCAGGGGTTAGCCACTGGCCAGGACTCTGGAGCTTTGCTAGGGAGGGTGCCGGCAAGGCGAGCTTGGGTCTGGGCTGTCAGGTGTCTGGGTCTAGCCTGAGCCATGAGGTAGACTGTGAGGTAGACTAGCCTGGAAAGCCTCCTCAGAAGCAGAAACCAACCAGGCCAGGCTGTAGCATGAATCTTAAATGGTCTTATTAATAAAATCAAACCTGAAGCCAGGTATTGGGGTGAATGCTGGAAGATCAGAGAAGCAGAACAAGCCACCTCACCTTGCCAATTCCTCAGCTGATCCTGTTTCCTCAGACTGGAAGCCTCTGAGTCCTCATCCAGAATGAATCTCAGCTGAACTGCTACTCAAAAGCCTAAAAGCTTAACCAGCTCTAGTTCCTGGTCCTCACGCCTTAAATACCTTTTTGCTTTCTGCCATTACTCCCTGGGATTAAAGGCTCACTTTCTGGGATTAAAGGCGTGATGAGTCACCATGCTTGACTGTATCCTTGAACACACAGAGATCCAGGTAGATCTCTGCCTCTGGAATGCTAGGATTAAAGGCGTGTGCTACCACTGCCTATCCTCTATGTTTAATATTGTGGCTGTCCTGTTTTCTGACACCCCCCCCCAGATAAGTTTATTAGCGTGCACAATATTTCGGGGAATACACTACCACCACACCGGGCTCTCTCACAGGCGCTTAGAGGACTGGCTCTCATATTGGGCATCAGGAAAGTGGGTGGCGTTTGTCAAGGAACTGTAGTGAACCCCGTCCCCACCTTCTCCAAAGACCTGCATGTGCAGACTTCCTGACTCTGCACACACACACCCCCCCCAGTATCTGTCCTGGGATGTAGCTTTCCTCCTAGTTGACCAAGGCCTAACCTCCCTGGTGGGAGGGCACCTAGGCAAGACAACCCTTAAGAAGGCAGGAGGCATGCTACTGTGCAAGGCAGAAGATCTGAAAACCAGGCCCAGGCATCTGGCGTTTCCTGGTGACCATGACCCATAATCCCTTCCTTCTGTCCTGACAAGGATAGAAAGGGGTTCCATCTGGTACCATTGGTCCTCCACTCTCTGGATGCCTGTCAGCCTACCTGGTGACTTCCAGGTGTCTTTCTGCAGATGGGAGTCAGGGATGGTCCATTCCTAAGTGTATGAGCCAGAGGGTCTCCGCCTTTTCACCCTTTCCTATGCAGGTGGACGCATAAGTTGTGATGAGGCAGGACTTTCATAGCCTCTGGAAGAGTCGGGCGGGGTGTTTAGGGGTCTCTTCTAATTTCCCTGTGTGGACACCTCACTGTAGAACTATGGGGATCATCCCCCTTTCTGAGACTGGGAAGAGTTGGGTAGAGGAAGAGGGACAGCCTGTGGAGGTCACAGCATCAAAACCCCTTGTCTGGGATGGTCCCAGACCTTCAGTAGCAGCATAGGCAGGTGGCTCCCCTGAGGATATCTGATTAGGGGGACAGGTGTCTAGTGCTTCAATGGAGGTATCAGCAGCTTCCCAAGGAACTCCTCCCTGCTGGCAGAGTGGTAAGGCTGGGGTACACCCTACTGTAGATGGTAGCTTCAATCCTTCGTTCGCACTGGGCTGTGCTCTGTTCTTGGTCTGGTTCTATGCCTGACTGTTGTGTGACTTTTTGCCTAGTGAGCTTCTCTGGGGCCAAGTTTCCCATCTGTGAAGGTCCTTGAGATCTTTCTGTCCCAGAGTCTGGACTGACATCTGCATCCGGCAGTGACTTCCAGGTAGATATCTACTGTGGCCCTAATGCACCCTATGTAGCCACGCCATGTAGAGAGAGTATCAGAGGGTCTACTGGATGGGTACCATCCTGTCCATTTGATCTCTACTCCTGATGCTGGTGCCCAGGCATTGGGCTGTTTGTGGGCAGCTGCTGCTAAGTGCCAATGAGGATGCTACCCAGAATGCACTTAGAGAGGCATCACTCACAAGGCCAGAGGCAGCTGGGCTTCAGTGTCTGTGCTGCTTCCTTTGCTTCCCAGAGAGTGTTGATAAGGTCATGGTGTTAGTAAGATGAGGAGTAGGTCCCGAAGCGCACCCAGCAGCTGTAAGCCTACCTCCACCCTGAAGCTGTCCAGCCTCCCTTGGCACATGACGGGAAGGGTAGCCCCACTTGCACCCTAACTTCTTCCCCGACATCTTGGTGCTTCCCTCCCACAGGTCTCCCTACATCTCTTCCTGGTTTTCATTTGGTTTTTCTCTGTTTTAGACTTAAGGTTTTTGACTATGTTTCTCTGGTACTCACTGCTGTCTTCTGGGGATTTTAGAAACACCTGTTTAAAATACAACATGAGATTTGGTCTAGTTTCAGCAGAGGATGGCTTCTGCAAGGCTGGGCGGGAGACAGTGTCTTGATGGCCTCAGGATTCGACCTGTGTCGGGGAGGCTTTGGGAGAGAGAGGTAGGAGGTGGGTGTGAAGATGTGATTGGATGGTGGCCATGGCTGGGCATGTGTCCCTGGTTCCGATGAACTGAAGGCTGACTGTGGAAGTTCTCCTGAGACCCATGTGTGCACTTATGTCTGCTTTTGATTTTGTTCACAAAACGTTTTTAAGACTCATGTGTGTCATAACATCAGCTCCTTTTTACTGCTGATGGATCCCCACTGTGCAAACTCCGAGTCTGTTTGATCACTTGCCTGTTCACTTGGGTCAATTCCAGCTTCAGGCTGACGTGAATGGGGCTACTGTGAAAGGCTTGCGTGATGCGCTCCGTGGGCTTGGGGGGTCATTCCTTGAGGACAAATACCAAGGGGTGGAGCTACCGGGGAATAGGTTTGTTTCTTTTTTATTAGAACTGACATGCCATTTTCCAAAATGCCCATAGCATCTCAGCCTCCCCAGGAACTGTGCTGGCCCCAGTGTTCTGGGGTTTGGGTACATCGGGCTGTCTGTTTCTGGTTGTTCTAGTGTGTGGACAGTGGCATCTTATGGCTTTGACTTCTACTTCCCTGGTAACTGGTGATGTTCACCCTCTTTACATTGACTTATTGTCCATTTCCTTATTTTAGTCTGGAAATATTTGTGTGGATGATATCCCCCCCCCTCTCTCTCTCCCTCTCTCCCTCCCTCCCTCCCTCCCTCCCTCTCTCTCTTTCTCTTCCCTGTCCTTTTTCATTGGCTGTAGAAATTCTTCGTCTGTTTGAGTTGGTCCCCATCCTTCATCACATGGATGTTTTCTCCCAGCCTTTGGCAGACCTGGTAGTTTCCATGCAGAACCCACTGATAAGCAGGTGACTTTCTTTCATGAAGCATAATTTATCATTCTTTTCTACAGTAGGTGCTTCTGGATCTGGTATCCTCGCCTACCTAATAATGGTGAGGCTTCTTCCTTGCCTTTTAGAAGTGTTTTGGATCATTTTAACTTCCACATTTGGGTCTGCAATTGAGTTGCATTAGCCCATGGCTGAGGTGAGGTATGAGGTTGGTCCTATTCTGTGTAGACACTGGGTTGCCTGACAGCCTTTGTTGAAGGTACCCTTTCTTATTTAGTGGTTTGATACCTTTGTTGGAACCAGTTGAACATCCAAGGGTTAATGTCTTTCTTTTCTATTGATTCATTTTTCTACCTTTATACATACACCAGTGCTATTATTTATTACACCTCTTCAGGAAGTCTTAAAACAGCTCTCCTTACATTTTTTCCACTTTATCCTTCCATTTGAAAGACTATATGGCTCATCTAGGAACTTTATTCTTTCACATAAATGTTAGAGGCTTGCCACTTTCTACCAAAATGATAATGATGAGAAGGTGGGGAGAGGGAGGGGGACAGAAAGAAAAAATTCAGTTAGATTTTTTTGGGGGGATTGCATTGACTCTGTAGGCCAGTTTGAAGAGTCACCGCTTTGCGGTGGTGTTGGGTCTTCAGGGCCGGCGCATGGCTATGGTGTTGGGTCTCCCAGCCAGGCCCTGGCCGTTGTGTAGCCCTCCGTATCTGGGACTGCTTTAGTCCTCCTCAGTTCTAACACCCGCTTCATAGGTGTCTTGTGCCCTGTGATGCTGCTGTAATTCTTAAACTGGACTCTCCCAGTTGCTCCTGCTGTTTCCCGGGAGCGGTAGAATTTTGCGTTCTGCGTTTGTGTCCTGCAGGTTCACTGATTTCCTCGTCAGTCCCTGTAGCTTCCTTCCTTTGTGGATTTCTTGCTCCTGGTGAGGTGATCAGCTAGTGAAAGCGACTCCCTTCCTGGTCTGTGTTCTTCCTGATGTCTGAGGGGTTGTGCTCTCCACGTCCTGCTGGACGGAAGAAACGAGCAGGCGCGCCTGCCCGCTCCCCACCCCAGGGTTCGGTTGCTCCCTGCTGAGCGTCACTGGCCCTGTCAGCTCGGGCTGCCTTCCACCCGGTTTGCTGGAAGGTGGGCCTGTAAATTGGGGTTGTGTGGCGTGTTCCTTCCGTTGAGATGAACGTGTAGATTCTTAACTTTTGTTTTGTTTGTTTTTTGCTAGTGTACAAAATGGCATGCATTTTTAGTGAGTCGCTATGCCTGTGTTTTATTAAAATAGGTTGAGGATATCAGAAAGTCAGAGTGCCACATGAACTGAAGAAAGCTACAATATTGAGATGTCTCTTCTTTGCCAAAATTGCTGTTTTAAAACAGTGTATGTGCGGTTGGGGGATTTAGCTCAGTGGTAGAGCACTTGGCCTAGCAAGCGCAAGGCCCTGGGTTCTGTCCTCAGCTCTGGAAAAAAAACAAAAAACAAAACCCAGCGTGTGTTTAATGTATCCAACTCTGATTATATGTACACATATACAGTCATAGAAGCGCGCACTGAAGATGCCATCACAGCAAGGGTTTTGCAGAGGAACTCTGAATTACAGAAGCGTCGAAGTACTTGGATCGGTTACTTTGCTCTCAAGGGCGTGTTTTCTACTCACTTCTGTGTACAATTTCCCAGGATTCCCCTGACATTTAGCCAAACTCTCCCGAGGGCAGGGAATACAGTCCTAGATTAGGAATGTGCCCCATGATCAACCAGTGGGGTGTGACTAAGGGTCCTTAAGAAAGTCGGTATTGGCTGGGCAGTGGTGGCGCGCGCCTTTCATCCCAACTCTTGAGAGGCAGAGGCAGACGCAGGCAGATTTCTGAGTTCAAGGCCAGTGGGTTCCAGGACGGCCAGGGCAACACAGAGAGGAGGCTTGTCTCGAAAAAACAAAAACAGCAGCAACAACAAAAGGAAGTAAATATTTCTAATGAGTCTTTGAAGCACTAAATACCACCAGTGAGATATGTTAATCCCATAACAGAGTTCCCACCATTTATAGTGTGAAAGTGGGAACCTTTGGTCCATGGGTGTGCCAAGATTCAGATAATGAGTGCAAATCCAGTCACCGTGTGCCCTTTTGTAATCCCTTATTCACTGTGTTCTCATCCGCCAGCAGTCACCAGTCTGCTTATGTTAGTGTTGATGAGTTTGCATGTCCAACATAGGTGGACTCTGACAGAATGCGCTCCATTACTGAGGGGTAGCCTGCCTTTCAGTAGTTCACTCTGAACGTAGCCATCTTTCCCTTAAGGTCAGGCACATTCTAAGAAACACATCATTAGGGTTTTTTGTTGTACAATCATCAGGGAGCGACACTTACCCAAACTTAGACAACTGTGGCTTTATTAAACGGTATGACATTATGGAATCACCGTATACTGTGGTCTGTCATTGACCAAAGCACTGAATGGCAAATGGCAAACATATACCATGGTCTCCATAGACATTATCCAGCCCTTTATCTGTTTACTCTTGGGTGGATATTTAGAGTGTAAGGTGGAGATCTCCACCTTAGATCTCATGGGAATGGAGCTGCCATAACTATATGTACACGTCTTTGTGGAATGGCCAGATCATCCGGTAGGTGTATGTTTAAGAGTAGCTGGTTGTTGAGACTGGTGGATAGCTCTGTGGTAAAGTGCTTGATGTGCAGGCACAGGGACCTGAGTTTGGTTCCCAGCATCCACTTAAAAGCTGAGTATGGGCAGCACGTGCCTGTGATCCCAGTCCTGGGGGTTGGAAGTGGAGAGAGGTGAGTACCAAGGGCTTGCTGGCCAGCCATCCTTGCCCAGACAGTGAGCTCTGGATTCAGTGGCCGACCCTGTCTCAGAAATACTACTCTGAACATTAGCAACAACAGTACTAATGTGGGGAACTAATAAAGCTATCTGAGGCTGACCTCCGTCCTCCATGTGTGCACACACGGGTGAGTGTGCTCACAACACGTGTGCACAACACATACATGTCCACAGATTAGCCGCTGTTTTCCAAGGTAGTTGAGCAACTTTAACTACAACAAGTACCATGCTCTTCCTGTAACGTCCTTGTATTTATTATGTGTCTGAACAATGCTGTTTCATAGAAGCAGTTTCAAAGAAACTTCCTTTCTCTTCCATTTTCTGAAGAATTTATATAGAGTTGGAATTACTTTCTATAAATATTTTTATAGAAATTCAACACTTACATGGTCAAACCTGGCATTTTCTTCATAGGAAACATCATTTAGAAAATGTATTCCCTTTCCATATATTAGTAAGTTAATGATTTAAAATTTTTAATTTAATTCTAATATGGTCAAATACATATTGTGATTTCTAATCTTTGGAATTAATTGAGTTTTGTGGTCTACCTTATATATGATTTCTCTTGGCTACGTCTTCCCTGTTCACTTCACCATAATTAATTAATTAATTAAGAGTAAGTTTATGATTTGTAGAGTCAGTTAGGTTAAGTTAGTTGATAATTTTCAAGTCTCTGTGGCCTTTCTTGCCTTTAAAAAGAAATTGTTTGCCTTATCAGGTACTAAGCCAAAAGTCTCAAAATCCTCACCCTTCAGTCTGGGTTTTTCATTGCCTCTTTAGGATGCATCCATTTTTGGCTAGTTTTTTTGGATGTCTGCTGTTAGATGCACACACTCTTTCAAATCTGTGCTCCTCCCCTTTAGAATATTTAAAAGTTGTTATTTTAAGCTTCAAATTAAAATGGAACATATAAGCCAGACATGATGGTACATGACTTGAAAATCATCCCTCAGAAGGCAAAGGCACAGGGTTCCCTGTGAGTTCCAGAACAGCTAGGGCTACATAGAGAAACTCTATCTTAAAAAAAATTGTGGTACAATAAATGAACTATTTCCTTTTAGTTGAACAGTTTAACCCATTTACATTTAATATAGCACATTGATATGATTGGATTTCATTTGGTACTATATATTTTTCTTTTTGTTCATATTATTCAATTTCATTCTTATTTTCTTGCCTGCTGCAGTACTAATCAAGTATTTTTTAATTTATTCCATTAATATTCTGCTATCAGCTTTTTCACTTTGTGGTTTATAGTATATGTCTTCAATGTATTACAGTCTGTCATGAATTTAGATTGTAACCACTGATTCATCTTTCAAGCCCTCTGAAGCCTTCTAAGTACTAACCTGTAAGACTAGTTCTTAGTAATTTTTGCTGAGATTTGTCAGCTTTGACCAAGAGATTTTTATTTTTCTTCCCTGGTTTCTTTTTCCTCTCACAGTACCTTAATTGCATGTGCATTAGATGTCTGATAGTGCTTACAGTGTTTATTCTTCCAGCCTAATTATCCCTCTATGCTTCAGTTTGCCCTGCTTTTAAATTCATTCATCATTTCTTCTACAATATCTAATCTCTGCAAATTCATTTTTATAGCTTTCCTTGTTCTCAGTTATATTCATGGTCTTCTTTAAACCTCTGAGTACATTTATAATAATGGCTTCAAGGTCTTTGTCCCATAATTCCATCCTCATATTTATTTCTGTGCTTCTTCTGATTGGTTTTCCTTTTGATTTTTAACTACATTTTCCTGGTTCCCCTTGAAAGTAATTGTTTTGTGCTGCATCTTATAGATGGTATGTTGTGGACTTGACTGGGTTGTGTTTTATTCCTTTGAAAAGTACTGCCTTAGTTCTGGCAGGCAATTAATTTCCTTACAGATTAACTAATGCTTCAGAGTCTTGTCTTAAACCGGGTTAGAGCAACAGGGATAGCTCTTCCTCAGCATTGCCTTAGCTTTCCAGGGCATGACCTGTGACTCTGCTGACGTCAGTAGGCCTTCTCCTCTCTGGCAGGTGGGACCCAGAGATCTCCTAATCTTGTGTGACTTCAGTGTGACCTCTCAGTCCTCATTCTCTCTCTCTCTCTCTCTCTCTCTCTCTCTCTCTCTCTCTCTCTCTCTCTCTCACACACACACACACACACACACACACACACACGTCTGTTTTCTCTGTGCAGAGACCCGCTCTACACAGATGGTGCGTAATTCAGCTAAAGCCTTTAAGGAAGCCCCACTGCACATTTCTGGAATTCTTTCTTGGCTCAGTTATCTGTTGTTTGTTATTCTGCCCTGCAGTGTCCAGCCTCATCAGAAACCCTGACCTTGGTCACTGTCCTGGTTCATGTTCAGTGAGTGGGCATGCCCATTGGGCCCTGCTCTGTACTCTGAGCTTGCTATCTCCAGTGGAGATTTTGGAATGAGCTGGGATTCGAGTCTACTCCATGGATCACATGGTGAGGTCTGCACACCGTGGTTTGTTTTTCTAGCTTCATCAGAAACTCCAGTCCTGTTCCAATCACTGCATTGTGGCCAGAAGTCCTCTTTCCAGGACACAATTCCATGAAGGTTGTCTCTCCCCCCCCCATCTTCAGCGTTAGGACACGGGATTCCTTAAATTCACCCCTGCTTCCTAGAGTTTAGAGACAGCCCATACCTCTCTAGCCTCTTTCTTTTCTCTTATTTTTTTTTCTGCCTCGGTTAATTTTTCAGCTTCCTATAGGAGAGACTTTGCACCCTGTCATTGTTAGGTGTGTTTGTATAATTGCACCCTGTCATTGTTAGGTGTGTTGTTTGTATAAAAATCGCATGTGTTTCTTACAATGAAAAATGGCCAATCTGTCTGAGATGCTCATTCCTAGTACAGGCCCAGGTAGAAGCCTGATGGGGTCCCATGTGAGGCCAAACATGTGGAGTAGACTGATGGGTAATGTGAGTTAGGAACCTGCTGAGATCCATCCATGCTTGGGGTCAACCCATTGAGTGACCCTGAAGTGGTGACCAGACCTCTGTGACCCCCTCTGCTTTACACTTCGAGGCAGGGGGAGGATAAGGTTAGCCTCGTGGCACCATTACAGCCTCTGTTGACTTCCTGACTTTGATGCCCTCTACTCCAGCGTTCTACATTTCACTCTTCTGGCTATTCAGTGCATTCATTCGTGGATGGCATGGTTCTTCTGAATCATTCCCTGTGGTTCATTCAGGTAATGAGCTTCCAAGCCCAGTGCATGAAGATAGGGGGACAAACGAGACCACTCGGGCCTTTAGAGAGCAAACTCATCAAAGGTCACAGCAAATGTCATCGATGGCAGTCAGTTCCTGGAAGGGAAGAGGTGATGAGAGGGAGGGACAGATAGTCAAGAAAGTGAGTTTTAAGGAGGGCTCCCTAAGGAAGTGATGTTCAGTGCAGCACATAGGTCCAACAGTCGGAATGTGAAGGGATGAAAGGAAACAACATGGACAACGGCCTTGAGCGTGGAAGAGAACGATGTTAGAGGAGGTGAGAAAGTGGGGAGCTGAGGGGCCTGAGCAGAGTCTGTGAGGTGAGAAGCCCCAGGCAGGGCAGCCGGAGCAAACAGATGATTGTCTATGTTTATTAGATCAAGTGCTTCATAGGTGCCCTGAGGTCCCTGCCATAAGCAATGCCAGGATTTTCACAGCAGGAACCAACTGAAACAGTCCCCAGAAGTGGGGTGCAGTGACAGAGACGGGGCTCTCGGGAGAGCAGGTGGCCAGGCAGCTCATGGACTCTCTGTCCTCATACCCCAGGGCTCTGGATGTGTGGGTGAGTGTCATGTGATGCGTGGAGGGAATATATGATATTGATAGGCCTTCTTGAGCTTCTGGCTGGCTTCAGATCCTGTGTCATCCAGCACCTTCTTGTTTGGTGTCCCTAAGGATCTCACTGGAGCTCCTGGCTTAGATTCCCCGTCTCTAAGCAGGAACATCAGTAGCAGTTTCCATGTGAGGAGCCGTTACTTTAAGGTATCTCTCTGGCTTCTGGATGTCTTACTGAGTTCCTTGGGGGCTGCCCACTCTGGGGTGGGGTCATCCTGCCTCATCAGTGGAGGTAGGAAGGGGAAACTCTGCTCCCCCTATAGTACAGAGCCCAGGACCATTGAGGCCAGAAGTCATGGAGCTAGGCTTCCACTATGAGCTGGCTTTCCCAGCCTCAGTTTAGGCCCGAGAGTGAGCCTCTAGCCATGGCTCCTAAACTGTTCCTCGCATAGAGAGACGGTGGAGCAGTCAGAGGCGGACCCGGGCAGCAGTATCGGGTTGAATGTGTCGGGTTTTTCTGTGGCAACAGTGAAGAGGGGGATCTACTCAACAAGCCATCCTTCCTGTTCGACTCAGTGAGAAAGAACGGGAAAGGGGAGAAGGAAAACATGGAGGTGTCCTTTGCCAGTGAGAGCTCCCCGGGCCTTCCTCAGACTGAGGCCCCGGAGATCTCCTCAGCTAGGCTGGAGCTTGTTAGAGCTGTGACCGAATGACTCCCCTGGCACAACCAGCCCTGTGCACAGGCAAGCATCTCCTGTACTGTGCTCAGCTCCTCATGGAAGAGCTGTGGTTGTTCGCATGGGGCCTGGATTCCTTGGACCTCGACTTCTGCATCAGTGCTAGGAATGGCTGGAAGCCGGGGGCTCAAAGCCCTTCATCTCAGCCTCTGGTATGGGTAGTTTAAGTCTCCAACTCCCAGGATGGGCACTGCCCTGAGAGCAGGATTCTGACATGGCTCCACCACCCTCACAGAGCCAGGAAGCCCAAGGGGCTCAGAGCAGTGAGCCCAGGCCCCGTGCACAGGTAGGGCCTTCAGGATGATGCTCCTTCCTGTGGGTGGGTTCTAGGATCCCCTCCCCACTCTGTCTGGTCCCCTTCTTTCCATCAGGAGACATAGCTGTAGACCTTACATGGTCTCAGCAAGCAGGCCTTGTGTGATGCTCTTCTGAGCGGGTCAGGTTAGGGCCAAGTGCAGGGCACCCAAGACCACCAGAGGTGGAAACTGCCTGAGAATCCACTCATTCTCAGAACCTGGCTCTGTGGAGGATGCGGGTAAGAGAGACTTCCCACGCCTCACGGGGGACAGGCGTTTACCTCTGTGGCAGTGACAGGCCCCAAGTCTCCTAAGGACAGCAGTTCCCAACCCCTGTCCCTTCCCTGCTCCACCGTCACTGCCTGTCTGCTTCTCCTCGTCACGTAGGAGCCAGAAGGAAAAGGGCTGAACATTCTAGAAAATGTACTTGGGCCTGGGGTAATGCTCCAGGTGCCCCGAGTCTAAGGATGTAGACACTCAGAAACTGCACAGAAGTGGTGGTGACTTAACAGGTAGTCCTGGGCATGACCCGGAGGTCAGGCTTCCTTGAAGTGAAAAGTGGGGAAGTTTCTCGACTCTCAAAGGTCCTCGGGCTCCGGGTGGGAGCTCGAGCCCTTGCTCCCCGTAGAATGAGGGCAGATTGGGCATAGGTGTGTCAGAGTGAGCCTTCCGGGACCCGTGGCCTGAGAGGCCAGTCACTTGCAGGCTCTGAAGGCCCTCAAGGACTGAGAACATGCCCCTCTCAGGTACCGCCCCCGGGTGGGAGCCGCCGGAAGATCCGGACACCGGTTCTGAGTGTTCCCATCCAGAGGTCACCCCATCTCCACGCTTCGTGGCAGCGAAGACCCAGACGAACCAGTCGGGGAAAAAAGCTCCGGCCTCCGTGGTCCGATGTACCACCCTCTTACACCGTACCCCTCCAGCTACCCAAACTCAGACGTTCCGCACTCCAAACTCGGGATCTCCAGCAAGCAAGGCAACCGCAGGTACGGACGGCCTCCATTACCCACGCCTCCCTGGCTCCCTGCCCACAGCCGGCCATAGCTGTTGCCCTGCAAGAACAAGACAAAAGTCCCATCATGCTTTGGTACAGACTGGGACCCATGGCCTCTGGCTACTTGTGACCCTGGCAGACCAAGTTCTGGACCTCAATTGGAGGGTTAAACAACAAAATTTACAAACATTTTCAAAGTAATTTGATACATTTTTTTCCTCAAATCATGGCCTAAGGGAGTCTGTTTCATTTGGCCTTTATGAAGTTTAAAAGCTTTTTATAAAAGATCAATTGGAAGTGTTTGACCGTGAGAAGAGTCTGTGTAGAACTCTGAGTTTCTGACTGTGCTGAAACATCTGATCTGGCTCCTAGCCTGTGTTCCTGCAGGGCAGTGGTTGGTGCCTCCCTCACAATCAGTGTCTATGCACTTCCCCTGTTCCACAAGCCCTACCACTCCCTGCTGCACCGGTGCCTCAGTGGCCCTGTGGCGGGTGCCATTTACCATCGTGAGCACGCTGTTGTCTGTGACCATCCCGCCCAGTTCATTCTGCCTGGACCCCTTCGCGTGACCTTGCACTTTCACCTTCCAGAAAACTGTCTCAGGCTGTTTCAGCAGAGATGTTCTCCACCAAGTAGGGTGGCTGTCTCGAGCTCTGTTTCCCTGGCCTCCCACTCCCTAGAGTTCCCCCATGAAACCCTCTTGGAGGTAGAGGCCCAGCAGGAAACCAGAGGAGGCCAGCTCAGAAGTTTCCAGGCCCATGCAAAAAGGAGCCCTGGCTCCAGAAGGTGACTGAGCAGCAAAGTCCCCAGTGATTGTTTCCTCTTGCATATAAGACCTACTATGTGCTAGTTACAGCTACCAGGAATCCCGAGTCTCAGACTCATATAAGGAAAGCCTTGGGCCACTTATCCAGATGATGGGGCTGTGGGCCTTTCGTTTACCTTCAGGAGGCCAAAGCTAGCCACTAAACACACAGAATGATTCCACTGAAAGGTCAGATAAATGAGCCCCTGGCATCATTTGGTGACTGTTGACTTGGCTGGGTTAATTAGTGGTGCTTGCCTTTCTTCTGGTTTAACAAGCTAATTTGGGCCTAGCTGTGGTCTTTTGTTTCATGTGCTTATATCTCCCAAAAGGAGGGGAGTCAGCCAGCCTTGAAGTGTGGATTTTTTCAAGTACTGTGTGTTTGACTACAGTCAGGGGCATCAAAAGTTCAAGCCCTGCTTGGGCTATAGAGTGGGTTCAAGCCAGACTGGGCAACTTAGTTAGACCCTATCTTAAAGTAAAAAAAGGGTTGGGGAGATAGCTCAGTGGTAGAGTGTTTGTGGAAGGCCTTGCTTGGGTTCGGTCCTCAGCACCTTAAAAGGGTTGGAATGACTGGCCACCATGGTCCCCTTGGAGGCAGACATTGGCTCACCAAATGGTACGGTCATGGCTTTCTGCCTTTGCTCCCCTCCTGAGCTTTGTGGCTGAGTTTGCAAAGGCCCTCAGCTTCCACTGGGAATTGTCTGCCGGGACTGGCATGGCATTTGGCACTCATTGAATGTCAACTATCTTCAGCCAAGTGCCCAGCGAGCCAAGGGCACACCAGCAGCTGCCTCTGAGACTCGGAAGCCCTGTGGTGGATCTTGACCTGGGCTAACCAGCTGGTCAAGTCCACGGGCAGCAGGTCGGGAGCAGGAGGTGGCAGGGGTTTTGAAGTGGTGTAAGGTGGAGATTGTCACTGTCACCCTCCTAGAGAATATGGCTGTTTGTGTGCATGTGGACATGCGCACGCTGGTCTCCAACCAGGTGCCCTGGCACCGGGAAAGTTGAGCAGTGGGGGACTTCATACAGGTGCTGGTGACCTGAGTTGCACCAAGTCTCACCCACGTGCTAGTCAGAACAAAGATCCTGCCCACCTGCCTGTCCCCTGTGCACACAGGCTGCAGTAGAGAAGAGGAGCCCTTCCTTCTTACAAGGGAGGCACCTGTCTCCAGTTGAGGCTCACATGCTATCGCAGTGGCTAGGAGCCTGCTGACTTCAGCTTGTTTTTCTGCCATTTCGTGGCCAGTATCATATCACACAGCCTCATGGTGGGGAGAAGATTCAAGGAGACCATGATGGCAGACCTCTGGCCCTGTGGCTGGTATACAGTAGGTGCTCAAGAGTGAGAGCCCCTCACACTCTGTAGACAGAGAATGAACGGGACTCTGCCAGTTTACATGCTGTCTGGAGACGCTCAACCCAGGCTGTTATGGACACAGAGGGAGCATGGTCCTAATGCTAGCAGCCTCTACAGGCTATGGGAGACCTTGAAGTGATGGAAAAGAACTGAGCAGGCCTATAGGAGCTGCCTCTGGCTGCCTTTGGCATCCATCACCCATGTCCCCCATGACCCAGAGCACCAACACCCAGCACTTTGTTGGGTAGGATGGACCTGGTGAGTGGTGTTTCTCCAAGTGAATTCCCACAAACACCACTTGGAAAGATATTACAGAATCCAATCTTTAAAATGGGGTTCTGCCAGGACCCCCACTATTTTGGAGGATGCATCTATTAAAGTCCAGTGAATCGCCTTCTAGTCAGTTTCTCTGAGCCTGTGGTAGCCTCATCCAAGCTGTCAAAAGGGTCAGGGCTAGTTGAGTATCTCAAATTGACTTTCCCGAGACTCTCATCTCCTGGCTCCACCATGCCTTATGGAGCACCTGGTACCTGGAGCACTGTGGGAAGGCTGGGTTATCTTCTGCAGCTGGGACTGTAGCTATAGCGTTCTGCTTGGCTGAGCCCATCTCTGCATTATGGAGTTTCCGGAGAGAGAGCCTGGGAGACGGTGAGCCTTTGGAAAGATGCCAGGCATGGCTCACAAGGAGCCAAGCACGCCCCCTCCACTACGAGTTCCAACCCTCCTCACCTAGTCTTTGGCCTTTCCAGAGCAAATTCTACCCCCTTCCTCCTTGTCATGTGCCTGTCCCAAGACATCCTTTATGCCTTGAGATACTTGCTGGGTCCAGAAAATGGGCTGTCATCCTCCATCCTCTTTTTTTTTTTTTTTTTTTTTTTTTTTTTTTTGCGGTGGGGGGGGCGAGGCTGTAGCAGCACAGCCTGCCAGGGGGAACAGAAGAAAGTTCGTTCCAATGACTTGGCCTTACACATATGGCCCTGGAGTGAAAAATGGGGCCCTGACCTGTTCCCTGTCCGCTCTTTGGGTGCGTTACATTGGTGTGTCCTTGGGCAGGTCACTCCTTCCCCCTCCATTCCTGGACCTCCCAGACACTTGCCAGAGAGTCTCCTGGGACCAGGTGGCTCAGGGATCAGTGGAGTTCTTATATTCTCCCAGGTCTAGGAGCCTCCTGCCCACTCTGGCCTGACGAACAAGCTGGCCCCTGCCCATGTCATAGTCTCATTCTCTCTCTCCGTCTCCCTCTCCCTCCTCTCTCTCTCCCCCTCTCCCCGTCCACCCAGCAGAAAGCACCTTCAGCCGGCGGGTAGAAGGAAAAGCACAGAACCACTTTGAGGAGACCAACAGCAGCTCACAGAATTCCAGTGGTGAGTGCGCCTGTGAGGTGACAGTACACGGGGCCTGTCCTGTCCTGTCCGTCTGTCGCCTCCTCCCTCAGAAGGGCAGTGCTGGGGGTCTTCTGGTGTAGGTAAGAGGGGAGCTGAGTAGTGAGATCAAGAGCAGAAGGGGCATTTGTGCCCATGGAAGCCCTTCTGTGGCTGCACTTTGATCCTTTGTCCCGTGCCCCTGGAGAGGGAAACTTCCCTAATCCCAAACCCAGACATCAGTTCAGCCAGCCCAGATGGGTAGCCCAAAGAGAGCCAATAGCTAAGTGAAAAGTAATACCATAGCAGGCTTCTTTTCGGGAGACACAAATGGGGTGCAGTAGAAAGACGTCTTAAAGGAGCCAGAGGTCCCAGGTTCTGGACCCACACTGGACCTCAGACCACAGAACCGATGCTCTTCTAGCCCCCTCGCAGTGCTATGGCTCTGCATGAGCACTCCTGATAGCGTTTGCTGCCACCTGGTGGCTGCCTCGTTCTGGGCCCTAGTGGCACCTTGGAGCCGGCAGGACAGACAGCTCTGGATTCCAGAGTTTACCCTTGGCAGGAATGTGCGTGGTCACCAGCAGTCTCTGTCTGAGAAAGGGACAGCAGGCTGGCATGCACAGTGATGGCCAGGACAGGAAGGGAACAGATCTTCTGCCATTGTGAAGCTGGCGTCACCGAATACCAGGCTTGCGTGAATGCCCCCATGCCAGCACTGCCTGGTGCATACAGGTAATGGTGTGCATCTTGGCCACCCTGGGCTTCAGCAAGTGGTGAGGAGCACAGACACCAGGTGGAGGCTTCTGCCTAGTAATAGTCGCAAGCTCCCTGGGGTTTGAACTTAGCTCTACTGCCTCCGGTGAGTGCCCTAGGTGAGCCCTAATCCCTCCTTGGTTGTATGTACTTGAGTATGAGCATAAACGGCCCCGGAGAACACAGGCAGGAGAGGAGGACATGCTGCTTGGAGGTTTGTTTGCCTTTTTGCCTTGGTTTGCTTTGATGTAAACCAAGTACCAATGCGGGGCTGTCACTGGGACCCCAGAGCCTCTCTAAGGGATTAGTCAAGGAGGGACGTCGTGGCCCATCCGAGGCCGCAGAGGATGAAGTGGCAGCCTGGAACTAGAACCCAGACTGCCTGGCCTGGCCTGGGCTCCCAGCCAAGCCATGCTGCACCCCTGGCGCCTCTCCTGCCACCAAGGCTAACATCGGTTTGGGAACGAAGCTGCTGTGGGCGGCGGCAGCTGCTGCTGCTGTTGCTGGCGGCCGCCATTTATTGAGCGCTTACGACGTGGCTGGCACGTGTTCAGAGCTCTGTGTGTTGTATCTCTTTCACCCATACCACAATCCTGTGGGGACAGTGTTCCGTTCATTCCCACTTTCTGGATGAGGGAACTGAGGCCCAGGAGAAGCCCATTGTGACCCCAGGTCCCCCAGGCTGTAGGTAGAGCCAGGAACCCCATACTCAGCCTGCTACCCGCTACACTGGGGGCTTGCCAGCCTCATCCTCTGGCAGTGCCAGGCAGTATGGGGGATTGCCAGCAAACAACCTTCCAGGGCCACTCGGGTGCTTTGGTACCAAGCACTCTAACCCTGGTGTCAGAACCTGGAAACAGCTTCCAACATCCTGTCACCAAGTGCATGGCCACTTATTGGGCATCATACCCGAGTCCCACTGTCAGAGCACCCTAGAGAAACAGCCCTACCAGCACCACGCGATAGCTGCCTCCCTGATACCCGTAGCCTCTCTGCCAGTCCCCTCTCACCCACCTTCCTACACAGACCTGGGTGCCTACTGCGAGCGCCCCCTGGCTCAGCCTGTGTAATGACCTCCCAGCCCCAGGCCTGGAAAAAAAAAAAACTTAGCTAAACTGTTTCTCTTTTGCAGAAACTGCAAGTCCCCTGATTTCCAATCCTTTCCCTCTCCTGCAGAGTAAGTGATGGATGGTCCTGCTCGGGGGGCTGAAGAGGGCAAGGCAGGTCAGGGAGTGAACACTGCTGGCCTCACTGAGATGTAGACAGGCCTTGGGCCACCCTCCAGGGAACACCCAGCCTGGGGAGGCTGCGGAGGGCCCAGGAGGGTGGAGAAGCATGGACAGGTAGACAGAGCCCTCCGTACACAGGAGGGACAGCTTTACCCACTCCTGGCTATCCAGACAGCCCCAGGACTTCTCTTCCCAGCCTCCCTCTTTCCCTCCCTTCTACCTAATAGTGATTTGCTTCCTCCTCCTCCCTCTTTGCCAGGTACTGGATTCACAGAGCTGATGGTGCAGCCTGTTCCCCTCAGCTCCCCCTCCTGTTCCTCTCCAGTGTACCCCGACGTTGCGCTTTCCTCCGTCTCCTCTTTCCCTCCTCACTGTCATCCCCTCCCCGTGGTGAATTTCCTCGTTCGTTCGTTCGTTCGTTCGTTTGTGCATCTCCTCATTTGTTCCCTCTGTGAGCAGTGACCCTGTGTGGCCCCAGGGGCAGAGGGGCTGAGCTGAGGACCCCAAGGGACACAGTGTGTCTCCTGAGAGCGCTCGCTCGCTCGCTCGCTCGCTCAGTGCCTGGATGTTGTCCTTCCCATGCACTCAGAACAGTGCCCGGCATGAAGTAAGCACTCGATAAGGGAGCGGGCCCATTGGTGGAGCAGCCCGCATCTGCGCGTCTTCCTTCCTCTGTGCCTCTGCCTCTCCTCAGCGTTTCCCTCTCCAGGCTAGTGACAGGCCAGTGGACAGGCTGGGCCCTGGGTCCCAAGTATGCATCTGGGTCCCCACCTTGCAGCCCAGTGTCGGGGTGCCTGGGGGTGAGCCACCTGTCACATGTCACCTGTCTTCCCCAGAACCCTACACGTGCGGTGCCTGTGGGATTCAGTTTCAGTTCTACAGCAACCTGCTGGAGCACATGCAGTCCCATGCAGGTAAGACCAAGAGGGACCCCAGACACACAAATGGGAGCGGCCATTAGAGCCCGCCCAGAGCACACACCCCTTCCCCATCTCACCCCTAACCCGACACACACACACAATGCTGTCAGTCCTGGGCATCCACCCTGTGAGCCCCGGCCAGTGAAGTCCTTCATCACTGGCTAGTCTGAGCCCTGGGAGCTCAGCCCAGGCACAGGATGAGTTGGGGGTGGGGGTGGAAGACAGGCTTCCCAGAGGTGGCAGGCCAGGAAAAGAGGCCTGGAAATGGGCATTGAGTATGGTTCAAGGTCAACATGAGCAGAGGCTGGTGGTAGAGAGGCCAGCAGTTGGGTAGACTGGGCTCAGACCTTCCCCAGGCAGTCCCATGCACTGACCGTTCTCTCTCTCCAAAGCCCTGGAGCTCCCGAAGGAATTAGCTGGAAGGATGTGGAGGCTGTTCACAGGCTGCTAGTGTAAGACACACTGCACGGCTCCACCTCAGGCTCAGCCTGTCTTCACACTTGCGCTGCACAGCACAGGTGTCCAGCTTCCCAGCCTGGACCTCCAGACATGAATTACAGTGCCTCCAGCTTCTGGTCTAATTCAGGGAAATACTGTGTGTCAATAGTGAGAGTCCCCAGTTCCAGCATCTCCACAAACGGGTTACAATGTACCACACAGCCATGGCACAAGAAGTCTGGCTGGGGACCCCCAATGTGGGTACTCAGGGATCCAGGTCCCTTCCCTCCTATGGCCCTATACTCTCCTGGGTACTCGGGGCTTTCTTCTCTCTGGCTTGGTGGGTGTGGGGAGAGGCAAGGGAATATACAAGTGACCCAAATCCCATGTGCTCAGTTTCTACCAGTGGGCATTTAGGCGCATGACCATCCTGAATCGGTGGCAGAAGGGTGCCCAGAACCTCTGCTCAACCAACACTTGCAAAAGGAACCATCATGCATCTGGGCAAAGGGGCAGCTGGCACCTGTCCCTCCACATAGTTCTTCTAGAGGCATTAGAAATAGCATGTGAAGTGGAGTGGTGGTGCACACCCATAATCTCAGCCTCTGGGAAGCTGAGACAGGAGGATCACAGATCCAAGGCTATTCTGAGTAACACCATAAGACCTTGTTTCAAAAAAAAAAATGAAAGAAATGAAAAGAAATATTATATAAAATGTATGTGGGACATGATGGGGGCTGAGTAGTTGGCACTGTTGATATCACCAGTTGTTATTAATTGTGTCCCCTGAGGTTTGTAGAGCCTCCAGATTGGGCCTGCCTAGCACTCAGCTTTACAGGTTGTTCTATTGCTGTGAAGAGACACCATGACCATGGCAACTCTTATAAAATAAAGCATTTAATTGGGGCTGGCTTACAGTTCAGAGGTTTAGTCCGTTAACATAGTGGGAGCATGGCGGCACTCAGGCAAACGTGGTGCCAGAGAAGTAGCTGAGAGTTCTACATCCGGATCCATGGATAGAAGAAAGAGAGACATACTGGGCCTGACTTTGGCTTTTGAAACCCCCAAACCCACTCCCAGTGACACATTTCCTCCCATAAGGCCACACCTCCTAATCCTTCTCAAGTAGTGCCACTCCCTGATGACCAGGCATTCAAAATATATAAAACTATGGGACCGTTCTTATTCAAACCACTACATTTCCACTCCTTGGCCCCCATAGACTTGTAGCCACATCCTAATCCAGAAATGCACATAGTCCAACTTCAAAAGTCTACATAGCCTATCACAGTATCAACACTGTTTGAAAAGTCCGAAGTTCAAAGTCTCTTATAAAGACTCATGACATTCTCTTAACTATAATAACCTATAAAACCAAAGTCAAAAAGTAGATCCCATGCTTCCAATATACAATGGCACAGAATATGCATTACCATTCCAAAACGGGGAAAGGAAGCATGGTGAGGAAATACTGGACCAAAACAAGACTAAAAATCAGCTGGGCAAACTCCACATTCCTCATCTTCATGTCTGATGTCAAGGTGCTCTTCAGATCTCCAACTCTTTCCAGCTTTGTTGACTGTAACACATTTCTCTTTCCTGGGCTGGTTCCACACCCAGTCAGTCTACAGCTCTCTTTGGCAGGAATCTCATGGCTCTGGCATCTTCAACATTTTGGGGTCTCCAACACAATCCAGGTTTCACCTTCACGGCTTCACACAATGGCCTCTCTGGGCTTCCATTCAGGGACACCCCTGGCACATGCCTGGCCTCAGCAGCTCTCCTTAGCCATGAGGAAAGTTTTTTAGGGAAATACCACAATCCCTTTCTTCTATCCTTGACTCTAAAACCAGAACCATGTGACCAGAACTGCCAAATTCTGCTGCTTGCTGGAGCTGGAGTAGGGCCCCTTGTTCAGTTACATCTGCATCAGCTTTCTGTTGCTGACAGTTTCCTTCACTGCTTACTCTTTAATTCCTTTTCACAACTTGGAAGCTTATCTAGGTGGGGTCCTGCCCTGAGGTCACCACTCCTTTGATCCCATTTAGCTTCAAGCTTTTCTTTAAAATTTTTGTGTCCTTGAGCCCTAGATTTAGCTCTATTACATTTCCTGGTGCTCCTTTTCTCCTCAAACTGTACAATTTGTATTTTTTCCTTGCTCAACAACTTGATCTGCATAAGACCGGCCACTAATGACCATGTGACACCATTATTGAAAATCTCTTTTGCCAGTGCCATTAATCCAAAACTCTTCAAATTAGACTCAAGTAGATTTTTCAGTCAAGGACAAATATCAGCCATATTCTTTGCCCAAAATATCACAAAAATTCTCTCTAGGCCATTTACTAATATTCTTCCCCTGTTAAACTTCTTGAGCTGGGCTCTACAGTTCAAATCAGCTTCAGCACTCTCTTCCATGCTCCTACTAATATGGCCCATTAAACCCCACTTAAAGCATTCAACTGATTTCCTAATCCAAAGTCCCAAAGTCTACATTCCACCCACAAGCAACACGGTCAGGCCTGTCACAGTCATCCCCCAGTCCCTGGTACCAACTTCTGTCTTCGTTTCTATTGCTATGAAGAGTCACCATGACCATGGCAACTCTTCCAAAAGAAAACATTTGATTGAGGCCTTGCTTAGAGTTTCGGAGATTTGGTTCATTATCATGAAGGTGGGGAATGGGCGTGGCACTCTACAGGCAGACATGGTGCTGGTGAGTTAGCTGAGAGTTCCACATCCAGATCCACAGGTAGCAGGAGGAGAGAGTCATTAGGCCTGACTTTGGCTTTTGAAACCTGAGAGCCCACCCCCAGTGACTCACTTTCTCCCACAGGGCCACAGCTACCCTGACAAGGCCACACCTCATAATCCTTCTCAGGTAGTGCCACTCCCTGATGACTAAGCATTCAATACATAAGCCTCTGGGTGCCGTTCTTATTCAAACCACCACACAGAGTTAGACTTCATCCTCTAGATAATGTGATGTTACTCCAGCCTCCATTCACTCGTTTCAAGGAGAGTGCTGTACATGAAGGCACTAATTTGTGTTGCCTTGGGAGAGCTCCCCCCCTCCCCCGCAATAAGTCACTCTACAAACACAATTGAGTTGTGAGTGGTAGTCAGGACTCTGGGGTTCTAGTTCTTCTCTCTAGATGCTGTGAGACCTCAGGCAGGAAACTGTCCCCATCTCTAAAGCAGGGACACACAGACTCCTGTTGCCTGGTGTCTTCACCCCACTTACAGGTGTTTCCCATCTCCCAGTGATTCCATGATCAGCCAGGAATGGTTCAAAGCTTTTAGACATGCCCTCAAGGGGAACCTACAGCCTTGGATTGGTGGTAGCCATGGTCCCTGTCTTTGGGTACCAAGCCTGGTTCCTGAACCTCACAGCCCAGCCTCCCACAGTTAATTCATATTCATTCATGCCACCTTCCACCATCTGTCTCTGTCTCTCCATCTCTCCGTCTCTCCGTCTCTCCTCTCTCCTCTCCTCCTCTCCCTCTCCCTCTCCCTCTCTCTCTCTCTCTCTCCTCTCTCTCTCCTCTCCTCTCTCTCTCCCTCTCCCTCTCTCTCTCCCTCTCCTCTCCTGAGCTTCCCGTTTCTACTAACTGGGGGAAGCTGTAATGAGGCATGAGTCTGTATGGGGGTGCTTCCCCAATACTCTGCAGCTGGAAGACAAAACCATTATGATACAAGTATGGCTGAGCCAGGAAGTGGCCCCACTATTCCCCAGCATCTTGGCTTGTTCAGAGTTGCTGAAGGGTTGCTTTGTGCTGGTCCAGCGCAGCCAGAGAGTGCCTTCCCCACCATCCAGTGCAAAGCCAGGCGGAATCCCAGCCAGGCAGAATCAGGATTAAAGGATTGGCTTCATGGAGGGAAATTAAGCATTGTGAGCAGCGCAGTTCTCAGCACCATTGATAAGGGGGATCAGCCTCAAGTAACACCAATCTCATTAAGAGCTGCTGAATGGCACAGGCTAATTCATGCCAGTAAACTTATGTGCTGGAGGGAACCTGTCTGCCCTGGTGACAGTTCAGGAGTAGGTCTAGCAGTCATGATGCTAACTATAGCTTGCCATGTGTCAGGTGTATGTGTTGAGTGTGGTACATGAAACTCTACAAGTTTGACTTTCCATCCCCTTTGTAAAGGTCCAGAAAACACAATCCCTGGCAGAGCTCCTAAGAACAGCCTGGCATCATTTCAGCTGATCCTTGCTGCCAGGTCTTGGTCTGAGAGTTTTAGACATGTTCACCATCTAATTCTCAAAGTGGCCCTCTAAACTGTCACATTAATGTGAACGCCATTTCACAGAAAAGGACACTGAAGAGCTGGGGAAATGGCTGTCAGTAGAGAGTTTGCCTTGTAAGAATGAGAATCTGGGTTTGATTCCCAAAACCCACATAGAACAGCCAGGCATGGCAAGGCACAATTGTAATCCTAGCCTGGGGAGGCAGTGATGGGTGACCGGATCCTTGGAGTTCCCTGGCCAGCCAGCCTGGCCTGTCTAATAAGGTACATGCCAGTGATAGACCCTGTCTCAAAAAAAAAAAAAAAAACGATGGGGACCGGGTGGCCCCTGAGGAACAGCAGTCAAGGTTACCCTCCAACCTTAGCACACATTGGTATGCACACATGGACCTGCACATATGAATACACACCCCAAGAAAAAGGAATCTGAAGCAAAAGTGGTTATGAAATCAGTGATTATAGGCCAGCATTCTCTCTGGGGGGTCAGCTCCTTCCAGATGCACAGCTTTAACCTCCACACTGAAGCTGTAGGCTGTCTGTCCTTGTGGAGTCAGTGGACTTGACTCCTGAGAGATCAGCCCTTGGACCTCACCAGCAGGGGTAGAAAGCACAGGTACAAGGCACCGGGAGACTCTCCAGAGAATAAATGAAGTCAGTGGTCCTCTGTTTTAGATCGAGGTGGTGGACACCTCTGATTTCTGATGCCTGGAGCCACTTTACAGCTTTGGACTTCCTCGTTTCCACTGTAAGAGCTTTTGCTCCCAAAGATGAGGTTGCAGGGGTTATGTATCCAAAGACTATGGTGCTAAGACCCAGCCTGACAGGTATCTATTTCTCCATCAGCTATTGGAGGTGCAGGTTGAGTATCCCTCTTCTGAAATGCTTGGAAGCAGAAGGGTTTCAGAAGCCACAAACTATAAAGTCTAGGATACTTGAATATATAGAGAGTGCATTCTAATTACTCTCATTCCCTACCCTCTCTCAACTTTTTCTACTCCTGTCTACTTACCCCCCAAAAAACAACAACAATAACCCACTTCCCCACATACCCATCTGTTTTGTTTTGTGACTCACTGAATTTAACTATAGCTATCTGCGTGACCATGGATGTTTTGCGTGTCAACTTGACACAAGCTAGAGTCATCAGAGGAAGGAACCTCAGCTGAGGAAATGCCTCCTTGAGATCCAGCTGTAAGGTATTTTCTCATTTAGTGATCAATGGGGGAGGGCCCAGCCCATGGTGGGTGGTGCCATCCCTGGACCGCTGGTCCTGGATTCTATAAGAAGACAAGCTGAGCAAGCCATGGGAAGCAAGCCAGGAAGCAGCACCCTCCATGGCCTCTGCATCAGCTCCTGCCTCCAGGTGCCTGCCCTGTTTGAGTTCCTGCCTTGACTTCCTTCAGTGATGATCAGCAATGCTGAAGTGTAAAGCTTTAATAAACCCTTTCCTCCCCGACTTGCTTTTATGGTCATGGTGTTTCGTCCCAACAATAGAAACTCCAGCTAAGACTGGGTTTAGAACTCTCCATTGGTGCACTTAGCAGTAGATACACAACTGAAGATGATTGCTCCCACATCTCCCAGAGTCTATTATAGCTATTAGTTTAGTAATGAAGGGGGGCTCCTTAGCCCTTCCCACATCCATGGCTGATTATTGACAAGGCCAGTCTTATGCAGGTCCAGTGCAGGTAACTACAGCTGCTGTGAGTTCATGATTAGAATGATTGTATTGTGCCTAGATGACATTTGCAGTCCTTTTCCCTGTCTTGTAGCTCTTCTGTTCTTCCTGATCCCTCGTCCTCAGGGTTCCCTGAGCCTCAGTAGGAGTGGTATCCATTTTGTTTTAGGGGTGTGCACTCAGACATCACTTACTCTCAGTGCCTTGGGCAGCCATGAGTCTCTGCATCCACCTCCCCCCATTCACTGTAAAGAGAGGCTTAGCTAAGGCTGAGAGTGACTCTTGTCTGTGTAGAAGAGGTGCTTAGTCATTTTAGTTAAACAACAGTACTGCATTATCCCCTTGGGCCTACGACTCCCCCAAGTGTGGATTGTTGACCTGGCTTACAACACTAAGCATGAATTCCTTCCTGTGCAGTGGGGCTCCAGTTGAATCAGAGGGTGATTAGTTGATTACGTGACAGTTGTGCCATTAGTACACAGGTGGGTGCCTCTTGCCTAAAACGTTGGTTGGTTCGGTAGTTGGTAAGGTTCCTAGCTAGGTGTCCAGTGATGCCTTTTCTCTCCTAGTTGCCTGCATGCATCATAACTTCTGGCTCTTTAGAAGTTAGCCAGGAGAGAGGAAGTTTCCAGCTGAGCTCCAGCTTTCTCTCTATTTTATAAAAATGTGTGTAGAGTCTTCAGCAACAGGGTCTTACACTCGAGTTTTGATTGGCATCCAGGAGGACTGACAAGAGCCTGAGTCATTTGGGGGCCTGACCAGCTCTTCAAGGTACCCAACCCCTGGCACCTGGAATTTCGTATGGTGACTCACTGCTTCCAAGAGAAATGTTATCAAGCCGTAATGGGTATCTCTCATAAATCTGGCTTTTATATTTTTAACTTTGATTACAAAATAGTATATTAACCCTCTGTCCCTCGTCTCCCACTTCCTCACCCCACTTAGACATTTCTAGCTCAGTGTTGCCACTCTCTACTTCCCTATTACCTGTCTTCTAGCCCCCTCCTTTTTTGGGGGATGGGTTTTGAGACAGGGTTTCTCTGTGTGTAGCTTTGCTGTCCTGGAACTCGCTCTGTAAACCAGGCTGGCCTTTAACTCAGAGTCTCTGCCTCTGCCTTCCAAATGCAGCGATTAAAGGCATGTGCCATCACTGCCTGGCTTTATAAACCCCCCCCATCTCACCCCACCCCCCTGCTCCTTTAAGGCATTCCCACATCCTGATTTCCTCTTTCTAGTCTCCAGGGTTCCAGGTTAAAGCTAAGGAGTGGAAGCTGGGATTCACATTTGAAAAAGACTGTGACATTTCTCCTGGCGTGGGTTATCTCATTCAGTATAATTTTTTTTCCAGTTCCAGTCATTTACCTGAAAACATCATAATTTAATTTTTTCTTTATAGTTGGATGAAATTCCATCGTGTATTTGTACCGCATTTTCATTATCCATTCATCAGTTGATGGGCATCTAGGCTGCTTTCATATCTGTGATGTTGTGAATCAAGCAGCAGTGAATGTGGATGTGCCAGTATCTCTGTAGTGTGATATGAGATCTTTTGGGCATATGCCCAGGGAAAATTTAGCTAGGTCATCTGCTAGTTTGATTTCTTGTTTCTTTGTTTGTTTGTGAAGCCCTATTTCCAAGGTGTCTGCACTAGTTTACGATGAAACTGGATCTCTGTCTCTCGTCCTGCACAAAACTCAACTCAGTGACCTCAGCCTAAGAACTGATAAGGAAGCAGGGAGTGCACTTCAGTAGTTAGAGACCTTCTGAATAGGACTTGGGGAAACCCGGGGACTAAGACTAACAGTGGAGAAATGAAATCTCCTGAAACTAAAAGGCTTCTGGACAGCAAAAGAATCTATCAGAATAAAGAGGCAGCCTGCAAAATGGAAGAAAAAAAATCCATCTGTATATTGGGCAGAGGATTAGTATCTAGAAAGAACTAAAAAAAATAAAATAAAATAAATGTGAAGACAACAATCCAATTTAAGGGGGTTTGTGGAATTAAGCAGAGAGTTCTTGAAAGAAATGCAGATGGCTAATTAAAACTTCTGAAAGTGTATAGCATCCTTAGCTCTCAGGGAAATGCAGATTAAAGCTACTTTAAGGTTTCATCTCATGGGGCTGGGGTGCTGGCTCAGTGATTCAAAGCACTGACTGCTCTTGCTGAGTACTCAGGTTTGATTCCCAGCTCCCACATGACAGCTTACAACCATCTATAACTCCAGTCCAAGGGGATCCAACAACCTCTTCTGGTCTCCATAGGTACCAGGCATGCATGTGGTACACAGACATGCATGCAGGCAAAACATACATACACATAAAATGTTTTTTCTAATGTTGGATTAAAAGATTCCCTCTCCAGTCAGAATGTCTGTCGTCAAAAATACAAATAACAAGAATACTAGTCTCATAAGATGAATTGTGGGATAGTCTTACTACCCTTGTCTTCTGTGAGAATTTGTGTAGAATTTACATTATTACTTACCTAAGTGTTTTATAAAATGAACCAGTGAACCTTTAAGGGCCTTGAGGTTTCTTTGTGGGAATTACTTTTATGCACTGTTTCTTTAATGGGCACAGAAGTTCAAGTTACCCGTTTCTTTTGGGATGAGCTTTATTTCTGTATCTTTGAGGTGCTTGTCTTTCCTAAACTGTTGAATTTGTTGGCCTAAAGTTCATAGTTACTTTTAGTCCTTTTGATATCTCTGGGCTCTCTAGTGATAACTCCTTTTTGTCCTTGATCCTAATGATTTGTATCCTCGGGTGAGAGGCTTATTAAGTATATTGATCTTTACAAAGAATTGGCTTTTGTTTTTATTGGCTTTGCTCTTTTATGCTTGTCCATTTTCTATTTCATTCAATTTATGCTTCTGCTGAGTTATTTCTTCTCCTTACTTTTGACTCAGGTTACTTATCATTAGACCTCTATTTAAAATTATTTATGTTTTATGTGTATTTGTCTGGGTGAGTGACTGCCACATGTGTGTGAGGTGCCTGTGGAGGCCAGAAGAGGTCATTAGATCCCTTGGAGCTGGAATTACAGTGTAGAGGGCTGTAGAACACACTCAGGCCTTCTGGGAGATCAGTATTTATTCTTAACCTCTGAGTCATGGCTCCAGCCTATATACAGACTTCCTGTGGTGTGCTCAGTCCATGTGTGTTCCTCCCCATAACTCTTTTATTCTCAGTAACAGTTGCTAAGAGAAGTCAGATTCTAGTAGTAATTTGTCCATTTTGTGTTAATTCAGTTTTCACTTTTGTGTTTTTAGACTTCCATATTCTAAGGAAATTGGGCACTTTATCATCATACAGATTATCTTATTTTGCCTGGCAGCAGTCTGATTATCTAGTGTGCTTTAAAAAAAAAAGTGAGAGATTGTGAGACACTTTGGAGCACTTAGAGCGCACGCACACTTCAGAGCCGTGCTTTGTGGCTGTGGTGGGTGCAGGGCTCCTGGAGGGCTCATGCTCTCTAAGAGTCCCCTATGTCCTGGCCTCTTCTCTGTCATCTCTATAGTCCTTCCTGAAGTTGTGTGGTAGCCATACCATTGTCCTCAGTTTCCAGAGTGTGCAGATGAGGCTTTGAAAGCACAGACCGTTTCTGAGAAGCCTGAACTCAGCTCCCTGTGGCCATGTGTTGCTTTTCCCCTTGCCCCCCCACATACACGTGTTCTTACCTTACTCTTCAGCTTCCCCTTCCCCTTCCAAGTGACCCGTTATTCCCATTGTGCCTGCAGCCGACAGTGAAAACAACATCGCCTCCAACCAGTCCCGATCTCCACCTGCTGCAGTGGAAGAGAAGTGGAAACCTCAGGCCCAGAGGAACAGTGCCAACAACAGTAGGTCTCAGCATGCTGGAGCCTAGGGCTCCCGGAAGTTCTGCAGCCCCACTGCAGCCCTGTCCTGTCCCCCGCTGTTCCCATCTCTACCTCCTGTGGGTCTGAAGATGATGCATACAGCTCCAAAGCATACTTGTACTTAGACTCGGGCAGGAATTCTTAACTGGTGGGTAGGTGAAAGGAAGCCAGGAAGAAGGGGTGTGCGTGTGTGTGTCCAAAGCACTACTTAATACCAGAATCACAACTAAAACCTCACATTTTCAGTTTCTGTAAGCTTTTTTTTTTTAATTTGGCACTGACCCTAAAACACATTAGTCACTAAAGATTCCTATGTCATTCCTGTTGAAGAAAAGGTTGTATTCAAAGGTTTAGGTGTTTGGCGCATGTGACAAGTATGTTGCACACATATCACTATATACAATTCTTATGCCCATGGCAGGCATTATCAATCAATCATAGAACTTTATCCCTAAGGTACTGTCGACTGTAAAAAGAAGACCATACCAATTTGTATGCAACACAAAATCTATTTGTTATTCTTCATACTAGCCCTTTTAGGATGTTGTTGCAGCCAGGTTAAGCAGCTTTGAATGTCAGAAGTAATCCTTTTTCTCTTTGTGTCCCCTGCCAGCCACAACTAGTGGTTTGACACCCAACAGTGTAATCCCCGAGAAGGAGCGGCAGAACATCGCAGAACGGCTGCTGCGGGTCATGTGTGCTGACCTGGGTGCACTGAGCGTGGTCAGTGGGAAGGAGTTCCTCAAGTTGGCCCAAACCCTGGTAGACAGTGGCGCCCGCTATGGGGCCTTCTCCGTCACCGAGATCCTGGGCAACTTTAACACATTAGCACTGAAGCACCTGCCACGCATGTACAACCAGGTGAAGGTGAAGGTGACATGTGCCCTGGGCAGCAATGCCTGCCTGGGCATCGGTGTTACGTGCCACTCCCAAAGTGTGGGCCCTGACTCCTGCTACATCCTTACAGCCTACCAGGCTGAGGGCAACCACATCAAGAGTTATGTGCTAGGTGTGAAGGGTGCAGACATTCGTGAGAGCGGTGACTTGGTGCATCACTGGGTGCAGAACGTGCTGTCAGAGTTTGTGATGTCAGAGATCCGGACCGTGTATGTCACCGACTGCCGAGTGAGCACATCCGCCTTCTCCAAGGCTGGCATGTGCCTTCGCTGCTCAGCCTGTGCCTTGAACTCAGTGGTGCAGAGTGTGCTGAGCAAGCGGACGCTGCAGGCCCGCAGCATGCATGAGGTCATCGAGCTGCTCAATGTGTGTGAGGACCTAGCAGGCTCTACGGGCCTGGCCAAGGAGACCTTTGGCTCTCTGGAGGAGACATCACCACCACCCTGCTGGAACTCCGTGACCGACTCGCTGCTTCTGGTCCACGAGCGCTACGAGCAGATCTGCGAGTTCTACAGCCGTGCCAAGAAAATGAACCTCATCCAGAGCCTCAACAAGCACTTGCTGAGCAACCTGGCCGCCATCCTGACGCCCGTGAAGCAGGCGGTCATTGAGCTCAGTAATGAGAGCCAGCCCACCCTGCAGCTGGTGCTGCCCACCTACGTCCGGCTAGAGAAACTGTTCACAGCCAAAGCCAACGACGCAGGCACGGTCAGCAAGCTGTGCCATCTCTTCCTAGAAGCACTCAAGGAGAACTTCAAGGTGCACCCAGCCCACAAGGTGGCCATGATCCTGGATCCTCAGCAGAAGCTTCGGCCAGTGCCACCCTATCAGCATGAGGAGATCATCAGCAAGGTGTGTGAGCTCATCAATGAGGTGAAGGAGTCCTGGGCTGAGGAGGCCGACTTTGAGCCCGCCACCAAGAAGGCACGTTCAGCCACCGGCGAGCACCCCACAGCTCAGGAAGATGACCGGCTGGGCAAGAATGAAGTATACGACTACCTTCAGGAACCCCTCTTCCAGGCCACTCCCGACCTCTTCCAGTACTGGTCATGTGTGACCCAAAAGCACACGAAACTTGCCAAGCTCGCCTTCTGGCTCCTGGCTGTTCCTGCTGTGGGGGCTCGAAGCGGGTGTGTAAATATGTGTGAACAAGCACTTCTGATCAAAAGGAGGCGGCTGCTCAGCCCGGAAGACATGAACAAGCTCATGTTTTTGAAATCTAACATGCTTTAAGACTCAACTTTGGGGAACAACAAACAAACAAAAAAAAAGACGTAAAGAAGAAAAACGTTAGGAAAACACACACAACACTGTCACAAAGAAATTTAAGTTCTAAACACTGTGGAACCTCATTGTAAATGCCCCCTGGAAACTTAAGTGCTTTTTTTTCCAGTGTGTGTGTATGTTTGTGTGTATGTATATTTGTGTGTGTGTGTGTGTGTGTGTATGCACATGTGTCCACACCCACACGTGACATTTTGTGTGGGTAAAGGGTATAGGGAGCTCATGCTTGAATGCACAGCCAGAGAAGCTCCACACGTGCATGGCGCGCGCGCGCGCGCGCGCACACACACACACACACACACACACACACACACACGCATGCACACACACACACATACACACAAACCTGGTGCGTGTATGCATGCCTGTCCTCGGGTGTGTGTGCATTGAGCTGGGTGTGTCAGGAAAGCCGAGAGACTGGGAAAGCAGGATGGCTTCACTTTCCTTGGGCAGGGGCTCTAAGGACTCCGTTTTCAGGTGTGCAGATTGGGAGAAGCTGAGATTGTGAAATGTTCAGGCAGCTGAGGGCTGAAGTGGCTTGAACTCCCATCCCCGACCCGAGCCCTTCCTTTCCATTCCTCCGTCCCTTCAACCCATGGTGCCCATCCTCTGGCCCGGCTGCTCTGACAGATTCTCCAAACTGCATCAGATGGACAGTTTCTGCACTGGACTTCATTTCTTGTTTCACCTTCAGGGCATTAAGCTGCTGTACCCGTGACCTCCCCTTGGATGTCTGGGTCAGCTGCCTTAGAATACACACTATCTATCTCCCCAAATCAGGAAAGGAGACTTTAAAAATATAAAGCTGATGTTTTACTTTTTAATATAAGAGAGAGAGAGAAAAAAAAAAACATTTTTTTCCAGAGATGTATAACTGACTCTACACTCAAGGTTTTTTTTTCATTTTGTTTGTTTGTTTGTTTGTTGTTTGTTTTTTTCCTCCAATGCTTTAGCAATTTTTTTATCTTTTGGGGGATTCAATTTCCTTTCACATTGACTTAGACTCTGCTGGGAGGCACTGAATATCATAACTTATGTTCTAGAGTTTTGTTTCATGTTTTTCTTCCTCTTCTACTGCTCAAGTCACACTGTAAACTAGCTCATCTCAGTGGTGGTATTCAGGACTCACAAAACAAAGATCAAGGATATAGCTGTGTGTCTGGAGTAGGGAGTGGAGAGGAGACGTGGTTCTTTGACTGTGGGGTTTGGTGGAAGCCATAGTGGGCAGCATGTGGCTTTTGGGGTCCTGAATGTCAGCGAGCGAGCTGCTGCCTGGTTCCTGCCTGTGGTAGTGTGAATGTCCACCTCATGAATGTTTGCCCCTGGACTGACTCCTTCCTGCTGCTCACCACATGCTGACCTCCAGCTCTGCGGGGACTGTGATTTACTCACTCCACATTTGTGTCTACCAGACCCACAGTCCCTCTCCCTCCCCAGATCCCAGGGGTTCTGGGAGCTTATAACCCTCAGAGGTCCTCACAGGCACCTCAGACCTGTAGTCAGGGCAGTGGTGGGGCACAGTACGTTGCTGGCTGAACATCCTGTGGGTGGATGCGCTTGATTCGATTTTATGCTGTGAAAGGAGCTGTTAGCCCTCACTCTGACCCCCCTGGCCAGGAGCTAGTGTTTCTACACACAGACCAGATGCCGAGAGGGGATGCCATTCTCTTCAGAGGATGACGGGCACAACCACCCCATAAATAAAGACCTTGGTATCCCTGATTCTTCAGTGACCACAGCTGTGGGATGGGGGTGCATACACATCAGGCTGAGAATGTCCACCCCTGTGGGGCTATTTGCCAAAGCACCTCTACCACCTGGGGCTTGGACTGCCCTCCTCTTCTAGTCATAAAGCATTATTCAACTGAAAGATACCTCGACTTCAAAAGCACTGTACCCATGGCCCTCTCCCCCCAGTCCCCAGCAGGACAGGAGTGAGGAGGGTTTAAAGACACAAAGGCTTCCGGTTCTCTTCAAGGTTTCAGAACACTGTCCTTGAGGACTAAGCCTGCACTCTCTGCCTCACAAGACGAACCCAGCTCTCCTGCAGAGTCTCAGATACACAGATAAATCAGAGGAGGCAATACTCACATTCACTCCAGCAAGCTATGTTCTCAGGAACCACCATACAATCTCTCCTCCAGGGGGACTTCCAGGCATTTTCAGCACAGTGTCTTCAACTTGGGTCTTAACCATCAGAGGAACCTCTGTCCACAGTGGAGAAATCTAGACAGGAACTCAGAGTCGCTCCCTGAAGAATGAAGGAATGTCTTCAGACTGCTTGGGGAACATTCCAGGAGGTGGGCTCTGGATAGCTAAGGGACAGTCTCCCTCAGCTGTTGGGGAAGGGGACACAACCTGGCACTTGTAGCCACACTGGGAGCTGAGTGCGGTCAGTGAGAACAGATCCTCAGGCAGAGCTGGTTTGAGCTGCTGTGAGTGGCTGACCATCAGCCAAGCCCAGATGTACATTTCAAGCATTCTTTTCGGAGCATGGAACATTCGCCCTCCAGAAAGAACATTAGTGTGAAACTCCAGGCTCCTGGTCAGAGGTCGTTACATCCTGTCCAGTTCATTGGCACCTTGAATCTATCCCTGGGCTGAGATCGTCTCTGTAGGTTCAATGT
Source organism: Peromyscus leucopus (assembly GCF_004664715.2). Taxonomy (NCBI): domain Eukaryota; kingdom Metazoa; phylum Chordata; class Mammalia; order Rodentia; family Cricetidae; genus Peromyscus; species Peromyscus leucopus. The sequence continues at coordinate 60,466,558 of NC_051064.1, read as the reverse complement.
GAGCCCCAGTCAGTCCTCAGAAACCTGTCTCCCAGGCTGCCTCGTCCTCACAGATTATAAGGTGGCAGGCTGTCAATCATTTCTCTCTAGTGTCATCAACCAGAAAGACTGCACCCGGTGTCTGCTGTCATGTGGGCCATCTCACAGTGCATGCACATCCTGCAGCAAACAGCTCAATAAATCCCAAAGATCTCCCAGGCCCAGCCACAGGCCCCATCAACAGCAATAGCCACCTTACCAAATTCTACTTCAGCCAAAGCACTAAGATGGGCTCTTCCAGTTCCTCTCCAATGGCCTGGGCTGGCCTTGACCTTCAGAAAGATTTTGTCATCTGCCTCCTGGTTCTGTGACCACTAAAGGTCTTCACACCATAGGCTTTTGGGGTCTGGGAGACCAGGAAGCTGGGCCATTTCTGTCCTGTTCTCATAGCTTACCTCAAGCTGTATGATTCCCTGGCCAAAAAAAAATGGTCTTTGCTTTGACATCCCTGAATCCAAACATGGAAGTAGAGAAGATGCACTTCCATTAGCAAGGTTCTCCGTGAATCTGAGGTCACTTTGTTTCCCCCAATGAAGCCCAAGACAAGGCCTGCAGCTTGTTGGCCTGCAGGATTCAACATTCAAGAGGTCTCAGGTCTGTGAGGAGTGATTGTCCATGGAAACACTTGATCTCAGCATGACTCTGTTCCCAACACCCAGGTCTACCGGCCAAGCCTCCCTTGCATGGCATTCAGCAACCAGGAAGCAAGATGGGTGCTGAGCACAGCTGTCTGCATTTCATCCCTAGGGGTTGCCTGCGCAGGAAGCCATGGGACACAGCACATATGATGTCACCATCCCACTTGATGGCTTCACATTTGGCCTTGTGGGGCTGGCTCTGGGCTGAGGGAAAGGTACCTGTCTCCTGGTGAGAAGGGCAGCTGGTAACACTGATGAGAACTCAGCTCCAGGGTTGTAGGAAGGAAGAGTCTTCATTTCAGTTTGACAGATTTTATCTCCTGCACTTTGAAGAGTTGGAAGAATTCTACAAGGCATGTTTTCCACTGTGAAGCTTTGGAGCCCAAGGTTCCCTATTTTCCTGGCCTCAGGCTAGACTGCCCAAGGAGTGGGGACACCTGAGGAGAGTCTGGGCACCATACATACTCACCCTGAGGACACAGGGTCACCAAGAAGGATCAAAGCTGGGACGTAGGTCAAGGGATACCCTGTGAGATGCCACCCAGACCTTGCCATGACATGCTTGAAGAGGGGCCCTCGGTATCCATGAGCTGGGCCCAGCCCCGAGCTGCCTGGCCTTGGCAGTGCTGTGACACTATTGTGTCTGGAATATATCTAGAGGAAGGCTTCTGGGGGGCAGAACCAAGAGACTGAGTCTCAGGCTATACCCTGGAGACAGTGCACAGGGCTCCAGTCCCCAGGGCAGTGGGAGAACTGGCAAGGAGGCCGGCCCTCCCTTTCACTGTGGCTAATGTTTGCTAGGCCAGTTATGGTGAACCAATGATACAGTGTTCTCTCTTGGGTTTCCTTCCTGTCTCCCCTTGGCAGGGGCTCCAGGGGGATTCTATGGCTGGGGTGGTTTGTTTGTTTTTTTTTTTCCTGTCTCCTTTGGATCTGAGGATGGCAGTCTAGAGAGCCCTGGCTTGGACCAAGGGAACCTGTGGTCTCTGAGCAGATGTAGTCCTCACATGGAAGAGGGTGGCACCTTCAGGGTTCCACTCCCGTATGGGAAGTTGACAAGGCTTAGGGTTGGCATGAGCATCATAACCCACCAAGGTCCTACCCACCCAAGCATCCCGTTGGGCACCTTGACTCTTTGAACCAAAGTTCCTTAAGGGGCACAGCCTGGCCTTGTCCTTAGGGCCCTGAATTTGCAGGCCAGCCAGAAGGAGGGCTCCTCCCACAACCCAGGTGCCCAAAGGCTCTCCTGGGACCCTTCTCCCACCCAGCCAGGGTGGGTGGCTTCCCAGGCAGGGCTCAAGCTTGTGGCCCGATGCAGGCTGAGGGTCTGGCCAGCCAGGAAAGAGCAAGAGCCATGTGGCAGGGCCTTCTGGACCCCAAGCATCAGGAAACCATTTTGTACAACAACCTGGAGCAGAGATATTTTTTAAGAGGCATGAGTTATTTTCAGTTGTCTCCTGATCCTGTCTTTTTTTTTCCTTTGCCCCACAACTTCATGTGGGTGATCCGTTCACATCAGGTAAATCTTGAGAACGCCTTGGTGCCCCCATCCCTCCTGCCCTCCTACTCAGTGACCACATGTGTGCGCCCCCATCCTGTCTCAGTAGTAAAGACGTTCTAGGCAATACCATAGACACATCCGTGTCTCGCTTCAAGTGCAAGAAACTCAAGTCATCTTAAAAAAAAAAATTAAAAACACAAAAAAATTTACAAAAAAGCAAACACACACACAAAAAAATATCTTTTTTAGGCCAGAGTTTTCTACAGGTATTAATGAATATTTTTCTTAATCCTTATAAGTTTTATGTGTTTAATATTTCTTAATACCAGTAGCATTAATTTATACTTTTGTAGCAACATAATATTTTTATAAACAGCCAGCGCTTGGCTCAAGTCTTCACGGGGGTTTATGCAGGGCTATCTTAGGGACCCTGTGTACCATGTACTGTATTTAAAAAAAAAAAAGTTACCTAGTGTCACACTTGCTGTGTTAATTAACAAAGATGTCGTTGGTGGTCTCCTGTATCGATGGTGTGGATCCAGCAGTCCTTCAAGGAGCCACATTGCATGGGGGTTGAGTTGCCGGTTCTTGTGATACATAAACTCCCAAGGCCAAACTTGCGGGTTTCTTTAGGGTTTTCTGTGTGTCCTTTGGGGTGTTTTGGTTTGGTTTGGATACTGTTTCTCCATTTTACAGCCAAGTTGATTTCATGATGTTTAAAAATTTTACTGATGTTAAATGGAGGAAAGGGACAGAAAAAAATTTTAAAAAGAGAGATTTTTACAAAGTAATAAAATTTAAAACTGAGCTGTTTCAATGTTGCTGTTTTTACCTGTCTGTTCTTGTCCAAAAGTGGAATGTTCCCATGGAGAAGAAAAAGGTTCCACTGCATTCCTTAAGTCACCAAAAGCCCCAGCCCAAGAATCAGTTCCTCCCCCAACTCCCAAACCATCTCCCAGTTGGTTGATGCCAAGGCAAAAAGACATGCTCTCAATGACTAGAGGGTCAGTCGCCTAGTGTGTTCACAAGTTCATGTCAGTGTTGTATTTATGGTTTTACAATAAAACGACTTTAGGAACCTCCGGTGTGTGATGTGTTTCTTAGGGGTGGAGCTGGGCCATGCCATCCACTTAGCACAGGGCTGGGTGAGGAGGACAGGTCAGGTACCAAGATGGCTTGAGCCTGTCATACTCTGAGGTCATACTTGCCCACTCTTGGGGTCATTGGTTATCACAGCATAGACCTGGCTCAGCCAGTGTTTGATGGCTATGGGAGACAGTTTCCAAGGAGACAATGACCTGCTGTGACATGGCTTGAAGTTTGTTTCAGAATAAGGGATGGAGGTAATCAGTCCTGCTGGTTCAGTACATAGGGCACACATCATAGTGGGCCTGAACTGGCCCCTGAGCTGTCCATGAGGATCTTGTACCTCTAATACATTGGCCAGAGTCCCCCATGCAATGTATGTGTGTTAACAACTGTCCTATGTACCATGTATTTCCTGGGGAAGACTAGCCCAGTCTTGAAAGCATTGGGACTCTAAACACACAAGAGTTGGCTCCCACAACTTGTTCAGGGCTTGATGCCATAGACGGGATATTCATGCTTTTCTTCTATAGACTCAAAGTTGAGGGAGAAAAGATCACACCAGAAAATGAACTGAGGCCTGTGTAGAGGATAGAGTGCCTTAAGGGAGCCCAGCATGGAAAGGCTGCTTGTTGGTCTCCAGGTAAGTAAAGCCCAGGCCCCTCCCACCTCAGGCTCCACCCATGTCCCTGACTAGTGGAGGGTAACTCCACTCTAAGAAGCTGAGTCACTTGGGTCTTCTAGACAAAATCCTGTCAAATTATTTGTAGGTATCATCTCTAAACTTGGGCCCTTCCCAGAGGGCAACAGCACTGCCCTGCAGGCATGCCCCATGGGAGCTTCTCCAAGGGAATTATGGACCTCTGTGTGCCAGCAGGTAAAGTTGGTGCACAAGTTTCTCCATGGCTGCCATTATCAGGAAGTCAGTGGCATCCACAGATGTGCCTGAATTCCCTAGGCCTTGAGGGTCAGATAAGGCCAGGTCATGGCCGGTGGACCTCACCAGTGAAGGGCCAGCCTCTGGGTTATATGACCATTTAAGGTGTTTGTTAAGCAGCTGCATCTGTACTGTAGCAAGGAAATCTGGTTAGTAACCACCAAAAACCCACAGCAAGACTGGAGATGCTGTGTGACTCTTCACGGTAAGGGCCAGCTTCCAGGGAATTAATCTTGGTCCCTTTTGAGATGAGTGGTGTGGATTTCTGGGACTAAGTTACAGGCAGGCCTCACCTGATTCTACCAGAGGATAATTGTGTTGTTAGGGTACACCATTGTCCCTTTAAAGCTGCAGCAAGTCCATGGGGAAGCCTGTCCTGAGGGTATCATAGAACTGTCACAGAAATAGGTGACTTCAAGACAGAAAATTGGAGGTGGGACAAGTGAGCCACAGGATGATGTATGCTCAGGACACAACCCGAACCCCTGATGTGTCTTCCCACAAGAATTGAGCAGCCCATCCAGGGTGTGGTGGCGCACACTTCTGATCCCAGCACTGGATAGGTAGAGGCAGGACAATCATTGGTGTGAGGACAGCCTGGGCTACATAGAAGGATCTTATCTCAAAGCCTCCATGAGCAGATTTTCATGAGGACACTTGGTTTTTATTAGGAAATTCAGAACTATGCAACAAACACACCACCACGAACCTGACATTCCACCCAGCGGTGGGAGCCATTCAGCATGTGGAACCTCTACCCTCTGTTAAACATTTGTCCCCCAGGCCAGTCCAAAGTGCCTCGCCGATTCAGAGTGGTACCTCAAACACTCATTGGCAGCTCTGGTGTATGGGGATGGATATACAGGGTGATGATGTTTGTTAGCCCCAGTTGGAGGACCTTCCTGACATTTCCTGCACAATTGCCTGTCTCCCTAGTGGATTCTACCCTGTCCACTTCAAACCAGAGCCATGATCGTAAGTCCTGTCCCTCCAGACAATCTCTTCAGTTGGAAACTGGAAACCCCAAGTAGCAGAATTTGAAGGACAAGGTAGTGTCTGTGTGTCTCAGGAGACTATAGAATCTTCTAGACTCATCTCTCTGCCTGACAGAACACTTCACCAAATGGCTTACGGGCGGGAAAAGCAATCCTGTTGCAGAACTGGCCATCAGTCTAGGGACTACGGTCACTTCCCCGAGCACTGGCCTGGTTTCCGCTGCAGGGATGACTTGCCACTCAAAAGCATCATCAAGCCGGGAACCTTCACCCTCTGCTCATTATCTGCCCACCATAGAGGCACTGGGTAGATGTCGGTAGTACCAGTTACAGGAGACAACACGGCATGGTTGTGGAGCGTGCTTGTCCTCCAGCTCCTCTGGCCAGCCCACCACCTCCTCTCTTTCCTACATGGCAAGAATCCAGCCCTGCCCAGTGCTTTAAACTCTGCTCAAGGGCCCAGCTGGTTGTTGCAGATGCACTGGGAAGGCCAGGAGACAATCTACTAGGGCAGAAGACCAGGTGAGGACCCCAGGGGACAGGCCCTCCAGGTCAGGTTGGAGAAACATCCGGTGCTACAGCTCCAGGTAATTTGGGATGTGGATGAGACAAGCTAACAAGTGGAGGGAACCACCAGAAAGGACTTGGGTGTGACAAGGGTGGTGACAACCTCAGGCACCTGGACACTCCAGGACATCACTATTTATTTCTCCTTGGGTTTTTGTGACCCCCCAACCAACCTCTTCTAGAAACAAGTGCCAGAGTTTCTAGGCCTCCTTTTTTCCTGTTTGTTTTAGTAAAAGAAAATAAGCCCCCTCTACACAAGCGCAGAATTAGGGGCTGTTGTGTTTGAAGCGGTGCACAGCCAGGATCTTGTACTCCAGGAAGTTGTCCCATTGTGTCTCTCTCTCCTGGGAAGGCTGGATTACTCATGCCCAGAGCTTCCTTCTCCAGTCCCCGTATTACAACAACGTGACAGAGAGACTCCAACACACAGAAGGCACACAGAGTTGACAGCTTGTTTTATTGGGGTCCAGACCACCTGGGCCAGCCCACACTGGGAGGGATAGTGGCCACCATGTGGCTTGCAGACCGGCTCCTTCAGCTCTGCATTAGCTCCTTGTACCCTGCGGATACAAAGTCACTCAGGCTTAGGATGGGTTGAAACATTACTTGCTAAATAACTTCTCTCCCATGGCTGTTGCATGGAAGAGCCTGGCTTTCTGACTTGCCATGGGTGCCATTTTCCAGTGGGAATAGCAAGGTCCTGAGAATGCTAAGTGGCCACCATATCCTGGTCATCCTTTTGGGAGCAGCTCCTAAAAGCTGAGCGCTAACCCTACAGTGGGTACTGAGAAGTTGGAGAGGTGGGTGGTTTGAGCCTTTTTCCAAGAGCTTAAAGCTGGTTTCTAATTTCCCTTGTGGCCAGGCCTGGTAGTAAGGCTTGTATTCCCAGGTACTCAGGAAGATGAGGCAGGAAAATGATAAATCAAGGCCTTCCATGGCTAGAGGGAAAATTCAAGGCAGGCTGAGCAACTCATTGTGACCCTGCCTCAAAACAAAAGCATTAAAAAGAAAAAAAGCCCAGCACCTAGCATGTGACAGGGCCTAGGTTCAACATTAAGCAAGGGAGGGGGATCCCTTTGGTCCCTGTGGTTAACAGGGAGGATCCGGAGGCCAGCTCCACCAAGATCCTCAGCTGCCCCACATGCCTTCTGCTGATGCCGAGTTATTATCTTCACCGGTCCAGCCAGGACCAGCTAGGTCATGTCCCTGGCTTTGGCCCATTTCCGAGGTGAGAGGCTGAGGCAGAGAGTAGACCAGGCAGCTCATCCAGAAAGAGTCCACAGCTGGACTCTCCAGGCCCCACTCCTTACTTGGATGTTCCTGACTGCTTCCCTGGGCTGCTGAGGAAGGCTGGAAAACATACTCACCGGAAGTGAGGTGGGCTCTTGCTTCAGATCCCCGGGGACGCATTCCCCTAGGCAGAGGACACAAACGAGGAGTGAGCAAGAGACCCAGGTGTGGGAGGGCAGACAGAGATCCTAGACCCAGACTTCTGTTTGGTACCAAGTAAACAACGTGTCCTGCCACAGACTGCTGGCTGCACCATCACTACCATCTGTTGCCCCAGTAACATCCCATCCGTATCCTCAGGAGATCTGCGATAGTGGCATCTACAGAGCACTTCCAAGTCACCATGCTGCAGTCTCTAATGGCTTTAACTCAATGACACCTCAGAGCAGGCTTTGGGGAAGAACATTGTTATCCCATTTGACAGATGAGGAAAGGAAGGCTCTAGGAAGGCTGGCCAGAAGCCACGCCTCTCTGCTTGAACCACCCACTTTGAATGTGGGTACCCGACTGTGGAGTCTGTGCCCTCAACCCCAAGGCTCTGCTGTTTCCTCAGCAGTGTCTGTGGATACGTGAATGGAGACTCGTGACCCCGGACAAGAACGGAACTGGTCAAATGCTGGCTCTGCTAGTGTGTGCTCTGAGAATTGGGAGAAACCCAGGAGCTCTCTCAGTCCCTGTAGAGAGGGCGAGGACTTGTTCGTCTCTGAGTGGTATAGGAAAGATGCAGGGACTGAGGATGTCCTCTGTGGGCAGGAAGGATGGGAGGACCAAAATTCAGAGTGGGCCAAGATGTCACTTACCTCTGTCAGCTATAAAAATGATGGAGTTCTCAGGGATGCCCACACCCAGGGCCACCTCCCTGAACTTCTGCAGAAGGCTGTCCCTCAGCTGTGGCTCCCGGCCTGCAAATAGAAAGCAGAGGAGATACCTAAAGTCCAAGGCACCGAGGCTGGCCAGCTAGGGTGACTGTGCCCAGTGAAAAGTGTGGAAAGGATTGAGCCATTTAGTCTTCTTGACACACTGTTGAAATATGGCTCCCCAAGAGAGAGAGATTGGGCCCATCATAGGTCCTGGGTCCTTGTTCAGGGCTCTTCCTGTTGGCTCTGTCTGGGCCCTGGTGGCCCTGGAGTCACTTTCTCCCTGCCCCTTTCCATTTTCATGGGTGCACATGTGTTTGTCTATGTGGGCAGCTGTGCAGGTGGAGGCTGAGAGTTGAAGGAGGAAATCAACTTCCATTGCTCTCCTGCCTTACTCATTGGGGTGGAGTCTCTCAGTCAGACTCACAACTCACTGACAATGCTAGTCTCACTTTCCAGCATGTGTGGGGGTCCCCTGTTGACTGGAATTACAGGCAGGAGACCATGCCCACCTTGTGTTTATGTGGGCTCTATGAATCCCAATTTGACTTCATGGTATCAGCTGTCTCCCAGCCCCAGGAGTTCCTTCTGGAGATGGAATGAGAAGTCTTCCTCACCAGGGAGACTGGGCTGTTCATCCTCAAGGAAAAACCCTTGTCCCTCCCTAACCAGAGTTCTCTCACCAAGAAAAAGCAAACTTCCTGCTCCTTCCCCATGGTCCATAGAGTAACAGTCTCTTCCCACACCAGCTCCAACAGGCTCACTGACAAGGCCTTTACCATAGAGCTTGGCAGTGATGGTGGGTCCATGGTCCCGGGTGAACTTTTTGGTGAGGAAGATGGCATACTCGTCATAGTTGGTGTGGGCCACATAGGTTTCCAAGGTTGCATTCCATTCTGTGAGGGAGACACAGGCAGACCAGAGGCGTCAGTGGTCAGGCCCTTCACCCTAGAGGCCCATCACTGTCTTCCACTCAGCACGCCTGCATCCTTCCCCACAACCGCATGACCCTTCCAGGGTCTCACCTTCTCCTCCAGCATCAGCCTCTCTCTCCACCTGCTAGACAGTACTGACTCACCCAGCTCCAGTCCATCCATCCCCTGCAGGTCCGTTCCTCCTTGTCTGCCTCCCTCCCTGGTTCCTTCCCTCTCTTTTGCTCACCTCCCTCTTTTTCATCCCTTTCATCCTTCTTCCCAACCTCCCGCTCTCCTTCTCTCTACCCTTCCCCATTGCCTCTCCTTCCATTTCTACTCTTTCCTTCTCCTTTTTTATTTTTTAAAGAAGAGTCTCAAGCTGGGTGGTGGTGGTGCACCCCTTTAATCCCAGCACTCAGGAGGCAGAGACAGGCGGATCTCTGTGAGTTTGAGGCCAACCTGGTCTACAGAGTGAGTTCCAGGACAGGCTCCAAAACTACAGAGAGAAACTTTGTCTCAAACCCCCCCACCCAAAGAAGCCCTCAAAAAACAAAAAACAAAAAAAGTAGAGTCTCATTTAGCCCAGGCTGGCCTTTCAGCTTGTTATGTAGCCAAGGATGCCCTTGAACTTCTGGTCCTTCTTCCTCCACCTTATTGCTGGGAATATAAGCATGAACCACCATGCCCGGCTTTCCCTTCTTCCTTCCACCCTTCCCCTTCCTTCTCTCCTGTCTGTCTTTCCTTCCTTCTTTTCTCCTTTGGTCACTCCATCCACCTGTCTTCAGATGGCCCATCCACTCATCTGTCATCCCATTCATCAACTTATTGTTGCTCACCTCATCAATGTTCCCGTCCTCTGTCAACTCTCAGTGTTCATCTCATGCACAATAATATGGCACACAGAGGAGATTCCACAGACAGTTGCTAAATCTATGAGTCAATTTGGACCCACATTCCTCTGTCGCTTAGAACCAAACATGAGGCCTGCAGGTGGGGAGCTGCTAACATTGGCAATCTACACCTCTCCCAGTTCTGGACAGATGCTAAATGAGAGGAGCTGTGGAGCCCAAACATTGGAGGGCAGCCTGGATGACTTCTCAGATACACTGGAAAGCAGGTCGCAATGGTAGGGGGAGAGAAAGGGGAAGGAAGGGACTGTGGTGTGTCCCCACACTCACTAGGATTGTAGGAGAGGAACTTTCCATCGATGTCTGTCTTCTCATAGGTCCAGGAGATCTCCTCGCAGACACCTCTCCTGTCAATGACCAAGCCAAAATGTCCTTTTTGTGTCCATTTGGAAATGAATGTTTCCAAATATCTTGTTTCATGGTCATCCTAGACCTTGGAAATCCCCTTTTTATTCCTGCTTCCTGGCAGGGTGAGCAGTAAAGTCACATTGTCATCGCTGCACATTACCCTGGTGGCAGTGGTGGACCAATGCTCAGCTTTCAGTCATGGCCTGATGTCCCCAATGAGGATGATGGCCCCTTGTGGCTATCATTGGAATCACTGAGCATGGATCATGGATCATGTAGTATTCTAGCTATTGCGGTTTCATGATCACTCCTTGTCCTGTGAACAGCTCTTGTGCCACATGCTGGGGACACAGAGGAGAGCCTTGAGTGGGGTTTGCCATAATGGGGGCCACAAAGTCCAGCCAGGGCCAGATGCCAACAGTGTGTTCCTAACAACATAACAAACAGTGTATACATCACAGGGTAAGTAGAAACACTGTACTCAAGAGGCCATGTGATGTGGCCTGAACCTGGGGGTCCAGGAGAGCTTTCTGGAAGAAATGACATGGAACTAGTATCCCAAGGACTCACAGAATTAGGCCAGAGAGGCAGGGAAATGTGCAAAGGTCTGGAGGTCTGAGAACGTGAAGCACACCGGGAACTGAAGATCTGCTGCCCAGGGTTCCAAAGGTCATGGGAGAGCACGGAGCAGGGAGAGGCGAGAGCTGAAAGGCCTAGAGGCCGCGTCAAGATTTCACTCTTTTTTTTTTTTAAGATTTATTTATTTATTATGTATATCTGTTTGCATGTATCCCAGAAGGCCAGAAGAGGGAGCCAGATCTCATTACAGATGGTTGTGAGCCCCCATGTGGGTGCTGGGAATTGAACTCAGGACCTCTGGAAGAACAGCCAGCGCTCTTAACCTCTGAGCCATCTCTCCAGCCCCAAGATTTCACTTTTAATACTGAGGATAGTGGGAAGCCATGGAAGGTTCTCTTCAGTGCGTATGTTTTTTTTTTTTTTTAAGGTCATTCTGTTTGCTGGGTGAAGACTGGATCAGAGGGAAAGAGTGAGGTTGAAGGTGGAAAGGGAAGTAGACAGCTGCAGGAGACAGGAAGGAAGGGAGGGATAGAGGGAGGAAGGGAGGAAGGAAGGAAGGAAGGAAGGAAGGAGGAGGGAGGGAGGGAGGGAGGAAGGAAGGAAGGAAAAGGAAGGAGGGAGGGAGGAGGCTTCTACTGCAGTGGCAGAAGTGGAGAGAGGCTAGGTGGGAGGGGCTTGGGAAAGGGGCAGATCTTCAGGATGGCTGTTTCCCAGCACTAAGGAGTGATAAGAGTCTAGGAACTCCACCCTAGACCTGCTGGACCAAGGCTGCCTGGCTAGGTCCCTAGGGTAGCTGTTCCCTTCCCCAGCCGAGGTATCCCCAAGGAAAGGCAGCTTGCACAAGAAGCCTAGGGTTGGAGGCACGGTCCTTGAGAGGCACACAATGTGTTTGTTGAGGGTGGACAGCAACAACACCCGAGACTCAAAGGCAAAGTCCTAGCTGTGGTTTCCAGGACAAGGTGGGGGGTATTGGAACCCTGGTTGCTCCTGCGCCCCCACTCACCGCCATCGGGTGCTGGACACACTGATCTCTGCTTCTGTCTCTCCTTCTTGCAGCACCAGTGTGCTCATGCTTATCTTGTCCTTAATCTTCCTCAGCCACGGGCAGGTGGAGCCTATCGCCAGGTTGAACCATTTTCCATAGATCTAGGGAGAACCACAAGCTAGGATCTGGATTCACCCAGGCCTTTGAGAAGACATGTCCACATTCCCCTTCCTTCTTCCAAGGGCCAGCCCTTTAGGACAGTGTCTTAAACTGATAATGGATTCCAGGCACAGCACAGTGAGGGCAGAGGTGTGCAATGCCCCCTGCCTTGCACAAGGTCTAACCATAGATGTAAAGTGTCTGTGATACCCCAGTAGGCAGGAGAGTCCAGACTGCATACTCTGAGAACACCAGCCACCACTGCTCAGGAGTGTGAGGCTTGGGTTTTATACCTTCCACAGCAGTGTCCGACACCTTGTGAGGCAGCCTGTGGACGTGCCATGGAGACAAACCTGATAGGGCCTTGTGGGACCAGCCAACCACCTCTTCCCCTTGACACCATGCTGATGGTGCTGACCTTCCAACCCCTAGACCCACAGCACACCTGTTCCTTGTCCTAAGGTATAGAAAATCACCTGGAGAGTTCTGAGAGTCCCTCAGATAGACCATGGAGACAGACAGGGTCCCCCAGACATATCACTTTATGATTCAGGACAAAGACAGGGCTGTTGGCTCCACAATACATACATGTACACACACATATACACATGCATATACAAATATTTGCACAAACACACATCCACACAGACACATGAGTGCCATGCCTGCCAAAGGCCAGGGTACCCTTAGATTAATATGCCTCATCCCCATCAACCTGTATCCAGCTTCTCTTCCTCCCATGATCCCACAGGTCTGTCCCCAAAGCTCACAGGCCCATGCTCATCCTGTGCCTCCTGCCACGTGTGGATTCCTCTGGGAACTCGTGAGGACAGGGCAGACTGGGAAGACATTAGGCTCTCAGAGGGCCCCACAGACTGAATGACATGTAAAGGAGCTGTAGCTTCAGAGAATCCCAGAATAACCTACCTAACAATCAGGCCAGGACAGAGCCCTAGGGATTGAGATGTTGTGTATAAGATGGGAAGACAGACATCCCATGACAGACAGGCCTTGACCAGCAGAGTCCAGTGGCATGGACATGCCACCATTGTGGCCATCTCAGCCAGAGAAGCCAATCTTACCCGAGACTCGCTGAAATTCTCCTGAACCTGGATGTCTGGAAGTGTTTCCACTGGGTCAGCCTTTGAAGCCAGAGAGGCTGTCAGCAGCAGGAACAGAGTCCCGAGACCCTGCATGGCTCTGGGGTCTTAGGCCTTTGAGGTTTCACAACTGGTGCAGAAGCAAAGGACTACTTCTCTGCCTGGGTCAGCTGCAGAGTGAAGCTGGGGAAGAGGCCGGAGCTATATGAGGACCGTGGTGTTTGCTCAGCCTGGTCAATCAGGGTCCTGGGCCAGCTTTAATCGATCTCTGCAGTCCAGCCCAGGTCCAACTCTGTGGACAGGAAGTCATAGTTCCTGACTCCGAAGGGACATTGACCAAGCACAATAGGGTTCAGACCCTAGAGAGGCTTTGTTGTAGGTCTAACCCTCCCCAGGGAGCAGAGGGGCTGGGAGAGTCAGAAAATGACATCCGCTAATGCTTCCTCAGGCCAGTGAGCTAGCCTGCTCTGCCTTGTTTCTCACATGATAAAACTGAGACCCGTGGATGCTGACTGCAGAGCGAGACCAGGCCCTGGCATCCTTCGCCACAGGGTTCTTTTTCATCTCCAGCTCTCAATCCCTGATGATCAATATAACAAGGAGGGATGATGTTCCTTCATGGAGCCACACTGATTTCTCACAGTGGAAGTATCAGGACCCAGCTGAACCCTCCACACCCACCTCAGAAGCCTGTGCATGGCCCTTTCACAGACATATGTCATGAGTCTCCCAGGAGTGACAGGAATGACCCAGGGCCCCACCATGAGAGAGGGAGCATCTGGAGGAGGTCAAGGACAGAGATTCCAAAGCCAGGCAGCTTCCTGTGGTCCTCCTGCTGTGTGAGCTTGGAAAGGTTGCTGGGCCTCTCTTTTCTTCACCCATAAGCAGAGCTAACATCAGTATCTGGATGCTAGCCCTGGGGTGAGGGCTGTAGCAGGAATCTTGAAGAGTCTTATTAATAAAATCAAACCTGAGCCAAGTATTGGGGTGAACACTGGAAGATCAGAGAGACAGAACAAGCCACAGCTAACCTCACCTGGCCAACTTCTCAGCTGATCTTGTTTCCTCAGACTGGAAGCCTCTGTGTCCCCATATCCAAATGGCTCTCAGCTGAACTATGCTGCTCAAAACCTAAAAGCTTAACCAGCCAAATGCTGCTAGTTTCTGGTCCTCATGCCTTATGTACCTTTTTGCTTTCTACCACCACTCCCTGGGATTAAAGGCGTGTCACCATGCCTGGCTGTTTCCAATGTGGCCTTGAACTCACAGAGATCCAGAGGGATTTCTACCTCTGGAGTGCTAGGATTAAAGGCGTGAGTGCCACCATTTTCTAGCCTTTGTATCTAGTGGCTGTTCTGTCTCTGACCCCAGATAAGTTTATTAGGGTGCAAGATATTTTGGGGAACACAATACCACCACAGAGGGCTGAAGAGGTTATTCCAGTGGGGAGCAGCATTATCCCTGAAGTGTCTGTGTAGGGTAACTTACCACCTCTGCAAGATGTATGTCCGTCCAGAACCCCAGATCAGGGTCTTCCTTTTAGATCAGTCATGGCAAGTTGGTTCAGGATGACACACTTATTTTGTTTTGTTCCTTGGGATTTGGAGTCTTTTGCAACAGCAGCCCAAGGAGGGTAACACAGTAACCTTTCATCTAAGGCAACAACAAAAATTTCTCTTTGAGACAGGGATTTATAGCTCAGCCTGGCCTTGAACCATTTGGAGTCAGAACTGCCTTTGAATATCTGATCCTCCTGCCTCCATGTCATGAGTGCCTGTGTAGCTAGAGTTTTCCTGCCTTGCCCACAGTCAGGACAAATCTTTGTCACCCACCAGTCCCACAGCCGCTCAGACCCAACCAAGTAAACACAGAGACTTATATTGCTTACAAACTGTATGGCCGTGGCAGGCTTCTTGCTAACTGTTCTTATAGCTTAAATTAATCCATTTCCACGTGGCTGGCGACTTACCGGTGTCTTCACATGTTGCTGGTCATGGCGGCAGCTGGCAGTGTCTCTCTGCCTCAGCCTTCTGCTTCCCAGAATTCTCCTCTCTCCTTTTCCCACCTACTTCCTGCCTGGCCACTGGCCAATCAGTGTTTTATTTATTGACCAATCAGAACAATTTGACATACAGACCATCCCACAGCACTTCCCCTTTTCTTTTTTTAAAAAAGGAAGGTTTTAACTTTTACACATTTGCAAAGCCAGCTTGGTATATTTGGGAATTTGGGCGTAGCTTCTCTTACTACTTCCTGCTGGAGGGGGGCGCTGTATCTATGGGGACACAAAGAAAATTTTAGGATCATGGAGCAGTCTGTGAGGCTGTATCGCCTGAGCCAGTTGCCTTGAAACAATTCTGGATGTTGGATCATCTGGGCCATGGTGTCATTGGAGACCTTTCAGGGGGTCTTGGCTGGTCAAACTTGATGTATCTTGATCTGGAACAAATCCATAGCCTCTGGCTTTCTGTAGAAACAAAAGCAGAGCCTCTTTTCCAAAGCAACATATCCTTACATCCAAATTTTGAAGTTAAGGTACCTTTAAAATACACATTTTGGCATAACTCAACAGCTTTTGCAATCAAATGTTTTTCTTCAGTTATGAATATCAAAGAGAACATAATCCAGATTCTCTGTGCGGTAGCCATCTTTACGTGGCTTATGTTTTATATTACCTTGAGCCTATTGCTTTAAACTGCAACCTTTTAAGCCTGAGACTGTGCTGTGGCTGCTGGCTCCGCCCACTTCAGCTTCCCAACATGGCGGTGGTGAGTTTTTCGCCAGCTTTGGGAGCCATCAATTCTCAGAAATAGTGGGTCTATGCTTCTTATCAAAGCAGCGTGTAGCCCAGAAACCTCTTTTTGTTTTGTACTAGCAAAGGCTAAATCCACCATGCAGCTTAATGTGCCACTTGCAAAGGCCTCATTCCTGCCATACTGCAGCTCGAGCGCACACGCCAGGAACCCGCCAGTAACTCAAACCGGCAGCTGCTGCTCATTTGAGAGAGACAATTAGGGAGCTGTTTTTAGTTCCGTTTTAGAATCTTTTTACTCAGGTTTTAGGTGGAAACTCTTGCCAACACGTTGGGCGCCATTTGTAGCTAGAGTTTTCCTGCCTTGCCCACAGTCAGGACAAATCTTTGTCACCCACCAGTCCCACAGCCGCTCAGACCCAACCAAGTAAACACAGAGACTTATATTGCATACAAACTGTATGGCCGTGGCAGGCTTCTTGCTAACTGTTCTTATAGCTTAAATTAATTCATTTCCATAAATCTATACCTTGCCACGTGGCTGGTGGCTTACGGCATCTTCACATGATGCTGGTCATGGCGGCAGCTGGCAGTGTCTCTCTGCCTCAGCCTTCTGCTTCCCAGAATTCTCCTCTCTCCTTTTCCCACCTACTTCCTGCCTGGCCACTGGCCAATCAGTGTTTTATTTATTGACCAATCAGAACAATTTGACATACAGACCATCCCACAGCATGCCTGGATCACAGGCACGCCCTACCATTGCCTGGTTTATGCTGTGCTGGGGGTTAAACCCAGGGCTTTGTGCATCTTGGGCAAGAGCTCTACCAGTTGGGCTCCATCCTTGGCCTCTAGATTTCCATATTCTAAAAGGAGTTTTTAAAAACTCCTGTCCATGATACTATGATCCGTCTCCATGTGCCTCTCTCTTCTCCAGGGGTCCCAGCCACCATCCTTCCTACCTCCCTGCTCCTCTTGTGACAGATTCCTTCATGCAGCAAGGAATCCCTGTTACAGCTGACTCCTGAGAGCAAGGGCCCTGGAAGAATCAGGGGTTCCCTTCCATAGTCAGTGCCTGAGCAAATAGTGGGCTATTTCCTCCTGTGAGGCCCAGCAGACACAGTCCCCTTTTGCTGGTATCCAGAGCGCATGTGTCTATTTGTAAATGAGAGGGTTTCCTTGCACCATAACTGACAGCTTGTCCATGGATGGAATTTGCTTTTTTGGGGGGCTCTGGTTGACAGAAAGCACAAGGCCTCCATATGCAGTTCAACACAGCAACAGCCTTGGCTTAACTTTCTGTCATAGTTACCCTCTTTTGTGTTCCTGATTCTCTGACTTTTTATAGATTAATATTGATTAATAGATTGGGAATAGTATGGACTGGAGTACACATGCACAGTGCATGTGCTGTGGTGGAGGTACCTGTGGACGTCTGAGGACAACTTGCGGAAGTCCGCTCTCTCCATCCACCATGTGGGTTCCAGGGATCGAACTTGGCTTGTCAAGGTTGGCAGCAAGGCCTTTACCCACTAAACCATCTCAGCAGCCTAGTTTCTCAGTCTTTCAGGGTTGACTAACGCTGGGCACAAGGAGGTGAACTGAGATGGAGAACAGAGAAGCAGAAGTGAGGCATCTTGACTCCTTGTTCTGTGGGAGCTTGGGACAGCTTTCCCTCTCCCCTTATCTGTAAATGAGAGGACAGAGCAGTTGCCATTTAGCCCACCTGGAGGGCAAGAGAGACCCACTTGTAGATGCAGTCTGTGAATGTCCATGCCCACCCCAGTGACTGTCCTACCACCTGGGCTACATGCATTATACATCCATATATACATATAAAATTTATTATATAATAATATATATTTTATAGAGTTATAGAGATATATTCCATATGAATATATTAATATGTAATATTAATAACCTACAATGCTATAATAAATGTAAGTTTATATATTCATATAACTATATAGCAATATATAAGATGTTTTATACATAATTGATTTATAATATTTAATAACATATTATATATAATAAGTTATATATATATGTATTTTATTCTTACCTTATGTTCATTGGTGGCTTGCCTTCATGTGTGTCTGTGTGAGGTGTCAGATGCCCTGAAACTGGAGTTACAGACAGATGTGAGCTGCCATGTGGGGGCTGGGAATTGAACTTGGGGTCTCATGAAGAGCAGCCACTGCTCTGAACTGTTGAGCCATCTCTCTAGCCTCCAACATGACCTTTCTGACCTTCCTGGCAGGCTGGAAAACTTAAAGAACTCAGGGTACCCCAACTCTGATCTCAGACTCTTGGGGACAAGCCCGTATGCTCATAGTACAACCTGCTGTGGTGAGGGCAAGCTGGGAGTTTACTTAGTACTCAACATGTCCATGAGTGGAAGGAGTGGGGCAGGGGTGGGGGTGAGGTGAACACAGGATGACCAGGATTGCCGATCTCTCTTCTTGTTCCAGATGTTTGCACTCCTGAGATTATTAACCAGAGCAAGCAGAGGGGACCCCAGCCAAGGCCATCTGGACTTTGAACCATTTTTAAACATTAACAGGGGCTGTAGGGAGAGAAGACAGGCAGACCTAGGATCCCCCATTCCCTCTTCTTCTTTATTTCAAAGTAGAAGCTGAGGGGCCTCCCAGGGGGCCCAAAGTTCACAGGAATCATGATGATTCTGGAATAATTTGAAGGTGGGGATGATGTTGCTCACCCAGGAACCCAGCACAGCAGACATTAGTTGTCTCAGTGTTCAGACGAACACATTGGGGAGAGGACTTGTTCAAGGTCACTCAGCTTATAGCCCAAGCCTACACCCTCACTCTCACATCATGGCTATTCAAGTGTTCATTCTTTCAAGCTTGTCTCTAGGAACAGAATAAGGACCCTGACAGGGTTTGAGGAGGAGGCCGGCAAATGAGGAAATGATGTAAGGCAGAGTATATTGATGGGAGGCAGAAGCCAGGGAGGAGGACTCACCCAAAGAGAGGACATGCCCAGACATGAGTGCACAGGAGAGTGAGGTCCCAGAAGGGAAGTCATCTCAGAACTGGGGACAAAGTCACAAAAGTCTCAGAAGTGGAAAATGGAGAGAGACGTGCATCCATCTCTCTCTCTTCTCTTTCTCTCTCTCTCTCTCTCTCTCTCTCTCTTCTCTCTCTTTTCTCTTTCTCTCTTCTCTCTCTCTCTCTCCTGAGCTTTCCCTGTTTCCACCAACTGGCGGAAGCTGTAATGAGGCATGAGTCTGTATGGGGGTGCTTCCCCAACACTCTGCAGCTGGAAGACAAAACCATTATGATACAAGTATGGCTGAGCCAGGAAGTGGCCCCACTATTCCCAGCATTTGGCTTGTTCAGAGTCCTGAAGGGCTGCTTTATGCTGGTCCAGCGCAGCCAGAGAGTGCCTTCCCCACAATCCAGTGCAAAGCCAGGCTGAATCCAGGCCAGACTGAATCACGGTTAAAGGATTGTTGTAGTTGGAGTTATCTCCAGTCCTGTCCAGGACCCGGAGTCACTCAGACCCAAATAAACACACAGACGCTTATATTATTTAAACTCTTTGGCCTAATGGCTCAGGGTTCTTGCTATCTAGCTCTTATATCTTCAATTAACCCATTTCTATTAATCTATAAGTTGCTATGTGGCTAGTGGCTTACCGGTACTTTACATCTTGCCTCTCCTGGCGGCAGCTGGCAGCAACTCCTCACTCAGCCGTCCACTTCCCAGAATTCTCCTCTCTGTTTATCCCGCCTATACTATACTTTGTGCCTGGCTACTGACCAATCAGCGTTTTATTTATCAATCAATCAGAGCAACACTTTCACAGCATACAGAGAGACATCCCCAGCAGATTGGCTTCATGGAGGGAAATTAAGCATTGTGAGCAGCGCAGTTCTCAGCACCACTGATAAGGGGGATCAGCCTCAAGTAACACCAATCTCATTAAGAGCTGCTGAATGGCACAGGCTAATTCACACCAGTAAACTTATGTGCTGAAGGGAACCTGTCTGCCCTGGTGACAGTTCAGGAGTAGGTCTAGCAGTCATGATGCTAACTATAGCTTGCCATGTGTCAGGTGTATGTGTTGAGTGTGGTACATGAAACTCTACAAGTTTGACTTTCCATCCCCTTTGTAAAGAAAACACAATCCCTGGCAGAGCTCCTAAGAACAGCCTGGCATCATTTCAGCTGATCCTTGCTGCCAGGTCTTGGTCTGAGAGTTAGACATGTTCACCATCTAATTCTCAAAGTGGTCCTCTAAACTGTCACATTAATGTGAACGCCATTTCACAGAAAAGGACACTGAAGAGCTGGGGAAATGGCTGTCAGTAGAGAGTTTGCCTTGTAAGAATGAGAATCTGAGTTGATTCCCAAAACCCACATAGAACAGCCAGGCATGGCAAGGCACACTTGACCTCCTGGGGCTTGGACTGCCCTCTTGTTCCTAGTCATAAAGCATTATTCAACTGAAAGATACCTCGACTTCAAAAGCACTGTACCCATGGCCCTCTCCCCCAGTCCCCAGCAGGACAGGAGTGAAGAGGATTTAAAGACACAAAGGCTTCCGGTTCTCTTCAAAGTTTCAGAACACTGTCCTTGAGGACTAAGCCCAAGACAAGGCCTGCAGCTTGTTGGCCTGGGATTCAACATTCAAGAGGTCTCAGGTCTGTGAGGAGTCATTGTCCATGGAAACACTTGTTCTCAACATGATTCTGTTCCCAACACCCGGGTCTACCGGCCAAGCCTCCCTTGCATGGCATTCAGCAACCAGGAAGCAAGATGGGTGCTGAGCACAGCTGTCTGCGTTTCATCCCTAGGGGTTGCCTGCACAGGAAGCCATGGGACACAGCACATATGATATCACCATCCCACTTGATGGCTTCACATTTGGCCTTGTGGGGCTGGCTCTGGGCTGAGGGAAAGGTACCTGTCTCCTGGTGAGAAGGGCAGCTGGTAACACTGATGAGAACTCAGCTCCAGGTTTGTAGGAAGGAAGAGTCTTCATTTCAGTTTGACAGATTTTATCTCCTGCACTTTGAAGAGTTGGAAGAATTCTACAAGGCATGTTTTCCACTGTGAAGCTTTGGAGCCCAAGGTCCCCTATTTTCCTGGCCTCAGGCTACACTGCCCAAGGAGGGGGACGCCTGAGGAGATTCTGGGCACCATACATACATACTCTTGGTGACTCACAGGGTCTCTGAGAAGGATCAAAGCTGGGATTTAGTTGAAGGGAAACCCTGTGAGGTGCTACCCGGCTTGCTCAAGTCTTCACGGGGGTTTATGCAGGGTTATTTAGGGACCCTGTATACCATGTACTGTATTTTAAAAAGAGTTACCTAGTGTCACACTTGCTGTGTTAATTAACAAAGATGTCGTTGGTGGTCTTCTGTATCTACGGTGTGGATCCAGCAGTCCTTCAAGGAGCCACATTGCATGGGGGTTGAGTTGCCGGTTCTTGTGATACATAAACTCCCAAGGCCAAACTTGCGGGTTTCTTTAGGGTTTTCTGTGTGTCCTTTGGGGTGTTTTGTTTTTGGTTTGGATACTGTTTCTCCATTTTACAGCCAAGTCAATTTCATGATGTTTAAAAATTTTACTGATGTTAAATGGAGGAAAGGGACAGAAAAAAATTTTAAAAAGAGAGATTTTTACAAAGTAATAAAATTTAAAACTGAGCTGTTTCAATGTTGCTGTTTTTGCCTGTCTGTTCTTGTCCAAAAGTGGAATGTTCCCATGGAGAAGAAAAAGGTTCCACTGCGTTCCTTAAGTCACCAAAAGCCCCAGCCCAAGAATCAGTTCCTCCCCCGACTCCCAAACCATCTCCCAGTTGGTTGATGCCAAGGCAAAAAGACATCCTTTCAATGACTAGAGGATCAGTCGCCTAGTGTGTTCACAAGTTCATGTCAGTGTTGTATTTATGGTTTTACAATAAAACGACTTTAGGAACCTCCGGTGTGTGATGTGTTTCTTAGGGTGGAGCTGGGCCATGCCATCCACTTAGCACAGGGCTGGGTGAGGAGGACAGGTCAGGCGCCAAGATGGCTTGAGCCTGTCATACTCTGAGGTCATACTTGCCCACTCTTGGGGTCATTGGTTGTCACAGCATAGACCTGGCTCAGCCAGTGTTTGATGGCTATGGGAGACAGTTTCCAAGGAGACAATGACCTGCTGTGAGATGGCTTCTAGAGGTTTGTTTCAGAATAAGGGATGGAGGTAATCAGTCCTGCTGGTTCAGTACATAGGGCACACATCATAGTGGGCCTGGCCCCTGAGCTGTCCATGAGGATCTTGTACCTCTAATACATTGGCCAGAGTCCCCCATGCAATGTATGTGTGTTAACAACTATCCTATGTACCATTCATTTCCTGGGGAAGACTAGCCCAGTCTTGAAAGCATTGGGACTCTAAACACACAAGAGTTGGCTCCCACAACTTGTTCAGGGCTTGATGCCATAGACGGGATATTCATGCTTTTCTTCTATAGACTCAAAGTTGAGGGAGAAAAGATCACACCAGAAAATGAACTGAGGCCTGTGTAGAGGATAGAGTGCCTTAAGGGAGCCCGGCATGGAAAGGCTGCCTTCTTGGTCTCCAGGTAAGTAAAGCCCAGGCCCCTCCCACCTCAGGCTCCACCCATGTCCCTGACCAGTGGAGGGTAACTCCACTCTAAGAAGCCCAGTCACTTGAGTCTTCTAGACAAAATCCTGTCAAATTATTTGTAGGTATCATCTCTAAACTTGGGCCCTACCCAGAGGGCAACAGCACCGCCCTGCAGGCATGCCCCATGGAAGCTTCTCCAAGGAAATCCCTGTGCCAGCAGGTAAAGTTGGTGCACAAGTTTCTCCATGGCTGACATTATCAGGAAGTCAATGGCATCCACAGATGTGTCTGAAATCCCTAGGCCTTGAGGGTCAGATAAGGCCAGGTCATGGCTGGTGAACCTCACCAGTGAAGGGCCAGCCTCTGGGTTATATGACCATTTAAGGTGTTTGTTAAGCAGCTGCATGTGTACTGTAGCAAGGAAATCTGGTTAGTAACCACCAAAAACCCACAGCAAGACTGGAGATGCTGTGTGTGACTCTTCACGGTAAGGGCCAGCTTCCAGGGAATTAATCTTGGTCCCTTTTGAGATGAGTGGTGTGGATTTCTGGGACTAAGTTACAGGCAGGCCTCACCCCATTCCAGCAGAGGGATAATTGTGTTGTTAGGGTACACCATTGTCTCTTTAAAACTGTAGCAAGTCCCAGGGGGTATCACAGAACTGTCACAGAAACAGGTGATTTCAAGACAGAAAAATTGGAGGTAGGACAAGTGAGCCACAGGATGATGTATGCTCAGGACACAATCCAAACCCCTGATGTGTCTTCCCACAAGAATTTGGGATGTGGATGAGACAAGCTAACAGGTGGAGGGAACCACTAGAAACGACTTGAGTGTGACAAGGGTGGCAACAACCTCAGGCACCTGGACACTCCAGGACATCACTATTCTTTATCCCGGTCTTTGTGACCCCCAACCAACCTCTTCTAGAAACAAGTGCCAGAGTTTCTAGGCCTCCTTTTTTCCTGTTTGTTTTAGTAAAAGAAAATACTCCCCCCCCCACACTCGCACAGAATTAGGGGCTGTTGTGTTTGAAGCGGTGCACAGCCAGGATCTTGTACTCCAGGAAGTTGTCCCATTGTGTCTCTCTCTCCTGGGAAGGCTGGATTACTCATGCCCAGAGCTTCCTTCTCCAGTCCCCGTATTACAACAACGTGACAGAGAGACTCCAACACACAGAAGGCACACAGAGTTGACAGCTTGTTTTATTGGAGTCCAGACCACCTGGGCCAGCCCACACTGGGAGGGATAGTGGCCACCATGTGGCTTGCAGACCGGCTCCTTCAGCTCTGCATTAGCTCCTTGTACCCTGCGGATACAAAGTCACTCAGGCTTAGGATGGGTTGAAACATTTCTTGCTAAATAACTTCTCTCCCATGGCTGTTGCATGGAAGAGCCTGGCTTTCTGACTTGCCATGGGTGCCATTTTCCAGTGGGGATAGCAAGGCCCTGAGAATGCTAAGTGGCCACCATATCCTGGTCATCCTTTTGGGAGCAGCTCCTAAAAGCTGAGCGCTAGCCCTACAGTGGGTACTGAGAAGTTGGAGAGGTGGGTGGTTTGAGCCTTTTTCCAAGAGCTTAAAGCTGGTTTCTAATTTCCCTTGTGGCCAGGCCTGGTAGTAAGGACTTGTATTCCCAGGTACTCAGGAAGATGAGGCAGGAAAATGATAAAGACCTTCCTGGGCTATGGGGAAAATTCAAAGCAGTGTAGGGAGAAGGGGCTGGCTAGAGAAACCCACCCTGACCCTGGACCCAGAATTAGGGAAAGATGGCTCAGATAAAGCCAATGAGAAAAACACAGTTTAGCTCAGATCAGAGCCATCTCTGCCCCTGTCCAACTGACTTGTGAAATCAACCAATCACAGAACAGGACAGTAGAATCCTGGCCCTAGGGCCTAGGACCAGGGAAAGAAACACAGCCTGTGTTTGGGACCCGAGCCAGAGAAGTGAACACTTTATCCCCAAACCCAGGACCCAGGAAATATGGCCTGACTCTGAAACTCGTACCAAAATAACACTCTTGGCCCCTAAAATCAGAGTCAGTGAAAGAAATGTGCCCTGGCCTTAGAGGTAGTGTCAAAAAGCCAAGAAAGGCCAGTGAAAGAAACACAGTTTGGCCCTGAAATCAGGGCCATCTCTGTCCCTTGCTCACAAAACTGGCCAATCCCTGGGCAGAAAATAAACTAACCAATCACAGTTGACTCTGTCCCCTAGACATCTTATATAAACTGCCCTGCCTGGTCAGTTGTGAGCTGTTCTCTCTACCCTGGTAGAGTCAGCTACTCTCCTGGACTCCTCCTTCCCAAATAAACCTCTTTCTCAAAAGAGTATTGGGTGAAGACCTTCATTCACTGGTGCACAGAAGAACCTTGCTGGGACGTCCCATAGTGGACTGAGCGAGAAAGAGGTGGTAACACTGAGCCGGAGAGTGTGGCTCTCTAGGAGAGGAGCAGGATTGCTGTGTCCTGTAGGGAGACAATCCCCCATCATACTATCATACCAGGTATATCCTGACTTTCCCGAAGAGTCAGGATACCCTTCCTTGCTGAAGCAGTTCCAGGCCTGACTCTCCCAAGAAGTCAGAAAACCTTCCTTTCCAAGGTTGGGCTGTTTCTTTGCAGTCTCAGCCATCAGAGCTGTGCTAAACAGCTTCAGGTGTCCGGGACACCTTCAGGGCAGAGCCCTTGTTCTAAGTAGCTCTGAGGTGTCTGGGATACTTGCCCTCTAGGGCTGAGCTGTCTCCTCGCAGTTTCAGCCATCAATTTACTAACATTTGGTGCTGAAACCTGGGATACCAAACTCAGAGTTTTTGCAGTTTACTTACAGGCAGGCTGAGCAACTCACTGTGACCCTGCCTCAAAACAAAAGCATTAAAAAGGAAAAAAGCCCAGCACCTAGCATGTGACAGGGCCTAGGTTCAACACTAAGCAAGGGAGGGGGATCCCTTTGGTCCCTGTGGTTAACAGGGAGGATCCGGAGGCCAGCTCCACCAAGATCCTCAGCTGCCCCACATGCCTTCTGCTGATGCCGAGTTATTATCTTCACTGGTCCAGCCAGGACCAGCTAGGTCATGTCCCTGGCTTTGGCCCATTTCCGAGGTGAGAAGCTGAGGCAGAGAGTAGACCAGGCAGCTCATCCAGAAAGAGTCCACAGCTGGACTCCTCGGCCCCCACCCCTTACCAGGATGTCCCTGCCTGCTCCCCTGGCCTCCAAGGGTCTCTTACCATCACCAGGAACTCCACAGTACTCCTTGCACTCCTTCTCAGAGTAGAACTTGTTACCATTGCCGCTGCATCCCCCGTAGACGAACTGGATGCACTTCCCTTTGGCTGCATCAAAGGCCCAGAGTTCTATATAGGCTCGGCAGGGGCCTTGGACTATGGGGAGATTGCAGGCCGCTGTGGAGGAGAGAGGGACATGGAGTGTTAGTCACCCTTGCAACTGCTGATGGCACACGCACAGGACGACTGAGACAGGGACAGAGGAGCCTGACCATCTAGAGTGCATAGTCCTTCTTCTTCCAGACTGGGAAACTGGATAGGTCTCTGGGGGAGGGGAGCATGACTGACCTAGGCCACGTGTATATAGATGTGGAATTCCTATGAGCTACCTTGTCTTGGATTTCACCCTGAGAAAACTTTAACTCCTGGTCATGGGCTAACTCCAGTGGGATGACGAGGCTTGGGGGTGTGCTCACCTACGGTCCGGCACGTCTGCAGACACTCCTTCTCAGAGATGAAGTTGTTGCCATTGCCCAGGCAGCCCCCATATTGGAAGGGCTCACAGGCCATGGACGTGCCATTGTAGTAATATCTCTCTATCATCCCTAGGCAGGGGCCTTCTGAGTAGTTGAGCTGGCAGGAATCTGGGAAGGAACAGAGGAGCAGCCCTTAGCTAGCGCTTGCTATGTACCTATGTATGACTTGATACGCATCATCCTTGCTAACAGCATTTTCCGTGTGCCTATGTATGACTTGGTGTGCATCACCCATGCTAACAGTGCTTGCTGTGTGCCTGCATATGACTTGATGTGCACCATCCGTGCTGAAAGGGCTATCAACTCATCCCCTTACCTCCTTCATCCCTAGATGGGTGAAACACAGAATGAATACCCAAACCGAGAGACTCAAAATTCAGTGTTCATTCCACCCTATAACCCAGAATGGGAGGTTTACCAATGACCCAAAGACCTATCTGCCCAGAGACTCTAGCTGGTTCCTCCTCTCCCCAAAGCCTCCTTAACCCCTTCACCAAGTTGTTACCATGCCTTTGCTCTCCTGTGATGCATAAAACCCTCTTGATGCCTGGACAGGGCCTGAATTCCCTTGGCCTGGGAAGCGTCTTTCCTCACCTCACCACTGACTTCTTAGGGTCACCAGTGCTTTGATGATGCTCTCCTTTGGACCTATCATTTGCTTCCTTGGGAGTGTCGCCACTAAAACCCAAAGAGCCAAGAAGACCCCAATGTCCAGCGCAAGGCCTAGGGTGGGGTAGGCTTGGCATTTGCTGAGCAAATTAAATGAACTGTCATCCACACAAAGCATCCTTATGTCCTTCCCCGTTATTGACACAACAGCCCTAATGGTCAGCTCAGGAGATGAGTATCCCATTATATAGCAGAGAATACCAAGGCTTGGTGAGCATATAGACAGGAAAGAAATTCATTCCTCCTGGCAGAGCTGAATATTCCTGAGCCTGGAACCA